>NC_141697.1:1075578006-1076178006 GCF_964263255.1 Lissotriton vulgaris
ACCACCAGGAGTCGTCCCAGGCCAAAGGGGTGGATCCGAGGATGAGGACCTCCATCTTGTCAGAGTTCAGCTTCAGCCGGCTGTTCCTCATCCATTCGGCAAGGGCATTCATTCCTTTGTGGAGGTTGGTTTTGGCAGTGTGGGGGTCCTTGGTGAGGGAGAGGATCAGCTGGGTGTCATCGGTGTACGAGATGATGTAGAGGTCGTGCAGTCAGGCGACGTGGGCTAGCGGTGCCATGTAGATGTTAAACAGCGTTGGGCTGAGGGATGAGCCCTGGGTATGCCGCAGATGATCTCGTGGGCTTCGGAGCGGAAGGGGGGGGGAGGCGGACGCTCTGTGTTCTGCCGCAGAGGAAGGAGGTGGTCCAGTCCAGGGCCTTCTCTTGGATCCCGTTGTCGTGTAGGCGTGTTCGTAGTGTGTGGTGGCAGACCGTGTCGAAGGTGGCTGACCGGTCTAGAAGGATGAGGACTGCGGTTTCTCCGTTGTCTAGCAGTACCTGATGTCATCGGTGGGGGCGATGAGGGCAGTTTCGGTGCTGTGGTTGCTGCGGAACCCGGACTGGGACAGGTCCAGGATGCTGTTCTCCTCGAAGTAGTGGGTCAGTTGTCTGTTGACTTCTTTTCGATGACTTTTGCTGGGAACGGGAGCAGGGAGATAGGCCGGAGGTTCTTGAGGTTCGCCTTGGGTTTCTTGAGTAAGGCGTTGTTCTCAGCATGCTTCCAGCTCTCCGGGAAGGTTGCTGTCTCGAGGGAAATGTTGATGGCTTTCCGGAGATGGGGTGCGATGGCGGTGCTTTCTTTGTTGAAAATGTGGTGTGGGCTTGGGCCTGACAGAGATCTGGAGTGGATAGTGTTCATGATCTTGATGGTGTTGTCCTCGTTTATATTGGTCCAGGAGAGCATCAATGAGGGTAAGTTGATTTTCTCTTAATCCTTACTGACACGGGGACCTCTGTTTTTGTTTTAAAGGACCATCTGGGGATTTTATTCCCCTCCTTTATTTATTCTATCTATCGAGTCCCACAATTTACAGAAATGGGACTCATTAAGCCACTGTGCTGTAATGGTATATTTTGCTACCATCTTAGTCATGTTGTTGAAATCTTGGTTAACATCATCCCCTAGATTATATATACTGTAATTAATCACTTGTGCTTTGGAATATTGATTCAATCTGTAATCAATAAATTTGTTAATGTATGGTGTACCAATACTCACTTATGTATGGTTTTATTGGACTAGAGAGGATATGATGTTTCCTCTTTCAAAGTGGATCATTGTGTTGCATAACTGATTCATTACCCAGATCAGCAGGATTACTTAGTTGCCCCTTACCTAATATGTACTCTCCCTTTCACATAGCGAAATGAGATGTCTTGCTGCGTTGCATGAAACCTTGATAAATCAGCCCTTCAGTGCACACTTGCATGTTATTAAAGATTCACAAACATTTGTAGGTAATTTTCCACCAAGATGACACTCTTAAATGTATTTTCAAGAATAGGGTTAAATGCATTTTCGGGTTCTTAAAGCTTAGGGAACATCCCCAAAGTTGCTAGGGGAAAAGGAAAATAGTTTTTCCATATGGAACAGAAATTGCTGAAAAGAAAAGTACAAAAAACGTCATAGAATGAGTGACTGCCATAGATTCCAAGGAGCTGAGGAATCCATTGGGAACTCTAGGCTGGTTGTAAATTTAACTAACAGGGGAACTTGCTGGTTGTGACTCGTTGACAGATATCCCTCTCCTATCTCAGCTGGCAAAAAAAGAAAGAAAGGCTCAGTTTCCACATACGGTGCAGATTGTGGAGACGGGTGCAGACCCTTCCCTGTTGCTGAAACAGGTGGTCTTCCTGAAGAGGTAGACTCATCGGATGGCACATGCTCAGACTCAACACATCAGGGTACCACACATGGCCCAATCTTGGGCTATCAAAATGGGTTTGGTCTATTGTGATCTTTCGCAGTACTCAAGTTGGGAGAATTAGTGGAGGAACCATCTCTACTTCACTGCAGGTATAATGGGTCCCTCAGGAGCCCTCTTGTTGGAAACTCCAGCGCGCATTAAATTTGACACTGCTTGTTCTTTCCAGTGATGAAAAGATCCAGCCAGGGCACGCCTTACTAGTCAAATGTCATGTACCACCCCTACATGAAGAACCATTCATGGTCTGCAGCCAACACCTGCCGAGCTCATCTGCCGTGGCCTTTAGGGGCATATTTATGAGGGCCTTGTGTCATGCTTGCACCACGCAAAGTGGTACATGCACGACGCAAAGCCCCAAGTCATATTTATGAAGCCTCGCAAAGCCACTCCGTTATTAGCAAAACATGGTATGGTTTGTTTATTGTAATTTTTAATTGGTGTACATATATCTGAAAACACAAACTAATGTCATTGTTTTAATACTTGTAGTGAACCCCGGAGTAAAGGCTATCGAAAGCCCGAAATGCATTGGGTAAAAGCGATCCACTAACGCGGATGTTCTATGTATGTGTCGCTACTCCAGGGATTTCCGCTATGCTGTATCCCGAAAGAAATCATCCTGGAAGGAGTTCTTTGTATCATGAAAAAATTTAACCCTTTGGAGATATGTGCCGAGCCTAAGGCTTCCGCCATAGCCCCTCCAGAAATCTCTACGCGTGGCTCTTCTGGCAGCCCTCTTCTGTTATCCGTTGGACTCGAAGCCTGATTGGGACTAATCCGGACGACTCCTGATCCAACCGGAGTGGATTCACACATCCTGTATTTTGACAGTAACTGTGGGAATTGTTCCCGCTTTTGACGTACAGGTGTGTTTGTCCCACACACCATCCTCGCCCTGATGAAGGTGTTGCTCCGGCTGGGGCAAGACACAGAAACACGCGTTGGAGTTTAAATTGTTGCGGGTAGCTGGATTGTTTCTACCCCTATCCTTAGGATGATATATGAGAACTTGTCATCCAATCATCATTTGGCAGTTTCACCATCTTGATGTACCTGTTGATGCAATGATATTGTTTGTTGCATAGTATGAATGTATGTGCTAATTTGGAATGCATGCTAGTATGACCGTGGATTCTGATTGACGTGTATGGGACATGGTATATGTTTAAATCTATTGTTGAGTATTATTTTGTTATGTATTTATTCTTCAAAAGCTTGATAAAGTGGTTTTGATTATATGAAAATAAAAAAACTATTCTGATAAAATAATTTGGATTGTTGGATCATTTGATATCTGCATCTGTCTGTGCCCGTGTTTTTGTGTAAATATCTTGACCCTTTCCCTAGGGCCCTTCTGAATACTTGGATGCTCCTGAGAAAGGCCTGGATTGGCATATCTGTTGCAGTACAAACTTTCGAAAACATAAAGTGCCTCACATGTGACAGGATATTTTTTTGAAGAAGATGATGATTTGTTCGAGGATATGGAATAAAAAAAATTGATTAAATGTGGATAAATTGTAGAGAAGTTTTGGTACCAAAGACGGAGTGCAGTGCGTTCGGTTGGAGTGTTACCTCGCTCCAGTTTCTGAAGTGTTCACAGCACCCATGACACCACACTGCTCTGTTTGTTACAATATTACATGAAATTTGTGTTATCAGTAGAAAAACTTTACATGTTACGCATTGATGGTCGGAAGGAACGCCTTCAGTGCCAAACGAATCGCGTGCAATTACAATAAATGTTTGTGGAGATGTGCTTCTGTCTCGGGCAAGAGTCCTCTGATCTCCCCATCATCCAGATGACCTTCATAATCTAGCAATGATGTATCCATCATAACAGTTAGTTGTGGGTAGGGATAGAGGTCTGTCGCTGGTTGAATCGTTGTTGAGCAGCCACCACTGCTGGACTTTTGCAATCTCCCTTGACACATGGATGGAGTCTGAAAGGTTGCCACTGGGACTTCAGATTCTACTGCAAGGCCCGGATGTACCAGTGAGCCTAGTCCACAAGCAGGATACTAGAGGCCCTGAAGCCACAAAGCCACTTGGCCTACCTGAAACCTCAGGTAACGACAGGCATGTTAAAATTAGCTTCCTGCAAGGCCAGCGCTACCATGCGGTCTCCTGGATTAAGGGCAGACAGAACTTGGGCCAGGTTAGCATCTTGAACTTATCTTTCCGAAGGAAGAAGTTCAGAGGGTGAAGTTTTAGGATAAGGCGAAGGCCCATGTCTTTTTTCAGTACTAGAAAGTAACTGGAGTAACAACCACTTGCAATCTCTTATGTTGGCACCCTCTCTATTGCTGCCTTGGCCAAGAGAGCTTGAACCTCTTCACAGAGTATAGACCAGTGTCCTCCGGGAGGTGGTATGGTGCGGGTGGCATGTCAAGAGGTGGGTAGGACAGAAAGGGAAGGGAGTATCCTTTTTGCACGATCTAGAGCACCCATGTTCAGACCCAATGACCCTCCGGCTGTAGAAGTGAAAGGAGATACAACCTCCTGCCAGGCAATCATGTGCTGCCAACAACCAATTAATATTTTACTTTTGGGGGGGGGCACTAGCGGAGCAAAGCCCAGAAATCTGGCAGTGGCCTTCCTGTCTCTATCATTCAAGGGCTGTCTTCCTATGGTCCGAACAGCCTAGAGCCATCGAAGGGCATGTCCATGAGGGACTGTTGTACATCAAATGAGAAGCCTGTGGAGTCTTTGTAAGGTTAGGCGGTGGGGAGGTCCTCTGGGACAACTGGCAAAATGTCCGCCATAACAAACACAAGGAGATGATGGACGGAGAGCTGACACTTTTCAGACATTCACCCCAGTCACAGATCTGGATTGAATCCATCATCTTTCACTTTGCCACCCCAGTTCAGAAACAACTATATGCAAATCAGTATTGACCCAGTGCCTCATGGGAACAGTCCAGCCCTAACTGCCAAGCCAGGTCTTCCCTGGACCGGAAATAAACATCCTGGGACCAGGTTGGGGCTAACAGTCCTCATCAGCAAGGCTAGCTGGAATCCAGTAGCAAATTGAGCAAGAGACCCACGTCTGAGCATACCCTGCCAACTATGGACAGACAAAGCAAACACAAGGAGATGATGGACAGAGCGCTGAAACTTTTCAGACACTCACCCAGAGTCACAGATCTGGGTTGGATCCATCATCATTCTTTAGCTCACTTCGACACCCCAGTTCAGACACAGCTATATGCATATCAGTCTTAAACCTGTGCCTCATGGGAGCAGTCCAGCCTGAACTGCCAAGCCAGGTCTTCCCTGGACCGGAAACGAGCATACTGGGACCGGTTTCAGGCTAACAGCCCTCATCAGCCAGGATAGCTTGAATCCAGTGGCTAAGTGGGAGCAGTCCAGCCCGAACTTGGTTACTAGCAAAACATGGTATGGTCAATCAATCAATCAATCAATCAATCAAGACAGTGTAAAGCGCACTACATACCTGTGAGGGTCTCAAGGCGCTGGGGGGGACGCTGCTACTGATCGAAGAGCCAGGTCTTGAGTAGTGTTCTGAAGGCCAGTAGGTCTTGGGTCTGCCGTAGGTTGGTGGGGAGGGTGTTCCAGGTCTTGGCAGCGAGGTGGGAGAAGGATCTGCCTCCGGCTGTCGTTCTTCGGATGCAGGGGACAGTGGCGAGGGCGAGGTCGGCAGAGTGGAGCTTGCGGGTGGGGTATAGAAGCTGAGTCGTCTGCTGAGGTATGCTGGGCCGGTGTCGTGAAGGGCTTTGTGTGCGTGGATGAGGAGCTTGAAGGTAGGGTGACCAACTGGCATTGGTGCAAATTCAGGATGGTGAGTGTAAAAATTCAGGACAAAGGGTCAAAATTCAGGACACAAATTCAGGACAGGAGGTCAAAATTCAGGACAAAACTTCAGGACAATTGGATAAGTTTTAAAGACACATCAGAGGTCGCGCAATTGTATATAAGTAAGCCCAGCCATATCTAGACATATTCAGCCATTCGCAAACCTATCCATCATGTATCCTTCCATCTATCATTTCGCTCATCCATCCCTTCATCCATCCTTTCACTCATCCATCCATTATCCATCCGCCCCTTTCACCCTATCCATCTGTACACTCATCCATCCACTCTTCTAACCATCCATCCATTCACTTATGCATTCAGCCATTTACCCTTTCACCCATCCAGCCATCCTTTCACTTACTCATCCATCCACCCAGTCACTCATCCTTCCACCCATCCACCCTTTTAGTCATCCATCATCCTCCCTTTCTCTCTCCATCGACTCTTTCACTTAGCAATCCTTCCTTCCATTCACCCATCCATACATCTACTCATCCGCTCATGAATCCATCCATTGACCCTATCACTCATCCATCCGTTCTCTCATCCTTTTATCCTTTCACTCCTTCACTCATCCATTCATCATTTTGTCCATCTACCTTCCCTTTCTCCATCCTTACATCCACCCTTTCACTCATCCGTCCATCCATTTGCCCTTGTACTTATCAATTCGTCAATCCATCATTTCACTCATCCATCCATCCACCCACTCACTCATCCATCCATCCATCCATCCATCCATCCATCCATCCACCCACCCACCCACCCACCCACCCATCATCCACCTTTTCACTCATCCATCCTTTCACTCACCCATCCATCCATCCACCCTTTTACCCATCCAGCTACCCTTACACCCATACATCCAGCTATTTCCCTTTCTCTCTTCCATCCTTTCACTCACTCAATCCGTCCTTCATCTCCCATTATCCATCTATTCAATCTTTCATTCATCCATTCACCCTTTCACTAATTCATCCAGCCATCCCTTCACTTACTCACTCGCCCACCTTTTCATATTAATTTTGAGCTGAGCCTTTTTGAGAAGACGCCCATCAAGAACTTCACCCTCGCTGCAGGAGCCATTCCAGGACTGAGACAGGAGCCACCCGGGGCGGAGACAGGATCCAACACAGGGGGGGACAGGAGCCATCAAAGGCCGGGGATGGGGGGGGGCAGGAGCCATCACTGGGGGTGGGGGGGGCAGGAGCCATCACAGGAGGGTGAACAGGATCCACCAGGGTGGGCACAGGGGTGGGCATGCAGTATTCTAGTATCATCTTTAACTCTACCAGGGTGGGGTAGGGCTCCCCACCCCCTCCTGGACAAGACAAGGAGAAGACAAGCTCTGTTTCTACTGAAAGGAGATACTCCAAGATAACTGATTTAACTGATTGTCCTCCATACTTTGTTAATCAGTGTGGGTGCGATTGTGCCATTTCTTTATTTTATTACAATATAGACTGCATGTTTGAAGAATCGAGGTTTGTTTACAATTTAGTGACAGTAATTGAGCTCTGTGAAAAGAACTACGTGCTGCCTCGGTTTAATCAGGGCCGGTTCTAGGATGTTTGGGGCCCTGGGCAGAAAGGGAATGTCTCACACAATTGCAGATACAAGACGCATTCAGTGCTGTTTGCATCCGAATAGATGCCCCTGCTCCTGAAGCTGCAGCCCCTCCCTCTGTCACCTTCAAGCACCTCTTAACAGCTCATCAGGGGCTGAAGGTGTGAGGGTTGCTGCCATCACGCTGTGCCTCTCCAATGCTGCTGATCGGAGTCTGTTACTCCCGACCTCAACAGCATTCAAGTCAAGAAGGGAGGTGGGTGCCAGCTGTGCGACCAGTTAAAATTACGGACAAAAGGCATCCGTTAAAGAATCCTTCACGGACAACGGACCGACGGCCGTAATTACGGACCGTCCGTGAAATTTACGGACGGTTGGTCACCCTACTTGAAGGTTATCCTCTTGTTGACGGGGAGCCAGTGTAGGTCTCTCAGGTGGAGAGTGAAGTGGCTGCGGCGGGGGAAGTCGAGGATCAGAGGTGCCGAGGTGTTTTGGATGCGTTGCAGCTGTCTCAGGAGTTTGGCCGATGCGCCTGCGTAGTGGGCGTTGCCGTAGTCCAGCCTGCTGGTGACGAGGGCCTGGGTGACTGTTCTTCTTGTTTCAGTGGGGATCCATTTTAAGATCCTGCGTAGCATTCGGAGGGTATTGAAGCAGAAGGAGGAGATGGCGTTGACCTGCTTAGTCATGGTGAGGGTGGAGTCGAGGATGACCCCAAGGTTACATGCGTGGTCTGTGGGAATCGGAGCGGTTCCCAGTGCGGTCGGCCACCAGGAGTCCTCCCAGGCCGAAGGGGTGGACCCAAGGATGAGGACCTCCGTCTTGTCAGAGTTCAGCTTCAGTCGGCTGATCCTCATTTAGTCAGCGATGGCCTTTATTCCTTCGTGGAGGTTGGTTTTGGCTGTGCGAGGGTCTTTGGTGAGGGAGATGATCAGCGGGGTGTCGTCGGCGTAGGAGATGATGTTGAGGTCGTGTTGACGGGCGACGTGGGCGAGGGGTGCAATGTAGATGTTGAACAGCGTCAGGCTGAGGGACGAGCCCTGGGGTACGCCACAGATGATCTCGGTGGCGTTGGAGTGGAAGGGGGGGGAGGCGGACGCTCTGGGTTCTGCCAGAGAGGGAGGATGTGGTCCAGTCCAGGGCCTTCCCTTGAATTCCAGCGTTGTGTAGGCGTGTGCGTAGGGTGCGGTGGCAGACTGTGTCGAAGGTGGCTGACAGGTCCAGAAGGATGATGGCTGCTGTTTCTCCATTGTCTAGCAGGGTCCTGATGTCATCTGTGGCGGCGATGAGGACGGTTTTGGTGCTGTGATTGCTGCGGAGACCGGACTGGGATGGGTCCAGGATGTTATTGTCTTCGAGGTAGCGGGTCAGCTGTTTGTTGATGATCTTCTCTGTGACCTTAGCCGGAAATGGGAGCAGGGAGATGGGCCGGAAGTTCTTGTGGTCCTTGAGGTCCGCCTTTGGTTTCTTGAGTATGGCGTTGATCTCGGCGTGTTTCCAGCTTTCCGGGCAGGTTGCTGTCTCGAAGGAGATGTAGATGGCCTTGCTTAGATGGGGTGCGATGGATGCGCTGGCTTTGTTGAAGATGTGGTGGGGGCATGGGTCTAGCGGTGAGCCGGAGTGGATGGTCTTCATGATCTCGCTGGGGTCCTTGTCGTTGACGCATGTGTAGGGAGCAGATGGATGGTGCGTGTAGTGTTGGTGAGGGCGGTGGTCGTCGGGGCGGTCATGGCGTTGAAGCGGTCATGGATGTCGGTGATCTTGCGGTGGAAGAAGGTAGCCAATGACTCGCATAGGTCTTGCGACGGCAGGATGTCCTTGGCGAGTTCCTTCTCGTCAGTAGGTAAAATGACTATTAAGGAGGCACGGGGACACCACTCGCGCTTCCCATTGTCATCTAGGTCATTATTCTACTAGTCCTCATCCCCCGTTAGAGCACTTATCTCTGATTCAGATTCTATATCCGCCCCCTTCAGTTCAGTAACAAGGGCCTCCATGCTCACGCTGCCTCTAGTGCTTTGTCATTGTGGGACCTATGTGCCTGCTGAAGACGAACTGTGCCCTCGCTGCTCGCCCACATGATAAATGCAGCCCTCCACCTGAGGTAGCTGGGCCCCGCTGAAGCTTTCCAATGGGACGTAATATCTGTCTTTGCAAGCAGCAATCCCAAGTCCAAGAATTTACTTGTCAATTTCGTTTTGCTAGTATGTGGAAACCAATGTAGCAAGCAGCTCCCCTTATCCCGGAGTAAGCTGTTGGTCCGTCACCCTACAAAGCAGCTCGACCACCTCTTCCCAGTGCGTGCCAAATTGTGGGCAATCTCACAGCATGTGCATCAGGTCCGCGTTCCGCAGCATACATCGGGGGCATTGTGCAGTATCTACCTGGAAATATTGGTTGATTTTTGCCGGTGTAAGATATGCTCTGTGCAAAATATAAAATTGAACCAATTGGAACCTGGCGTTTCTAGTGCCCTTCCACGCCCTCTTAAGGATATGCGACCAGGCCGAGTCGGGTATCTCTTTATCTATATCCGCCGCCCATTGCGCCTGAAGCTTCTGTAATGGCGTCAGCCCCTCCCCAAGCATGCGCCTATACAAGCAGGTGACCGCCTTATAGGTGTCAGCTGCCATCACTACATATTGGCACGCCTCGCTTACTGGCGGTTCCGAAAGGAAAGTACCATCTGTAACCCTAACATCTTCCACTCCGCGAGGACAGACGAGTACCCCCATGAGGTAGGGCGTACACATCCGCAGTGGTATCTCTGGGGCATAGGGTCGCTGCACACCAATTCTGTTGTGGTATCGCTTCCAACAGTGTCTTAAAGCGCTTTCCTCGACCGATAGTCCGTCAGCCCGCAATTTTTGTTGTAGTACCACATATGATAGTAAATGCCGCGGAACATCCGGCTCGAATTCCCGTTCCGGTCCTCAGAATTCCTGTGCCACTGCTTGAGTAAGGCCCTGGAACTGTGCAGCCAGATAATACAGCTCTAAGTCAGGGACAGCGAGGCCCTCCTCAGCTCTCGGTCGCATCAGAGTATCCAGTGCTACTTGGCGTCTTCCCGACCCCCAGATAAAGCCTCCCACCGCCAAGCAGAGCTGTCGAAATAGTGCGACGGGTATTCTTATGGGTAAGGTACGGAGAAAGTATAGCAGCCGAGGAAGTGCCACCATTTTCAGCAGTGCCACCCGACCCGCCACCGACAATGGCAAGGTTCCCCAGAACTGCATACTGCTCTTAAGACCCCTTATTGCTCTGCCTATATTACCCTCAAGTAGATCCTCCTGGGTATGATCTACATGCGTCCCCAAATAGGTCTGGTGACCGGAAACACAAAGGTCTTTGCCCAATTTACTCGCAAGCCCAAGATATCTCCGAAACGGCGGAGCAGGTCTCGCGCCCCTCCAGCGTCTTTCAAGAAAATCAAAAGGTCGTACAGCGAGATATAGTGTATCCGGCCGTGAAGCCGCAGGCCTTGAAACTCCCTCCCCATTCTGGCTCGCGTCGCAAGAGGTTCGATGGCAAGGGCAAATAACAACGGGGATAGTAGGCAGCCCTGCCTGGTGCCACGCCCCACTGGGTAGGAGGAGGAAATGACCCTGCCCACTCTCACCCTGGCGCTCGCCGAGGCATACAAAATTTCAGTCCAGCAGATATAGCCCTCCCCAAGTCCGAACGCTCTCATGATTGAAAACAAATAAGGCCACTCCAGGCTGTCAAATGCTTTTGCAATGTCCACCGAGAGGATTATTGCTTGGTCTTCCTCGCCATAGTCCCCGCTCAATATACGTATCAGTCTACGTACGCTACCAGCAGTGTTGCGAGTAGGGATAAAGCCAGCCTGATCCGGGTTAACCAACGGCGTCATAAGGGGGAGGAGTCTATTAGCCAGCACCCGGCTCAAGAACTTATAATCAGTGGTGAGCATTGATAATGGCTGATATGCTGCCGGGTCCGTGGGGTCTTTCCCCGATTTAAGGAGGGGAATAATAATGGCTTCCCTAGTCGAGGTCGGCAGCACTCCCAACTACTTGGCCTCTTTATACATTGACAGCAATCTAGGAGCCAGGACATCAATATAAGCCAAATATAACTCAAAGGGTAGCCCATCACTGCCCGGAGTTTTGTTACGCGCCAACTGTTTAATGGTGCAACGAATTTCAGCAATCGAGATATCTTGTCCAAGGGAGTTTGCTTGTTCCGCCTCCACCATAGGCAGCTCTAAGTCCCCGAAGAACGCCTGTATGTCCCTCTCCCTGGTTTGCAATTGGCTCGTATATAAGGTAGCATAGAAGGAACGAAACCGATCATTTATTTGATGTTGCGTATATTCCAGTCTCCCGGATGCGGAGGCCTGCGCCAGAACAGGGACGCATCTAGGGAGGGGGTTGGCCAGCCATGCCAGCAAGGTGCCCACCTTATCCCGTTCAGAGTGCACTGTGCCAAATAAGCTCTGTGGTCAAAGCACCGTAAGCACTCCACAACCGCTGCCAACGCTTCCTTCAAGGTCCGGACCGTGTCTCGCGCCTCAGGGTTAGTGGAGTGGTCACGCTCAGCTTCCCTAAGGGACGTCTCTGCAGCCTCCAGTAAGAGCTTCCGCACTCCCACCCATTTAGCGATGCAAAACCCTCGAGTCATTACCTTGAAAGCGTTCTATTCCAAGGCCGTTGTCGTAGCCGTGCCTTCATTCTCAGCAAAGTATGTCTCAATCCCACTCACCCAGCTCCGCGCGGAAGACCGGATCTTCCAGCAACTCTGGGCGTAATCTCCAGGTCGAGACAGCGGAGCGCTCCGCGGCTCAATAGAAACTCACAAGCAGTGGATTGTGGTCCGAGATGGTGCGCGATAAATACTCACTATTAGCTGCCATAGCAGCCAGATCTGGACTACACAAAACCGCATCAATCCGCACATGCAGATCATGTAAAGCGGAGCAGTAAGAGTAATCCGGTTCAGCCAGGTGTTGTACTCGCTAAACGTCTACAAGACCCCAATGATCCTGCCATTGGGCCCTAACCTTGTTAGCTTATGAATCAGGGCACCCGGTAGCAGGGGGTGGGATCTATCCATGACCACATCTAAAATGGAATTAAAGTCTCCACCCATCAATACCGGGCTTGTAAAATAAGTCACCAGGGCATCAGATAGATGCTCATGGAAGGGCGCCTGCTCGACGTTAGGGGCATAAATACTGCAGATAGTCACCTCTCGTCCACGCAGGGCCCCTTAACCGCCACATAGCGGCCCTCTGGGTCTAATAACTGATCAGTCATTTGAAAGGGGACACCAGCCCTAACTCAGATCAACAACCCTTGCGCGAAAGCTGAATAGGTGGTGTAATAAAGCTGCCATCGCCACCTACGCTGCAGCGCCAACCCCTCTTCCCTAGTCAAGTATGTTTCTTGTAGAAATGCTATCTGCGCACCAAGTAGGAATGGACCTTATATCTGCGCTGCATGGAGTGCAATCCCCGTACGTTCCAAGTCACACACTTCACATCAGGTAATGGACCCATAGCACAAAAAACACAGGAACTCTTCATTTCCCCCTAGACTCGCCGGAATGTCCCCCACCCCATTCCGACCAGTCCCGTCCCCCAACAGTCCCGCCCCACCCACAATATCGCCCCCCCCTCCCCCCATAACAGGCACTAACGTAGTGAATCCCATCCAAATCAGCCCAACTATAGCCTCAAACGATGCTCAGGCTATCTAACTGGGGACCATCCAGTCGGGGTTGAATAGAGCCCAGCAAATAACCCGCAAATAGTCAAGGCAGCACCCAATTACCGCCCCAGGAATCCCCCAAGAGCCATAACCATCCCGCTGCCCTCCACATAATTTCACATTCCCCGTCTACTTAGGCGTTGCACTGGTACATCCGTAACCCAGAAAATATCTAAACGGCTTCACAGATCACCCACCCCAATATTCACTTTTTGGCATCCAGTCACAGCAGCCCCCCAATTCCCACGCAGCACATAGAGTTTACTCATCCAGCAGTCCATCTGCCGTTCCCGGGGTGACCAGCGGCAGCTGTGCACTGTCCGATGCTGTAGAGTCCGCCTCCGATTGACCCTTATTAGTATCCAGGTCTGAGCCTCTCGGTGAAGTCAGCAGCATATCTCCGGATATCGCCGTTACCGCTTCTAGTGCCCCTCTGTGCTCCAACTCCGTTTGTGAGGTTGTCTGTTTCCGCAATCCCTGCCGCCGGCGCCTTATACGTTGGGACCTGCGGGGCTGGGAGTCTGCAGCCAATTCCTGTGCTTTTCGCTCTGGTCCATCTTTGCCAGCTCTGTAGGACTCCAGCCAAACCCACGCATCCTCCGGCGTGTCGTGAAAGTAGGTTTTCCCATCCAGGACTTTGCGCAATTTGGCCGGGAAGAACAGGGAATATTGGATCCCTTCTGCAAAAGTTTACAGATCCAGTCTGGTGCCTAGGGAAATTCACAAGGTGAGGAGGCATCTGCAGTTAGATAGTCTCTACCAGAAAAGGCATTAACAAAGGTAAGTAACTTGTTCTGTAGTGCCTTTTATTAACAATATTTGATTTCCTCATCAGCGGTTTTTCACTTTTGTGTTTTTTCTATTGGTGCTATTTTACTCATTGCTGGTTTCCTACTCCTTAAGTAGCCTCCCACACTATTAGCAGGCCATGCCCAAACCAGAAACAATTGCCCAATCTGAGCTCAAGAAAGGAATATGTTACTTGCCCAGCAAGCATCTGGTCGTGGTGTGTAGTGCCACAGATTCATATGCTTAGCATGATCCTGCCATCTAGTGTTGGGCTCGGACGATTAGTTGTCTTTCTTCGAAGAAGTCTTCCAATCCCAATATATAGTGCCCTCCAGTGTGTATTGAACATATTCCATAGCTCCATTGTTACACTGTTTTTGGCTCATCGGGTGAGCTTTAGAAAGATAGGAGCACTAAAGTGACAGAATATAAAGAACATGAATATACAAGATAAAAGTGTTAAATACAAGTTAAATATTTAGAAGTAATTAAACCAAAAGCTTCTGGGGAGGTGGGTGGGTGCATATGAATCTACCGCACTACACGCTACGAATAGCTGCTTACTGGGTAAGTAACACATTCCATTTGTAGAATGTGTTGGCCGTAGATATAGATGCTTAGCATTGACTAAAAAGCAGTTTTCCCCTTGCTGTGGTTAGTGAATGGTTGAATCACTTGTTTGAAGCATATTTTTATTACAGCTTGACCCACTCTTGCTTGATTAGTAAGAACATGAACACAATAGTGCATAATGAATGTATGTGGGTTAATACATACAGCTGCTTTACAAATTTCTTCTACTGGAATAGTTCCACAAAAAAAGCCATAGTGGCTCCTTGTTTTCTTCTGGAATGAGCCTGTGGTGTTACTGTAAGTACCCTTTTAGCTTCGCTGCTAAAAGGCATACATCGAGAGGGCGGGCATATGACGCTTCTACCCCTGAGAGGCCACCACAACAGGAGCTTCCCTAGAGGTAGAGGCAGAGCGAGAGAACGCAGGGGATCCAGAACAGGGATGGACATATAGCATTCTCTCAGGAGAGGTCGACCAGGGGATACCTGCGGCAGACTTTCACACACGATCTGGCACGGGGAGGTACCTTTCCGAGCTATAGAAGTATAATGAAGACAGAAGTGCGGAGGGGGAGACTGTAACCAGGGGGACCCACTGCCCCAGCGAAGGAGGTCCGGTGCATCCCTTTTTGGGGACTTACCCCGTGACCCCCCCCTCTTTTCTCCGCAGCAGCCTGAATGGAGACAGTCCGGCGAACCGTGGTGTATTCCTGACGAGGAAGAGGAGTACGTCCCCTTTAACTGGTCCGGGCTGGGAGAGTGGGCGGAACAAGACGTACCGTCAAAAGCCAATGACCACAAGGATCAGGGGTGCTTGTACACAAGATGCGATTGGAGGCGAGAAGGAGAGAAGGCGTTTGGAGGATTGCAGGAGGAGGACAGGACGGCTGGAGGAGTCGAGGGATCAGCGGAATAGACGAAAACCGAAGGAACAACTACGGGAGTCGGGAAGCAGAGTGAAGAACCGTCGGTGGTACGGGAGCCAGGAGGCCAACGACATCACGAGCCGCCCCGCCGCACGCCAGGAGGAGGTGTGTGGCTCCGCGAGGTACGAGACCATATAGCGGGTTGGGTGGGACGTAAGGGCGAGTCTGTAACTTGACCGCTTCCCTTGGTTGTTTCCCGGTGTTCCCTTCCCTTCACTGTACTCCCCGTCCCCCGAGCACCTGACGAATGGTGTCTCCCTCATTCCTTCCCCTTTACACTGTATAGTAGTGCACTCGGACGCATTCTTCTCCTCACCTTTCCCCCCCCCGCCTCGAACGTGACCCTGCATCACGGAGCAGATCGGTGCGAGACCCAGGAGGAGTCCCACCAGAATACAGCAGGCAGAAGGCGTTTCCCGAAGGAGAAGGCAGACAGATAGAAGCCGTTCACCTAGGAGGGTGTCCGATCGTAAAACCTGCACTGACTTTCTGTTGACTAAAATAAATCAACCTGCAACCAAGACAGGTCTCCTGCCCATTCCTCCTGCACCCGTTACAGAGACCTCGTTAACTGTTTGGCTTGTTTGGGAGGGGGGGGGGAATAAGGATCACGCAACATTCTCCTTCCGGGTAACGAGAGGGGACGTGGAAACATTGGACAGTTGAAAGGGACCACGGAATGGGCCCTGGGATATACTGCCAATAGCTACGGCCAGCATATATTTGTATCACAATGCATAATGTCACAGATGGATATTAAATGCCAATAAAGTTTGTTTTAAAAAAGTGACCTTTTAGCTTTTTGATAGCAAGTCTGAATACATCTGACTATCCATCTAGAAATTCCTGCTTTGGATATTGGTGCCCCTTGATGTGGTTTACTAAAAGCAACAAACATTTGTTGTGTTTTTCTAAACGATGTATTCCTATCAATATATAACTTAATGGCCCTTCTAACATCCAATGTATGAAGAGGCCTTTCTACTACTGTGTCTGGGTTTGGAAAAAACTTATAACTATAGTTTGGCTTGTGTGAAAAGCTGACATCCTTTATAGGCAACAATTTAGGTTTAGTTCTTAAAACTACTTTATTTGAATAAACCTTGAAGAATGGTTCTTGCAAAGTAAGTGCTTGCAATTCACTTACTCTTCTGAGAGATGTGATTGCTACTAGAAAAACTGTAGTTGGCATGAATGAAGTTGTTAAAATGGTGGTCTCATAAGCCTCTTAAGTCCAAAATTAAAGTTCCAAGTTTGGGCCGGTGGAATGGACAGTGGTTTAACAACTCTTTTTAGCCCTTCCAATAATGCTTTAATAACTGGTATTTTGAAAATAGACCTATGTTGTCTATTTTGCATGCAGGCTGCTAGTGCTGCTAAGTATAGTCTAATAGATGTGTAAGCAAGCCTGTTTGCTATAAATGGAAAAAAATTATATTGTACAGTAGATGATAAAGGTTCTATTTGTTTATCTTTACAAAAAATGACAAAACTTCTCCATTTAGCTGCATAACAAGCTCTAGTAGTTGGTATACGAGCCAGTTTAAGTATGTCCATACATTCTTGTGGTAGTTTTAAATATTCAAATTCTAAGGCCTCAAGACCCAAATCACTGTTTGGGATTGGGGTGTATAATGTTCGTAGATCTTGAGAACACAGGTGTGGCCAGAGAGGTAGTTTCTTGTATGGCACTAGAGATAGCTGCAGTAACCATAGCTGCCGTGCCCATTTTGGGGCTATTAGGATTAGTGTCAGACAGGTTTGCATTAACTTCTGACCTACATATGGACTGAGTGGGAGAGGAGGAAAAAGGTAAGTAAATATTTCTGACCAATTCATCCATAGGACATTGCCCTTGGATAGTGGTTGAGGGAACCTGGATACAAAGTTTTGGCATTGAGGTGAGTGGCAAACAGGTCTATTTCCAGTATCTCCCACTTTTTGAAGTAAGAGTGAAGTAGTGTCTGATCGATTTCCCACTTGTGCATTTGTTGATGTGTTCTGCTGAGCATAGCTGCACAGTTGTTGTCAATCCCAGGTAGGTATTCTGCTCGAGGTGGATGTTCTGATAAATTGCCAGTACCAAATTCTCTCTGATAGCAGAGAGAGCTGTGAGGAAAGTGTCCCCTCTATTTTTGAATACAACACATTGCAGTCATATTATTTGTTCGTATGAGTACTATTTTGTTGTACAAGTGAACCTGACACACTTAGAGGGCTAGATGAGTAGCTGGGAGCTCAAGATAGTTTATATGCAGATGTGTTTGAGCTACTCTCCATAGACCACGAACTGTAAGATATTTCATATGTGCCTCCGATCCCCAAAGGGTTGCATCTGTAGTCCTGGAGATTTGTGGAATTTGGGCTTTGACGGGCCAGCCTTGCAACAAGTTGTTGCTGTTCCACTACTGCAGAAAGCAATAAGTTGCTGGCCCTACCAACACTAGATCTTGTAGACCCCCATTTGCTTGAAACCATTGAGGTTGAAGGTGACGCAGATGTAGACGAGAATGTGGTATTATACCATGGCTAGGCATGAGGCCATCATCCCTAATAGTCTCATCACATTTTTTTACTGTGTTGTAAACTTGTGGCTGAAATTGGGGTGGTGTTTGAAAGAACTTTGTTACTCTTTCTGCACTGGGCTATGCTTTGGCTATGATTGAGTTGAGGGTTGCCCCTATAGAAGGGTGACTTTGTTTTGGTTGCAAATGGGACTTCTGTGTGTTTAGTCTAAACCCTAGTTTGTGTAGAAGGTTTATTACCCGTTGAGTATGTTAAAGACACTGATAGTTTGTTGAACATTTGATAAGCCAGTCATCTAGATATGAGAAAACATGTATTCCTTCACTACTTAGATGAGCTGCCACTACTGCAAGACACTTTATGAAAACTCTTGGAGCTGTTGTGACTCTGAAAAGGAGCACTTTGAATTGATAATGTTGTCCATTTCGCTTAAGCGTAGGTAACGTCTGTGTGCTGGGTGAATCGGGATATGAAAATATGCATCCTTGAGGTCTAAAACGGTCATGAAAATCTCCTTGCTGTAACAATGGTATTACTTCTTGTAGTGTAACCATGTGGAAGTGTTCTAATGAAAGGTACCTGTTTAGCATCCTTTGGTCTAAAATAGGTCTTAATGTTTTGTCCTTTTTGGAAATGAGAAAATAAACGGGGTATTCTCCTTGTCACTGAGGATGTAATGTACTCCTTCTATTGCCCCTTTTTGATGGAGAGAAAGAACCTCTTCCTGTAATAGTGTTAATGTTCTTTTGGGATTTTTGTTGTGAATTGGGTGGAATTGTGGGGGGTTTGTTGGAGTTTCAAACAATACCTGTGTTCTATTATTGATAACACCTATTGATCTGTGAGTATTATCGATGTGCATCGAAGCTTCCATCTTAAGACGGTTAGCTATTGGCATCACCGTTTTAAGGTGGCAGCTTTGATGCACATAGATTTTATGCCGCCACGTAATACAGCTACGTCAGCACGACATCTTTTTGTGCCATAAATAGATGCCGGAAAATGAAATGCGGTTCAGCCTTATCCCCTCACAAGACTGAAAACAGACTGATTACGGGTAAGATGTCTGACCTGGAAATCAACATAGTTTTTGCTTTCCTAGACTGATTTTCGATAACATGCTAGTTGAATTACAATTTCGCCTACATCATGGCTCATGTTTTTCCCTTTGTGGACTAATATACTGCATGAGCCTTATAAACAATATGGAGAGATTATCTCGCTCTCGTTTTTGCTGTGGGTTAATTCTAGTTTGATAACTGCTTTACCCTGTATCCAGCATTTTCCTATAAGAAATTTAGCATATCGTTATGCTAATAGTCATATATATTTTGAAAGACTTATTTCTTCCTTTTTTTTTGATGCAGAGCTGACTATTGATTGCTCTGATATCCGGTGATACTCATGTACCCGGTTTTGAAATGATGGCTATTAAGATTTGATTTCTTTACATCTTTGGTGAGTTCTTTTATATTCTCCCTAGATACACATACGGCCAGGACTTTTACCCTGTTTCTCCATACAATTTAAACGTATTCTTTTTTCATTTATTAGGTTACGTTCGATTGAGTTTCGTGCCATTTGAGGGGATACATTTTATTACATGTTTATTTCGTTTTTTTATCACAAGCAATTCATACGGCCTCGAGTGGACTCACCATAGACACTTTACAGATTTCATTATTAGTAAATGGGAGACAGTTTCCTGTAATCTATTGACAGGTGCCCAGTGCACATATTACAACTCAATTATCGTATTCTGTTATTCCAGATTTACCAGTTCTCGTTGGTCTAAAAAAAGTTCTCTAAAGACAACAGTTTGGCTAAGGTTTACCTTCTGGATGTCTTACTTATGACCTTTGAAATCCTAACTGAATTGACACTTTAGGTAAGATGAAGCGACTCTTTATGATCCTTACTGTTATTTCTAATGAGCACCCTTTCTGCGTATGCTATTTTTGTCCTTAGATCAGAAAATAAGGCATCTATAGCTGACATTTTGAACAACCCCATTTTCTAATCTAATGAACGATTGTTGGATGAATATACATGTCCTAAATTTTTAAGGTAGACTTCATACTGTCAAACAAGATTTTAAGCATGAGTATAGCTTTTAATTAATTCAAACAATTAGATTCCCTTCCCTGTCAGTATTAGGCATAAATGAGTGAACATTAAGTAATATTGATTTAGCCGCATTTGACTTAGTGTTTTTTCTCTTGTTTTAGCAAACGAATTAATGGAATTTGTCCTGAAGGTGATGAAAATTGGCTTTCACCGAAACGCCGTATCAACACTTTGCTTGAACCAGCCAGTTCCTTATGAGCCTGCTGGTTTTTGTATAAACATTCTCATGAAACAGTTATTGTGTTATTTATGTACTACATGATTTGTACTAATGAAATAATAGATGTGATGTGTTTAGTGCAATTATTATGCGATAACATTGTTTTACTATGCGCAGAATTTTAATCAATTGTAAATAACGGTTTTGTTATTGTGGACTGATACAACTGAATTGTACATTTTTCATATGATTTGTTTTATTGACTAGTCGTATATGTAATAAACGATATAAAGACATTGTCTTTTTTAACATAACAAATGCTTTATCCGTATTTTTTGATGATATTTGAAAAGACTTGCCTTATGTTCACCCATTGATGCATTTTACTTGTAGTTTCCCAGGGCTGCATTGTTTACAGACACAGAGGACATATGAGTATATTATCTTCTGACCAGGGCACATATATAACAATTATCTTTGCTAAACATTACAGGTGTATTTCATGCATCTTTGTTTAACTCTTTCTACTACCCCCTTTTTGATGGAGCGAAAGAGCCTCTTCTTGTAATAGTGTTAGATGTTCTTTTGGCATTTTTTGTGAATTGGGTGGAATTGTGGCGGTTGTTTGAGTTCAAAACAATACCTGTGTTCTATTATTGATAACACCCATTGACCTGTGGTAATTTCTTGCCAATGTTGATTTTTATTTTTTAAATGTTGTAATCTCCCCCCTACAGGTGTTCTATGTGTTGGGGGGGAAGCGTAGGTTGTCACTGTTTTGGAGGGGTAGGGGTTCTGGCCGTGTTTGCACAACCTTTACCTGTTCCTCTGTAATTTGTTTTATAGAAGGTTCCCCATCTCAATTGATTTTGATAGGAACCTTGTTTGTTGGCATTATTCGAGTTAGAGGAGAAATTTCCTCTGTTTATACCTCTGTATTGACTCCTTTGAAAGGAACCCTGGTACCGATATGTTTTGATGTAGTGAAATAATAGGAATACATTATAAAGACACACACGCACAAGTTTAAAAATTCCAAACCCCAATACAAACATTTCAGGTAAGGGATAGTTTTAAATCTATGTAAGTAGTGAAGTGGCCTAGGCTTATGCATGGACATGCTGTAAAAGTTAACCGCGGGTTCTGCAGAAATAAGTCACAGTGCACATTAGTTTTAGGAAACACATAAAAGTTACATGGTCAATTTAGCTGCGCTGAAACACATAAATAGATATTTTTTTGCAGACAAACTTGACAGGACATCAACAATTAGTACAGACATCACAGAAAAGGCCACCACATTTCTATTGGTTACACAACAAGAGGCAGACAGTAGAAACTGTTTTGCACTGTCATTGAGCACAGGGTGTTTACAATGATTGATTTTGCCATAGAACAAGGCTATTGAGTATGTGTTAAAGTCAGATAGGGTGGGTTGGGCCCATTGATGTCAAACAAGAGATAATCACTCGCTATACAGAAAACCAAAAATGTTTTTCTATGTTATCTCACCTTTGTTCTGAGAACTAACCCACAAGAGGGGGCTTCTGCTAAACATAGGCACCTACATTCTTAGAAATATTTACTTGTTAGGTAATTTCTCATCTGCCAAGCTTGATATCTGTGTCACGGAGGAATTTGAAGCCCATCTTTTCGTGTGGCTTTTTCAGGATATATACTACTGCGTGTAATCCAGAACTTTGAAATTCAGACCTTGGTCTCTGAAACTGGCTGATTTCCCCAATTGATTGATTAAAACCATATTATTGTATATAATGGTTCTGTTTTCCTTGCTTTAGATGTTTGTGTCTTTAAGCTTTTCTAGCATTTCATTTACTTGTGGTCCAAATAAATGTTGGCCTGCAAATGGAAGATTTTGCTGTATTTCTGGTTTAAACCCTATACTCGTAGCCATGCAGGTCTTCTAATCAGTATGCTAGTGTCAATTTCTCTTGAACTGGTGTCTGCAGAATCTAAAGCACATTGTATAGTGGCATTGGATATTGATTTGCCTTCTTCCACTAACTGTGTTGCACGTTGTTAATATTGAGAAGGAAGATGTTGCAGTTATTCCTGCATTTCATCTCATGTAGCCGGATTATATCAGAACATTAGCCCCACAGAATTAGTAATATGTATATGGTTGACAGCTTGTGCTGCTACACTTACCAGCAGCATCATATTTTCTACAGTCCTTATCTGTAGGAGGCGAGTCTCTTGTATCTTGAGAATTAGCTCCTTTCCAGGCTGTATTACCAGTGAATCTGGTGTACCCTGTCCCTGAATATACTGAGGGTCGAGCAGACATGCCTTATACTTTTTCTCAAAATGAGGTGTGATTTCCCTAGATTCATCAGGTTGTCTAAATATTTCCTGTGTATATGCTAATATACTTTTTAGCATAGTTAGAGGTTGCATTACTGTGTGATATATTAAGGGTTTCCACCAGAAAATCTTCTTCCTGTGTAACCGAATGTAGATTGACTTTGATATGTAGCAGCCCTAGTAATGATATCATGATAAGTTGATTTATCATCTGGTAGGGAGGGCTTGGATGGATAAATTCTTGGATCCGTATTCTCCAATGGATTAGCATCATAAATATTCCATGGATTAGGGAATGCATTAAGATCACCCGGTGGAACCATAAAATAAGGGATATTATCCACCTGATTTTGGTTAGTGATCAGTGGAGAAGTATGGCTCACTGGTTAGAGGAGGCAGACCCTGAAGCAGAGTTCAGACCTGGACCAGGGTTCAATTCCCGAAGCGGCAGGGTCTTGAGCCCAAATGTCCACTGACTCGATAATTCTCGCTTCGGAGCCTACTCAAATCACGGGCTCACACTCAGCAACTCTGGGCATTAGCTTGCTTAATCTCCACTGCGCCCCCCCCCCCCGCGGCGGGATGCCTGGCTTTCACTTTGGGGATGCCCAGTACGGGTTATCTCACATGGAAAAAAACCAGGACGGGTTCCCAAAGCAAGTGCCGAGATTCCTCACGGTGATTCGAGCGCTATATAAGAAGACATAACATCTGGTAAAGGGATTGGCTGCTCCGAAGGAACATGTTGTGGAGAGTGCAGTTGTTCTGTTGTTGAAGGTCTGAGTGGAGAAGTTGGAATAGTAGATGACGGTATAGGAAGAGAGGGATGTGTAGGTAGAGAAGGACTGCTTGTGTGTAGTTTCAGACACCAAAGCTTTTGCGTTGGAAGTATGTCTCAGTTCCAAGATGGTTTTCAGCTCTAAGACATTTGTTGTATCCGAGGAATGCTTCTTTGTTTGTTTGAGACTTGTTTAAATGTCGGTGGCGAAACAAATGTTAATGCTTTAAATTTTGATGTTTGTTGAAGGCTTTGCAGGCATAGTGTTTGTTTGTGAGCCTGGCTTTGCAGACCTCCCAGGGCCGAAGGCAGTGGAGCTCCAAAAGCCGCTGAAGTTGGTTTGGTAGGGTTTTGGGTGAGTTTTGTAGAGGTACTCACATGCTCTTGTGTAGAGTCAGGCTCGGAGTCCAAACTGCCCCTACATCTAGCCAGCAGTATCTGTACATTTGTTGGCGCCATCTGTGCTTCCGATTCTTTTGGTTCTTGACTGGGATCTGGCGACTGATCCCCGAAGATATCTGGAGCATCTTCTGTGTGTCACTGCATGATTTTGTGTGCCCAACGACGCTCGTTTCACTGCTGAAGTGTCTTTTTCAATCTGAACGCTAAATACGCCTCAAATGATGTTCCTTTGTGTTCAAGGAACAAACAGATTACATACTTTATGTAGGTTCTGTCTGAAATATTTAGCGTGGCAGTTGGGCAGAGACTGAAGGGTGTACTTTCTATCCCTCATGAATGTAGTCTTGTAGAATGGAGTCGAAGAAGTTGAGTAACGGTGGACTCGGGAGGGCACCATGATTGTCAAGGTATCACTAGTTTCTGTTTCCTGGATCTCAGATTTATCGGCTCAGAGAGAATACGAAAGCCTAAAAAAGGCTTCAGAGTAGACTGAAGCTTCTGTCCCGGAGTTGCAATAACGATGCCCGAACCAGATTGTGGAATAAAACAATCTAACAATGGAGCCGAAGAACATGTGCAATACACACTGGAAGAGGGGTCACTCGAAGACTTTTTCATAGAAAAACTTGTAATTTTCCAAGCCCAACTCTAAATGGCAGGATAATACTAAACATATGTATCTACGGCCAACACATGCTACGAATACTAAGGGCCAGATTTCCTACTACTTCATGCAACGCAGCAAGGCACCTACACGACTTTTGGCAATCGTGCGTTACGAGGCCACAACAGGTAACAAGATGGGCACGATCCTTGATGAATGGATGACACAAGAATCTACTGATCTGTAACATGTCATGAGGCACAGTAAAAGCCCTTAAATGAATAAATACATACACTGTGATAACCAGGCACTTTTTGGCAATCATAATCTGATAATTTTTTAAGGAGTGTTTGCGTGGTAGGAGTGTGGATTAAAGAGTGAACTTAACAAAAAACCATGGGGAACCGGAAGGTCCTTATGAAATCTCGATAACCCGGAAGGGCAGTGATGGCAACCAGCTGAAACATGTTGACCAATGGATGCATGACACATTGCTCCTCCACAGAAGTCCCATCTAGTTTTTAACCTGTCCCATGGTGAACAAGGAATACATTATTTGAAATACAAAGGGGATACCCAGAGCATTTTATTCATTCCCTGGTACCAATATCATGATTGTTCACAACATCAAAATGCTCACCCCAAAAGTGGGGCGGAGACCGGCTGATATTTTTCACTATACCATGGGAGGACTCACTGATGAAACATGCCACATAGAAATACGTAGATTAGAGTGTATTAAAAAAACACAGGAGTAGACCTCACATCAGTGGGATAAAAAAGGACATTATAGTAGGCCACTTTCCTTTTGGTGTATTGCTGAAAGAAAGATCACGTGTCGGGGGAAAGAGCGGATATCCAAATTCGGATTAGAACACTCCTTGTGTAAGGTCATAAAAAAGATACTTGGTCTCTTTGTCCTTAACTGCCTTAGGATTCCACAAGGGCACATAAATGACATCCAGACCCTGTAGAGTTATAGCTGACAGTGATGCCCCGAAAATATATATATATATATATATATATATATATATATATATATATATGCGCAATTCACAGTCCTGTTCCGCTGCCTCAAACCAGGACCAAGATCCAATCTGCCACAACGGATACCACAGGTACAGACCACTCCACAGCGCAAGGGTGAAATTCAAAAAGGTTTATTCACACGGATTCGCCAGCGGATATATATATATATATATATATATATATATATATATATATATATATATATATATATCTAGCGGCAACAGTGCCCCGCTCTGTTTTGCTGAATTTTATTTTTAACCAGTCTGCATCCTGGAACGAGGGAAAACCACTCAGCCTCAGAATGACAATCCTGGTGCATCAATTTACGTGAGAAGGAAGGCAGATGCACTATTAATCCTGCACTCCTAAAACAATTGAGACTTCCCTCGACTACAATCAGCAGAGGAGAGAGAAGCCTAGCATTTCTACTAAGTCACTAGGGCATCTCAAAACTGGCACATTACATGGTTCTTGCTTTACCATATGTGCTCGGCTCTCCCAGAATCTGACATTTCTTTTTCCTCTCAAAAGGTTCATACCTCTGTAATGCCAGTAGGGCGGTAGGAAACAAAATTGTGTGCTTGGCTAACATGTGAAACAATGTGCCCCTGCTTTACTGAGATTTACCAGCGATCCACTGAGCTTAAATTTAAAGAGTCAAAACTACTTTGTGATAACCAGTGGCACTCTATAGAGCATGTTAACCCGCAGTTCCACAATATGTCATGATGAAGATGGCCTTCATGTCTACAAGCAAAGTATACCTGAGTGAAACAGCTCTGGTTCCATTTGATTTTTATTTAATATACCTTTATAGTGATTCTACAAAATAAAGGATCATTAAAATATGAATTTACACTAGTTACAATAAAGCAGAACTGGAAAAAGTACAGGTATAATAGCTCATGATTCTGGGAAATCAGAACACATCCAATCGAACCATGCGCTTTTGATAAGGTTTATTCCCACTTGGAAACACAGCCCAGCTTGGCGACATTAGCGGCAACATGGACTACAAGAGTTACTTTCTTAAGACACAGTACAAGAAAGATCTGAGCAGTCCACACATGGTAGAACGTTTCCAGATGGCACTACATAAATAATTTGTTTGTAACATGATCCATACTGTCTTGTGGAAGGGGAGACTGAAGAAGCTGCACATAAATGTACACATAAGTACAGCTGACGAGATTGTTAGTATTGTGTTTTTAAAGTCAGCAAAGTACTGCCTTGTTCCCATACAACACAGTTCAATGATAAAAACAAGGGAACCCTGCTCAGTACATTCCACATCAGTATTGTTTTAAAAAGCAAGATGCCAATGGGCATGTGAGAGACAGTACCCTGTGTAACAGCAGACCAACTAAACATGTAAGGTTTTCTTCACAGCAAATATAATATCTTTCACTTGTGGTATACAGTTGTCTTCCAGAATCTTGGCATATGGCATAGGAACATCAGCACCTGTAACACGCACAACAGGAGCATCCAAGTAGTTGAACGCTGGTCCTGGAAAGTATAGAAACAAGTAAGGTGCATTAAAAAACACAAATCAAGTAACAGGTATTCTCCCATGAATAGGGAAGTAGGCAAGAATAAGAGGGACTGGGTGAAACTATAAAGCAGAGAAATGCTCAAAGAATGATTAAAAAGGTAGTGAGGGACAGATCAAACTCCCAAGTAGCACAATTTAAGATCCATACCTGCATACCCCTTCATCCTTCAGGAAAACTGCTTAAACAGAAGGAGGCACTCAAATGCAGATTCAAAGGCAAGATTAATAAAATTATGGATTGCCTCACACTTTGGTAAGGCCTCAAACCCTCCTTGAACACTGTGGTAACATCACCATAGAGCAGGTAAGCAAGTAGGATGGGGTTAGAAGAAGGATAGAAATGCCCAGAATATGGAATTCTCAACCACTGGCCAAATGTCACTAAGCATGTAAATAAATGTCGTAAAACCACAAGCTTAAGAACTATCCACTACAATCGGAACACTTAAAATATAAGAAGCTCTGCATGGATACCAAAATGTCATATCAGCTATAATTAGCAGGTCTCCTGGGGACCAGGTCTTTATGATACTTGAGAGCTACAAGTTCTTGTTTGAATTATGCAGTTTAATATTGGGATTTGAGTAGGTTCAACCAGATAACAGTTCTAGAAGCATAGGGCAAAAAGCAATTCACAGATCACACAAACATGGCGAGGGTCACAATAATATTGGTTTGCTGGTAAAACTTTGTTCAACTTTCTTCCAATTATGAAATACGAAATTAATAACATAAAAGCATTCTTTTATACCTGCCTCTGATCCATTTGCACTTTGAATCAACTGCCTGGTTACCCTAGTTCTACACTAAAACAATAATTACACAATGTGTTTCTGCCAGACTATACAGTATACCTAATGCTGGTCATCAAAAATCTTTTGTGGAAAAATGCATGTACAACAATTATATACTAACATTAACATTAGTGGTGCACAGAGGTAATGGAGATGCAAACACTCACTGCATTAGGCTCCCTACTAGCTGATGTATATCAGTACTGAATGGCTGCACTTTAATGCTCTGGAAATCTCGCCCTTGGCTTGTGGTGGCAATCTCCGGGGAAGTCATGCAAAACATGTTTTAGTTGAACGCTTTACTCCAGTTACTTCTAAGTGCTGCCATGGTTTACAGTGATGCCCAACTTTAAGTGCGTCCATTGTTCAGAAAGCTGAATCCCACATCCAATGCTCAACTTTTGAAGCACTGTGGTTCCACGGAATTCCTTTATACAGGTGCCCTGAATACATCTTGCAAAACAAAATTAAAGGGCCAGAGGAGATTTAAAGAACTCCAGGAGCTGACTCCAATACTTGTAGCTGAACACAAAAAAAAACCCTGGGTCTGGATAGAGAAATTAAACAATGAAAGAGTTGGTGAGCCAACCTGATGTGGGGTATTCCCTTTAAATGAGTAATTCCCTCACCCACCAAAGGTGGAATGGTTCTTCATAGGGAGCCTCCTTGCACTGTGATACCTAGTCAATGTGCGGGCTACAAACCCCTCACTAGAGGGAGGAGCTCAGGGATGTTTTCAGCAGTACGATAAATACCTTTATAATGAGCACGTAGTGGTAAGGGTACCAGACTGTGAGTGAAAGGGTGTGCGGATTAAAACTGGCTCCAAGGTATGCAACACAGTTTATTCATGCGTCCCACAGTCAGGGTTAAAACAAGCAAAACCAGCCAGGTATGTTTATACTGCTGTTCTCTGAACTGGCGTCTTGTGCTGCTGCATCAGGTAGCTGCTCTGGGGAGACTGTTCCCTGAACCTCACGCCAAGGCCAGAGTTGAGCCACCTTCCCCGTCGCTAGTGCGAAACCGCAAGTGGATTCTTTGTCTGGACTTTTATTTGGACCACTGGTTTTATATTATAAGTCCAAAGAAGTGGCACACCAACTCTTTCTTGGTTTCATTTCTCTATCCAGCCCCAGGTGTGTGTTTGTATTCGGTTGAATATATCTTGACCTGTTTAAATTAATTATATAACTTGACTGTAAGCAACAGATACACCCCAGCCCCACTCTTCATTTAAACAGAGTGTCTCTTGGGTGCATCTGTTGCGAACAGTCAAATTGTATAATTAATTTTGAACCATTAGGATAATAGCTGCAGGATACCTGCACAAAGGAATACAAATGAAGCACTATACGTTTTTCTTATTACTTACCCAGGTTCCGTTTGGTGGGCATAAGGGTTAGTTGGGTGATTTTACTTATTCCTGCAAAGCTGGAGGACCAACCGAAGGAAGAGCAAAGATTTGAATAAATCAAAAGGCTGGCATTAAAAGTTAGTCACTTGTTTGACATCTCACCTTCCCCATTCAACCTAGGATTCATGCAAGATGTACTTCTGTGAAATAAACTTCCACAGCAGTTATGAGCAAAGGGAAAACATTATCTAGTCTAGCAGATGTTCTAAAGGAAGGTCTGGATGCCATCTAACAGGAGTAATATATTATAAATACTTACAAAGATCCCCAAGTGGCAATACTAGAAGAGGATTTTCAAACTAGGGAATAGGGACTACTGTTTCAATAGCAGGACCTGGAAAATATCTCCCTGGGAAAGGAACACATAGCTTTCAGGGGAAGACATCAAAGAACCTTAGCCTGTCCGAAGAAGAGCACATGTTCAGAAAAACACTAGTTCTTGCTATCACCCGCCCTTGGTTTCACTGGCAAATACACTTAGTCTGCCTAGCATAGCACCCGGTTCATCAATCAGCCTTCTGTAACTGGGACAGTGAAGGGAAGCACATCCGCTACAGTCGGGGGCCACACATGAAAGAAAGTAGCAGGTACTGAAATTGACATAGTATCAGCACTAGCATTTACATTATTTGACTTACCTTCCATAATTCTAGCACAAATTTCAGATCCTACACCAAACTGTGGCCAGCCCCCTTCCACCGTCACTAGATGATTGGTCTTCACCACACTGGCTTCTATGGTGTCTGTATCCATGGGTCTAATCGTTCGCAGGTTTATTACCTTGAAAATAATATATGTGTTGAGAAACTTTGTTTAATGCAAGAGACCTTAAGAGTTTCTCTAATAAAAACTTAATAAATAAATCTGTATTAGTTTCTCCTTAGTTAGGATTATCATTTTTAATTGTTCTGGACCAGATGTATGTACGTGCTCTGTTCAGTCCTGTGAGCCTTATGTTCCCTTCTCGTGTTGCTTTGACAGAAATAAATAGTCATATCAACAGTGCAGGTCTACCAACATTAGGTTCACAAAATGACAGCGAAAACAAGAAGCAGTTAGTTGTCAACAGCATCCTTAAGTGCGGTTCATATTTTCATATCCAAACCACGTAAAATAAAGTTGCCACAGACAGGAATTGGGAAATAACTATGCTCAGTACAGTACACAACACATTTAGTTTCATTTTAAATTCTTCATTTCAGTCAACAACCATCAAAGTAGCAAGTCAATACTTCATACAACAACTGGGCAACAAATAAAATCAATAGATAAAAAAAATGTAAAAGCCCACATGGGGCCGATACAGCAGTTTACATAAAATAGCTTGTAAAACATGCAGGAAGTATTAAATAGGCGCTATTATACAAAAAAAAGAGGACCAACATATATATTATCATGATAGTACTAGAATATTTTCTTGACCGGTCAAAACATTTCTCATCAAGTAGACAAGCAAGCCATGCATATTAAGTATATTTGCATAGTGGATACAATATCACAGAAAGATATGTATAATTGACCTCAAAGAAGTTCAAGTATAATTTAAATCGGACTATTTCATGGTCATATTCGCCATCATAAAAGCGAGGGTGGTAAGGGCAATACACCTAATGGGCCATATGTTGTTGAGAGATTTGGCAAGTGAAAAAACTAATTGTGTAGTGTCTGCCTTGCAAATTCTCAGAGCTACGTCTAAACTGCTGAACTCCCAAAGATCAACAGAGGGGAGTTATCCAGCATTTATGCTGTTTGTAATAGAACGGGCAGCAAAAACAGTTGATGATAGTCTGGTTAATCTTTTCTACTCACTCGGTTAAGTTTGACCCCCCCCCACATTGCCCTTTCATTAGGCTGTAAATAAGGCAAAGGGGAGAGCACCCAACCTAAAGTAGAGAGTTTTGGTGAACGGTGGATCTATCTCATCCCTATATAGCTCAAATGCAGGAAAGGGTTTAACCTCAAGAAAACATGAAGGTCAGACATCCCAAATCTTGCTAGTTAATCAATTTCCTCTCCTCATGCTCCCAGTGAATGGACTTCAGCTTAGCTGCAGAGGAGGATGGAATGGCAGTTGGGTCCAGCCAATACTCGGCCAGACCCAGTGAGTACAACGCTGCATCACATATTTCAGCCAAGATAACACCACCCTTATGCCCATCCATAATACTTCTCAGTTCTTCACTGTAGTAGGCCAGCTTGGGGGTAGACCATGCACATAGCCAGTACAGCAGTGGGTCGAGGTGCACCAAAGGATAAATGGACTGCAAGCCTAGGTCTAGTTTAAAAGATCAGAGAATTATTCTGTGGGAGTTTAAAAGCCACACTCAAGGATGTATTTTCTGCCACCCTCAATGGTTCTATACTACTGTGGTCCCACAGACGGCTGGAGAGCTAAGCAGTAGCTGCCGAAGCGCAAGAGTGGGAAAGAGGGATGAAAATAGGTCTTTCTTGTTTACAAACCTTTAAATAAATACCACCCTTTGATTCAGCAAAAGTTGCTTTTTGTGACTTGGCTAACCCATCTGTCGGAACTAAATAGATGAATTACTAGATAATCAAAGTCAGTTACTTTTCTCCAATTTCACCCCCTCTGAATCCCCTAAGGGGATGGACTGGCATGTAGTTCGTTTAATTTGTATTGATAGCCAAGCCATGATTGGAACAAAATAATTTGAACCCAAGTAGGAGGGTCTCTTGGCATATTGTGGGTTTTTGATACCAAACGAACAAAGCAGGAATTTTAGTACCCCCTAGAAACGGGAAATCATTGTCACAGTCCATACAGGTAAATCAACAACTATTAATAATAAACATTGGCATAGCCAATTCTCGCCTTGATATTGACTTTGAGTTTGTTTTTAAGCTGTGTTGTACAGAGGTCTGCAGTATGCTGAAAAGTTATAATAAAGAAGTGTGAGAAGCATTTGTGTTACCTTAAATATGACCAAGAAAGGTTTATGTACTACAGATTTCCCATATTAAAAAAGTATTAATATTAAGTAATGACAGTTTTTTTGTCCTTCAAATGCTGGCAACATGCATCTGCCTGCCCCAATGGTTGCGTTTTATGGTTTTTATTGTTAAAGGGGGGGGGGGCATAAATAACAAGAGACTGAAGGTTAGCTAGTTAGTTAGTGAGAGTGAGTTAGTGAGAAAGAGTGGGACTTAGTGAGTTTGTCAGTGAGAGTTAGTAAGTGAGAGTGTTAGTGAGAGTGAGTGAGTGAGTTAGTGATTGAGAGTGAGAGAGTCTCCACGCACCTTGATCAGTGCTTTAAATGGGCTGGTTCTGTCCCGGATGTCAGTGTTTTCAAGAGGGCCAGTCCTACATTGTGTATTACACTGTAGCATTTATATAGTGCTTAAAACCCTGTGCTGCACGCCTCCTGGAGCTTCATGCGCCCCTCCAGGAACCCTGAATTTAGTGCTTTAAACTGGCTGGTATTGTCCCCGATGTCAGTGTTTTGAAGAGGACCGGTCCTACCTGGTGTACCCTGTGCTGCACGCCCATTTTCAAACAGGTACACGCTGCACCTTAGGGGAGTGTGCTCTGCAGAGTGCTGAGTGCAGCATTTGTTGTGATCCTCCGTGGGAAGTGTTTTGGTGTCATGCTAGAGAAATGCTCTTGTCTTGGAATGCAGCGCCTAGAAGGGCGATGGACAAGAACATAGGAGAGAGGCGCTCAAATTATCACTGCCATTTTCTGTGTTCATAATTTACTCTGCAGGCCCGGAGTTACGTTTCAAGATTTCTATTTGTTAAAGGGAAGGACAAGAGGCTGGGTGGTCTGTGTTAGCTGCACTCCTCTCACAAGTAACCCGCTTCGGGAGGTGACGTCTGCCCTGGGGGAACCTTCCACCCATCAGACTCCCTTCTGGACCCACGTCGCTGCTACCGCCAGTTATTATCATCTGCTGGTTGTGTGGACCCCATACATCTTCTGTCTGAGCAGCAGCTCCTAAGGATCTGTGTATAGAACAGCCTGTCCTTCACACAACGCTTCACGATTGTAAGGATCACACAGTGCCTCTTCACAAGGCGGATGAAGGCCGAGTTGGCTCTGCCAGCATTCAAACTCCCGAGCTGCGGCGCAAACGGTCTGGGTGCAGGAACACCCTGAAGCGACAGAAGGCGTGCAGAACAGGGTTTCAAGCGCTAAATAAATGCTACAGTGTAGTTCACAATGTAAAGGCCAGAGGCACTCATTAACAATAATACAATATAACTGCAGGGAAGCCTCAGAGGGAATATTTTAATATGAGTGCACTGAAGCGCCCCCTTGGACGGGAATACAAAGTTATACATATAGCACCACTGTTTAGCGTGTCCGAACATCATGCTTGTTAACAGAGGGATCGGCTGAGGGGAAAGAGGAATGGAGGAGGGGTGCTATGTCTGGTTTTTGTCACAGTGGAGGCGAAAGTAACCGGATACTGGAATGCAGCCTGCTGTGCAGCTGGCACACTATGCAGCCCTAAGTACTGCGCCTGCTCCCGAGACCCATAGACGGGAACATTTAGAGATAAAGCGGGAGATACCCGAGCCTTTGGCCATTTGCGTGCTCTCTTTTGTGACAGCCTTACGCAAATGGCCAATCAAATGAGTGGCCGAAGAAAAAAAAAAAAAACATGAGGAAATGATGTGTTAGATGGAAGTTCTTACTAGAAGCCTTGCTGAGCAGTGCATGCGCTGGCTCAGGCGAGACCTAAAAAGGATGGACAGTGTTGGGGCAAGCACAACACAGCCCTGCCTCACTTAGTTACCTTAAGCTGTCTGTGTTCCCCTCATTGGGACCCCAATGGATTTGAGCTAAATTATCGCTATGAAGTAGGATTAGAATAATCGCGAAGGGGTCCTGGATTCCCACGGTCCCCGAGGACACCCCAAAATTTTCCTCTAGGGACCATATCAAATGCCGCTCATAAATCAACAAAAGCGAAAGAGGCTACTCTTGTTGATCTATCTCCTTCCTCTGGATTAGTTGGAACCTAAAAACCTGGTAAAGTGCACTCATTTTGGGACAGAATCCTGCTTGGAACTGTGACAGGAACTCATTATCATTGAGCCATGCTAAAATACGGTCAAGGATTAAATTGCAGAATATTTTTGGGCTGAAATCTATAAGGGTTATGGACGATCTTTCACTGGGTCGGAATTGGGACCCTTCTTATGGAAAGGAATCAACTCTGCTCCATTCCAAGAAGCTGGAATTTCAGCACCCACAATGATGGCATTAACAACTTGATAAAGATATGGAACCCATTTGATGGGGTCTGAAATAAACAAATCCAACAGTATCCTGTATACCCCGGTTGCCTGGCCAGCCTTCTGTGAACCAATGTCTAATTTAGTTTCCGATATGGTATGATTAGGACTGCCTGACATGTTACAAATGACATGGGTCTCAACTTGGCTGGATCCACTAACTGGGGCGGAATAGAAAATGTAGGCTCATTATAGAGGGAGTGAAAATGGACTACCCACTCATGAGGGAGGATATTAGACTCGGGCTTCATTCTGGTAGTCTTAGCACCACAGGATATAATATGCTAAAAGTCTGTCTGATTCCCGGAACGAGCCGCAATTAAAATATCATTCCAAGTGGCAGTCCCCTAGGCTATTTTTCGCATTTTTTGGGGTGGTTTTATAAAGTGTTCTAGCTTGCTTGATGGTTCGGGGGGATACCCTTAAGAGTTTTAATTAAATGACTCTTGGCTATCCTGCACTCCTTGTTAAAACAGGTAAACACATACATTTGAGGTTTCCTTGACAAATGTGCGTTTACAGGTTTACATTTCTATTTCATTAAGCAGGAGGAGCATCTCAGTGCCTTTCTGTGGTCAGTGTTTCAGAACTTCTGTTCCGTAGGAAAGCATGCAATTTGATTACTACACACAGATTATAGCTTGATGAAATTAACTGGCAAGTTAGTAAATCTGAAAAGAATCAGGAAATGGCAGGGGGAGCCAAACAAATGGGGAAAACATGATGGTACGTGACACTGCCATTTATATTGGTTATTAATTTCAAATGGAATAAAGGGTACTAGAAAGAGCAAGGTTCTCTGCAACACCTGGTAAAAAAACACTACGGATTGCGACTGACCACATAATTATGGTAACTCAATGGCATTGCATTAAATATTTTTTCTTTGGGATCGATCATGGAGTAGGAACCTCAACATCACTGCATGTACAGTTTCATATAGAACTAGAAATACATTTAATGGCCAACTTGCTTTTTGGTTACTGGAACACAAGTTTCTGTGTCGCAGCCTCTCCTCCGTTAAGATTATATTTAAGCTTTTATTTGACTTCTGTAAGAGTTTAATGATCTTCTCGATTTTGTTAAACCCTAGATTTGTGAAAAAAGGCCACATTTGCAGAATTAAGGTGTTATGGTGTTTTAATCTATATCAATCCCTTTGTATTGCTTTTTATATCCTCATAGGCAAGGAAAAAAGAAAGTGATAAGCTTGGATTACTTACCAGTAATCTTTATTACGCAGTCGTATTTTTCCAACAAATGTGTAGGAGTGGAGGGCATTAAAGTCATTTTAAATAGCTTTTTACTGAGCAAGATTTTCTTTCTCTTCTCTTACGTATCCTTTGAAGGAGTTTAGGAAAGGGGGGGGGAAAAAAAAAAAAAAAAAAAAAAAAAAAATAAAGAAAAACAAAAACTGCCCTGTATTCGGATGTGGTATATTCCATAGGTTAGGACTTGGACAAGGCGAGTAATATCTGGTGTTGTAAAGATCCCAGAAGGTAATCCAAGCATAATTGAGCCTGGTACTGCCAAGAGAGGAGATGGGTGTCATAAGCACACAGTGTGGAAAAGTATGTTATGTCAAAATCAGTGTTTATAGTGCACCATTCTTTAATGACTAATCAAACCCATGACTACAGACAAACTAGCAATCAGGTGTATTTTTCCTCTCTTAATGGGAGGCACACCATGCTCTTCCGAATGGTTGGGCAAAAGCTAAAAAAAAAAAAAATCCTTAACCAAGGCACATGGCAGTCTGTCTGGAATGAAGTCTTATACATTGTTTCATCTTGGTGTGGAGTGTGGAGATACCAGCAATGTACAGGTTTTCCATGCGCTTCGGTTGCCCGAAGGAGTTAAATCGGACAGCAAATTTCAGACGAAAATGTAGTAGAAACATTATTTGGGTCTTGTCTTTGTCGTTTAGTGGCAGATTCAGATGCTTGAACCGTAGTGAAACTTATTAAAAGCATTTTAAATTCTCCATACCCTGACAGATCCTTTGTGAACAGCAGACTGCCTCCCCACCAAGCCCTGATGGGCAAGATGGAAGGCCCACAAAGAAAAATGCTTGTGCTCAAAATGTCTAGGATATTCCCTTCCTCAACCCTCAAGCAGGATGTCACCAAGAAAGACCAGAGTCACCTGTGCTCCTCTGAATGCTGAGGCAGCAGACAAGGATACATGCACAATAGAGATTTAGGACCACATATGCATGTAAATTGCTCCTTCTAACATTCTTTGAAGCACTTTCTGCGTTTTACCTCTACGTTTTTTCGAAAAGTCTGTGACCATATGGAGACAAGACAGAAACAAGCATTGGCAAAGTGGATAGGTTTAGCAGATGGAAAATCTATTGGCATTGTCAATGTTTTTTTTATATACACGACCTGCTGTGCAACGTGGCGTGAGCCGGCTGCGCGGAAAAAAAAAAACACCCACGAGTGGTGTGCGCGTGCCACTGCGAGCCATTTGGCTTCAATTATCGCGGCTGTGTCTGGACACGATAAATGAAGACCTATGGGCTTTGGTGCTCGTAACAGATACCAATAGGCCATGGGCGGTGCAATGAGCCCGCCTTTGGCCTATTGTGTGCTCTGTTAAAAAAAACATGCGCACATGCCCAATAGCGGAACCCAAAAGGAAAAGCACATGCACGAGTGTGTGCGATTCCAGGGTCAGTTTCTAAACCCCCTACAAAACAGCTCACCTGCGCGAGCACTGCTGCATCACCAGGTGCGAGCCCTCAAAAAGTCTTCTCAAAGGCACCAAAAACCTGCTCGGGGAGGGGGGAGGGGGTCCCCAACTATTTCCGTCCAATGGTAGGTACAAAGGGAAGAACTTTGATCCCCAGAAGGCCTGGTGTTTCAACTGTAGGAAGTTGGAAAACTTAACTGGAGATGCTACTTGTCCTAGCAAGAAGCCCCCTAGTGAGTCCTACTACAATTAGCACTAGTGTAGCTAGTCTCCAGGTGGGATCAACAGTGTGCCCAGAGCAAATCGGGGATCACACTGAAGCAGTTCTAGTCACGGAGCTTCAAATGGAGTTTGCCACTTAAGCTGTGTGGCCACCCAACTTAAAGAAGTATTTGCAATATCACTGGATAAATGGGACTAGAGTAGAGGCCCAGAGGAATACAGGTGCTAGTGGGGCTGTTAGAGATACACTGGTTTCCCCAGAGCAATACTGGATTGGAAAGTCTTATCCCGTCACCAACGCTAGCAGTGTTACTACTAACCATACCATGGCAATTGTGCCATTAGAGTGTGTGTGTGTGTGTGTGTGTGTGTGTGTGTGTGGGGGGTGGGGGGTGAGAAGAGAGAGAGGAGAGGGCTGGGTTGTTACTGGCCTGAAACAGGTAGTGGTCTCTCCTTAACTTCCGACTGCCTGTCTGCTTGGAAACAACCTGGAGACATCAGCATGGGCAGAGGTAGAATTAAAAACCCATACAGCAACGCTGGACATCCCTAAGATTGTGTGTCAAAACAAAAGAGCAGAGCCAAAAGTAGGGTGAAAAAGAAGCGTTGGAGCCTGACAAAATGGCCCAACCTTCCAAGTGAAAAGGTAAAGAGTCTGGGAAACCAACATCTCAACAGCAGAAGACTCCGGACCCAAAATGTGCTACAGTCCACAGGTGTTATTTTAACTTTTTATGTCATAGGTGTATTGTATACATTATATGCTATGCTTTTTAAGAAAGTTCAGTACGCCAATCAGGAATTAGACAATTTCTAGATGTTTTGGGGGTCACAGCACAAACTGGCACTGAACAGCGGTACTCCAGTGTGCAGAGTCTAAAAACCAGCAATAAACATCATTTAAAAAAAAAAAAAAAGCAAAGAGAAAGAAAATCGGTGTGACCACGGAACTGTATAAGAGGATAAACATTACTACTGCCATTGATAATGGACAGGTACCAGTTATTTCAAAGAATATGCAAATAACTGGGAAGATACAAATAGTAACTTGGCTACAACCTGCATTGGTAAAGTCAATCTGTCTCACGTTGTTAATGTTGTGTTTCTGCTACTATTGCCTTCATTAATGCTAAGCGCTTTCAAAATGAGACAACCAACCATCTTAACTATTGTCAGGATCGCCACCATACTGCGAAATGAGGCAACACTGTGCTGTCTTGAAAGAAAACATTTCATTCTTTGAAGGAGACTACCATGTATGAAATCAGCTGCTGTGTTCAAATAACTTATGAAATATTTTCAAACTGACGGTCACATGTGTGCATAAGACTGGACTTTCATATATTTTGAAGTAAAAGGGAAAAGTTTAACATACCTCACACTCGACACCCTCTTTAGCTAGAAAAGTAGCCGCCTCCAAACAATGTCCAACAGATCTGGAGTGTGAGACCAATGTGATGTGGGTTCCTGTGAAAAGAAACCATCTCAGTAATGCTTTTCTGCTTTTTCTTGACAGCACAACTTTAAACATAATCTACAGTTAAGTTATTACCAATTAAAATATTACTTAGGACAAAATACAATAGGTAGGTCTAAACCAAAATGTAACTAATATAGGAACTCAATATTAACAAAACATCCTAAACAAAAAACATTTAAATGAAAAATTGAATACATGCCAATGCAAAGCAGAAACTAGCTAATAAAAAAAGTATTTCAGTTTACCCCCAGAGTTAAATGTATCACATACCTTGCCTTTCGACTTTAGCTTTACCAATAGGAACAACAAAGTCTTTCGACATAACCTCTTCAGAAACGTCAAAGGCGACACCATACATTAGTTCGTTTTCCAGCATCACAACTGCAAAAAATAAAAACAAGTGGTTAGACAAATGATGAAAAAATAAAGAATGAAAATATTTAACGTCAAATTTGTTAACAGTGAAGTTACAAGGAAGACAAATACAAAAACTTTGCATACATTGTAGCATAGAAAAAATATAAAAGCAGTCAGGCACACTCTGTAAAGCTAACTAATTTACAGAACAGATAGCTCGTTCTATAGTATGTGGTACAGGAATACCAAAGCTCACAGCAAACAGCTGAGATACTGTAATTTACAAGCAATGGAGATGTGCAATGGGTACGTATAGGTAAAAGGTGAAACAAGAGAACAAGTATTACAGGGGTGGGATCTTGAAATAACAGGCACTGCTAGAACAACAACCCTGTTTTTTTAAATTTTAACATAATTACTACAACTTAGAAAAGGGTGAAAGGCTTTCACCTCAAGGATGTAGGGCCAGTGGAGTCAAGAATAGCCACTGATCTCTTGAAGGAATCAAAGAGAGGTGTGGTAAAGTGGAGCCAACGCAGCAGCTGTATGCATTACAGCAAGAAGCTGGACACTGAATGAAACAGACTTCACAAGGCTAACACTTCCACTGAATTTCCAGTGCTAGCCTGCAGTCAAGAGATGGGGAGCTCCCTAAGCCCAACTGTATATAAAAGGGAGAGAAGGAGAGAGCATTGGATAGTAAGCAACAGTCTCCTCGGGTTCAGTAGACCAAACATTCCACAGTGCAAAGCCAAACCTCCTGAGGGGCTCAAGAAAAGCTTTTTGTGCTGCCCAAAGAGACTAGTAACCTTAAAACCAGGAGAAGAAAACAGTGAAATTGACACTGCAAGAAAAAGGGTAACTTGGAGATCCATTTTGATGAGGAACAGGAGCTCTTTCAGCTATCAGGCAATTCCAAACTATAGTTAAAATGTCAGAGAGGAGGATAAACTGTGGATTGGTCCGTTAATGTACTGTATTAAGTATATCCCAAAAGCTGCACTTTCGGGAACAAACAACATATTCAGGAAGTAGTTAATCCAAAAAACAAACAAATTAGGTGAGACCATCCTGAAAAAGCTGCGGATCAAAATGCAATCAACTGGACAGAGCCAAAGGATGACATAGCAATGTAACAGATTGCCAACTAAGCCTTCAGGAAGATGGTGCAGTGAACCCAGAAGACACATAGGATTGACACCTCTACACATTCCTTTAGAAGGACGCTAAACAAAAATAAATATAATAATCGGACATATGCTGAACAATCAGAAGGGCATAACCCATTCTGCACAGTCATTTCTTAACCAGCGAAGTCCTAGGGGATTGTTTTTAATAATGTACATGGTGTATTTTTTAATTTCTCCAGAAACTGAACAGCACTTGAAAAAAATAAGGAAGTGTGAAAATTTACAGTAAAATATTTGTCAAGACCTAATATACTTCACGATTTCAGGACACAAACAAGTGCAAAAGTCATTTGGTCCTCGGCCCTCTCCCAGGGAGCAGAATTATGGTCCTCCAGCAGAACAAAACGGCACCTTTCATGTCATGCGGAGTAAGCTTTCTTCCTCAAACTCCAGCTGTATGAGTGCAGTAGCCAGCCAAGTCCTGTGCTTTCATACAATATGTAAAGTGCAGGAGAAAATACTACAAGTATTGGAAAAGCCAATAGGCCGTCTCTATGCAAGAGCTATTGGCTTTGCCAATATATTTTAGCCACGTTGTATACAAGTGTGTCTGGTTTTCAGCATAGCTAAGAGTAGTGTTGTAGAGTGGAGTGGTATAGAGTCGTGTATTGGAGTTTCATAGAGAGAAGTCATGTAGCACACAGTGGAGCAGCGCACAGTAGGGTGGACTGGTGTAGACTGCCTTGGCGTAGAGTGCTGCAGAGTTTAGTGGTATAGAGTGCCGCTGCAATTAATTCAGCGGCATACAATACACCATCATAGAATACAGTAGTGTAGATTACAGTGGTGCAGAAAGAGTGGCGAAGAGTGCTGCAGAGTAGAATATGGTGCCATAGAGTGCAGTGGTGTAGAATAGAGTGCTGCAGAGTGCAGTGGCATAGAGGGGAGTGATGCAGAGTAGAGTGGCACAGAGTGAATTGGAATAGAATGCAGCTGTGTAGAGTGCAGTGGTGTACAGTGACATGGAGTACAGTGGGGTAGAGTAGTTTGCAGTGGCATAAGGTAAATTAGACTAGACTGGTGTATAGTCCATTGGTGTAGACTATAGCATGGATACTCAGAAACATTTTCTCAGTGGTCAAAAAGCAAAGTTTGGGTTGTGCCAGGGGGTCGAATCTATGCAGTGGTACTCCCCACACCCAACTAACTCCCCCATTTGCTTAGCATTTTATTTTATTTTATTTTTAAATGCATCTGGCTTGTTTAAAAAAAGAAGATTACTGAGATACCAACAAAAGTGCATTTCACACAACTTTTATTTACTAACCTGTCTGGGAACAGTAAATAAAAAGGAAAAAAAATGCACACAGCTCATTTTTAGGTGCAAGCAACCATGTTAGTGTGTGCTTACAAAAGGAGGACTGCCATGTCATGGTAGCTTTTTTTACATTATTTTCAGCCATGCTGCATATACACCATGGCTAAAATTAATTGCCAACGCAAATAGGTCTGATAAATGAGACCTATTGCTTTTGCCAATGCTGGTTTGGTTAAGGTGTCTGCAATACACATTATATACAGTTACATGTAGGTTAACGACCACTGTTTTAGCTACATATTATTTTGTTGTTTTTAGCTACCCGACTGCACTCTCTCCCCATACTCACTAACCATGGCCTGTCATAATCACAATCACAGTTCCCATACTTTTGAATGCACTTTTCAGGTATGAGCAGGGCTGCCTAGCAGAAAGTACAAGCTAGACTGGCTGTAAAAACAAAGCCTATTAAGCAAACAGCACTAAACATACCCTTACAACATCGTTTTTAGGTTTCACCTAAGCGAAAGCTGCGCACTGCGCAGCTTTTTCGCGCAGGCAAAAACCTTATGTTTACAGTAGAGTGGCTTGGGAATCCGCCCTCTGTCCATTGGCTAGCTCCATAAATGGAGGCTAGCCATTGGAACAGAGATCTGTCCGTCATGGCCGGACCAGATTCGTGGGTGTTCCCGCGATTTCTTCCCTCTCTGCCCCTCTGTGCGCATCATCTCGGCGGTGGGCGGATTTTTTTTTTTTAGGTTTGTTTTGTTCATTCCAGGCCGACCGCCGCCGGAAGAAGTCCAGGTGAGTGCCCGTTCCCGCCCCCCCCCCTCCCGCTGACCGTGTGCCGTTCTCGCCACCCCCTCCCGCTGTCCGTGCCTTTCCTGCTCCCCTGTGCACTTCACGGAAGAGTCTGACAGCGGGTCTCCTCAGCACAGCACGGCGCTCTCTTCTCCCACCAAATGGCCTTACTTGCATCGCATGCTTCACCAAGGATCCGCATTTCGGGGTTAATACTATACCTAGAGGGTTCTTATTGATTCATTGCAATGGCGATCCCACGCGGTTTACTAGTTGCCGCCGAGTTAAGCTCTGCTGACTGGATTGCTGCTGTGTTCCTGCCCAGTCAGAGAACATGAGCTGGCTTAGTAAGGCTGACCTGCATTATTCATGCGTGTGCCGTGCTCCCCTCGCTCAAATCTCGCTGAGGAGTTAAAGGGCTCGTTGGACACCCGTCCGAGGGTTTTCCCACCCGCAGACTTCTTGCCAATGTTTACCATCCGCCCGCTCGTTATTTACCTGGGACCTTCCTGAGTCGCGCGAGAGGACGGATTGTGCTCGGACGGGCACCGGTGTCGCACACCTAGGGTGGCGCGCGGAGCTCTGCCGTGCAGGTGTGCGCTGCGGAGACCTGCCCAGCCTCCGTGAGATGTGCGCGAGGTTTGGGGCGCGCGGCGGTGAGAGCGATGGAGTCCCACTGCACGTCCTGAAGTTCCAGAGTGCTCAGTGGCCAGTGGCCTTCGGGCCAAGAGGAGGACGTGTATGAAGTGGAGACTCAAGTGCCTCTGCCAGACCCCTATCCCTTCACCTGGGAGTTGAACGATAAAAACGCAATCGTTGTGAACACGTCGATTGCGCACTTGAGCCACACGCAAAATGGACATTTACTGAAAGTTGTCTCGCAAATCTCCTTGCCTACCCCTCCTTACTCCGTAAGTACCAAAGGATTGCACTTTTTGAGAGCCTGTTAGGGTCATTGAAGCAAAATTAAGGAGTGTCTTGATCATCAGCTCTTAAAATTAATTACTTGAGCTTTCTGTGGCTCATAAATGATATTGGTATGTAAAAAAATGAATATACTTTACTTACTGCTGCTTTGGACACACAGCTCCTAGTTTTAACAGGATATGAATACAGCATTTCCCGATGGTTCTGCGTGTTACTGTAGTCCCCAGTCAGGATTGACGCCTGCCGCACATTCACTGTTTCCAGCTAGGAAATGATTTACCAGATTACCCTCTCTAGCATGCGTTACAGATGTCGACATTGGGATTAGAAGTATGTAGTTGCTACACAGAGCTCGCAGTAGACATGTGTTATGTTCTTGTCATTTGTGACATCTGTTCAGCAGTCATTCTTTTGTGGTACTTTGAATTTAAAGTCTCAGCAACATTTTATGGCACCCGAGCGGTTAATGAGTTTACTCTCTCAGTGCTGTTCAACCAGGCCAAAGTCAAGTGTTAAGGCAATTGTGCAGATGTCATGTTTTAAAGTTTGATTGGAATTTTCAGCTAAGATACGTTTTATGTAATTGTGTACACTGGAGTACGTTCGACATCCTGTTGCATGTGAACCAATATTCCATTTCACTGTGATGCATAAACCTCCATTCCAATTTTCATCAGTTTTTCTGACCTCTTTAACTGCAATACTATGTTATTTAAACCCAGTCATTCAGACTTGGAAGTATGTGCTAAAAGAGGTGCAAATAGCGATTGTACGTTCTCCAGTGTTTGCAGAAGTAGTTACCGCAAGCCAGGTATTACCAGTGCAAACAGGTGTGCAAGGGGTTCGACATTTCTTTTTCACTGGGTACTAACAATGTGGCAAAGTGTAATTATGTGACGCCTGATACGCTTTTAATATTATCGCAGTTGTAGGTCTCATTCCCTTAGTTTGTATTTTGTTTTGTCATAGCATTGCAGTTTATTTGTAATTTGGATGACACATTTTTGCATGTTTGGTTGTAATTTCCTACCTTCTTGACATTCTTAGTTTGTGCTTTAATTTTCGATCATGTGACACGTGAACAGAGAGAAAGTGCCCTTTCGATTTCAAGGGAATTCTTGACAACCTCTAAAACTACAAGGAACAACATAATTGAAATAGTTGAATCCTGTTATGGTAATAGAGACAGGGTGCTCCTGTCCCTTAGACCTCTCTAAAGAAGAGTCTATGCACGTGGAGATAAGAGTTCCTGTAAAGTTTGTTTTCATTACAGTACTACACCTACATGACTCAGAAACATATATTTTGCAAAAAAGGAATCTATTTGAATATTTAAGAAAATTCGACTGTATCATCTCTGCATGAGTCTCAAAGCAAAAAATATTCAAAATATTATTCAAGTGCCAGACTAACAGGCTGAAGCATGGCTGTGCTAGAGCCATTCTTACCAATATTAATTATTGTTTCAAGAAAATTTTTGTCCGTTTAAGGATCATATCTTTGCATATAACATCTTTAAATGGAAGAATCCTGTCCAACCGTCCAGGGGGGCCTGACTCCTTAAGCTGGGGACCTTGGTTTTCTGTTATCTGTTACAAAGTCAACTGATTCTGCGTGCTTAAGTCACTTGTTTTAATATTTGCAAATACTGCTCAATGTTTTCCCATGTTTGGTAGTGTCCCCTTGTCTTTTAACACGGATCATAGATTTCCTTTTTTAGGTTTCGCCTTGTCGAAAGCTGCGCTCTGCGCAGCTTCTCGGCGCAGGCGAAATCTAATGTTAGAACAGTGTGGCCTTCGTTCCGCCTCTCTCTTCCATTGGCTAGCTCCATAAATGGAGGCTAGCAATTGGAAGAGAGAACTGTCCGTCATTTCCCGAGGAGATTGGTGGGCGTCCCGCCAATTCTTTTCCTCTCCGCAACGTCATGAAGACGTGGCCACTGTGGGCGTGTACTTTTTTTTTTTTTTTACTTGATGTTGGTGTTCATTGTTCGTCTTGTTCCCTGTCCCGCTGGCTGTTTCCTGACCACCCTCCCGCTGTCAGAGTGCCTGCCCGCTCCCCCTCCCGCTGTCCGAGTGCCCGCCCCCCCTCCCGCTGTCCGTGTGATTGCCCGCCCCCCCTCCCGCTGTCCGTGTGCCCGCCCCCTCCCGCTGTCCGTGAGCCCTAGAGTACAAGATAAAATACATACATAACAAGCCCATCCCCCCTCCCGCTGTCCGTGTGTACGTGCGTCTTGTTTTATTTGGTGCTGTCTTAAGTCCTGGGCTGTGGCATGTCTTACCCTACTTTATTTGCTATAGCTATTGGACATGGCAGGAGTGTTTATTTTGTCAGAACAGAACTTTCTGTGCTGTTGTTTCTGGGTGGCGTGCTGGCTCCCTGCGATGCTCGCCGGAAGAGACGCCTTCAGACTGGTTGAGCACGGGCAGCCTTTACTTTCAACAAACATTCACCAATTCCAAATTACCCAGCGGGTAAGGCAGTGGACAGTAGACGCATCCACTGGAGCTCGGAGGTTGCAGCCACCTCCCCCCGCTCGTGGCAGGAGTGGGGAGAAGGGTCGGTCCTCAGTCAGCAACCGGAACCCTGGTCTAATCCTGGAGGAAAAGTTCACCAGAGTGCGGCGTCGTGCTCTGCAGGAAGTGCTGCGAAACCGCTGAGTCTGCAGCGCCAGGAGCGAGGGAGCGGAGCCGGGAGGAGGGAAGCAGCCGGGCGGGATACGGGCCGCCCGGGGACCGCACCTGACGGGGGAGGCGAATCCGGCTTGAAGAGAGGGGCAGCCAGGTGAGGGTGTCTGAATAATTGGGCTGTAAGAAGGGCTGGGGGCGTGGGGTCGTGGGAAGAGTGGGCAATGCAGGACATGAGAAAACGATATTAAATAGAGAACAAATCGGACGTGTACCCAAATTAAGGGCGGGCGCGACCCGCGTCTCTGTTTGAGGGTACCTTCCTCGTTTTGCACTTTGACAGGCATCTGAGAGGGATGTTGTATTAAACTTTTCGCCCATACAGACCCTCTTTTTTTAAGTTTAGAGAGCTTTATTGCGTATAATAGGAAAAGTAAAACATAATTACAGAAACAATGGCAGTAATAAGAATTTGCAAGAATATTGAAGAATTCCCATATTTGCAAATCAATCCCGAAAAGGGATATAGAAACTATACCAAGAAAAATAGCTTTTTAAAAGGTATTTTGTTTTACTATGACCATCTTACATCACACTGGAATATCCTGACGATAAAATGTCCTGTGGGGAATCCCTTCCCGTCGTAAATGAGTCACACCGGGAAAATGGCACAGCGAGTTGTACGGCTCCGAATCTCGAGTCCCGGCAATGTCAGTCCAGCCTCTCATCCTTCCGCGGGTTCCTCTAAACGAGACTACAGTAAAGCCTTAATGTTATGGTTTGAAAAGACAAAATGGGTGGCAGTGAGCAAGAAACCTATGTGATGTGTTTATGTGGCCTTGCTGTATGGGGCGCCGACGGCAGCTGGGGCTGCGCTTCTATCGAGTGGCTCTGAAGCGTGTCTCTTTATTCCACCCTCTGCCGTTTCCTCTCTCCGCCTTTTATTTCCCTGAAGTCCCCCCATGTTTTGTGTTCTAAAGTGCCCGGCCCCTTTGTTTTTTGGCACTTTCCTAAAATCGCATTTACTTTACGCTCACGTGTTTTTATCCTGGTTTCTCCTATGCTAAAGTAGATAGCATCATGAGTGACTTTCCCTAGGCTGTCTAAATGAAAACTCCACTTTGCGCGTTCTGGACCCTTTCTAGAAAGGTCTGCCGGAAGAGAGTTCCCTTCATCCCTTGTTCCATTCTTCCATTTTTCTTTTCTATCTTTCTTTCTTTTGTTACGTGCTTTTTCTTCCTTTGTTTCGCCCTTATCCAATTTCTCGCACACATGTTTAACTTGCTTTGCAAATGTTAGCATTTAATCGGTCTCTAATCAGGTTTGTTTACTTTGCCACCCCACTTACCTCCACCCGGAAGCACTGCCATTGTTTCTTCTTTCTTGCTGTATTATTCATCAGCTCGTGTGGTGTGTGTGTGTGGGCCTCATGTGTGTGTGTGTGGGTGAACTCTTGTGTGTGTGGGGGGCTCTTGTGTGGGTGTGTGTGTGTGTGTGCAAATGCAATACGTCTCGCATTTACGACAGAGTAAGCTATTGGCATTGTAAATGACAATGCCATTTATTTATCTGTTTTCAAAACCAACACATTAATAAAAAGTTTGTCATTTACAATGCCAATAGCTCTAACTTTTCCGAAGGCGAAATCGTTGCATTGTAAATGCTTGTTGTTTCTACAGTTATTTTATGAGCAGGCCAGCCCTGCTAATAAAACAAGCTTCACCAACTAAAGTAAGCAAGCTCTGAATTACAAAACTATGTTGCTTAACTAGCACCAGCAACAAAGAAAACGGCACTCGAGCAGCTCTCTCTGCTGCAGCTCTCTGAGAACAGCCGGCGTAATGTGTTGCAGAGTATAGTGGCGTAGAGTACAGTGTCATAGAGTGGAGTAGAGCAGAGAGCAGTGCAGCGGCAAATTGTACAGTGGGGCAAAGCAGGTTAGATTGGCATACAGCGGATTTACATTGAGTGCGGGGGCGTTGAGTGGTACAGAGTAGAGTGTAGTGGCAACGAGTGCAGTGTTGCAGAGTGGAGTAGAGTAGAGTAAAGTGGAGTTGTGAAGAGTGGTGTGGTCTAGACTGCAGTGCCGTAGAGTACAGTGGTGCAGATAGAGTACAGTAGCGTAGAGTAGACTAGACTAGTGCATTGGCATAGAGTGTTGTAGAGTATAGTGGTGTAGTGTGCAGCGGCGTACAATGCAGCGTTGTAAAATGTAGTGGCATAGATTAGTGGTGCAAAGTAAAGTGCAGTGGTGTGGAGTGGTGCTGAGTAGAGTGGCATAGAGAGCAGTGGTGTAGAGTGGCTAGAGTGTAGTAGTGCAAAGTAGAGTAGAGTCGCATAGAGTGCAGTGGCGTAGGGTGCATAGGCATATAATGCAATTGTGTAGGGTTGTAAGATAGAGGCATGCATGGCTAAACCACGCGTGCCTCTACCACGGAGCCCGAACCATGAATGAGTCTTAACCACGCATTCATTTACTACCCATTCCTTTACCATGCATGCCTTTACCACGCAATTTCGTAGGAAAGGCATGAATGGTAAAGGAGTACATTTGGCTATGGTTACAAGCCCGCCTCCTCAAGATACAAACCCCCTACCTGTCCCCTCATCCTGTGTTCCAAATACCCCAACCCACTCGCACCCCCCACGCTGTCCCTAGCCCTTAATATACACTACCCGAGCCCCTCACCCAGTTCTGTCTCTAAAGCTATCCCAACCTTTTCCACTCCCCATAGACATAAAACCCTAACCGCTATTTTAACAAATTACGCTGACCCTCCAACCCCCCACGAGCCCTTCAAAAACTACCCCCGCCCTCCCTTCAGCCCTGAAAATAGCCATGACTACCCATTCCCCTCCCCCTGCCCCGAGGCCTAAAACACCCTGTCCCCCAACCCCCTGCTCTGTCCCTAAAAACGACCCCATCTCCTTCTTCTGCCCTTAAGCCTAATACCCTAACCCAAATTAAACAAACTACCCCGACCCTCCCAGAGCTCTGAAAACTACCCAGACCCTCTCCCAGCTCTGAAACCACAACATGCCACCTCCTAGCCCTGAAAATAACCCAACCCTCTCCCAGCCCTGAAAACGACCAGACACTCTCCCAGCCCTGAAAACGACCAGACACTCTCCCAGCCCTGAAAACGACCAGACCCTCCCACATCCCTGAAAACTACCCGAACCTTCACCCAGCCCTGAAAACTACTCCCGACCCCCCTCCTCCCTGAAAACGACCCTGACCCCACCACCTCCCCAGCAATGAAAACTACCCCCACCAAACCTGGCCCCAGCCCCACTTACCTCACCACGTCCTTCCGCCGAGCTGCAGGCCGCTGCTAGACCGCACACTGCCTTAACCACGCATATGCGTGGTTAAGGCATAGACATGGTTAAGGCAAGCATGGTAGGGTTTGCGTAGTCATAACACGTGTGGCTCTGCCCGCGTTGTCCAGACTATTTCTCGGACTGCAGTGTTGCAGAGTGGCGTGGAGGTGGCAGAGTAAAGTGGCCTAGATTGGAGTGGTGTAGAGTAGATTGAATTTAGAGTGCACTGGCATGGTGCAGAGTATAGAGGCATAGAGTGAAGTGGCATAGAGTGAAGTGGCATAGAGTGCAGTGGCGTAAATCGGAATAGAGTACAATGGCATGGAGTGGTGTGGAGTGGTGCAGAGTAGAGTGCAGTAGTATAGAGTGGAGTGGAGGCATACCGTCAAACACATTTTCAATTGAAATTAACAACATTTGCACGGATATCCAGTTTTACTAATAAAACTATATAGCACAAACAATAATGTGCGGAAATGGTGTCACATAGAGTACTGAATGGTTTTGATCAAACTAAAAGTTTTGTTTCCAACACACTTCAGAATTAATAATGTGCTTATTTGTGCAGTCCCACTTCTGATATATTCTTAAATATTTGCACAGTTCATCTGAATGTGGTTGTATGCTAGAAAGATACCCCTTTCCAACACCCAATATCCAGCAAGATTGTTACATAATTTCTTTCACTTTGATGTCAGAGACTGAAAAGTAAATACCAAGATCCCTCGGAAGAACGAGCCGGACATTTGAGCTCGGTCTTTGAATGTACAGCAAACATGACAAGATAAGGACAAGATTTACAGGCCTGTTTACAGAAAGGAGAACTTGTGGAAGAATACAAGGAGCGGTAGCATGAAAAGTCCTTGGGTAGCTTTCTGAATGTCCTCAAGATGTCTTTAACAAACTAGACAGCTGAACTCTCTGGTAGACTTCGACCATACCACCCTTAAAGTCATACCTTGGCAAATATATAGCTGTTGCGGTGTTTTTAGAGACAAGCTATGAGCAATTAGGAACAACACAGAGTGTGGGGAGATAGCCTTTCAAATCCGCCCTAAGCAGAAAATGAGGAAAAGAGCTAGAAAACAGATGCACTCTCATGGGAGCTGACAGAAAAAGAATAAAATAACTACATGAATATGGGTAGTGAGAGAATACAAGTCATCCAATCAAGAGGGTGGTAAACAGGAATGTTCTATAAGAGGGTGAAACTCAACAAGAGTAAGACACGTAATTGAATAAGAAGAAAGCAAATGAGCGACAAAGCCAACCAATGGATAGTTTCGAAGCCCACTATAAGTTTTTAAACTGGTCCACAAGAGGTCTTTCGCAACCAGAAAATAAAGGGGTCAGGTACGCAAGACCTTAAAAACCAAAGGGGGCGAAGCAGGGCTCCCACATCCGTAAATACAACAAGCATTGGCATAGCCAATAGGTCTCGCCTTTGGGACCTTATAAGTATTTAACCATGCAACAGTTAATGTTGTTGCACCAAGGATATTGTGCTGCATAACTAAATACTTATAAGGTCCCAAAAGCGAGACCTATTGGCTATGCCAATGCTTGTTTTTTTTCTTTTACTTACCATGCTTGTTTAAGAAAGCTGCTGAGCTGGTTTATTTATTTATTTATTTAGTGTATTTTGATATTGCGCACAGCTACCCCAACGGGGTTTCCCGGCGCTCCTGTGTGAGTACATGCTGGCTGAAATGATTGTTTCACAAGAGAAAAGATCAGCAGAACAGGTAGGTTTTTAGGGCTCTCCGGAAGGGTTGTTCATCCTGGATCAACCGGATGGCATTTGGTAGCTTATTCGAGAGGGCTGAAGTCAATACTGGAAATGTTTTCCCGCCTGAGCGAGTTTTCCTGAATCTGGGAACGGTAAGGAGATTTTTTGAGGAGGAGCGTAAGGTCCTGATGTTATTATAGGGAATCAAGCAGGTAGAGAGATAAGCAGAGCCCTTGCCTCTCAACGCTCGATGAGCCAATACCAGAGCTTTAAATTCTGCCCTTTTGTGTATCGGCAGCCAGTGAAGTTCACGGCGGTGTGGAGAGATATGCTCACTGGACTACGATCTTCCTGGTATTAATGGGCAGAAAATGGATGAACTTTTTTACCATTCTAATCTTAGCGAGACACGCCGCGGAGACTGTCTGAACTTGATGGTGGAGTGTGAGGTTGGAATCCCATCTAACTCCTAAATTTTTCACAGAGTCTTTAGGGAGAGGGGGGCACTCAAATCAAGAGGCCACCAGATGTTAGGGTCAAGTGGGGTCGGCTGATGAAAAAAGACAACCTCCGTTTTTCCTGCGTTCAGTCTTAGGAAGATATTATCCATCCACAGGGCAATTGTGCGGAGGCAGTTTTTTAGGGGATCAAAGGTTGTGGGGGAAATACTATTAAATGAAAACAAAAGCTGGATATCATCAGCATAGGAGGTCACCTTTATGCCAGTTTGAACGATGATATCAAAAAGGGGGGAAAAATAAACATTAAATAGAAGGGGACTCAGCGAGGAGCCCTGAGGGACTCCCCACCGAAGCGGGCGACTTTCTGAGGTAAATGGGGGAGTGAACACTGCCTGGGACCGGGTGGACAGAAAAGATGAGATCCATTTTAAGGCCGTACCCTGGATACCCTTCGATTGGAGGCATTCAAGGAGGAGGGGGTGGGAGACAGTGTCGAATGCTGCTGAGAAATCCAGCAGCACCAACACCGCTCTTGATCCCTCGTCCATCCTCCATCGTACTGCATCTGACATCTCAATTAGTGCCGACTCAGTACTGTATCCTGGCCTAAAGCCGTGCTGAGAATCATGATAAGCACCTGATGTTTCTAGAAAGCTCGCTAATTGTTGTTGAGCGAGTCTTTCGAGTACTTTAGCAGGGGCTGGTAGCAGGGAAATTGGCCTGTAATTGGAGGGCTCGTTTGGGTCGGCACTAGCTTTCTTAATTATAGGGACTAGACAAGCTTGTTTCCAAGAGTCTGGGAATACTCCCAGCTGTAAGGAATCATTCCAGATCCCATTCAGAGTGGGGTTAAGAATGGGGGCTAAGGACTTATATTGCTTAGCAGGCCATGGGTCCAAAGGAGAGCCAGATTTACTTTTAAGAAGTTCCATGAGAGATTGTTCCAAGGTAATCTCTGCAAAGTCAGTAAACATACGCTCTGTGGCAGGGACAGATGGGTTGATGGAGCTTTTATTTACATGGGTATTGCTCGGGAAGGAATCATAGATAGTGGCTATTTTGTTCTAAAAAAAAACCAGAAAGTTTATCACAAAGAGTCTGTGACACCACTAGAGGACGTTTTAAAGCTAGGGGATCCGTAAAAGATCTAACTGTCTCAAATATTTCCCTAGATGAGCCTTGTGCCCGATTAATTTTTTCTTCAAGAAAAATTCTTTTATGGTCAATGATCTTCTTCCTATAGTTTTTTAACGCAGATTTATAAAGGGATTTGCGGTCGGGTGAATAGGTGATTCTCCAACGTCTTTCAAGGCGTTTGCATTCCGATTTAAGCTCTCTAAGATCATTGGAATACCATGGGGCTGATGGGGCAGAGCGATAAGTTTTTATGGGTCTGACTGGCGCGATAAGGTCGATTACCGAGGTAATCCGATCATTAAAGTTAGTCAGGCATGTATCAAGATCTGTACTCATATCTAAAAAATCAATAGGTTGGAGATGAAGTGCAAGGCTGTCAGGAGAGATTTTGCTCCAGTTTCTGCCCTGTTGCTTGGCCGGGCAGATGTGTCGGTTCATGCAGTGGCAAGGAAATGAAAAAGGGACAAGCAGATGATCCGACCAAATTACTGGAACAGGGTCAAGAATGGCTAAGCCGACCAGATTGGTACAGATCAGATCGATGGTGTGGCCCGCTTTATGACTAATAAGTTGATTCAGTCCGCCATCTGCTAAGGTGGACAGAAAATTAAGGGAGGTGGTGTCCAAAGTATTGTCAACATGGAGATTAAAATCCCCGAGGAGAGTAAAATTGGCATATCGCAGTGAGGCTTGTAGAACGTAATCTAGAAATACAGAGAGATGAGATACTTCAGAGTTGGGGGGGGGGTCGATAAACCAAGAGACCCGAAAAGGTAAAATTAGGTGAAATTTTAATACAAAAAGGGAGTGCTTCAATACGTTCCAGTTGGTTGTAGGTAAAAGAAAAAATGGTCCAGTGGGCTCTATATATAATGGCCACTCCGCCCCCAGGATGTGAGCTCTGTCTATTAGAACACAAAATGCTATAACCCGAGGGAATAGCTAAGTGTAGCGCAGGATTAGTGTCATCTCCTAACCAAGCCTCGGTAAGAAACAACAGGTCCCATTTGTCCTCTTCCAAGGTGTGGAATACGTCAAGAGAATGTGCACCTAGGGACCGACAATTTAACAAGCCAGCTTTTAAACGTGCCTGAAAAGGGGTTTTCTGCAGGAGACGGAAGTTATGTTTTAAGTCGCCGGGTTGATTTGAAGAGCATTTTATGAGGGGAAAGAGGGGGTTGGCAGCTATAGGTGTAATCGCTGGTAAAATACAATGTTGAGGCCTTATAGCCTTATAGCCGTCCCTTTTCTTTTACTGTGTGTTATGTTATAGTGCCTGTCTAAGCGCCAGGACGCCCCTTTGCTGGGGCAGCTGTGCGCTATAAAAATATAAATAACATAACATAACATAGATCTAAGCGTGGCACTATCATAAAGCAAAGGGGAGGGAACGCTATGCCTAGCAATACCTGTGTCTGTGGTCGCTGTCCGGGCGCAGACGGGCAGGACTCTGGCACGACTCCGGCACAGGTCCGGCGCGTCCGCTGTTCGCGTCCGCTGCGCGAAGGCATGATCTTCCGTTTTTATAGTGTCCAATAGGGTGCCTTCGAAGGCTACCCCACTCCAAGATGGCCGCCGGAGTCAATCCAATCACCCAAGACAGCGCTAACTCAGCGTTAAAATCGGCTGAGGTGAGTGAGAGTCTTGGTGACGGGGAAACAATGTTCTAACTGGCGAGCAGCAAGGGGGGCGAGGGGAGAATGAGACCGCCGCTTTCTAATCGAGCGGAAGGAAATAGTAACTTGATGCAAATAAACTTCGTATTCAAGCTAGAACGAGTGAAGTTAAAAAGCTTGTGTTGCCCCCTCCAGCCCCCCACGCCAGAGCCATGGCATCCCTGGATTGCCAGCCCCTACTTTGTGTGAGCAGCGGCGACGGGAGTGGCCGCTTGCCACTGCACTTCGTAATAAGAACAAAGGCGGAAGATGTCCCACCAGAATGGGGCTGTAAATCGGTCTTTTCCAGTTGTGGGAGAAAAGAAGCTCACTAAAACTGCAGCGCTAGCACACTGAGTCTGTTTATTTATCCTGTTTTCTTAACCCACAAGTGTATAGTTAGCAGCATGGGGGAAGGAGGGCAGGGAATGGTAATATTCTGGACTTTTTACACTTCTGCAGAGTATTAATTCAGTTTGCATAAATCCTGGTTTCTAACACAACAACGAGAGAAGGCGAAGTTGAGGAGCTTTGTGACAGACAGGAAGGGCATATTCACACTGTATTTTTTAGTTTATCTCCCAAATTATGCAACCCCACTACCCATATTAGGGAATGTGTGGGGGGATGCAGGGAAATTTAAAATCTTCCCCCGTCTGACAAAGCTGCCCTTGTAGCTTGCCACTCCTAGAATCGTGCAACGAAAGTAGGGTGCATTATGTAATTTATTCACACGCGTATAGACTCATTTTAGCTGAACAGCACCTAACGTAGTGACTCAACCATACGAAGTGCTAAAGCAGGAGGTCTGAGTGGTAACGAGATGCAAGCAGGGCAAAAAGTATGTATTCTGACAGTTGTCACGCGAGATGCAATTCACAAGACTGTGGTAGCGTTTTTTTGCTACAGTTTTACATAGCGCGAACTCGACCCAAGGGTATAGGAGCGCTTTACATGAGAACCAGTTACATTGCACAAGGACAGTAGTGGGTGCCTGTCTCTGTCAACAGTTTCCCCCCCCCCCCCTCCCTGGGCAAGCAGGGCTCCCCATAAATCAATAGTAGTGCTGTGGTTCTCTCTACGGCTTAACCAAGCCTGGATCGGTTCACGTGGCCATCTGCCGCCCGGCACTGGACTGCTGAGAGAATAAGCCTTACACCGTTTCTGCGCAAGCCTCCACGTCAAAATCCACACAAAAACAGTACATTCTGGGTTCGTCCTCCCCCACTAACGGGCTGCGGCTGTTTGCACCGGCTCTCTGTGTACAACAGCTCGATAGCTGCCTGCAAATAGTGCATTTTGTATCACCAAAGGAGATTAATATTGCATTAACTGTATTTAACATTTTCTTAAGCACCAGTGATCACAAACGGAGAGGCTTCCTGGGCACCGGTGCTTGAGCTGAACGTATGCATGTTTTAAAGAAAAGAGAAAAGGATAGTTTATTGGTTTTGTTTCTGATGTTTTGTTGTAATGTGGCGGGGAGCCTGCCCTCAGTGTCTGCTTCAAGCATCCCTGCTCTGTCTGGAGATGCCGGAGGAGCTGCCTCCATTAAATGCTTATGGTCAACGCATCAGTGAAGGGGGAAGATATTTCTTGTAAGTGAATTTTCTGGGATGAGTGTTTTCAAATCTGTTTCGGTCTGATCAATACATGTGGAAGTTTGTAAAAATGATGTGACCTGTGGAAGCGACTCTGCTGCTCCCGTAATTGTGAGGGCCTGGGACCACTTTTGTGAACAGTGTTTCTGCACAGTGGTCGCCTTTGCAGTGAGGTAGAGACCTGTTAGCCTTGTGCTATCTGTGGGTGACTACTGCATGCAGTGCAGTCCCCTTTTAAAGATTGCTGGGTGGCCCAGTGAGCTCAATGTTGCTGCTAATTATTGACACAGGCTCGTGGCGCTTCAATACCAAGCCTGTTGACTAACCACAGACCGCAAATGATGAGCAAGCAACATGTACACCTCCATGAGCGCGCGAATGCAGAGCATTCCATTCTGTAAGTCTCTGTCCTTGTTCCGCTCACTACATACGAGTTACGACCCCCCCCCCCCCCCCCCCCCTCTCCAACGCCCAGGCAGGTTGCAAGCCCACTGTTGTAAATAATGAAGTCCTTGAGCCAGGTATATATAACATGCTGGATTTAATAAAGCTTAGTTCCAAGTTCAGTTTCATGTAAATAAGTTAAGAAGACAAATACCCCACCAGGAGCGGCCTCCCTGCCACTCAGCCTGCCTGCCATCAACTGCCACTCCAGACAAGCCAGGCACCCAGGATTCTATTAGGTCATCAGGCATTCCAAGAGCCACCCCAGCTGAGTAGCAGGGAAGTCACCAAAGCCAAGTATAACACCCACCAGTCTAAAAGCATGGCACTGCCCTAGACGGGCATCTAACGCATCATCAAGGACCGCTTCCACCTGGAATACCAAACTCACAGGCTCATTTGTCCACCTCCCTGTACAGTCCTTTCCAGTAATGAAGGGGGGTGGGTGTAATGATCAGAACAAGGGGGCGTGAACTCAAACTAATTGAATTTTATACATTCCCCCATCTTTGTAGAATGTTTAGCCCCTTGGATGCACAGTGTCCGTCGTGCCACCTTTTAAAATGCTGAATGGAAGAGAGGAGAGATTGACGGCACATGGGCTGTGTTTGTGCCCCCGTTCGTGTTGTGTACCTTACCAGGCCTGCTAATCTGGACATTAATTTAACACCGCAGTTGGAGCCGTATAAACAGTGCCTGAGCCATGTCTTTGTAGACAGTAGCCGTTTGCATGTGATCCATAAAGGCACTCTTCATGGCTGCTTTTTCCCCAAAGACACAACCTGCCCATTCCCCTGTCGAGTGAATGGACCCCTTCACAGCCCCCTGTTCGAATTCCTGGGCTGCAGGTCACGTGGGTTCTTTTCTTTGGCTGTTGAACCGAGGATGGCACGCCTCTGCATGCTCTTCCAACTGTGTAAACAATCATGCCAGGGCATCTCTTCACTGTTTTCACCTCATTTTAATCCAGTGGGTACTGGTGTGGGGAATGCGGTGCAGGAGTTAGAACCGGGTAGCTTTGAACGACTAGCAGTACGTGTCGCCTGTCCAGTGCAAGTCAATGGCTCAACATATTGCAGTGCCCTGTGAATGGACAGTTTTGGGTCCTTTCAGTGGTTATCATCACAAAACAATATTACATAGGATCTGGGCTCCTTAAAATCCAGCTCGCGATATAGTGAAAGAATAGTGGCAGATGGCCGTGTTTTTCATTTTTGAAAGGCCTGGTTAGCTGCGCGGGTTCAGCACCTGCTGCCAAGGCCTTTGTGCAACAGCTATTCACTGGTTTAAATCACTGTGGTCAGTTCATCTTTTAATCCCATGAGGTTAGTAAGAGCTGGGGTGGTACGCTCGTTGATTGCAGGGACGAAAGCTGCAGGCCTGTTTGCTAGTCCAGACCATAGGCAGGCAGTCGGGGCATAAAATACGGGTCAGTGGTTAATCTACCATAGTTGGGCATGCGATCTCAGGGGAAACCAGCATTGTCGTAGCCAATAGGTCTCGCCTTTGGGACCTTATAAGTGTTTAGCCATAGCTATTGGCACATGTGGAGGATGGTTGCACTTGAGGCAAAAGCGCACTTAAAGCTTCAGGCATGGGAAGCTGGGTACTTGTGGAGCAATGGTACATGTAAGCTCACGTAAGACAAGCTTCGTAGATCTGATTGACAGACACTCCTGTGCAGACAGAAAGGGTGTTATGCAGCTGCAGCAAGGAGTTCCAGAACCAGTGTGTTTTCATAAGATAATTCTAGGACAGAAAAGAGGCGTGTTCCTGAACTTCCTTCATGCATTCTGGGAGTTGTAAATCATGGTACTGGAATTTGAATAGCGCTTAGAAACATTGGACTATCTCCCATAACGCTCTTATTCTTGGCACGCTTTAGTAAGGCACTCTTAAGGCCAGCCAATGGGAAAGTGGGGCGGGGCTTAAAGCCCCCAAGTGAATCTCCTCAAGACCAGCGAGACTGCGCATGCGCAGCCTACGCAGGTTTCGACCTAAAAACTGTGTGAAATAAAAGGGGAAAATAAAAATAAGTAAAGAAACACTGTTTTAGATGGCTGAACACAGCCATCTACAGGCTAAAATGAAAAACATCAAATGAAGGCGATTACATTCTTGCATCGTTTATGCAACTGCAGTACTAAATTTAAGGACTTGAAATTAGTTACTTTGAGATTACGCTCACATCATTAATCTCAAAGTCATTAATGGAACTGAGATTAACACATGGAACCAAAATAGAGCCCCGGGGAATTCCATTTAGCAGCTGGTGAAGTAAGATATGATCATCAAGCACTGGGCCCTGGATACCGAGATCTCTCAATCTAGCTACTAAGATTTAGTGGTCAAGGGTGTCAAATGCCACTAAGAGGTCAGTTAAGATCAGGGCTTCTGGAAATCCTACATTAATATCTCGCCATTTTTTCATACAGGGCTGCAGCCTCTAAAGACGGTACTGCTGCCTAGGCGAAATCCTGCTAGCACAGGATTAAGTATTGCATTTCTCTCAAAGTGATCAAAAGACTGATCTCTCTAGAATTTAGTTATTCAGATGTAACTGAATATCTGCTCTGAAATTGGCTAACTTTAGGATCAAGTGCTTTTTTTAACACTGTTTTTAGGGTGCATGTAATGGAAAATGATCTATCTTTAGTCCTAAATATTAAAACATTGATCCCCCTCAAAAAGGTTTATGTATTAGCAGTTGAGGGCACACTTAATTTTAGTCTCCATATTTCTAGTTCCATACCGCAAATAACCAAGGACTTTCATGCTACAAACAGTATAGACATTTTTTTTGCTTACAATAAAACAGCTACTATAAGAGCAACAACAGCAAGCTAGATTTATGGAAAAACAAGTGATAACTGAACGTCATGAACTTTTGAACATTTATGAGCAACAACCATTTCTGTGGACTTCAAGTCAAAAATATTCCGCTTATTTCGACCGAGGATGCCAAATACAACAAGCATTGGAAATGCAATAGGTCTCGCATTAGGAAAGATTGAGCTATTGGTATTGTAAATGACACTTTTTTTATTTATGTGTTGGTTTTGAAAGTAGCAAAATTAATAGCTTTGTCAGTTACAATGTCAATAGATTTAACTTTTGCAAATGTGACACCTATAGCATTTGTAATGCAATGTGTGTTGTATTTACGTGACTTAGATGTATTGATATTACAAATAACAATGGCTTTTAATTTTGTAAATAATTAATACTTAAATAAAAGTTATTGTAATTTATAATGGCAATAGCTTAAACGTTTGTAAATAACTTTTGTGAAGATTATGTTCAGTGTATTTTATTGTGACAACAATCCAAGAACATTGCATTTGCACCTACACACACACAGAGCCACACACATGTAGATGTGGTGGTGGTGGATCTGGGGGATATGGTGGTGGGGGATATGGTGGTGGTGGTGGATATGGTGGTGGTGGATGTGGTGGTGGATGTGGGGGTGGATGTGGGGGTGGATGTGGGGGTGGATGTGGGGGTGGATGTGGGGGTGGATGTGGGGGTGGATGTGGGGGTGGATGTGGGGGTGGAGGTGGTGGGGGTGGTGGTGGAGGTGGTGGGGGTGGTGATGGTGGTGGTGATGGTGGTGGTGATGGTGGAGGTGGTGGAGGTGGTCGATGTGGTGTTGATGTGGTTGATGTGGTGGATGTGGTGAAAGTTGTGGTGGAAGTGATGGTGGTGGGTGTGGTGGATGCGGTGGTGGATGCGGTGGTGGTGGATGCGGTGATGGATGTGGTGGTGGAAGTGGTGGATGCGGTGGAAGTGGTGGATGCGGTGGAAGTGGTGGTGGATGTCATGGTGGATGTGAAGGTGATGGATGTGGTGGTGGATGTCATGGTGGATGTGAAGGTGATGGATGTGATGGTGGATGTGGTGGTGGATGTGAAGGTGATGGATGTGAAGGTGATGGATGTGATGGTGGATGTGGTGGTTGTGGATGTGGTGGTTGTGGATGTGGTGGTTGTGGATGTGGTGGTTGTGGATGTGGTGGTTGTGGATGTGGATGTGGTGGTGGTGGATGTGGTGGTTGTGGATGTGGTGGTTGTGGATGTGGTGGTTGTGGTGGATGCGTTGGTGGATGAGGTGGTGGATGCGGTGGTGGTGGATGCGGTGGTGGTGGATGCGGTGGTGGTGGATGCGGTGGTGGTGGATGCGGTGGTGGTGGATGCGGTGGTGGTGGATGCGGTGGTGGTGGATGCGGTGGTGGTGGATGCGGTGGTGCTGGTTGCGGTGGTGGTGGATGCGGTGGTGGTGGATGCGGTGGTGGTGGATGTGGTGGTGGATGCGGTGGTGGTGGTGGATGTGGTGGTGGTGGATGCAGTGGTGAAGTGGTGGTGGATGTGGTGGATGTGGTGGTGGTGGATGTGGTGGTGGTGGTGGATGTGGTGGTGGTGGTGGATGTGGTGGTGGATGTGGCGGTGGATGTGGCGGTGGATGTGGCGGTGGATGTGGCGGTGGATGTGGCGGTGGATGTGGCGGTGGATGTGGCGGTGGATGTGGCGGTGGATGTGGCGGTGGATGTGGCGGTGGATGTGGCGGTGGATGTGGCGGTGGATGTGACGGTGGATGCGGTGGATGCGGTGGATGTGGTGGATGCGGCGGTGGTGGTGGATGCGGTGGTGGTAGTGGTGGATGCGGCGGTGGTGGTGGATGCGGTGGTGGTGGTAGTGGTGGATGGGGTGGTGGTGGTAGTGGATGTGGTCGTGGGTGTGGTGGTGGTGGGTGTGGTGGTGAATGCGGTGGTGGTGGATGCGGTGGTGGTGGATGCGGTGGTGGTGGATGTGGTGGTGGTGGATGTGGTGGTGGTGGCTGTGGCGGTGGATGTCATTGTGGCGGTGATGGTGGATGTGTTGGTGGATGTGGTGGTGGTGGTGGATGTGGTGTTGATGGTGGATGCGGTGGTGGTGGATGTGGTGGATGGGGTGGTGGTTGTAGTGGATGTGGTGGTGGATGTAGTGGTGGTGGTGGATGCGGTGGTGGTGGATGCGGTGGTGGTTGTGGCGGTGGATGTCATGGTGGATGTGGAGGGGATGGTGGATGTGTTGGTGGATGTGTTGGTGGATGTGGTGGTGGATGTGGTGGTGGATGCGGTGGTGGTGGTGGATGCGGTGGTGGTGGATGCGGTGGTGGTGGATGCGGTGGTGGTGGTGGTGGATGCGGTGGTGGTGGATGTGGTGGTGGTGGATGTGGATGTCATGGTGGATGTGGAGGTGATGGTGGATGTGAAGGTGGTGGATGTGGTGGTGGATGTGGTGGTGGTGGATGTGGTGGTGGTGGATGTGGTGGCTGATGGCAGCCTTTAGTGTCTATGACCTAAAGAACTGCGCTGATGTCTGATGGAGCCTATAGTGTCTATGACCTAAAGAACTGCGCTGAGGTCTTATGGAAGCCTTTAGTGTCTATGACCTAAAGAACTGCGCTGATAACTGATGGGAGCCTTTAGTGTCTATGACCTAAAGAGCTGCGCTGATAACTGATGGGAGCCTTTAGTGTCTATGACCTAAAGAGCTGCGCTGATAACTGATGGGAGCCTTTAGTGTCTATGACCTAAAGAGCTGCGCTGATAACTGATGGGAGCTTTTAGTGTCTATGACCTAAAGAGCTGTGCTGATAACTGATGGGAGCCTTTAGTGTCTATGACCTAAAGAGCTGTGCTGATAACTGATGGGAGCCTAGAGTGTTTAAGTAACCTGGGTGACAGTTCTGCTGTCTTTATTGGACCTAAGGAACTGTGCTGATGTCTGATGGGGCCTATAGTGTCTTGGTAACCCAAGGAACAGTTCGGTGGTCTGCTGTCCATAATGTGAGCGGGCTGGTGCAACCCGAGGGTAGCTCTTTGTATCTTGAGGGGCAGCTCTACTATTTATGATATTCAGGTGTGCTTTTCTTACTTAAGAAATATCTATACTTTTTATGATGCGAGTGCATGTTTATGTAACCAGAAATATTACTCCACTGAAATTTACAAGCCTGGAAAACAGTGAAAAGTTACTAACACCCTTCTTCAATGACTGAGTCAGCCTTCCACTTTTGATGTATTAGCTTGTAGGTGATTTAAAGGTAAAACAAACCCTCGAAACATAGCTAGGAAGGAGTAGATGCTCCCACAGTATATGCAATGCAATGGTTTTGGATAATGTACACAGATGAAGAGATCGTGAAGGGTTGGGGGTGGGGGAGAAGTTTTTGGGCTTAGCCCTACTGACCGGAGGAACTGAATATCCGGAGGATGCAACTGACTGTTTAACTATAAGCGTTTTATAGTAATGCTGTCCATGGTTTGTGATAAACCAAATAAATCTTGTAATAATAAAAATTATACTATAATATAATGTACAAATAAAAACAGTAGCTATAAGAAAAACGTGCACGTTCTAGTGAGTTGCTGTCCTGTTTCCTGTGCTGCAGATCACCATCGTACACCCTGAACTCGAACGCAGAGCATCTAACAAAGGGTAACGCAGCTCAGCGAAGGTCCTCGTTCAGCAAAGTGCGCGAAAATTGCCGTACAATTCCATTTGCAAACATGTTAACCACCGCATTTAACGCTACTAATACTGACCGGAGGAACTGAATATCCGGAGGATGCAACTGACTGTTTAAATATAAGCGTTTTATACTAATGCTGTCCATGGTTTGTGATAAACCAAATAAATCTTGTAATAATAAAAATAAAAATTATACTATAATATAATGTACAAATAAAAACAGTAGCTATAAGAAAAACGTGCACAGTCTAGTGAGTTGCTGTCCTGTTTCCTGTGCTGCAGATCACCATCGTACACCCTGAACTCGAACGCAGAGCATCTAACAAAGGGTAACGCAGCTCGGCGAAGGTCCTCGTTCAGCAAAGTGCGCGAAAATTGCCATACAATTCCATTTGCAAACATGTTTACCACCGCATTTAACGCTACTAATTTTAGGACAAGAGTCAGAACGGATTTTTTGCATGGATAATGTGCCCGATCTACGCACCAATGTATCACCAACGTATAGGTGATGATAAATGAAAGTTTAAAACCTAGGGGATCCTAGTGTTAAAATGAATGCAAAACATATTTTGCACCAGTTATTGTGGCCCACTTCATAGCGCCAAATGTAAACGAAGCCCCGAGTCCGAGCTGAAGTGACGGGAAGATGGTTGGAGTATTTAGAAGGGAGCAAAAGAAGTATGAGGGACAGAGCGAAAGAAGGAGAAACACGAGAGAAGTGAAAGTACGGCCGGCGGAGGGCATTGCTGTGGGGAGGGGGAGGAGAAATGCGACACGGCGGGCAGGGGAGGGGGCGGAGCCGGGAGAGCGGCATGAGGGTGTGAAGCAGCAGGGGAGGAGTGCTACTGGTGATTGACTGGCGATTTGATGATGTGCACGCGCATTTTAGGTCAATGCGCTTGCGCATTGACCTAAAAGCGACGGGCACAGCATCAAATCGCCAGTCAATCGCCAGTCTAGGTAAAGCTAATTTAAGCCCCTATAGAGCTTCGCCAGCTATGCGCATGCGCACTGCAGGCGAGCCCTAAAAACAGACCAGTTATATTACATATATGCACAAAGTACAGTTGCGACTGAATGGTCCTTTTCATGGAATCTGAAATGTGACTGAATGAATTAATACATTGGGGAATATCTAATCGTTTCAAGAGGAAACGGCAAGCAGTATAGCCATCTCAAATGCAAAGGATCTATTGGACAAAATAAACTAATAGGTCCAAGAGTTCAGAGTCCACAAGCAAAAATGTACTGAATTCGCTACCGTTTGCCAAGGGTAAGGACAACTTCAGAACAGAAACTGTATACCCTTATCTTTATGAGGATATTTACAACACACAAGAATGTCACTGATCTTGCAAAGATACAAGGGAAGAGTAAAGAAAAGATTCATCGTCATTTCAAAATCTTCTTCCACTGACTCAAGTAAAAGACTGGAAGGCAAAGATTTTACTTCATTCACAGATCAAAGGATCCATGTCAGTGAATTGGCAGAACAAAAAATGACCACAATGCGAGAGAAATTCAGATAAAGAGAATGTACAGGAGATTAATTTGTCAACAGGTTCACTTCAGAATCCATAAACCCGCAGTAATTAAAGATAGGAGAAGTTATCGAGAGTACACAAAATCTAGGTTTTGCAACTAGGTCTCTCACTTGTTTCTTCAAACCCGACTGATTTTGCTAAAATGATGATGGAATTAATTGAATTCTTCAAAAATTAAGTCTCAGGGTTTTCTTTTGATAAAGATACACAAGACAAAAAAAATTATGGGACTCAACAAGAAATCAACATTCATTCTACCAGATTCCACACCAATTGATCACCATCAAAAGGCCGTTTTACAGGACACAGGGCGCTTAGAAAATGAAAGGAAATATTATAAATATATTAGACCAACAGAAGAATGCTCATTTTGAATTGAAAAATAACCAAAATGTGATAATCAAGCCAGCAGATAAAAGGGAAGAATTGTGGCGACGGACCAAGGGTTATATGTAAAAGAAAAAGTAAATCAGAAGTCAAACTTCCAGCATTATCAAAAATATTCTGATAACCCAAATGAAGAACTAAAGATACATAAATGCCGTACTGGATGAAGGCCTCAATTTGATTTCGTGATATAGATCCATGCACCCCGCATTAAATTTTCTCTTGAAAGTGCATAAAAATATCCAAAATCCATGTTGCCCAATAGTTTCAGGTTGTGATTCATTGTTGGATCAGATTTCAAAGTTTATCCATTTTTTCCTCAAGCGACTTGTGAGCCAGACCATATTACATACAAGACACTACCAACATCATCCTGTAGAAAGAAGGTGCCCTATTTGACCCCAATATCCTTATTCTAGTCACTATGGATGTGGAATCTTTACTAACTAATATTCCCCCGGAAGAGGCTTTAGAAGCAATTTAATTTTATGTTAATAAAAGCCAAGCCCTGTAGGATCTAACTGATATTTTTTTTGCACCTAGTAACACTGGCTCCGTGGGAAAACTCCTTATTTAATGGTGAATCTCATTTACAAATTAGAGAAGTACCGATGGATTGCTCATTTGTGAATTAACTAGCCATGTTATATATGAAAAATCATGGTACAGATTCAAACATGATGTATTGGTTATATGGAAAGATGATAAAGAAATCCTTCAAGAGTTTTTCCACTGGCTATACAACAGATAACCCAATATTAAATTTACCATGCATAAAGACGATTATGCTTGGATACATGGAGAACAGAACAAGAGGGAATAATTTTGACTTCTCTGCACATGAAAACCATGAATAAAAACAGTTTCCTTCATTGTAGAACCCACTGTCTCTCCCGGATAATCTACCCTTTGAATAATTCTTACAGACAAGACTAAATTGCACCACAGAAGAAGATTATTTTGAACACTCCAACATCTTAATACAACAAGCATTGGAAATGCAATAGGTCTCGCATTTGTTTAAGTTTGAGCTTTTGGCTTTGCTAATGGTATAGTATTTTAGCCATGTGTTATTATGTGTATGTATGTGATGTGAGTGTAATTATGTGTATTGAATTATAATTGTTAGCTGTGGAGCAGTATGAAGCATAGAGTTAGGAGGCGGAGAGCAGTGTGATGAATTGAGAAGGAGAGTGAGGACTAGAAGAAGAGCATGAGGGAGAAGGAAGAGAAGTGAGAAGGAAGAGAAGTGAGGAGGAGAGTAGCATGAGGCAGGATAAAGGCGAGTGAGGAGAGCTGTATGAGGGAGAAGGAAGAGTATGAGGAGAATACCAGTGTGAGGTAGAAGGAAGGAGAGTGAGGATAGCAGCATGAGGCAGATGGATGGAGAGAGGAGGAGAAGAGTAGCATGAGGCACAAGGAAGGAGAGAGGTGGAGAAGAGCAGTGTGAGGTTGAGGGAGAGAGTAAAAGGGAAGAGCAGCGTGAGACAGACGGATGGAGAGTGAGGAGGAGTAGAGCAGTGCGAGGCACAAGGGCAGAGAGTGAGGAGCTGGAGCATAGTGTGCGGTACAAGGTTGGTGAGTGAGGATAAGAGCACCATGAGGCATATGGATGGAGAGAGGAGAAGAGCTATGCTCTGTCTACTAAGGTACCATTTGGTTTGGTCCCCAGACATACCTTATGGGCTAAACTTTGATGTATGGGTATTCTGCTGATTAGATTAAAATGAATCATTTTACTACACACCAATACCTGATGACACTATTGATGTTTAATATCGCTTTTGCTATAAATTAGACAACTATCAATGAGGAGATTTTATCAGAGTCATTACATTGTCTCAACATAACTTCAACACCATGGATGTATATGGAAAGATCTAAGGAAAGCACCTTTTAATTTGCCTTAAGACTGATTCTGCAGACGTGCTTCCTAATTCCACTATAGGGAACCCCATGTTTACTTCTCAGTAACTCAGACAGAAGCTCTTTACCAATATATCTCTCTCTACACAGAAAATAAAGACCATGGGAACATTTTTGCTGATCACTCCCTTCGTCCCAGTTTCTGTGCTGAAGTAGGACAAAGCAGAAATGTGAGTAAACCATGCACGATCATTGGTTTCACATCACTGCCTTTTCATTTCTACTGACTTAGAAGATAGAATAGGTGGTTGAAAAGAAAATGAAGTTCGTAGAACATTTCCCTCTACCCGAACTAGATCGCAGTGAGAATGTAAACTAACGGTGGAAAAAATAATGGAAAAAAAAAAGTATACATCAAAAATAATATTACTCGTCTTAAAAGCTGAACCACGTTAGCTACTGTTTTTATTTTTACAAGTGTTATGAAGATCTTTAATAAAAATTGCAGGGCTGCAAATTTGCGTCAACTGAAATAGCCAGGAGCGTTCTAGGAGAGATTGACCATGCTCGAGACGTTAGTTGCTGAGCATTCATGAAGGTTGTTGTGAATAATTTGCGTCAATAGCACATAAAGTGAAAGAAATCCATTGCCTATGCTTAGTTATGTATTAGCAACTAGCTATAACCGAGCAGTCCTGCTATCCATCACCTTCGGCACATCTCTGGTTATTTACGTTACATTAAGAAAAATACCAGCTAAGACAAAGTACTAACTCCACGCTCACACACTTAATGTAAACATCTTAAGCTAAAGCGCGTGTGGCCTGATTGCTTCAAAAGAAAAGAAAAAAACAATTTTTTCTATTTCTTTACTTTTGAAACAATCAGCGCACCCGTGCTTTACCTTGAGATGTTTACATCCAAAGCATGAGTGCGGCAAAGTAAATAAAGAGAAAATATGGCGGACACACGTTTTTTTTCCTCTTTATTTACTTTGGTTTTAATCGCCGCACTCGCACTTTAACTGTAAAGATCTTAAGCTAAAGCGGGTGCCGCAAATGGTTCAAAAGTAAAGAATTTGTTTTAAAACTTTTTTCTATTTCTTTACTTTTTGAGCAATAGTGGCACCGCGCTTTAGCTTAAGATCTTTACAGTTAAAGAGCGAGTGCCGCGATTATTGAAACCAAAATAAATAGAGAAAAAAAGGCAGGTTTGTGAATGCAACTAACCATAGGAAAGGTGCGTGCACCTTTATTCCTGCTGGGGTACCGCAAGGGATACTTTTTGAAACTAGGCTGAAGCTATTGCCGTCCCCATGCTGAAAGGAACCCTGGCTCTGAATGAGATATAGAAGGTAGCACATGGAAGGAGTGGTGGGAGGGGCTGCAATGGCTAATGGCTTTTCTCAAACAAGATCTTGCCACGCCATTGTGCAAATTAAAAACAAGTAACAAACGGGCCAGTGAGGCGATGTGAGAGAGAAGGCAGATGCTGGAGAGGGAGGGGGTGGGCTGCCCATATGGAGAGGGAGGGGGGTGGGCTGCCTGCTGGACTGGGCTGCCTCTGATGATCTAATGCGAGTCACGGAAGGCAGGCGCTGGAGAGGGAAGGGGTGGGCAACTCGACCGACCATATGGCTGGGAGAAGCTGTGTGAGGGAGGCTGGGCTGGCTGGGCTGCCTTTGATGATGGAATGCGAGCTCGTTCACGAGAGGCTTGTGGTCATGTGATTTCACGTGAACTTTCGAAAATTCGCTCCTAAAAAGTCAGATTTTGGGTTGACAACAATAGGTCCGAGTTTCACTCGACCTAAAAATTCTTGGAAGCTGGGTATTGTAAGCGACTGGATTATTAGCTGGGGTGGGAGACTACCCACCCAAAGAAATTATTGGAACCCTTCTTAGGGTGAACCCTTAAAAATCTCAAAATTATCCTAAGCACAACCCCCTGGAAGCAAATGCACAGACCCGCCAGGCTTAACATTTGTAAAGTTTTAAGGAGGACTAGTGCCAAAAAAACACAAAGTGCCAAAAAAACACAAAGTGCCAATGGTCACTGCAGACGGGACCTAGCAGTCATTTGGAAAATACAAATTTAACAAAACATAGGGAACTCTAACTTAGTTATAGGTCTGGGGGACAGAGTACACACTGAGCAATACAAACAGCAAAGAAATCCCACTAATACTAAATTTCTTCTTTATTAAATTTATATTAACCTTACCTATGGTCTAATATAAAATAATATTTTCTTATCCGCTTTGTCAAAAATAATTTCTTTAAACATCTGCATTTCACTACAAAACGACCTTTAATACAGTATTATAACAAATACCCTTCTGTTTTCATCATCGTCTGGATACTAATTATGTTTCCCCCATTTCCCTAGCTATTAAACGAGACCTAATTTGGCTTCCATTGGTAACATACCTTTCCTCTACTGCTCCTGCACATCCTTCTCCTGATCTTACTACAGTTGAAGTACATAAGCCCCCATGATTTTCTGATTACCCGATTGCTGTATTTATTAATTCATTTATGCTTACATATTATTGTTCACAATTCTTCATGCTGGTTATGCTTATTTTTCATGAAATTGTCCATGTATTGCTTATTTTATATATCCGCTTACTGTAACGCTTAACCCCCTTTTCCCTTCTCCTCTCCCTTCCTTCCTTTATTTTCTTTAATAAATCAAACTTTAAAAAAAAGTATTATAACAAATACCCAATTCAATACAATTTTGAAATATAACTCAATGATATTTTCCACTTCAAACAAAGTAAGACAATAACCCCAACCTCCTAGCGTATAGACCATAGTATTCTGGTCGAAGAAATGCGGTGGAAAGAACAAAAGGAGTCAGCTTTGGCCAACTTTTTAGACCCACCGAATGTTAACCAAAAGGTGCAGAAATAAAAGATTAAAAGAAAATTGCACTATGAAACTTTATAGATTGTGTCAAAAGTCAAGGGTAATTTTTTTTTAATGTGTTTTAGAGAAAGAGGTTGAATGAGTGCGGTGAGTGGCACATAAAGGAGACCGCTAGAAAAAACATGCACTCTTGAATGTGAAAAAGATAGTTTCCTAATGTGAGCATTTGAGCGATACAGGAGACTATGCTTTTGGGCAACAACAAAAAAAAGAAGAGAAAGGCAAGCCATTAAATAGGAAGAAAGCAAATGAGTGCGTCAATAAAGCCGAACAATGGTAAGCTAAGGACAGGCTATAAGACAAACTCAAGTTCACAATATGTTTTTTGCAATGAGGCAGTTTTTGCTGTCTGGTAGGCTCGACCTAAAAATTGCAAAGAATGATATAGGTCTAGTATAGAGAATGCACCATTTGGGAATCAAAGGCTTATTAAGAAGGCCCTGAAAGAAGAGACAAAAACTTGCTCAAGCAATTGTACTAATTCATCTGCGTTTTTTTTTTAATTGGAATAAAGTTGTGCTGTGTAAGATGGTGCAAAGCATATAAAACCTCCTCAAACTAACTTTTTTTTTTTTAATTAATGAACAAACAGTAGGAGAATTTATACAAGGCACACCTACAATGTGAGAAAGGGTGTTAGAAAGCCCCACTGCAGTGCACTAAGTGTGCAGAGGGTTGCTGTCTTGTCCAGTGTGGACATGTTTTTGTGTTCCATGATTGACAAAAGAGATGAACTAAAACAGCAAGGAGCCAACCATTATATTTTCTAAGGAAAAGTCTTGCAGCGATTTGTGACATTCTCTGGCTGGAATACAACAAAAATGCAAGTGGGGGAAAGAAAGGAACTGACATTAGCGTGCACGAATGGCTTTAGTCCATCACTTCCAGGGTGAGATGGAGTCAGCATGAAGGTGCATGACGCTACGCATCTGCACATGGGATCACTGATGCAAAATTTCTCCAGATCCAATCAGGCGCCTGCAGAATATTCTACGGTGAGGAATGTGCAGTTATACATATCCATCAGAAGAGTAGCAGACAATTGCCATAGGGAAGTCTGCCTTTATGTGTTCAAACAAAAACAATCTTTTATATTTGAAATTGTACCAAAATGCAGTTACCTGGATTATCATCTCGAATTGCAGCTTTAAGTAAACCTCGTGCATCCTCTGTATTCCATGGGCTGACTACCTTTAAGCCTGGGCAATGTCCATACCAGGCTGCAAAGCATTGTGAATGCTGGGCACCTACACCTGCTGATGCACCATTAGGCCCTCTGAAAACTATGGGGACTTGGACTCTCCCCGCAGACATATAGTACGTCTTTGCAGCAGAGTTGATCACTTGATCGATGGCTTGCATTGAGAAGTTGAACGTCATGAACTCGCAAATGGGTCTTAACCCAGCCTGAGTGCAAGAAAGAATGGAAATTAGATATGTTGAAGAAAAAAACAAGACTTATGACAAGTAGTGAACACAACTTTGAAAGCACAGCATTGGAAGGACAGTATTCAAGCATAATGCCTCTAATAAGCAAGTTCACCAATTGCACATGATAGTTTTGAAAATATAGTGCAAGTCATGGGATTTACTTGCCAAAGGTTTCTTGTTTCTATCATTTAATCAAGAACTTGAAGTGCACAAGAAGCACTCGTATTAAACAATATAAATCAAATTTACAATTTCACCTATCTTTGACAATCATAGAAGCAAATGGCCAGGGCGCTAATCTGGGGTGGCATGGAGGACAAAATAATGATGGACTGGGGTGCAGCCTTGTGGCAGAGAATTGCAGCCATTGCTTTTGGTTTACTTCAGTACAATGCCCTGATTGCAACGGGTATGCCCAGACATGGGTCCCGTACTCACAGTATCACAACACCCAAGCTGCATCAGACTGCAAAGGTCCAAATAGGCCAACGCCAGTCTGGGGTTGCTTGTGTTGTGGTTCGGAGAGGATCTGGCTTGCCGGTTCTGGCTCGGCTCTTCCTACTTGAGCAGGACCAAGGATGACTTCCATATAGCTGGATAAGAGGACATAGTGGGAAAAACAACCATGGACTGGCATGTGGCCAGAGTAATTAACACTAGTTGATCTTAATTTGAACACGCCTTTTTGGTTTGATTCATGGTGCTAAAAAAGCACTACCAGACTGGGAGGCAATTAGGTCTCCTATACAAGTTACATGAACTTATCACATTGCTTAAATAGCAATTTTATATGCGTGTTATTAGTGACAAAATTATTCTACAACTAGCAGGCACACATCAAGCAGAGAACCCGAATATTTCAACATTTTTGGGGGGTTAGAATGAACATGTTTTATGTGCAAAGGCCTATTTAGACTCACCATCTGAACAGAACTGTCACCTACACTAAATTTCCAATTTGACAGCTGTAGAGAGGCAGAATGACCATGGTTCTTATTGCTTTTCTCTTCACATAAATATTTTTCTTTATCTATAGGATGTCCCTAGGAACTAGTTTATTTTCTTAATACAGTGCAGCATCTTCTCTCCGCATCTACATGAGCGCAACTGGCTCCCAGTAGATAAAATAATCAAATTTAAGGCCATGACTTTGGCCTACCGGGCCCTCAATGGAAAATGTCTTAGCTATCTGAAGAAAAGACTCTGTCCCTACAAGCAAAATCGAGCGCCGAGGTCGAACTCTCAAAATTTGATGTGTACCCCCCGCTTTGCGAAAGCATGTCTGGGTGGTAGAGCGTTCACAGTTAGAATGGCAATAATGTGGAATGCCCTATCAGGGAACCTTCAACAGGCTAATTCAGAAACCGGTTTCAGAAAGGCCTTGAAAACGTGGCTCTTTAGGGCGGATTAGGGTGAGTTGTTAGTACTGTAGCCCTTCTGCCTGCACGCAATGCCTGCTGCCTCAGCATCGGGACACCTCTGTTTGGGGTAGCTGTCGCGCTTTACAAGCTCCAGTATTAATATCTTCAGTTGTTACTAGTAATAGAGCAGCCTTCAAGGTCCACTGAATTTGCTTTCATTAGATCCTAAATGGCTACAGAATCTGTACTTCTACTTGTGGATTACCTGGATGGGAGACCAATAGAAGGACCTGAAAAGCAAATTAAACCCTTATTTAAAAAAATATTTCCATGATCTTTATGTTTGACCAGTATTTTTGATTCATTGGTTGTTCAACCTTTAATTACCACGGGTACATGACCCTACAGGGCAAAGCTAGATGACCATGAACTCTCTCTGAATCACTGCCGTTGTTTAAACCTAAGCCTCCACAGGGCTTCCTTTTTATCTATCCCCGTTAACTCATTTAGACTGGACTCACATCTTATTTAACCTTGAGGCCTTGTAATCTATCCTGCAGCGTATCCATTGTGGTCTCAGTAGTCCCCGCCTGCCACTTCCCAATTCTCTTGAGGCCTGAATTTAAAACAAACAGCATCCTCTTCCTCTCCCCCAAGCAGCCCACACCCTATTAGACACTGTATATCAAAGACATAGAACCCTTTGACCGAGCTATTTCTGCACTCAATTTACAAGTAAGGAAATAAATGTGTACAAGTCTGCTCAACTTTGGTGTTATTCTTGGTTGTATCGGGAAGGGACAGGCAACTTCTTAATCAGTCAGGCTCCTGGCAAAGCTTTAAGTGGGGAGTGTTTTTCCCCTACATGTTGTGCCCCAGGTTATACAGCACCCGCTCCCTGCAATTATTTTTCTGTGTCTCTTATCAAGTAATGGGTTGGGAGACTTAATCGCCTTGCACTATGTCCCTTCTTAACCCTTCGCTCTCCATCCTGCAGTGCCCAACTATCTCCATATCTTAACTTCTAAACAAAGTAGTGTAAATCAACCCCTTCCTTTAAACCTCAGATAGTTATAGGGAGTTATTCCATTTCTACATTAGCTGGATCTCATGCAGAATCCTTTTAATTTGGGGTGTATATTGCTCTAGCACACCAAGGTTCATGAAAACTGATCTTAATAATACAGAGACATTCCTTGACAGGACTTCGAGACTAAAACTGCAAAGTAGCACAGCATGTATTTTTTCTTCAGAGACACTAAGGCCCTAATTAAGAGTCCCAGGGGCGCAGCAGTGGCAGTCCAGCCACCGCCACACCGGTGGTCCGATTGCCCTTTTATGGGTTGGGTAGTCGAACAGCCCTAGGACCGCCCCCAGGGAATGCAAATGCTACTTACCAGTATGCATCTGTTCTTGGCATGTAGGGCTGCTGACATTCATATCTGTGCATAGATCGCCGCCCAGTGTTGGGTCCGGATGATTGCACATTGTTGTCCTGGAAGAGTCTTCGAAGTATCACGAGATAGGTGGCTCCTCCCCTGGACTACAGTGCGCATGGGCATCGCCTCCATCCCCAGATTGTTTTTAGCCATTGTGGCCGAGATGGAGTGAACTATGTGAGTGATGACCATGCCATGAGCATATATATATGAATACTGCAGCTGCAACAGGCGCCGGGGAGGAGGGCGGGCGATATGAATGTCAGCAGCCCTACATGCCAAGAACAGATGCATACTGGTAAGTAGCATTTGCAGTTCGAGGCATGTGGGCTGCTGAATTCATATCTGTGTATAGAATACATAGCAGTCCTCCTATTATTGGCGGCCGCCCGTGCCAGCTGCAGCAGTTTGGAAAAGTGTCTTGAGAACAGCCTGACCAACAGCTGCCTGCTGTTTAGAGTGCACGTCTACACAGTAATGTTTAGTGAATGTATGTGTGGTAGACCATGTGGCTGCTCTACATATATCCTCTAAGGGAATGTTCCCAAGGAAATCCATAGAGGCCCCCAACTTTCTGGTGGAGTGGGCTCTTGGTGGAATTGTTAGAGTGCGTTTAGCCTTAGCGTAACCGATCTGAATACATTTCACGATCCACCTAGCGATACCAGCTTTGGAAATAGCGTTACCCTTGTGGTGTGATGCAAAGGCAACGAAAAGCTGCTTAGTCTTTCGAAAATCCTTTGTCCTGTCAATGTAGTACATTAGGGCTCTTTTAACGTCAAGGGTGTGGAGCATCCGCTCCGCCAGCGACTCAGGGTTTTGAAAAAACACCGGCAACTCAATTGTCTGGTTCATGTGGAATTGAGATACAACCTTGGGTAGAAATTTAGGGTTAGTGCGGAGCACCACCCTGTTAGAATGGACTTGGAAAAAAGGTTCTTGGATGGTGAGGGCCTGCAACTCACTAACCCTCCGTAGCGATGTAATTGCTACTAAGAAAGCTACTTTCCAAGTCAGAAACTGAAGCTCACAAGAGTGTAGTGGCTCGAAAGGAGGACCCATCAGCCTAGTAAGAACCACATTGAGGTTCCATTCCGGGGCTGGTGGTGTCCGTGGTGGAATGACCCTTTTGAGTTCTTCCAGAAATGCCTTGATAGCAGGAACCTTGAAAAGTGATAGGTGTTGCCTATTCTGGAGGTATGCGGCCATCGCAGACAGGTGAATGCGGATGGAAGAATACGCCAAATTGCATTGGTATAGATGGAACAGGTAACATATGATGTTCTGAATGGAAGCATCCAGCGGGTTAATGTCGTGGTTTGCACAATAAATGACAAACCGCTTCCATTTAGCCGCATAACATGCTCTAGTAGTGGGCTTTCTTGCCTCCCGAATGATGTCCATGCAGTCGGGGGGAAGATTGAGGTAGCCAAACTCTAGGACTTCAGGAGCCAGATCGCCAGGTTGAGCTGTTGCGGATCTGGGTGCTGAATGTCGCCATGGCTCTGCGTCAGAAGGCTGGGTGTGAGATGAAGCCTTTGATGCGGTACCACGGAAAGTTCCAGAAACGTGGTGTACCATGGTTGGCGAGCCCACGTTGGAGCAACCAGGATGAGAGTCATCGAGTGCTGCCTGAGCTTGCGTGCCACCAGCGGTATCAGAGGTGCTGGGGGAAAAGCGTATGCAAATCTGCCTGACCAGTTCATCCATATCGCATTGCCCTGCGATTGTGGGTGTGGGAACCTGGCGGCGAAGCTTTGGCATTTTGCGTTCTCCCTTGTGGCGAACAGGTCTATCTCTGGATGACCCCACTTTTGGAAGTACGGTTGGAGTACTGATGGATGTATCTCCCACTCGTGCATTTGGTGGCTGTGCCTGCTGAGCAGGTCCGCCATCTGATTGTCTTTGCCTGGGAGATGTTCTGCCATGAGAAAGATGTTCCTCTGAATGGCCCACTTCCACATGCTCTGAGCCAGATGAGACAGCTGCGGAGAGTGTGTTCCTCCCTGTTTCTGGATGTAGTACATGGCCGTCATGTTGTCCGTCCGGATCAACACAACCTTGTTGCACAGATGTACTTTGAATGCCTTTAAGGCCATGAAGATCGCCATCAATTCCAATACATTGATGTGCATCTTCCTTTGCTGTAGTGTCCATAGTCCCTGCACTGTGTAGTGGAGTACATGCGCTCCCCATCCCTGGAGAGAAGCGTCCGTTGTCGGGATAATCTGTGGTACAGGCTCGTGGAACGGTCGGCCCTTGCAAAGGTTTTGTGGATTCCACCAATGCAGAGAGTTGTACGCCCGACCGCTCACCAACACTAGGTCTGTTAGCTGCCCACGAGCCTGAGTCCACTGACGTGCTAGGCACTCCTGGAGCGGACGCATATGTAACCTCGCGTGCGGGACAATGGAGATGCAGGAGGCCATCATGCCTATCAACTGCATGAACACCTTCGCTGGAAGCGAGTGCTGAGGTCTGAATCGTTGGATCAGCGTCTGAATACTGGCGACTCTCACTGAATTTGGCTGCGCAGTGGCTGCCAGAGTGTTTATTGTCGCGCCCAGATACTGCCGTATGTGGGCGGGCTGGAGATGGGATTTTGGGTAATTCAGAGAGAATCCCAGATCGTGCAGGAGATGAATGGTGCGGGACACGTGGTCGGCACACTGTTGTTCCGACTTTGCCTGAATGAGCCAGTCGTCCAGGTAGGGGTAGACGTGGATGTTTTGACGTCTTAGATGCGCCGCCAGTCGCCAGGCACTTTGTAAAGACCCGGGGCGCTGTGGTGACCCCGAAAGGCAGAACCCTGAACTGGTAGTGCTGGTCTTGGATCGTGAACCTGAGGTACTTCCTGTGTGAAGGATGCAGGGGAATGTGAAAGTATGCATCCTTGAGATCCAGAGTAGCCAGGAAGTCCCCCTGCCGAAGCAGAGGGAGACCTTGCTGCAGCGTGAGCATATGGAAATGTTCTGACAGAATGTACCAGTTGAGGGGCCCGAGGTCCAGGATGGGCCTGAGGGATCCGTCCTTTTTGGGGATTAGAAAGTACAGAGAGTAAACCCCTGTTCCCCTTTCTTGCAGTGGAACGAGCTCTATTGCCCCTTTTTGCAGCATGACTTGTACCTCTTGCTGCAACAAGTGCAAGTGCTCGCCAGACATAGGACGGGTCCTTGGAGGTATGTTTGGTGGAGTGGAAGTGAGTTCCAGACAGTAACTGTATTGGATAAGAGATTTGACCCACCTGTCCGTGGTGATGGATCTCCACGCGGGCAGGAACTGCTGGAGTCTCCCCCAGACTGGTGTTGTGTGGTCGGGGGGCAGTGGCAAGGCGTCACTGTTTGTTGGCGGTGGAGGACCTGGAGCTGTTATTTCCACGTCCTCTACCCTTAACGTTGTTGCCCCGGTAACCACCTCTACCCTTTTTGGTGTACGAGGTCTGGGTGTTGCTTTTATAGTATGGCGTGGATTGCGATGCCTGACCCCTTGAGGTGCCTCTGTTATTGGAGCGGCGAAAGGAACCACCCCGAAACTGCTGGGACTGCAGGGCCCCCATAGACTTAGCAGTGTCAGTGTCTTTTTTCATTTTTTCAAGGGTTGCATCCACTTCAGGCCCAAACAGGTGGTCTGGATTAACTGTTTGGTTTAAGATGGTTGTCTGTATGTCTGGTTTAAAGCCTGATATCCTAAGCCAAGCATGCCTACGCAGTAGCACGCTAGTGTTTATAGCTCTGGAGGCGGTATCAGCCACGTCCAGTGCGCACTTAATGGAAGCGTTGGTGATAAGCTTCCCCTCCTGAATTAACATTTCAGCTCCCTCTTTGTACTGATCAGGTAAGTGCTGTAGAAGTGTTTCTAGGGTGTCATAGTGTGCCCTATCGTAGCGTGCAAGTAGGGCTTGCGTGTTTGAAATGCGCCAAATATTAGCTGCCTGCGCAGCAATACGTTTTCCTGAGGCTTCAAAGATCTTTGATTCTTTGTCTGGGGGAGGAGCATCACCCGTGGTCTGCGAGTTTGCCCGCTTGCGTGCGTTGGATACAACCAAAGAGTCCAGTGGCAAGTGTCCCTTGATGTACGTTGGATCAGTGGGCGCTGCCTTGTATTTCTTGTCAATACGAGGATTGATGACTCTCGCCCGGGTGGGCTCCTTGAAAACCTCTGGCGCGTGCTTTAGCACTCCCTTGAGCATTGGCAATGTCTTGACAGTCTTTTAAGCCACCGAGAAAGTGTCAAACAGAAAATCGACATCCACTGGGTCCGCATGGAGGTCGACATCGTGATTGGCCGCAGCTCTCTCAATTAGAGCGTTGAAGGCCGCAGAGTCCTCTGTTGGGGAAGTCTTTGCAGCAAACAGCTGCGGCTCCTGTCCCGACTGAGGGTCCTCAGGGTCGCCCCCAGCAGACCATGGCTCATTGACCTCCTCTGGATCAGAGTACGCTGGATAATTGTACTCCTCCTCCTCGTCTCTGTCACCCTCCCCAGCGTTTGAATGAGTGGGTGAGAGTTCGAGGCCTTGTGGAGATACAGGCTCCATAGGGGCAGAAGTACCCGCAGAGTCCAACTTCTTTTTGAGCGGAATACGAAAATGTTCCAACACTGGCTCCGGTGTGATCTTCCTTTTAAGGAGAGAGAGTTTGCCTGTGTTGGCGTCGATGACAACCTCTCGACGCTCTTCGTCAGCGAGTGGCTGGAGCCGAGGCTTCGGCACTCCCAAAGATGCTTTAGGCGTGGACACCAGCTTCAAGGGCACCCCAGCCCCATGTTTCGGAGCGAAAGCCTTCGGCGTCGTCTTTGGCGGCAGCGTGAAGTGGATCGGCGCCTGCGCCTTCGCCGGTTTAAGTGGAGGCTTCGGCGCCACATCCTTCGGTTTGGGAGCCACTACATCCTTCCGAATGCGTTGAAGGGACTTCGTGACCTTCTTCGTGAAGGACGGCGAGGGTTGGACTGTCTCGAGCGATTCCTCCGAGTCCTGATCCAGGTCGGTGATTAAAGGCACGGTCTTCGGAGCCGACACATCACCGCCCTTGGCTTTGTCGACCGGGATCGGTGCAGCCAGAGCTTCGGGGTCGTCCTGACGCTTCTTTGAGGCTTTTTTAGGGTAGTCTACCTTCTTGGCGTCGACGCGGGCCTTCAGCGCGTCGACCATCTTCGGTGCCGACGCAGCCGCGTCGGGCGTCTTCGCCTTCGGCTTCGACACCGGTGTCTTCGGGTCGGCCATTTTGGCGTGGCTCTTGATCTCGGCAGCCATTTTGGACTTCTTCGGCGCTGAGGCCTCTGGAGCCTTTGGTCCCACCAGTGCGACTTTCACTTTCGATACCGATGGTGCGGATCCTGATGGCTTCACTTTCGGTTTCTGTACCGGGAGTGGCGCATCTGTAATGTCCGTGGCCGGGCCCGGAGGCGGGGCCGTGGGACGAGTATTGAGGTCTTGGGTAAGGCCCGAAGGCGATCCCTCGACCTGGGCCTTATGCTGGGGTTCGGCCCCAGAGTCAATAGGAGGATGCTCCTATTCCGAGCTATCCTCCACGGTGGCAATGGCCCCGTCGTCGTCCCCTACCTCCTCGACGACTTCCTCGAACTCTTCATCTCCCGCGTTGTAGTTCTCATCGTCCGACGCTGGCTCCGAGTCCGAAACTTGTAGGACGGTGTCGTCTTCAACGTCTTCTTCAAAGATGTTGGCTGGAGGTGGTGCCGACAACTGGGCCTGCAGTCTCGCGGCCCGACGTAGCTTGAGAGTCTTCTTCGACCGGAACTTGGAGCAGGCCATACACCTGGCCTCGTCGTGGTCCGGCGACAAGCATCTGTTGCACACTGGGTGCACGTCGAGGTGCGAATACTTGGAGGCGCACACTGGGCACCTCTTAAACGGAGTTCGTTCCATGTTGAAGTAGTCTGGAGCGTCGTGTAGACCCGTCGCGCCGACAGCACGCGGAAGGGCAGCAAGTGTTCGGAGCCGATAAATAAGCAAACTCGAACGATGGACAATACCGACGCGAGTCCTAAAGACCTTTTGGTCTCAAGTTAGGAAAGTTAAACAACTATCGATTCCGACAGAGGGAACCGAAACACATCCGAACCCAATGGCGGAAAAAAACAATCTGGGGATGGAGGCGATGCCCATGCGCACTGTAGTCCAGGGGAGGAGCCACCTATCTCGTGATACTTCAAAGACTCTTCCAGGACAACAATGTGCAATCATCCGGACCCAACACTAGGCGGCGATCTATGCACAGATATGAATTCAGCAGCCCACATGCCTCGAACCTGTCGTTCCCTGGAGGTGGTGTGGCGGTCAGGAAGCCACAATATGCTTGTGGGACTGATGCAGTCCCGCCAAGCATATTAAGAGTTTCCTCTCCGCCGGCAGCGGTATCATGGAAGTTCCTCCTCAATGTACACCGTAGCAAAGAGGAAACAAAGGGGGCTAAACAGGGCATGCACAACAGTTTCTGTACTGCATGGACTTTCGAGTCATTGTCGTGCAGGAACCTTGGGAGGCGTTCCCATTGCGGAGCCTCTTTCAAAGGCACTGCCGCTATTGAAAGAGGCACTGCCCTGTGACGGCCACAACATACCACTTTAGAATAATAATCTGGCGGGTGGGTGGCGACAAGTCTAGGGAGTGTGGCCTACCACCCGCCCCGCCAAAACTCTTAACCAGGCCCTAAGTGACAGAAGAAAGAAGCTACATTTCTTTCAGGGCCAAGTTGCAGGCACGGTTATACAAAGAAATCCCACTGGTGACATGCAGCCATGGACCACAGAATGAGATGGACAGCCCAAAGATCTTTGACAGATACTTTGCATAGGTTTTTTTGGTGGGGGGTGGAGGTTTGGTGGTTTCAGGGTCTATAGATGATGTGGTCATGGAAGGACTTTGGATTTGGCAAGCTCCACTCAGTCTGTAGAAAAAGTAGATCTTTGGAGTGTAGTCCATTATTGTTTCTGGACATCTAAATGACAGTAGCCGATAAATTTAGAAGTGTTTGTGCCGATGCAAACGATCAGCTGTGAACATGGCTAATAATCTTGGAACTGAAATAGAATAGATTTCAATATTTAAGCAAATGGTTTAAAAACGTATATGCTAAATAGGACAGTGATGGAAACATTTACAGCTTTAGTTTGTCACAGACAATCTGGTTAACAAGTTAGGCAGATTTGTTTGAAAATCCCCTGCAAATATCAAAATGGCATAATGCATGGATGTCATTTGGTGGAGTGGGCGAGGGAGGGGGTTCGAAGGTGCAACCCCCGCTTGCCTCCTACTGTGATTCATGACTATGTTTGAGAACTCTTGCAGTCTATCTGAACATTCAAATGAGTTAAGGACAAACATATCAATCATGCAATGCAACATTTACATCCCCACAGCAACCTATACACATTATTTAAGGTTTTGACATTCAAAAGAAATGGGTTTAGAAAACATGGTTACATACCATAGCTGCGCCGACAGCAATTCCTGTAAAGCCCATCTTAAAAAAGAAAACAGATTTAACCATATTAAAAAGAGGAAATTTGCATACAATAATACATTCATAATCTTGACTTAAGTTGTACCTCTGAAATAGGAGTGTCCATTACTCTCTTGTCGCCATACTTTTTCCACAGCCCTCTGCTAATCTGGTTTGAAAGCAAAATAAAAAGTTTACGTTGTGCCAGAAATTAGACATTGTTGCAGTAACAAAAGGAAAGAAACTATATCTCACCTTATAGGCACCATCATACTGTGCCACTTCCTCACCGAGCATGAAAACCCTCTCATCGCGTTCCAGTTCTTCGTCTATAGCCTGGTTTAAGGCATCACGGACTGTTACCTGTAGGAAAATACATGGTTACCATTGCACTTTAATTCCAACTGTCACATTAGGCTGAGGTCATATTAAACAAGCATTGGAAATGCAATAGGTCTCGCATTAGAAAAGTTGGAGCTATTGGTCTTGTAAATGACAAATATTTTATTTATTTGTTGGTTTTTAAAACAGCTAAATTGATAGCTTTGTCATTTACAATGCCAATAGTTCTAACTTTCGCGAATGTGACACCTATAGCATTTGGAATGCAACACTGAAGAGAGGGTGCTGCCACAGCACTTAGTCATTCAAACTAAAACCTCCCTCCTCTAGATTTGCTTGGTGTGTTTGGACCATGGAGGCTGCGAGCATTGGAGGTTCGGGCACTCTGGCTGTGGTGTGTGTGTGTGTGTGGGAGGGTCTCGGTTTACATTTAGAGCTGAGCATAGGTATATAACCACCTCCCGCCTCACGGGGTTCACCGGTGGCCTACAAGTTGGAGACCCCGGGTGAAAAGCGCAGGGCCGGAGGCTCCCCAGATACATATTTTGGCACCTGTAAGAAGCGGTGGACGGATGAAGTGGGAGAGGGGTGGGGGGGGGGTCAAGTGGGGAGGCTAGAGAATGGAAGATATCTCGTGACGGGACTTTGTGCTGATAAAATGTGTTTTCATGTTACAGCGCCCTGCTGAAAAGTGCTGGTACTCTTCCTTTCAAACTAAAGATGTACAGACAGCTACTATGTATTTATTTGGCAGCGCATGCCTAGTTCAAGTACAGCACAGATATACACAAAACAGAAACGAATTTGCTTTTGTAAATTACACTGTTATGCACTGGGGTGATTATTAATTGTGGCTTACATCAAGAGTGGAACATCTCTTCTCCCATCCTGTGCCGGTCAGATGCACAACCTGCCCGCACCGCACAGACTTTGTGCCTGTCACTCACCAGATCATCTGTTATTTTGCCTGGTGGGATTATGTCATCTCAGTCAAATTAGCTGCCACAAAACACCACACAATTCAAGAGCCGGGACGCTGAATAAAAATATCTTCTGTTGTTACCCTGCTCCTGCGTTCGTCATTTCCGCTCACATAGTCCGCTGTTGCCGGGTGAGCACAAATCGCTTCCGTGGTCCACTAACAGATGGGCGCTTTACTATGCCCAAAACGTGATACCAATGACACGGTATTAATCTGTTTTGGGTGCACGTACCCGTTTCGGCGTAGTGCTGTAGCTCCCTACTGTTGCATTGTTTTGTTATTGTATTGCCTGCTCTCTCGACCTTTCTCTGTGTCTGAAATATTGCAGTACTTTCCGCAATCTGATGAAAATGTTGATAAGAATAACAACTGTAGATATTTATTTTACAGCTTAAAGTTCACTTTTTGAGGTAACTGAGTAGATCCCTCAATTTCGATGACGGGTAGTTTGTTTCAGTGTGGCACAGATCATTTGAGTACATGAGAAGCGCTGCATCTCTCATAGTCCCTTTTCTGTGTTGCTATTACAATGTAATGAAATGTCTGGCTCTTAAAAACAAGGATCAGGGTTACGTGGCTGCCCTTCCAAACACAGAAATCACGCGAACTTTTATGTAAAGGAGGCAACAAACTTCACTGCTTACATAACGCTCAAAAGGCGACATATACATGACAGTCGTGGTTGCAATCCTGATTTCCAACTGAAAGTTTCTAGTTATTATGGAGTAGGTGTTGTGAGACGTGATGTGCGGCACTCCCGACCTCGAATGCAGCATTTTGCTTTGAAAAAGACTTTACCCGACGTCACACTTAATTCAAGCCCTGGGTGGCATCTTGGGGTGAGGTGACCCCACACATCCTCCCACACAAAGACGATGGGGGAGAGCCTGCACAACCCCAGAGTTTACGCAAGAAGGAGCCTCACTGTACACCCTGTGCCTATCCCGTTACTGTGGGTGTTCGTGTTTGACGTAGGACGTTTTCACTACCTGACCAACACAGTTGGCAGGCTGTGCGATGCTGCTGAAGCTCCTGACTTTGGAGCTAGAGAACAGGGTCCGATCCTCAGCGTGGGCTACATCATTTAATTATTAAAAAATAAATTGCAATCTCGGAGGGGGTGTGGGGAGAGACAAATTAAAACAAGTTTGTTAAATGTGGGTAGAGCGACTGTCCCGGTACCACGTCAAAAACTCTGCTAAAATGTCACCCGATAGTTAGCTCAGCGGGTTAGTGCGCCAGCTGCTGAGTTATGCGTGCAAACTGCTAGTTTGAAATACAACTTGTTGATTGAGCCTTCCGTCATTCTGGGGTTGTGAAGAAAGTGCCAGATGATTGTTGGAAAGTAACACCTAATGTGTAGAGCTCAAAGACGCTGCAGCACGGTGGTAGTTAGTGTCATATGGTTATTGCTTCAGGGTCTAGGGGTATTTTGCGGTCAGATTGTACGATAACCTGCCTAGCATTAGACGGCAGCTGAGACCAGGGCTAGCCGTAGAAAGTGCCAGTTGAGATGGTGGGGTAGATCCAGGAAAGGGAAGTAAGACAACCGCTCTTTCTGAAGCGTTTTAAAGTGCAGCCATGCCGGAGAAAGAGCATTCCATTATGACATTAATACAAAACAAGTAGGAGGGCACAAGAGTGCAAGGAAAGCTACACATCCAAGGCTGTGGGAACCTTACGGAGCGAATATAGCTATTAAAGACATCCCGCTGAGATTCCGATTGGCCCGCAGCCGGACATTGATTGATTGCCTGCAGGGTGATTGAGTGGATGGCTGCGCGACGAACAGGGCAGTGATTGAAAGGGGCCTAGTGATGTCAGAGGTTATTCGAGATGGAAGAAGAGGGCGGGGAGTTTGTGGAACTGAATGAATTGAAGGCGTGTCTGTAACTAAGCCTGGCTGGAGGCGCAGACTGTGAGCCTATGCCGGTGGGAGGCCCCGAGCTAGACTGCAGGCACTGGACACAAACACAGGAGATGGCTGCCGGCCTGCTCTTGCGCCAATACTGATTGGACTGTGCCGGTGCCCTAGTGCCAGAACAAAGAACTGGTAAGGGCGCCTGCTACTACCGCCTCAACGAAGCTGGGGCGGGAGATTGTTGTGCTGGGGCTGGGAGTCCACGAGCGAGAACACCCACCGGATGGAGACGTGGGCCGCTGGGGGGGGCGCCGGGCGTGGTTGCACCTCAGGCTGAAGAGGAAATCGGGACAGCTGCCTGCTGTATCCGTGTTATTGTTGTAGGAATAATCGTAGCACGTCTAGTCATCAGGACATGCGTGTGCTGATCAGTCTGAGTGTGACATTAAAAGGAAAAAGTAAAGGGCGCGTGCACACAGTTTTCTAGGGCAGTCAGAACACTCCCAGCGCCAGTGATCACACGGGGAGAGTTTGCATGTTTCATATTGGCGGGGCGGAGGGGCTTGGTCGTGCCGGAGGATATTGCCGATAAAGAAAACAAGCGCTTGTGTATAGAGTAGCGGATAAAAGCGGATATGGAAGAACGCTACATTAAACAAGACGGAGGGAGAGAAGGGGAGGAGAAATGCAACACGGCGGGCAGGGGAGGGGGCGGAGCGGGGTGAGGGAACTGATGTGCACGCGCTTTTAAGCTCAATGCGCATGCGCATTGAGCTTAAAAGTCACGGGCACTGCAAGGAATCGCCACGATTCCTTGCAAGTTAGTTAAAGAGTGGTTAAGCCCCCATAGTCTCGCAAGCTCGATGCGCATGCGCATCGAATAGCGAGACCTAAAAAATTATAGAGGAGATGAAAATGGGTGTTTAAGTCGTACATGTCTTCCTTGATGATCATATATTGTGCTTGCTGCATTCACATGTCCAAAATCACCAGTCACCTCTGTTAGCAGTAGTCAATTACTTCAAACCGGTCACATAAAAACATATGCTAGAACTATTGTTTAGACGAAAATACAGCCCACTCTGATAAACATTTCCTTCCGGCCAAGCAGCCCCTTCCACTTTATAAAACACAGCCCAAGGTGCAGGATCCCCGGGGCTTATTAACAAATAAAGCCTAGACGCCTTTCTGAAACTGCATCAGTTTCAAAGTATCACAGCATTTACTGCTGTTTTATTTTTCTTTTGTTGCTCAAGTGTGGTACTTCTGTGTCCATCCCATGGAGGCTAGGGTGCACGCAAAATTGTTCTCATGTTTCTGGCAGCCAATCAGAGTGCTCCCTCCATTCGGACTCCCATGGGACTTGGAGCTCCCACAAGAGCCCAAATGCCAAACTGAGAAATTAGTTTTGCCCCCTTAATATCTTAAAAACGACTGCATGGATTTACACCATATCACAACAAGCATTGGCATAGCCAGTCGGTCTCGCCTTTGGGACCTTATAAGTGTTTAGTTATGCAGCATAATATCTTTGGTGCAACAACATCAACTGTTGCATGGCTAAACACTTATAAGGTCCCAAAGGAGAGACCTATTGGCTATGCCAATGCTTGTTTTTTGTAGTATGGGTGAAACAATGTGCACACCCTCAGACTAGTTCAATTAGTAAGGACTGTGGCATGGAAGACAGACGAGGATGGTGTTCAATTATTGCAAAACTGTGCTCACTTGTATCCTACCTGGCAGGTGCTGCCTCGTGTTAGTGCGAGGGATAATGCTACTCTGATCCATACTACATCTGCTGTGTGTGGGAGAAGCGGGTAGTGTTGCTGTCTGGGCTGTCCCGCAACATAATTTTTTTGTTATCCTTTCTTTCACTTTATTCCTCAAAATACAATTGAAAGATGATAGCTTGTTTACCATGATCTTTAAAATTGATAGTAAGTGCAAGAACAATTTAGTCGTTTATGTCACTTATGCAACACCATTCCAAATCATTTAGGAGCTAAGAGTACTGCTAGATCAAGTTCTACATCACACCCGAGAAACTGCAGCACCTACTTCCCAAAGTCACTGATGTAAAGAAAGGATGGTCTCACAGTCGGGGCGCGGCTGGTCCATATTGGCAAGGTAGGTGGAACCCAAGGCGCCAATTTCGTTGAAACATCTAATTTCAATTGCACGGAGTCCCCAACAATGCCAGTTGCTGACAGCTAGTGTAGGCCCTCCCATGCTCTCGTTGCCCAGGTAGAGACGATAACTTGATATTAAATGAAAGTACAATTTAGTAGTTTATGTCACTTATGGAACCCCATTCTAAATCATTTAGGAAAAGTAGAGGGGATTGGACATAAACATTTAAAGAAGTCTGTCATTGGCGGCTGTGTTTTAGGATGTATGTATTTTTAGCAAAAGAGGTGATTTGCTTTGACGCCCGCATTCAAGTGCGATTTACATCCCTTGGGAGCTAGACTATTGTTGCCTTGGTAGCTGGAAGTGTCTGAGAAAGTGTTTGTCTGCTGCTCCTGAAGCCCAGGTGTTGAGGTGGGACCTCAGTGGCTATCCAGGAATCAGACATGATTGTCCAGGAAAAATATGCACAGCAGATTATTTTGTTAGGTACTCAAACAACAAGCGTTGGCCAATACAATAGATTGCTGCATTAAAAGGCCCCCGGTTGGCTTTGACAATGCTTGTGGTCACGGGCATGTGAATTCATGTTTCAAGATGCATGAAGATGCATGTAAATGTAAATGCTAGCATTTGTAAAGGTCACAGCTACCTCTGGATTGGTGTCCCCACGATGGGGGCCGTCGGGAAGATTAAGCAAGCTATTGCCCCGAGCTAACCTGCCACCGGAGCCGGGAATCGAACTGTGAACCCTGTGGTCCGGAGTCAGGCACCCTGGCCGCTGTGCAACACCTCTTCCTCAAACATGCATGCATACACACACAAATGGCCGGCATTCTTGTGATAGGTTTTCTGTTGAAGGAACCCCCTTCCAAGATGGTTGCCGAAGCGCAGACATAACTTGGTGGCGCATATGCCTGCATGTGTCATGACACATCTGCCTTCACGCATTATGACAGGTGCACATGAGTCTTGGTGCACGTGTTGTGACAAATGCTTGCACAAACGTCATGACGCATAGTTGCAATTTTTAATTTACAGTTTTAATATGGAAGACGGACCTGTAAGAATTAAAAGTCAAAAAAGTCAAAAAGGAGAGAGTGTGAAGCGCAAAAATCAAAGCGAGAGGCCAGGGAGCAAGTTGCAGCTGCTAAGCCCGGTGTAAAATAAACAGTAAGAACAGGATGAAGGAATGGAGGGGGGGGGGGGGGAACAGCAGGGAGTTGGGGAGGGAGTGAAAAATTGAGCATTCAAAGGTCAGGAAACCGATACACTTCCATGGATTTTCTCAATAACAAAAACATGCAAATGAACCTACGGTGTTGGACAGATAGCGGGATTGAGAATCATCGAGGAGCATGCGAGTGAAAAAGAGAGAACAGGTAGGTGGGGAATAAATAATAAGCCACACATGCACCCAAGGTAGCGTTTAGTAACAAGTAAATAAAGACTGCAGTCAAGTGTGCCTACGGAGGATGCACTTTATCCAACCAGGGCATTTGGAGACTGAACTGCTCCTGGGTGGGGCAACATTAGGACAGGCAGAAAAGCCAGCGAATAAATAGCATAGAGCTGAGATGGACAACAGAGTTATCCAAAAATGGGCAAAGAGCTGACCAAAAGCCCACTCTGAGCATGTGACGTGTATTGAAAACAATAGGTCAGCCTTCGTCAGGCAGCTAAAGCTGTCTGTAGCCAATACCTAACAAGCCCAAGATTGCTGTTCACCAGGAGCTCCAGGCGGAGTAGAGTATTTAAACTGCTCAGGATCACATATGCCGTCTTTTGCAAGGTTTCTTCAGCTGGGACAGCAGAGCGAAGAAATGACCTCCCCTCAGCCACACCTGCAATTGCGCATATTGTTGAGAACCTGCACGTTTGACTGCAGTGAGCATCAAACACGGAATGGCTTGTGAATGCAAAGCTGTGCTGCCAGCCTGGTTTCAACACTGTTGTCAATGGGAGGATGGCTTGTCGCGGTCATGACTCACTTATGATGTATATGGCAAACATTTGACAAAGTGCCATGCTATTTCAGTTGGCATTGTCACTAGGCTCGGACTCTAGCCCAACAGGAGCTAAAAAAAGATCTTGGAAGCAACCAGTTGAAGGGCTGTTGGAAGCCTTGGTATTTACTCTCCTTCTGGGCGGGGTGTGCCATTCTGCTACACACAAGTTGCTTCACCCTATCTAAAAAAAAAAGAAAGCCTCTCACTTTCTGAAGGGTGATCAAAGTGCGTCTCCGCCTCGTCTTCAAGTGCTAACTGGGGCACCGTGACTTCCTGGAGAGGAAAGCGTGCAGCAGCGTAACCACACTGCACTTCTGAGCCGGGGCTCCTTCCCGGCAGTGCTGACCCCCTTTAGAAAACAAGCCCAAGAGTTGTGTGTGTGCGCACACGCAAAAAAAAAAAATAATAAATTTAAAAAAAATAGACGGTGAGCGCACACACAACGGCAAAAGTGAAAGCAGGCTGGCAAGTGGCAAATGGCAGCTGTGCAAGCGTGCGCGTAACAGCAAGCTGGTGGCCGCCAGAAGCCTGTGGGTAGCACTTTGAGAAGGAAGTTACTAAATGTCTCGCCAGAGTAGCGCATGTGCTGGCTCGGGCGAGACCTAAAAAGCACAATCTGTGTAAATGTAAATGTATTTATATAGCGCACTACTTACCCGGAGGGTCCCAAGGCGCTTCGACCGCTGCGAAACCCTTCCTGGCTTCCCTGAGAGATGGTCCCTTACTGGGTATCTCCAGGGTGAGACCAGGCATCCCCGGCGGTCTGGTGGGGCCGTTAGTGAAGATGAGGCAAGCTAATGCCCAGAGTTGCCGAGTGTGATCGCTGATCAGAGTGGGCACCGAGGCGAGAGAATTATCGAGTCCGCTGACCCTGGTCCAGAAACCTGCCGCGCCGGGAATCGAACCCTGGTCCCGGGCCGTCCTCTGCTCTCGGGTCTGCCGCCTCTAACCAGTGAGCCACACTACTCAACCAAAATGTAGCTTCCTGTCAAATTTGGTGCAATTCTGTTTAGCAGTTTTTGCTGTAACCCGTCTAAAAGAAGTCCCCGGAAAATGCATGGGAATTTTGCATTTTGGGGACCTTCTTTTTTCCTCGGCCCCACTAGACGGATAACCTTGAAACATTGCAGGAAAGCGCTGATGTGAAGTATATATTTTTTAGGGGGAGGGAGGGCGGGGGGAGCAGAGTGTTGTACAGTTGATCGATTGAGTGAAGTAGTTAGGACACTGGAATGGCATAGAGTAGACTGTTGTAGAGTTGAGTAGAGTGGCGCTGAGTAGAGTGGAATAGAGTAGTAGTGTGTCGTAAAATAAAGTGGAATAAAGTGGCATAGAGCATCGTAGAGTGGAATGGCATGGATTGGAGCACAGTGTCGGCGAGGCATAAAGACAGTGGTGCAGAGTAGACTGGAGTAGAGTGCAGTGGTGTATAGTGCATTGGTTTTGAGTAAAGCGGTGTAAAGTGCAAAGACAGAAGAGCGGTGTAGAGTAGAGTGCAGTAGCGTAGCGTGAGGCTGCATACAGTAGATTGTTTCAGAGTAAATAGAAGTGGGGTAGAGTGGAGTGGTGCAAAGAAGAGTGTAGTGGCATAGAGCACAATGTGGCAGAGTAAAGTGGCATAGAGTGCAGTGTAGCAGAGTAAAGTGGCATAGAGGGAGTGGTGTGGAGTGCAGTGGCAAAGAGTGCAGTGGTGCTTAGTAGAGTGGAGTAGAGTGCACTGGAGTAGAGTGGCGGGGAGTTAAGTGGCAGAGAGTGCATTAGTGAAGAGTGCAGTAGTGTAGCATGCAGTGGAGTAAACTGATGTAGAGTGCACTGGCATCGAGTGAGGCTGCGTACAGTAGATGGTTTCAGAGTAGATAGAAGTGGCATAGAGTGGAGTGGTGCAGGATAGAGTGGTGTGAGTAAGAGTCCTGTGGCATAGAATGTAGTGGCATATAGCACATTGTAAAGTGGCGAAGAGGGGAGTAGTGTGGAACAGAGTGGCAAAGAGTGCAGTGGTGCTTAGTAGAGTGGGGTAGTATGCACTGGTAGAGTGGTGCAGATCAAAGAGGCGTATAGTTAGGTGGCGTAGAGTGCACGTTATAGAGGGCAGTGGTACACAGTAGATTAGAGTGGTGTAGAGTGCACTGGAGTAGAATGGCAGAGAGTGCATTGGTGTAGAGTGCAGTGGAGTAAAGTGACGTAAAGTAAAGTGGCATAGAGAATATTGGTTTTGATTAAAGTGGTGTAGAGTGCATTAGCATGGAGTGCAGTGGCGCAGAGTGCACCAGCATAGAATAGAGTGCTGTGGCGTGGTGCAGGGTAGATTGCAGCGGTGAAGAGAGGAGTGGTGTAGAGAGGAGTGGTGTAGAGTGGAATGTCGCAGAGTGTAATAGAGTGGTATTAAGTGCAGTGAAAAAGAGCAGAGTGTTTCAGAGTAGAATACAGTGGTGTAGACAACAGTGGCATATAGTGGTGTACAGTGCCTTGGTGTAGAGTACAGTCGAGTGCTGAAGAGTAGAGTGCAGTGACATAGAGTACAGTGGTGTAGATAAGTGTGGCAGAGAGTGCAATGTTGCAGAGTTGAGTGCCGCAAAGTGGAGTGCCATAGAGGGGAGTGGTGCAGAGTAGAGTGGAGTGGTGCAGGGTACAGTGCTGTAGCACAGAGTGTAGTGGCATAGAGTAGTGCAAAATAAAGTGCAGTTGTGTAGTGTCAGAGTGCAGTGTTGCAGAGTAGACTGTTGTAGAGTGCAGTGGTGTATAGTGCAGAGGGATAGAGAGCACTGGTGCAGAGTAGAATACAGTGGATTAGAGTGCAGTGGTGTAAAGTGCTGTAGAGTGTTGTGGAACTCAGTGCAGTGGTGCAGAGTAGTTGTCATAGAGTGCAGTGGCGTAGAGTACATTGGTTTAGAGTAAAGTGGAGTAGAGTGCATTGACGTAGACTGCAATGGTGCAGCGTAGAGTGCAGTTTCACAGAGTAGATTGTTTCAAAGTAGAGTACAGTTGAGTAAAGTGGACTTGCGTGGAATGGTACAGAGTACAGTGCATTGACGTAGAGTGCAGTGTTGCACAAAGCGGAGTGAAGCAGAGTGCTGTGGTCATAGTAGAGCAGTGTGGTGGTAGAGTGCATTGGCACAGATTAGAATGGCAGAGAGTAGAAAGGGGTAGGCGGGGCGGCACAAAAAAGATGCAATTTCTTACACAATGCAGCAGCAAACTGGCTAAAAGTAAAACATACTAGGTGGCAACCACCTGTGTTCTTCAACAACACACCAAGAACTGTCTTAATTCATTAAGGCCTTAGACTGAGCTTGTTTACATACTTCACAGCTGACAGAGTGTTCGATTACAGGGGTCAAACCCAATACTGCTCCTTTGGTAAACAAGGTTAAAACCGTAAGACTGTTACAATGCATCCTTGTTGCAAGTATTCGCTGTTGGTTTCTCAGCTTAAACTTCAGATTTTAGAGCCAGAGTTATATAGATTTCATCATGGAGAAGAGATAAAACATCTGTTCACAAGCAGGTCCCACTAACAATTTGAACTGTGTTAATTACGGATACACTCATGAAGAAGATTGTATAGACATTTCTGAAGAAACAAGGAGGTGAGGAAATAATTAGAGAGCTAAACAGGCAAATAAGCTAGATTCATGTACAATGTGAAGAAAACGTAGTAAAAGGGTGCTCATTTGCTGCCAGGAATGTGCTACTTATAAACACTGAAATGCAGACAAAATTGGATAGTTGAAATTCATGGACAAATAACTATGGGTGAGTTAACGAATGATGGTTGGGTGCTACCGGACTAAGTATAATATTAGTGATAAGGCCAGAACATAAGCAACATCTTATGTTTGCCATTCCTGTATAAAGAGAGACAACTGTGTAAACGGAAAGCATTGGCTACGCCTGTCTTACCTCCTGAACTACGAGAACTGGCATGCAAGCATATGAGGCCTCACCAAAGTAAAAAAAAAACTAAAAACGATGTGCTCTAAGTGGAGAGTGAGGACTGGACCTGAGACTTTCTGCTCAAAGTTAACTAGGGATATCAACGAGTGACTAAGTTGCAGGTCTAAGCCCCAAGGGAATAACAGTGCTTTAATCTGCACCTATGATTTCAACCAAGGATCATAACCCAGAATTTGCCTACCATAATGCACTATGCATCATTTAGTATTGCAATGTGATTAAAGTACTTGCTTTAATGGAAAGACAAATGCATAAATAACAATTGATGGACAGAATGCAGAAACAATGTCAAATATTCACCCCCAGTACCGAGATCTGAGGCTAAACCCATTGTTTTTTTGCACGACATGCAATTCCAGTTTGGAACCAGCCATATGCAAATCAGTCTTGACCCTGCCCAAACTGCCAGGCCAGGTCCTCCCTGGACTGGAAACAAGCATCCCGGGACCAGTTTCAGGGTATCACCCCACATTGCAGGGCTAGCTTGACTACACTGGCATGGTGAGCTAGGAAGGACTTAGCTTAGCAGTTCGGTCTGGGCTGTACCCATGAGGAGCTGGTTTAAAACTGATTTGCATATGGCTGCGTCAAACTTGGGTGGCTCTGTGAGCAAAAGAATGGATTTAACCAAGATCTCTTTTCTGGGAGTGAATGTTTGACATTGTTTCAGCATTCCGTCCATCAATCAAGCTCTTTTTGGGAAACAATATCTATCTTGTTAATTACAGCAAGAAATTGCTTTTCACATACTGTTGTATCTGCTATTACCTATAGTATAGTTCAGGGGGGTTATGAACGTAGTATGTTCTCTATCTCCATGACTTGACATCAGCTGATGTCGTCATGGAATGTTCATGCGTTACTTATGTGACGTCACCGTGAGTGTCTGACAGTTGACAGCTGACTCTCACGGTGGACGCCGTTCTTCTTTCTGTGCCCTGCGGGCCCTTGTTATCCATAAATAAATATACCTAGTTAACTTTGTGTGGCTGTAGTCTGTCCACACTACAATTGGCGACGAGGGACTTCGGACCTGAAAGGGCCTGTGGGTGATATCGGAAAAAATGATGCGGATTTGATTGAAGAGATCCCCAATCAACGTGACATGAAAGGAGAAGAGTCGAGGAAAAGAAATATAAACAAAGTGAGTACACGTGTAACGGATGAAAGGCGCCGCCTGTGAGAGGAGCAACGCTGAGTGAGCTTGAAGGAGCGCTACTATAACGCAAAAGGAAGCGGCTGCGCATAGTGATCTGCGCTGAGTGGAGTGCCAAGAATAACGCTTGGGTCGTGTGAGCAGGCTATAGATCTGGCAGAGAGCGGAGAACATTGGCACAGCCGGCGTCACAGTGCTAAAAGGTACTGGCTGAATACCTGAGAATTTGGCGCAGATTCCAGTCAGTGGCAAAAGTCCATTGTGGGCGCAAGGAATCACCTCAGCTGTGCGCGTGAAGCATGCTGGGATAGGTGATTGAGAGGCTCATTGGACAGCGGCGGCACACGTCATCGAGCGTGAGCTGCGTGCGGCCATTTTGAATGTAGTTTTTCTTCGTGTGGCAAATAAAACGAAGCGGAAAACGATTACAAGGAGCGCTGATGCGCAAATAAGGATCTGTGACAAACCAAAGGGAGGAGTAAACGGAGTGAGTCAAAATAATATAATAAAAGAAATGGAAAGTAAACAATGAAGCAATTACATTAGCAGGAAAAGGAGAAATTCAGTAATAAGTGAAAGCATAGTCTACTTACAGGAAAATAAAATAAGATATATGATAAATGTAAGTGGAATTGAAAAAGGAAGGCAGAAATAAGGAACAATATAGAGGAGCAGACTACTTGGGAATACCTGATAAAAACATTTGAGGAAAATATGGCACAAACAAATAATATATGTGCACCTCCACGTTTTCTGGATGAGCCTGGGAAACCCACAATGAAGTGGAAGAAATGGGTTAGAGCATTCGAAAACTATATTGTATCCATTGATGGCAAAGCGTTTGATGCAGAGAGGAAATGTTCACTGTTGTTTGGGTTACTAGGAAAAGCAGGGCAGGACGTTTTTGACAGCCTGCCCGAATATGAAAGTCCACCAGGAACTGTTATACCCTTAGATGAGTATCAGGAAGCCTTGAAGAGGCTAGAGAAGCAATTTGACGAAGAAAATAATATTATGGTAGCAAGGCACAAGTTCGCTTTAAGGAAACAGCAAGAAGGGGAAACAGTTGATGAGTATATTGCGTGTCTAAGAATCCTTGCTGTAGAATGTGAATATGAAGAAATGACTGATGTGTACATAGGAGATCAAATTGTTTTCTATTGTTATTCGAAAAAGTACAAGAGAGGTTATTGGCTTGCAAAAGGCCAACCTTGCAGGAAGTAATAGATATTGCAAGGGGAATCGAGAGATCGCTGGTGTCTACAAAAGAGTTGTCGCTTGCAGGAAATAACAGTAATGTATTTTATTTGCAGGACAGAAAGAAAGGTGAAGGTAAAAGTCAGGAGAAAAATTGGGGTGAAAAAAAAGGGTGGAGGTAAGCAATTGAGTTGTTTTAGATGTGGATCTACAGAGCACCTAGCTGATCACAAGAGCTGCCCTGCAGTTGGTAAAAAATGTGTAAAGTGTAAAAAGTACGGTCATTATTCCACCTTATGTAAAACAAAAAGAGTGAGCGGTAGTATGAACCTAAATACTGTGGGAAGTTTTGAAGAAGAAATGTGTGCAAATATTGTTATATGTGTCGAAATTGTGGATGGTAGAATAAAGGGTCCCATTGGGGATGTAAGGATTGGGGAGGTTGAGCTGAAATTCACTGCGGATTCTGGGTCTCCCATAACAACCATTTCAGACAGCCTGTTTAATGAAAAATGGAGAAATGTTGGACTGACTGAATCAGATGTTAACCCAAAAGCTTTTGGGGATAAGGAAATAAACATGTTGGGTTATTTTAGAGACACAGTTTGCTTCAAAGGAAGAACAATCGAAACGAAAGTCTATGTGGCAGAGAAGGGGAAAATATTAGTGGGATGGAGAGATCTAGCCCAATTAGGAGTTGTTTTAAAACCTGGAGCCAAAGACCCAATTATCTTAAGTGAGGAATGGGTGAACAGTGTGTGTGTGTAGAGGAGAGTAAAGTTGACTTAACACAAACTCTTGACAAACATAAGGATGTGTTTAAAAATGAAATAGGATGTGTCAGGGGTTTTAGCCATGATATTAAACTGAAAGAAGGAGCCATACCATGTAAACATAAAGTAAGGAGTATTCCTTTGTCCATAAGGAAAGAGTTAAAGGAGGTACTGGAGAAATTAAAGAAAGAAGGAGTGATCGAGGAAGCAGATGAGTCCGAATGGGTTTCGGCCATCGTTGTATCCAAAAAGAAAAAGACTGGGGACATTAGGTTGTGTGTGGACCTGAGGTCACTAAACAAAAATATAATTGTAAATTGCCATCCCCTACCAAAAATACAAGACATACTCCAATCAGTATCAGGTTCAAAGTACTTCTCATTAATTGATTTGAGGGCAGCATACCATCAGGTGTGTCTATCGGAAAGGTCCAAGAAATTGACTACGTTCATCACGCCATTTGGAGCGTATAGGTATGTGCGACTTCCATTTGGTTTGGCATCCTCTTCTGGTGTTTTCCAGAAACTAATGGACAACCTGTTTGGGGAAATGAAAGGTGTAGAAGCCTTTCAAGACGACATTCTTTTACATTATGAGACTGAGCAGGAACATTTGAGACTAATTGAAAAGGTGTTGGAGGTTCTCAAAAAGAAAGGCATGACTGTCTCAAAGGACAAATGCAAATTTATGACAAATGAAATTAAATATCTGGGACACGTCTTAACTGCAGAAGGAATCAAGCCAAAAGATGATCTTGTGAAAGCCATAAGGGAGGCTCCGGAACCAAAAGATAAGGAAAAACTGAAATCATTCCTTGGCCTATAAGCCACTGATATATATGGTGGATGGCGAAGGTAGAGGAAATGGAAATGCCAGCTCAAGACTGATAAGGTTGATGTCAAAACTTCAAGAATTTAACTTTAGAATACTGCACATAAATAGGGCAAGAACGGTAGAGTGGACTGTTTGTCACGCTTACCCATACAAAGTCAAGCAGAGGAGGTGCAGGATGACACAGAATGTGTGGTGGCACTCATAGATGCAACAAATATGTGTGAAGGGTCCATAACAGAAAAAGAGTGGCAGGAGAGCATGGAGAAAGATACAGTACTAAATAAAGTGAGCACATATGTACGATCTAAGTGGCCGCCCATAAGGAACTTGCAAAATGAACTGAGAAATTACCAACAGGTAGGCGAGGAACTAACGTTGGAGAGTGGGTTCTTAAAAAGAGGCTAGGTCTTTGTGCCACCATACGGACTCAGACAAAAAATAATAAAGCTGGCACACAGAGGACATCCGGGCAACACTGCAACTAGAAACATCGTAAGGATGCATTATTGGTGGCTGGGAGTGGACAGTGAGATTAGAAACTACATAGATATGTGCGAGCAATGTTTGAGGTCAGATAAACATTGGAGGGTGGAAAAGAACGAACTACAAATTGTGGAAATCCCAGATGGACCCTGGGCGAAAATCGCAATTGACTTTGCAGGACCATTCAATCTGTTGCCAAATGAATACAAATACTTGATAGTAGTGACGGACTATTACTCTAAATGGGTATGCTATAAATTTGTGAATGCAGTGACAACTGAAATAGTCATAAAATTTTTGAAGAAAATCTTTGACAAAGAGGGTCAACCTAAGGTCCTGGTGTCAGACAATGGTTCGCAATTAGTCTCCCACATGATGAAGGAGTTTCTAGAGAACTCCGGTATAGCTCAGGAAAAAACACCACTCTATAGTCCGAAGAGCAACGGCCAAGTTGAAAGAATGAACAGGTACTTCAAAGAAGGAATACAAATGGCCATTGCAAACGAAATGGATGTGAAGGAGTACATAAGAGAGAAGATTAACACGTACAACAATACACCAAATGAAACTACAAAACAAACCCCATTCTTCTTAATGAGAGGCAGAAGGTGTAACAACATCATGACACCTAAAATAGGAGGATGGAAGGGAACTAATGTGAAATCGACAGAAATATGTGAGGAAGAGCTCGAAGTGAAGGAAAACATTGAAAAAAAAAACAGATGAAAGCCAAAGAATACTCTGACATGGTGAACAGGGTGAACGAAAAAGGTGTAACACCAGGAGAATGGGTGTTGGTAAGAAAACCTGGATCTATAAACAAGGGTGAATCTAGATTCAGTAAACCTAGGAAGATCTGTAAGACTACTAAAGGAGCTGTGTATATGGAAGGAGAAGGGTGGCAAAGCAAAGATGATGTAGTGAGACTGAAACAAGGTCAGGAGAAGATAATAATGAAAAATGAGAAAAAAGAGGATGGTAGATGTGATGATAGTGTGCTGGAATGGGAAGACATACAGGAAACCCCAGACCAGCCGCATGTTGATGCCAGACCCAGTTGTTCACCTCAGGTTGGAAGAAGGTCTGGGAGTTCTTGTGTAGAAAATGCTGACTTTGCTTTAGACCAGGAAGACCCTGTGGAGTGCCGAAGTGAAGAAGGAGTTAACTCCTCCGCAGCATGCATGAGGGACATTGCACCCACACCTGTGGGGGGTATAATATCCAGAGGGGGTAGAGTTGTCAAATTGCCAAAGAGATTCCAGGACTATGTGATGGAATAGAAACTGTTTTGTTATCAAATGTGAAGGAAGGGAGGTGTTGTATCTGCTATTACCTATAGTATAGTTCAGGGGGGTTATGAACGTAGTATGTTCTCTATCTCCATGACTTGACATCAGCTGATGTCGTCATGGAATGTTCATGCGTTACTTATGTGACGTCACCGTGAGTGTCTGACAGTTGACAGCTGACTCTCACGGTGGACGCTGTTCTTCTTTCTGTGCCCTGCGGGCCCTTGTTATCCATAAATAAATATACCTAGTTAACTTTCTGTGTGGCTGTCGTCTGTCCACACTACACATACTCACTCCAATTATCACGTCTGTGTCAGTACCATACCATAACAAAACTGTCGTTTATGCCTGGAATGTGCCCACAACACTAACCCCAATAATAAATGGACTGACCACTAAATTCGAGCTCTCGGTCGCGTGCTACTCGCTGTAAAGCACTTCGACGCCTCATCTCTTAATGCACTGAAAAGCTCCAATCCCTGCCACGAACCCTTTAGAAAGAAAGGCGACATACAACTCCCCTGGATGCTGCGCACTTCATTCTAAAAATGCTCAACCTTGGGGAGTATGTGTAGCCTCTTCACCCGCCCGTATTAAGAGAATTGCATAGCTATCAACCTTGAACAGTTTAGGTGTCACGAAAATGACATTCTTGCTACCACTTCAAGTAAGCTCTTCGTGAAATGCTGTAAGCGGAGTGAATAATTACGATGGTCACTGCAGGGTAATTATCCCTACATGGAGAGTAACTTGTACGTCGGGCTCTCCAAGTGAGGGTTATGGAACACTATGCATATTCCCTTCTTTGCACGAGAAGCCAGAGTTCTTCGAAACATGAAAATATGATCGTCCGATACAGACAACGGCAGACAACAGCTTTAACCGCAATCAAAAAGATCTGAAGTAACATAGGACAATCAAATGCGGTAATCAATATGCAGTTAATAAAATAAAAAACACAAGCTATGTCCACATAGATGGAGTACGCGCATCAAAAAGGTGACTTATACGGGGCAGAAGGCACTGTCATCACTCTGTACCTGGATTGCTCTGGGCCCACTCACGTGGAAACGTCTCCTTAGCAGCAGAGACACTTGAGCCTGTAAGCGAAACACAAGCGGCAGTTAGAGTCTGATATGTCCTTCGGGAGATAGACTGCAAGACCCTTTCTATCCTCTCACCTTCCCAGCGCAGAAAACCTTCCTGACAGCCGCCATCTTCACTGTATGCCCTCTAGCCACACCAACTAAGCAACCTTCCAACACAGAACCAATCACAAGCGCCCATGCTTTTCTTAGAGGACCACGCCCACGTATTATGCATCTAGACAAGTAACTGCTTTCCTTTTCATAGCGTCCTGGGCGGCATCCATTATATTGTCAGGCAAATTGCATTAAAATAGGTCCGCCTCTTCCTAAATTAAGTTTAAAGAGGGCGGCCATTTTGGAATGGGCTTATTCTCTTTCGTCCAACAATTTTTCTCTACAACAGATTTCTATCCTGCACAATGAGATTTTTTAATGAAAGTAATGAGACATACAATTCACGTAGATTTGAAAGCTGCTAAGCAGGACAACGTATAGACATAAAGAACAGATGCTCTTAACGGTGCGCTAGGCTGTAACATAGATTTGAAACATCCGAAGATAGCTGCGGCGTTTGACGCTTTCTAGAAGTTCCGCTTCCGGGACTTGGCACTGGGTGTGATTCGTTGTATTGGTGGGGGCGTCGCTTTGCTGTTTTTGCTCCGGGTATCATTGATTTTCTGCGGTAGGCTTTCTGGGACAGTCGTCGTAACTGCAGCAGGTAAGAGGGGGTTTTACGCGCATAATATTGCAGTCCTGGCAGCGTATTTTGTACGTGACCTAACGAGAGCTCGGGGAACTGTCCCGGGTACTGGGTTGTAATGATTGAGCGAGATTGTCCTGGACTAAGCGGTGTCTGTTGAATGGAACACTGTTCCTGCATAGATCGGATCTTTCTCTGGAGCAATTGGCCTCGGCCAATTAAAGTGTCTGGGGCCATCCGTTGTTGTGACATGATAAGCGAGAGAGCTTTGGAGCATGAGGAAGTGTCCTGGAAAGACAGGCCTTTACACTGTGATATATTTGAACACATAGGAATTTGGAGCAGGAGATAATTCTTTGGGCACATAGGACGTTGGACGTTGGAGAAGGGACACATGAGCAGCTTCAACGATAGGCAAGGCCACTAGAATTGCGTTGCAGGGGATGACCAAAATTAGCGTCAGGATTGCCTAAATGATGCAGTCCGAAAAACAACTTATGCGGCAACATGTGGCACATTTTGCCATAGTATTTACTTATTTGTTTTGTCAATTGTATCGCTGGAAACATTTTTGACCTCACCAGTGCTAGTTTTACTGGCGAAAGCAGCACTAAGCAACTGAAAGATGACTAGTTGACTTTTGTTTAGTGCATTCCACTGCGCGGGAACACGTCGCCACATTTTTTGAAAAGTTTGAGTTAAAATTGGCAAATTCATAATAATTTGACAGCTGAACTGCATAATTCTAGTGACCTATGTGGTATCCTCCACTTTAGGGGAAGGCTGTCATGATTAACCTCACCCCCACTTCCTGTTTAAGTTGGTCTATGCCCCTGTGACATGCCTTTTTGGCCTCTATATTTGGAGATCCAACGCCGTGATAGCCGGTCCCCGTGAACCTTGCCGAGTAAAGGTAGAAGCAGACATATGGTCTGAAGTTGGTTCTGAAGATATCCATATAATCAAGTATGTTTTTTTTCTTCACACTTTGTAGCAGAGTGACATTAAGATGGTCCTGATGAATGCCACAAACCCTTTGGTTGTCCGGGCAGAAACATGTTGACCTGACCAGATAGGGAACATCCTTATCCCCGTCGTTCGCACTCTTCTTTAATACTGTCCATTGAGATAGTTTTAACTCACGTTTTTGATTTAATTATTGCACTCTGCCCCTCACTCGCTTCAAACATTGGAGTGTAAAACACCTCACGCTACTCTCCTGAGCGAGAGTTGTAGCCCACACAGTGCTCCTTGCGGGCACTGTGTGCAAGAGGGAACCCAATGATGAAGCGTGTCACCTACGGGTGGTTGAGGGTTCTTGTCTTTAGAAAGCATATGCCCCTTTTTGTTTGTTTATTAGGACATTCACATGCTAGGTTGTGACACAATCTGGTTGCCTTTTGTGTGTATTATATAGTGGGAGTGGTAACTTAGAAGGTTATCATTTTTCCAATAAAGACCTTTTTGTGAGATTTCTGCCCATTTCCATGCAGGAAGCAGTGTGGGAGGAATTGGAGGAGTTCTGCAGTTTGGGAGCGATCAAGCCTGTGGAAGCCACTGAATGGTTGGCATCCATTGTAGCAGCCAAGAAGGCAGCCGGCACAGTGCGCTTATGCATTGAACTAAGAGCAATAACTAGAGAAGTAATAGTGGACAAGCACCCTCTACCAAACATCACACAAATGATGAGTAGATTAGCCGGAGCAAAGGTATTTTAAACACTAGATCTAACCTCTGCCTATTATCAAGTCAGGCGACACCCAGAGTCACAAGAACTCACAGCGTTTATTACGCAAATGAAGGCCTACAAGTTCAATTGCATGCCTTTTGGACTTGAATCCCCCGCCGCGGTTTTCCAAAGGATCATGAGCAACCTCCTCAAAGGCATACCTGTAGTACTTTGCTACCTGGATGATCTGATCTTTGGAGAGAATGGAACACAACATGAAATTAGGCTCGGATAAGTCCCCTTAAGAGGTTCCAATAACAAGGTGGAGAAGTGTGGCTCACTGGTTAGAGGAGGAAGACCTGGACCAGGGTTCAATTCCTGGCTCGGCGGGGTCTTGAGTCCTAAAAATGTCCATGGACTCGACAATTCTCGCTCCGGTGCTTACTCAATTCATGGGTTCACACTCTGAGACTCTGGGCAATAGCTTGCTTAATCTCCACAACGGCCCCTCGCGGCGGGATGCCTGGCTTTCACCTTGTGGTTATCCTGCTGGGGTTATCTCACAGGGGAATACCAGGACGGGTTCCCTAAGCAAGCGCTTAGAAATCGCTCGGTGATTTGCGCTATATAAATTCCTGAACATTTACATTTACAAGGTCTTACAGTGAAAGGAGAAAAGTATAAGATTGGGTGCGCTGAAATAGAGTTCCTAGTGCATAAAGTGATAGCGGAGAGCATTCGCCTCAAAACAGAGTTGCAAAACACCATTCTGAACCTTACCCCACCCAAAACCAAAGAGGAAATCAAATCCTTTATGGGCATGGTAGAGTTCTACAGCAAGGTCGTTCAGAACTTCACCAGACACACAAAATTCGCAATCTACTAAGGAAAGGGGTGGCATTTGACTGGATTGATGTGTGCCAGAAGGAGTTGGAGAACACTAAAAAGGCCTTGGTAGAAGCACCCAACTTTAAAGCCTTCGTGCCTGGCAGAAGGAAGCTGATAAAGAATGCTTGCACTTTCTTTCTCTCCTTTTCCCCTTTTCAGCACAAGCACTTTTTCTCGAAACTAAGTATAGGGTTACCAGTTTATTTAAAAGGATTACAAAGTTTGCTATCATGAATACTTTTTAAAAGCATTATTTAGATCCCTAGATAGCTTATGCACAAAGATTAATGGAGACACAGTTGAAAGGAACTTAACTTTAAATGTACACTGTTAGATAGCATATGCACAAAGATTAATGGAGACACAGTTGAAAGGAACTTAACTTTAAATATACACTGTTGCTTGTTAATAACGTTTGTCTTTGATATACGAGCAGACAATTGTCTAAACCTTGTTTTATCAACAGACAACAATACCATATTTTTGTTTGGACTTGTAAGTAGATGGCTTAAAAAAATGAAATGGTGGTAAATGTATATTTTAAAATGTGCCCATGTACTTATTTAGTGGTTCTCTCTCTTAGTGACATTGAATTTTGTTCTTCAAAGTGTCCTACCAGGTGTCTTTGTTAGAATGACACCTTAATATGATGACCGGGTTGGAACTGGTAGATTCTTCTTTCCGAGGGACAACTTTTTTTTCCTCTTACCAACAGCCATGTCCACAATCTTTACGCTCTACAAAACCATTACAAGTCTCTCAGAGGAATTAGATTAAAGTGCCTTTAATTTACTCATCTCCCGTTATATTCCTTGGTGTTGTATAAGGACAGAAAATCATATTTTGGGAAGGGAGAACATGAAAAGGAGTGACATGAGAGTGAAATTCACATGTTGGGCCCTGTAGAGCAGAAACCATTGCAACAGAAGGAAGGCAATTAGGAGTGAAAGTATGTATTTTTTAAGGCTCACGTACGGTTATTGTTATCGCTGATGAACCTGATAATACATTTCTGGCCATTTTAAGCTTCTAAATCGTCTTGTGATGGATGTGCTGCTCACTGTGGCACACACCCGCACTATCAAGATTTTTTTGATGCATGTACTTTTCAAGTTGTGTACTTTAATCAATCCTCTGGTTTCTGCCCCTTTTATGGTCTCTAGTTGTTGTAATTGTTTGACACCTTTCATTCTCTGTCTTGCTAAACCATTAATATGTCTTCCTTAAGTTCATTATGTTTTTTTGTTCCTATCACTTATACTGATCTGTGGTGAGTCATAGCACTTTTACTATTCAGCACTAAAAAGTTGTATAATTCAAATACATCGATGAGACAAATATCCAGCACAAGTTTGAGGAATAGATAGAACTAACTGCAAGCTGTGGTTCTAATTCATATATAAACCTGCTGTGTGGTTGGAAAATCAAAGTAAAGTGATAAATAGCATTACAGTGCATTTCTTTTTTTTCACATTTGCTAAAGGTCTTCCTGCCATGCTTTTGCTGTTGGTTTATAATCGGTTACTATTTTTGTTTTTGTCTTTTGCAGGTTGAGCAGCGTCTCTGCATGCATCACCCGTTAAGTCTTTTTCTACTCACATAAATTCGGCATTGGAGCAGATGGATAATGGAGACTGGGGATATACGGTAATTGATGACTATGCATATAGGACTGCTTGTAAAAAATCAAGGAACCTCTTATAGCTGGTTCGTCCAACACAGAAGTTTTGGTGGCATGACAGTACTTATGAACCGTTTGTTGTAATCTACTTGCTAGATCTACAGTGCTAGATGTTTAAGAATGCTACATTCTATAATCAAAATGAATCTTCTTTCTGGGAATGTTTGCCCTTTTAATATGTAGAACATTCTGGTGTGTTGCTTCCTGGCACTAGAATATCATCTTGTAAAGCGACAACTCCTTTAATACCCTCTAAGACTTTAAAATAGCAAAGCAGCTGACAACAATTCAAACAGAATTCTTCGAAATTAGAGGGTCCCAACTGTTGACAAAAAAGCAGTAGTGTTTCAATTCTGGTTCTAGCTCCACTTGGCGATATGCTTCTGCAAGATCAAATCTCGCCCCTCCCCCCCCCCCCCAAAATAATCCCCCACCTTTCCAAAATGTTAGTAAATTATCATCTATGTGTGGTAATGTGTTGAATGTACCCATATTTTCTTGTTCACACTTCTAAGAGCTTTGCAAATTCTCAACGTGGCATTTTTGAGTTGAGCCCTCAAGAAACCATGAGCTGTTTGATTATGAAAAACATATTGAGGACTTACCAAGAACGTACAGGGGAGTGCTGTACGCTGATTGTTTACAATTGTTTGGCTATACTATCACTCTTATGTGCATGGCCTCTAACTTTTATGTACCCTTTTTTAAAATGTATTTACCGACCCAAGATGGATCTTTTAATAAATAAAAAAATCCTAGTTCTTTTGTAGACATCTTGTGCAATGCGTATTGAATGTGTGTGTGAGCCTACAAAATGATGCTTCGGCTGCGCCATTGCAGCTTTTTTTTGTGCCATGCTGTACAGCTGTAAAGCATGGCAAAATATATTGGCAAAGCCAATAGGCCTTGTAGGCAAGACCTGCTGGCTTGGCCATTGCTTGTTTTGTGTGCTATCACCAGTGAAGACCAGCACAAAAAAGATTTGTTCGGTTCAATTACTCATAAATCATACGTTTTCTTGAACCTGTATGCTAAATCTTCCCTAATGCTCAATGGCATGTTTCTCATTTTGTGTTTCACTTGTTTGGTTCCTTCTTTGATATGACTTTGACAATTAAGATTATGAATAGTTCCTAATTTGTGAATGAACACTCCTTTGAAATCTTTGAGTTCACTAGAACTTCCTACCTCCTCTTCTCCCACCAGCAGTACTTGCTCCTTTCCCCGGGTTTCATCATGACTGTGAACAGACCTTGGTGACATCTGTAGGGAGCTGGCTTTTTGTATAGTAGACCAAAACGAGATGCCCTGTGTAAAGAGTCTTGGCAAACCCCAGTTGGTTTACAGATGCACAAATGATTACCCAAATGCTCTCTTTTGTGGTAGTGTGGGCAAGCAATTTGGCTTATCAGAGAGTAGTACTAAGCATTTGTTCTTCTCCCATAAGCAATAAATGAGACACACACTTAAGAATACATCTTAGACAATTTAGAAATATGAGTCGTTGATACCAAGAACTTAATTATCAAGTAAGTACTTTTTTAAAATATGGATTTTTAATGGTAAGTAAATAGTTCACTTAAATTCGTCTTTAAGCATAAATGCTTCCCTATGGGAGAAAAGGCATATGTTGCATAGTTATTTGCAATCGGTTTCTGGGGGTCTCCTTAAAGACTTAGGGTTGTAGGGGGCCAAAGTACCACCAGCAGTTACTCATTACCTGCACTGTGGCGTCCGGGTGAAGAGGTTCTGGTCAGGTTGGTAGCTGTGGGTGCCATGCCGGTTGGAAGAAGGGGGGCCACCTGGAAACAGGCTGCGGAGGGTGTCTTGAGGACAAGTCTGGGAGCTCCCAAGGGGTGGCTTGGGTCACAAGGGTCCTGAGAACTAGAAAGCACAGTGTGTTCCTGTGCTGGGGCACTCTGGTGCAGAGTGAAAAGGTTGATTGGTTTCTGTGTGTCCTCTGGCCTTGCGGCTGTTGTTTTTCACCAGTTGAGGGTGCAAAGTCAGGACAGCTGCTCCACTCTGGAAGTGGGTCTCTGCGGTGTTGATCACCCTAAACGGCTGCTCGGTCTTGGGATCCTTGGTGTCCGGTTGGACTCTTGCGTTTTTTGCTTGCTGCAAATAGTCTGGTACTCTGAGTGTTGGACCTGTGCGGCTACAGTTGGTCCTGGTGTCCTCTCACTTGGTTGAGGGGCAGGGAGGGCCAGATCTGTCCTTCAGGAACACCGGTACCTCTTTCTGAGAGGCTGTTGCATCAGGCTGACTGGTAAGTGGCAACTCAGTGAGCCGGTCTTTGCTCTTCAGTGCCTGCGGACAGCAGGAGAGTAGGTCCTCTACTCCAAGGGAGATTGCAGGCAATTTGAGAAGGGCTGGTAGTCTCCCTGATTGGAAGCTGGTCAGCTGCAGGATGAGTCGCTGTCATGCTTGTCGAGACTTGGTGCGGGCAGGCAAAAGTCGACAGCAGTCTTCAGTTCTCGCTTTTCTCGCGGATCTTCTTTGTCCTCATCTTCTTGATCCTTCACATCTAAGTTCCTTGATGTTAGGGGTGCCACCTAAATACTCAATTTAGGGGTGTTATAGGGAATGACAGGTAGTAACCAATGGGCTACTTACCTTTAAGGGTGTCTACACTCTCTATATGACCACTTCCTGTGGGAAGCGGGCATTAACCTGACTCAGCATAATTCTGCCAAAACTAAGGTGGTGTAAATCTAAAAGTCATGTTCACATCAGGCAGCCCACCTTAGGGGTGGAACTAGCCTGAGAGGGGAACACTCCTCCTGAGTAGCTAATTTTCCTGCCTGTCCTGGTCCTAACTGGGCCTGGGGCAGGACGTGGCATTTCCTCTGTCTGGGGAAGCCTTGGGTTGCACATCAAAGGCAGTAGAGACTTTTGAAGCTTCCTGCCTTGATATGCTGATCACTTAGCCATCCTGCTTGGAAGAGGGGATAACACCTCAGAGCAGGCGTTGTTCCTGCTCTCAGATAGTGGGGCTTTCACCTGCAGGGGATCAGAAACTTGTCTGTGGTGGCCGGCGCCTTTAAACCAATCAGCCAGCACACTAGTAGCTAGTAGGTTTTCAGGGGGCACCTCTTAGGTGTCATCTAGGTTCTTGTATTATTAAATCCATCACTAGAATCAGTGTGGGCTAATTAATACGAGATGTTTGATACCAAACATCATTAATTTTAGTGAAGCCATCTTATAGGTGGGGAACTCGTAAACACCAGTGTCCAGAACATGTTCCCAAATTGGCTTCCCTGTTCACTTGTAATAGTCGAGAATTGACTTAGCTGCATGAGAAGATATGCTCATGTGATGTCTATGTCCTCACATGTAGTTAAGTGCACCCTGCCTTAGGGCTGTAAGGCCTGCTGTAGAGGTCAACTTACCTAAACTGCACACAGCGTCTTTAGGCTCGGCACACAGGAGGAGGTGTGCCATGTTGTGTCTACACTTTTCTCTGCACCATGACACGCAGCCTGCTATGGCAGTTTGAATGCTGGTGCTGAGGGATCCTGCAGGGTGGCACAATAAATGCCGCAGCCATTAGAGACCCTCTTTACCCTCGGTACCAAGGGTACAGTTTACTAGGCACTTATAGAAGGCGCTTAAAGGTATTGCTATTTGTGGGAGCAATTTGTACAGTTTTAGGGAAAGAAATCTGGCACTGGGGACCTGGATAGTAGGAACCCAATGCACTTCTATCAAAATTGCATCCGATACAAGGCAATATGTGGGGGTGACATGTCAAAAATGGGCATGTTCCTAAAACACCAAGCATAAATGTTCAAGCCCTTCCTTGTCAGAGAGACTTTACTATATGTGACCCTTTCTTTGAACTGTAATACTGTCTCAAAAAACCTTATCATCTGAATTCTCCTTCCCTCTCATGAAACTGGTACCCTATCGAGAAGTTCTAATATCTTATTGTCCCAGGGTTCCCAAAACCAATCTTCCTTTATCATAATCATGATTGCACCAAAATCAAGCAAAAGATTTAATATTCAAGCATCTACTGTTACTTTATTATAGGGCATTAAGTATTCTTCCTTTTCATCTCTGAAGACTAACATATCCTTTCTGCTAGCTTCAGAATCTTCTTCATTAGTCTCAACTGATTGTTTGTTTTTGACATTGATAGGCTTTTGCAAAAAAGCCAACCATTTCACATGTTTTACAAGCAACAACTACTTGATCATGAATGTCGTCCTGTGATATGAAGAAAGCAACTACATCTTAAACAGATTCTTTTGTTTCAAAATGCTCCCTAAACTTCACTTCTCTTTGTTAGGAATTTTATTTCTATAGTTCTCTGACTGCTTCACTGTTTTTTTCTATAACGAAAAAAATGTTTCATCGTAGAATTTCTGCCTTTCAATAGTGTTCAGCATATAAGACACAGCATAGTTTCATGTGAGGATTTTGAAGTCCAAGTTTTGTGACGTAAAGGTGGAGGAGAGCCAGTTGGGAACTCAACAATTAAAAAACAAAAACACATTTTGCCTACCCACGAAAGAGTAAACTTCTTTACAGTGGCAATTAGTGTCTCTTCCACACCACTGTCCGATTACAGAAAGGCCATATGCAAATACAGAGCGGAGATGAAGAAAGTTCAGGCATCCTTCTATGAGGAAAAAAATCCGGCTAGCCGCCAATTCCCGCAGAGAGACCTTTTCAATCGTAAAAAAGGCTCCTCAAAGGCCTAGTCCCTCTAGCTCCCACTGAGCCTCATGGTACTTGCTGCGAACGTCAGACTGAGTTTTTTTACACTAAAATTCAGAACATCATTAAAACACTCCCCCAAATCGATCCTGTATGCACAAACTCTCTTCCGACTCCCCCTCCACCATTCATCGCTTGGAGCTTTTTCGTTTGCTCCCCTGGAAACGCTCCTGACCCTAATGCCCACAGTAAAAAGCGAAACATCCTTTTCAAGGCAGCACTTACTATTGGCCCCACGATCACCCATGCTATCAACACCTCACTTAGCACAGGAGTAGTCCCTCCCCTCTGGAAAGGAGCAATGGTCAAAACCCTTCTTAAGAAGCCTCAACTGGATCCTGCAGACCTGGGCATCCATCGCCCTATTGCTCTCCTGCCTGGGATCGCAAAAATCACAGAAAAATATGTTAATCATATTCTTTCAAATTTCCTCGAAGCTTTTAATCTGCTACATCCATCTCAAACAGGCTTCCGCCCTTGGCAGAGAAAGGAAACTGCCCTTCTAGCGATGGTGTAGGAAAGCAGGAAAATCTTAGATGCTGGAGGCTCAGCGGCCATCATACTATTGGACCTGAGCGCGGGATTCGACACCGTGAACCACCAAGTCCTGATTCGTCGTCTCAATAACTTGGGAGTAGCCGGAACTGCTCTGAGTTGGCTGCGCTCCTTCCTGAAAGGACGATCGTTTCAGGTTTTTGGAGGAGGCGTGTGTTCCAATCCTCGGCCTCTTCTGTGTGGTGTACCACAGGGTTCATCTTTGAGCCCTACGCCCTTCAATGCATATATGGCCCCTCTGGCTTTGATCGTGGCTCCATTTGGGATCCATATGGTCACTTACGCCGACGACACTCAACTGGTTGTAGCGTTAAATCAACCCACACAGCATGCCTCACGGAAGTTGTGAAATGGATGGAGTCATCCCATTTGAAACTAAATGGAGAAAAGACAGAGATTATGACTCTGGGCAACTTTGACAATACGACACTTAGAACCATCTGGCCAGCATGCATGGGCCCGTTACCTACACCCAAGACAGGAATAAAGAGTCTGGGCATCTAGTTAGACCATAATTTGACTTTCAAAACGCAAGCTAGAAAGACAGTCGCAACCTGTTTCGGCCTGATAAGAATGGGCAGGAAAGTGCTTCCCCTGCTCCCTCCCCAAGACAAGAAAATTATGGCCCAATCTCTCCTACTTTCCAGGTTGGATTATGGCAATGGGCTTTATCTGGGAGCCCCTACCTCGGTGATCAGCAAACTTCAGATTGCCCAGAATTGCGCAGCCAGACTTTTGACGGGAACACCCAAATTCCTATCCGCAAAACCAGCCCTCCGCCTCCTACACTGGCTTCCAGTGAAAGAGTGAATTATCTTTAAATCTCTCTATATCGTCCACAGATCCCTGCAGTAGATTGGTCCTCCCCTTCTCTCGGCTGTAATTCACCCATATAAAGCAAGGAGAGAGCTTCACTCTGATCAACTTCACCTAATCGACACCCCTAGACTCAAACGAGCCAGAAATGGTGGCAGACTCTTCTCCCTGAATGCTGGCAGGCTTTGGAACGCTCCGCCCCTCCACCTCCTCCTCTACATATAAATGGAGTGGTGTGGCTCACTGGTTAGAGGCGGCAGACCCGGAAGCAGAGAACGGCCCGGGTCCAGGGTTCAATTCCCGACGCGGCAGGGTCGTGGACCAGGGTCAGCGGACTCGATAATTCTCACACTCGGCAACTCTGGGCATTAGCTTGCCTCATCTCTACAACGGCCCCACACATTCGCCGGGGATGCCTGGTTTCACCTTGGAGATACCCATCAGGGACCATCTCCCAGGGATAGCCAGGACGGGTTCCCCAGCGGTCTACAGCACCACGACGCCTCAGGGCAGCAGTGCGCTTTACAAGACACATACATTTACAAGACACATACATTTACATTTAACTCCGAAAAGAGACTGGTTATCTTGCCTTCTGGAAACAACTCGAAACCTTCCTGTTCCCCTAAATGATGCTGTTCCATCTGATCACTAGTCATGCCTAGCGCTGGGAGGCCTTCTGGTAGCCATGTGCTTTATAAATGTTCTTTTTATTTCATTTCATTTGTCCATTTGTGCCGAATTTCCATATGTTGAAAGTCTTGCTGTAGTTGTCTACACCTGACCGCGTTGGGCCTTGTAATAGTGGAACACACTTCACGAATCAAGTTAACAATGCATTAGTGAACATTTTGAGCTACTGTGCAGCTATTTGCACCCCTTCACCGAAACATATACAGAATGAAGATGATGTAGTTTGCATCAGAATTTTCACAATGTCTTGGCACATTGGAAGAAGAGCAATACGTGTACTGATAAGAGACAGTAAGTTTCTAACATGGTGCAGTGAGTGTGGCTTTAAGACAATGCAGGCTTGGGAAGGCTGAGCAAATGACTTATGTTGACAACATACTTTTCTCTACATGTAAGCATTGACAATTTTCTCATACCTGCAGCTTGTAAATCTAAAAAATCCTCATTGCACTGTGTTCATAAGATTTATGTCAGATATTTGTACCCATATAATACCTGTAACAGTTTGTCCTCATATTTCAAGTCACGAGGGAAAATCTGCCAAAGCAATGAGGCTTTATCACGAACAGCGCATTGTCTAGCAGTCCCAGGTGCACAACCTTTGAAATGGCAACGATTGAAAGAACCATTCACAGTCTATATTGAGGTTTACTTACTTCTGAGGAAAACCTTTTTGTTGATACTCATTCGTGGTCTAGAAGGGAGGAGTACATTAACCCTTTAATTGCTGCCGTCGGCCAACGGTCGTCACGAGCGCTACCTCCCCAGTGCTGCGCACGACCGTTGGCCGACAGGCCAGCATTCGTTCTCCGAACGTTCAGCACTGGGCGCTGAACGTTCGACGCTGGGAACGGGTTAAAGACGCTCCCTGTTGTTGACCTCAAGATAGATTCTAGCAAGCAAGGAATAGTCTAAAAAAGTAATCCGTGAACATGCAGATATTATGATTATATTGGAATAAAAGTGCAATCCTTGAAGGAATGTTGTGTTACAGGTTTAAAAATTCTTTCAACATGCACAGTAGCCAGAAGAACCAGCAGATGATTTTGAGTCTGCACTGAAATCTTGAGGAGCAGCATGTCATTGTCAGGAGTTGAAAGATTAAATAGTATAAGACCAAATTGCATTAAAAAAACAGTAAAAAGATTTAAGAAAAGTTACTATTCATTGAAGATTTGGGACTAGAGACTTCTTTAAGTATAGTACGAGGCATCGAGCTTTATAAAACATGTGAGGGAAATGTTAATCTCCGATTTAATTTGATTTGATATAAGCTTTATTTCGACAGATGCCATAAAAGCTAATCTCTGATGAAGTGTTTGTTTATGAAGAGGTCTAAAATATATGCGAAGATGTGAAGGGGTTTTTGTTAAGGCTAACAATGGTATTAAGGCTTAGTTTCGACCAGGTCTGGGGAACAATAGCTAGCACATGACCTAAAATTGTTTAATATATAGTTTACAAATAGCATTTCATTTCAAATTAAGACTTCGTCTGCTGCCTGGCACGTTTCTTTCCATACCTAATGTGTTGCAATAGCATCTACATTTGTCTCTGAATTCATCACTCAGTGCTAATTTAATGGGGCCTTTTGGCAATCATAGGTCTCTTGCGTGCAAATGAAAGTATTCTTTAATAAATGTGGGAAGCGTTTATTCTGTGATTTAGAAATGAAACCGGGTATTTTGGGAAATATTTTTTGCAGTGATTATTCTGTTCATTTTCATGGCGCGGACTCATTGTTTTGTGCTCCTTTAGGCCTTATGAGAGAGTGACTGCTATGCCCTATTGGGTTAGAGTTGTCTAGAGAAAGTTCCTCTTCATGGATCTGGAATGCATTTCCCATTGGCTGCGAAAATTGAAGGGATGCACCCATTAATCGGTAGTTAAGAGATTCCCTCATATATGCTAATCCTAGGTGACTTGAGAGGAAAATCTGTAGCCTTCTAGAAGGCAAGCTTAGGGGATAAGTTCCAAAGGCTTTTTCATATGGAGGACAGGGGAGAAGTTTAAGGCTGCTGCAAATGAACTCCTACATAGTCTAAAAATAGGGACTGAGGTCTTCCGGGACAAAGCTAGGTCCTACGTGGGGAATCACTTTTATGGCTCCTGTCTACTGCCTGGACGTGCAGTCTTACAAGATTTTACTAGGCTTCCCAAGAGACTAATATGCAAAAATTCCCCAAAATTGAAATTTATATCGTTTTGTCCCTTTCCTTATCAGCAGAAAGTTGTTGACAAGTGACAATGCATGATTTGATGCTTTGTGTGATTTTGAGGAAGTGAAGACCTAAATATGCTGGCTAGAAGAAGTGATATTCATTTTGAGCAACTGAACATCATATAAATTGTAGCATTTAATGCAGCCCTCCAGGAAATAAAGGGTGCATTTGCACTGCTAAACAAATGGCTAATCCGTTCCCTGGTTTCTTGGATGTTAAAGGTCTTGCTGTCCGGGAAAATCTTGTTAATTTTGTTACGTATATTTTATGCCTTCTACCTTATTTCCCTTGTTAACTTAAACGTGTCTCTTCTATCTACGATCTTACATTTGCCTCTCTAATATTTTGATTGTTTCAGATGGGCGATCCGGTTACCCTCAATGTTGGCGGACATTTGTATACAACTTCTCTCTCAACTTTGAAGCGATACCCAGATTCAATGTTGGGAGCGATGTTCAGAGGAGACTTTCCCACAGCTAGAGACTCTCAAGGTAACTACTTTATCGATCGTGACGGACCACTCTTCCGGTATGTTCTCAACTTTTTAAGGACTTCAGAGCTGACATTACCTGTTGATTTTAAGGAATTCGATTTGCTTAGAAAAGAAGCAGATTTCTATCAAGTTGAGCCACTGATACAGTATCTTAATGACCCAAAGCCGTTGTATCCTTTGGACACATTTGAAGAAGTTGTGGAGTTGTCAAGCACTCGGAAACTTTCAAAATACTCTAACCCAGTAGCAGTAATTATAACTCAGCTTACTATAACAACTAAGGTGCATTCATTATTGGAGGGCATTGCAAACCATTTTACTAAGTGGAATAAGCACATGATGGACACTAGAGACTGTCAAGTTTCCTTTACGTTTGGGCCATGCGATTACCACCAAGAAGTGGCACTACGAGTGCATTTGATGGAATACATCACAAAGCAAGGATTTGCCATCAGAAACACACGGGTGCACCACATGAGTGAGAGGGCCAACGAAAACACAGTGGAACACAACTGGACTTTCTGTAGACTGGCCCGAAAAACAGATGACTGATGGTTATGTTGATATTTGCACCATTACTTCTAGAGGGTTCGTAATCCGAATGCGTTTCCAACACGTTCGACGGAGGAGATGGTCTTCTGCTTTCAATAATGCGGACTGTTTTTATTCTATTTATTAATCACTAATACGTTTGAATTGTGAAACGCGGTCCTCTTTACAGTTACCAACAAGTATGCATGTGCCTGTTCAAACTGTCCAGGGACATTTCTCTACAACATATAATGATAATGTTGCCTCACATCTACCAAATAACTCTGTATTGTGAAGTGTCACATTGATTAAATGACCCTTTGCACTTTTAATGGCATAACGCTGCATATGCAGCGGAGGGGGGTAAAAGCAAAAGCTAGCACAATGTATAGTAACCACTTTTCTCATTTCAGATTTAGCATGGTTATGCGGGTAACCTACAGCGTCCATTTTCGGTGCTGGTTCCTTGAAGCCTAACATCTGTTCTTCCTGGAGGCTTTTCTCTGTGTTGTCAGGTGTCTATTTCTCTATATAAAGCAACCACCTATATCTGAACCCATGGATACGTTAACTAGATTTATATCCCATTCTAAACAAAACATTCCAGTGATACTATTTTGTATGTCTTTTATGATATCAGTAATTGTGCTGCTTGCCAGAAAGATGCAAATAAAAATTTAGCCTACTGCATTGTTCTGAATCATTACTAAATCCATTCGAATTTGTAACAGAAATGATGGCATTTTTGGCACACTGCCAAAATACTAGCAGTCACGTTAGTATGGTTTTACTGCTAGCCATATACATTGTTGTCAGTTACCTGAAAGTTTGGCGGATCTATTCAATTATACATCCGGCTGTGGATTTAGGCTCTTGATTTGAAAGCAGAGAGGTTATAGGTTCTGCTCACCTTCATAGGTGACGGTGATTAGCTGCAAGAAGGATATGTGATGCAGTATGGGCTTGACAGAAAGTGCTTTTAGTGTAGCTTGTGCAGCATGCCCTGACTGGTTGTTTTCGGTTTGTATGATACTTGTGTGCTGCACCTTGGTGCTTAGAACTTCAGTGGAGAAGAATGTGGAATAGGCACTTGTCCACAGTATGTGACCAGCATTGGTAAAGCCTATAGGTCTCCCTTATGCTGGAGCTATTGGCTATGCCGATGAATTTTAGCCATGTTGTACACCAGCGTGGCTGCTCTTCAGCGTAGCTAAAAGTTAGTGGCAGTCTCAATCAAACCCTGATCACCATGCTTTTTTCTCTTGTTTAGGGACATATGCATAATGTTAATGGTAACATAAATGATAGAACAAGATGCGGGAAAATGATGTTGGTATATTGTAAATATTGTGAAAATGTTTAAACCTGGATAAGCTTCATCCACCAAATATGTGGATATCGTTTCATAAAAGGCAGATGAGTAGTCTCTAATCCCTAATGTTATACAGCTGTGGTATTTCCGTGAAGCCGGTTGCTATGCTAGCTTTTTAAATGAACATGTTTAGTTCCTTACCAGGAGGACCAAAATATCTGAGCTCCTACACTTGATGCTGCTTTGGAGCTTGCCAAATTGCACACTCTCTCCTATTTTTTTCTTTTCAAATCTGTTTTTGACAGTTTGAACTTATACCAGAGCATGGAAACTTATAACAAGCGGTGCACTAGTATACGTCTTGGTAGAAACATTAACAGTGCTTATCTCACGTTTAATATAAATGCTTCTGAGATCATAACTGTACCATGCTGGAGGAGCAGTAGTTGTGGCAGTAGGTAAACAAGAAGGAAAACGAAGAAAGAATTGAGGGAGAAGAGAGGTGGCCGGGAGGATGGACTTATTGTGAATAGGGTCCGTGAGGCTTCTAGGTAGGAGCGAGAAATCTGGCCCCGCGAGCCATCATAGGAGCTTACAAGTGATTTGAAAGGGGTGTCAGCAACCAATGTCGGATTTGGTAATATTGCAGTCTGGCCTCGTCAGTTATGTGAACACTGCGTTTGCACTCGTTGAAAGTTTCGAACGTTTCTCCTTCAAAGAGATCTTGAATAGTACGGCATTCGCCTTCTCTCCACGCAGCAAAGAAATGTGGCTGTAGGGCATGGGGAAAGTCAGGGTTGCGTGCCAACGGTTTGTTTGGAGGAGGAAAGGGGGTAATTCCCCTTTTTACTGCACCTTTGTCCCAAATGTCTAGCACTTTTGTAGAGGAGATGGCTATATAAGCACTACGTGGTCTGGCAGGCAGCAGAAGCCAGGCCAATTCCCAAAGTGGTCTGCAGGCCACAACCCAGTCCATGTGGAACCAGTGTTTTTCGCTTTTGCGGATCACCCATTAAGAGAGGAATGGGAGTTGCGATACCCAATAGTACTCCAGAAGATTGGGGCACGCCAGGCCTCTTCCTTCCCCTAGGCAGCATAAGCAGTTTATTGGGGAATTTTGGACATTTCCCGCCCCAGACGAAAGCGGTGATGTCGCGCTGCAGATGGAATATGTCTGCCTGTGAAATAGGGGTTGGCAGCATTTGGAATATGTATATTATTTTCGGCAGAATGGACATTTTATCTGCGTTAAGTCGTCCAAGCCATGAGATTGAGAGCGGTTTCCAAGTTCTTTGATCTTCTAAAACTGATTTCCTACACCCTGGCCAGTTTGCCTATGTCCATTTTGATAAAGAGGGGGAACGTTCATCCCCGGGTAGCGAGGCGAATGTGAAGTCCATTGGAAAAGGGTGCGCGTTTGCAAGTCTGGCATATCTTCACTAGGGACCAATGGGTTCAATGCCCGGGACTTGGCCAGATTGATTTTAAATACTGAGGTTGCCTCAAAGGAGCTAAAAAGTGATAGCGCAGGCAGAGAGTTCCTGGGGTCTGTCAGGATAATCCGCAAACAGCGCTACTTTGTGTTCACTTCCCCAAAAGGGAATGCCTTGATGTCTCCTGGCTGTCTGATAGAGATTGCCAATGGCTCTACCACTAGGGCAAAAAGCAGCGGCGAAAGAGGGCAGCTGTGTGTGTGTGTGTGTGTGTGTGTGTGTGTGTGTGTGTGTGTGTGTGTGTGTGTGTGTATATATATATATATGTATGTATGTATATGTGTATATGTATATGTGTATATATATATGTGTATATGTATATGTATGTGTATATATGTATGTATGTATGTATATGTATGTGTATGTATGTATGTATGTATGTATATATATATATGTGTGTGTATATATATGTGTGTATATGTCTATATGTATGTATATATGTGTGTGTGTGTATATATATATATATGTATGTATGTATATGTATATATATATTCTTGAGTGAGCTGACCGTTGACCCTAATCTGTACTTGGGAAGCGGTTTATGAGGCCATTATTCGGGAGACCTTCACTGGGCCCAGTCCTATTTTCTGGAGGACAGCCCGCAGAAAGTCCCAGTCAACGCGATCAAATGCTTTTTTAGCATCTAAAGAGAGTAGGCAAGCGGGGATATCCCAGCGCTGAGCTTTTTACATTAAGTGAGCCACCCGGCATGTGTTGTCCGCCCCCTATTTTATTTATGCATTTTTATATAGCGCGGACTTTACCCGAAGGTGTCAGAGCGCTTCACAAAAGGAACAGAAATGAAACATAATGAGAAACATTACAAAAGAACAGATTACAAAAGCATACATTACGTTACATAAGGTATTAGTGACAATTGTGAGCAAAAAAATACATGAGGTAGTAAAAATTGTGAGCAACCAAAAATACATGAGGTAGTAAATGTAATAGTGACAATTGTGAGCAAACATTATACATGAGGTAGTAAAAATTGTGAGCAACCAAAAATACATGAGGTAGTAAAAATTGTGAGCAACCAAAAATACATGAGGTAGTAAAGGTAATAGTGACAATTGTGAGCAAACATTATACATGAGGTAGTAAAAATTGTGAGCAACCAAAAATACATGAGGTAGTAAAGGTAATAGTGACAATTGTGAGCAAACATTATACATGAGGTAGTAAAAATTGTGAGCAACCAAAAATACATGAGGTAGTAAAAAGTGCACACGAGGAAAAAGTGACAAGTGTGCAGTTACAAGAGAAAACAAAGTATAATTTGAGGTATAATACTGCAATAAGTATATAATAACTCAGGCACAAGAACAAGCGTTACGTAGGCAAAGGTGGCACTTGTGCATGTGTCAAAGGTAAAAACATGTGAGAGGTAGCAAACCATGTGTTACAAGGGCAAAGTTGGTGTGTGCATGTTACAAAAGGGCACCAAACACAAGTACATGGAAAATACTACAAAAAGGCAGACACTCCAACCCCAGGAATACACTGGGAAGGCACTTCCATGGTCATGTAAAGTAGAATTTATCAGTAGTGGGAAGTCTTCCTCCAAATAACAAGAGGACGTGAATTACTTTTGGAGGTGTCTCTCTGGAGGAGGAGAACTTTGAGGTCCCTTTTGAAGGCCTGGGAGGAGGCGGTGGGCCGGACTGGTGAATGAACCCCACCTGATCTGGGTCAACCAGGCCGGGCATATAGGGGTCTAGTTGGTTTGCCAGACTTTTAGTGTAGATTTTTGCATTTGTGTTGAAGAGAGCAATAGGGTGGTATGATGCGCATAGTGAGGGGTCTTAACCTGACTTGGGAATAAGGGCAACCTCAGCCTTAGACATAGTGGGTGTGAGGCCCGTGCTGTCAGAAAACTATTTCAAAAGACGTAAAAAGGTGGTCTTGTTGCTCGGTTTAAAACATGCGGTAAAATCAAACCGGGAGGCCATTAGGGCCCGGGGGTTTGCCGGTTGGTAAGCTCTTTAATGTCCGTTGAAGTTCAGCTAGAGTGATTGGTGCTTCGAGAATTTGGGAGTAGTCTCCTAATATGTTTAAGGACTTATTTTCTTCTGGCTTGGTATTGCAAGTTCCCCTTTATGAATGTAGTCAGTGTCTTTGCCTCCCCCAGCCCCTCACGCTTCACTCCTTCATGTGATATTTGTTGTGAAATGGCTCTGTTTTATTTATTTGTTGGACGTAGGTCTGAGACAGTGAAATGTAATGTAAAATGTCAGTCTCAGTTCATCATCACAAACATCTCACCTCGAATAAGCAAACACTGGAGCTAGAATGGCAACGTAGCCCAGTTTTACAAACATCAGCTTTGGGATCAGGCCGCAAATGAAACTTTAGTAGCTACATGTCTTTGTATGTTATTTTAACATACTCTTTAGTTTGTCTTTGTAATCTTTCTTTTAGAATTTATTTATTCTTCCACATGGAACTGGGCAAGAGGCTGTTACAGGCTCAGGGGAATTCTTGAACACTGCTGAGGTGCACCCTTCACATTGTCCAAGGCTTAATCAATTAAAACCATTTAGGTATTCTTGTAATGTATACAGCTTGTTCTTTTGAGATGGCTTACAACTTAATATTTCATGATTATCAAAGTGTTGCTGTTTTCTGTGATCTGTTGATTCACCGACCTCCCATTATTTATGGGTAATGGACTCTGTGGGCCGATAACAAGCTGTGGAAGGTGTTGATTCAAGGTAAGTTCCTTCTATTTGATTTGTGGTTTACGTATTGCTCTAATGATTCATGAGACAATTGTTTTTCCAGAGTTTTAGAAACAAACATGCCCCATGGCTTGAAGTGGTAGGGTCTCTCAGGCACTTTAGCAATATGAGAATTTCATCATATCAAAAGGGGTATTTGCTTCATTGATAATTTGTATTATTGTAACCTGGTGCTTCGTGGTTGTCTAAGACTGCTGTTTTAACTTGTTCCATTTTTATTCTATTTTCACCATTATAAGTCACTGTCTTGTACATTGATAGGTGGGCCTATGATCATTTCCCTTTCCATCATTTGAATTTCTAGCTTCTGTTTTTTAATAACAAATTTTATTAGGTTTTGCCGAGATAACACAGCCCATAGGTCGATGTGGATAAGGAAATATAAAATACAGCATACAAATTGAGTATAAACAGTAACATAAAACAAGCACATGCGACTGTTCACACTACAACCTCAAGCCCCATACAATGGTCCAAACACTGCTTCCACACTGTCAAGGAGGAGGCGTGGTCTGCCTTCCACAGTTTGGCTAAATCCCTCTTCGCCAATGTTCACCCCAGAAACAGGAGGGTGCGCTGATATCTATTACCGCCAAGTAAATCCACAAATTGTAAAAGAATCAATCTTGGATCCAGTGGAACAACCTCACTGAGACAAGAGGTCACTCCCGCCAAAAAAGTGGGATGGATGAGGGATACCGCACCCCCACTGTCCCATAGAGGTAGTCCAACAAGGGGGTAGCACCCATGCACCTGCTTTGTCCCCATGGATATCATACAGCCACTCATTGATGATCATTAGGTGTGAGGCGGAGTAATGGGAGTATATGTCAGCAGCCATGATGCCGCGGCTGTAGGCAGACTGGCACTACGGGTGTACCTCCATCCCACAGGAACCCCAAAACAATGGAGTCTATCTGTCGAGACCAGCCTCGTGGGATGGTGTAACTGATGCAATGATCTGGGCAGAGTGATCATCTTAAATATGGCTGACCTACCTGTCGGGGATATCAGAGGAAGTGACCATATCCTCATCTCCTCTTTCGCCCGAGCCACCATTGGTTTGATAGTCTTGGACCATGGCCATTGCACATCTGGTGAAAGCTAAACCCCTAGATATTTAAAGCCTCCCTCTATTGACCGAAGACCTGGTGTCCATGCATAAGGTCCAGCCTACCCATTTAATGGCAAGACTACGGATTTCGAATCGTTAACGAAGAGGCCCTTTATTTAGCCAAAGACCTGCATAATCTGAAGTAGAAACGGTGTTGTGACCTCCAGATCAGTCATAAAAAACAAGACTTCATTGGTGTATAAGGTGTTCCAGTCTGAGCACACCTTAAGTCTCTGAAGCAGAGCGAACAGGTAATCACAACTAATGGAATCAAACGCCCTATACGTATTGGCGAGGAGAACCACCGCCGACTCGCCAGACGTCCGGCCTGGGAAATGGCATTTGAAACACGCCAGATGTTATGTAGTGTGGCGCCTAAGTAGTCTCCGTGAAGTCATCTCCGCGCTTACGACGCCAGCGACGGACGCACAGAGGTACTGGTAGCAACATTTTCCGGATCCAGTCTGACGCCTGGGGATATTCTAAGGTAAAAAATCTATCACTAACTAATGTCTCTTACAGATATATCGTTACACAAGTAGTAACTTGTGCTTCATGAAGTGTGCTGGGCAGGAAGGCCAAAGCCCAGTGTTTATGGTAGATGGTAGAATTTATAAGGTACACACTACCGTAACGCAGAATTTTAAAAGCTGGGAGGCTTAAGCTTTTGGACCCTCGAGGGGCATATGTCACTGTAGGCTGACACCTAGGGGTAACCTTTTGCTGCAGCCATGACCTTAGTTGTGGGTCCCTCAGGTCTGGTTCCACCACTGCTGTAGCAGACAGGCTCTTAGACAAAGAACAGAACCAAGGAGTGGCCTCTTCAATAAGCCAGACAATTACAGCATACATTTCAAAGGGGACACAGACCCTAAACCACATTTGTGTCCGGAGAGACTGTGTAAAAGTGAAAGCTGAAAGCCCACTTGTTTAGAACTGTGCCAAGATCACCAGAACTTGAACTACTGCAAACATGGATCAAGGTATGGTCGTCTTCCAGCTAGACAGGCGGACAATGCCCAGGATGCCATGGACACTTGTCCCGAGTCTGGAGCACTAGCCTGCCTATTAAGAGGAGGCTGTGGAAAGAACGAGGCCCAGTGAGGATCCAGCGACTATCTTGGTGAGCAAGGTGTGAGGCTGAAGGTCCATCAGGACTTGCTTTTCTGTGGGACCACCTGAAGGTACAAAGGGCCGTTTAGGGTCTGAGAAAAGGTTTTAGTCATGTTAGAGAAAAGGGCGCACAGCTAAGTATTGGCGCAATAATTTTTGTTGATTCTTAGTAAGCTGTGAGGTGCAAGAAGGTTGAGGGGATAAGCCCTATAACCCCTCCATCTAGTGTCAGCCTAGGCTAACACTGCGTACAGTAACTAACACAAAACCTATGCCCGCTCTAATAAGTAAACAATAATGTCAGTGTAGACATATGAGACTTCTTCCTCAGCTTCTCAGTTAATTCCTGTGCTTGATCCTTAAAAACAGATTATTTTTCCATAATTTACCACGAGGTCTGTCAAAGTTCTCAAGACTCCTTAAATTTACCATCGGGTCTGTTTATGTTCACAGGGAGCGCGCTCAAATAAAATAAACACCACTGATCATAGCGTGGCTTAATAAAGTTTTTGTTCCTATTCCAATAAGGCAGTGTTCTACCTGTTTGATTGACACAGCCATGCGTTACGCGTCACACGCAGCACCACGGCGTCACGTGACCAGAAATGGGCTTTTCAGCCGACACTGCTACAGCTATATCAGTAGGCCTCACTTTCACAGCACGGGATGATAACCTTGTTGGTTCTGGGTGCCTGCTATACAGTTGACCACTGTGATGTATTTACAACTGTATCTGTGTCCTGTTGATTTTCTATTACAGGCTCCAATGGTCTAGGATTTTCCAGGGGGCCAATCCGGTAGAACCGTGAGTTTTACCACTGTCGTTGTTCCACAGGTCAGGGTGCGCCTTAGGGTGTGCATACTGCCGTGGAACCATCATGGGTCTTGATGAATGCTTAGCAAATTGCATATACAAGCTGAAACATGTCGACCAATCTCCTTCACTACTTCATTTAAATCGGATGACTCTGGCTAAACTAATCAGCTAGTCTGCATCTGTGTCACTGGTTTGCCTTGAATAAATTAGTTGTAAGGTTTAAACCGGCTGCCTTTTAAATTGCACGTTAATATCACTTTAACCTCCACCACCACAAAAAAACCTGCTCCGCTGTAATTCAGGCTTTGTAGCACACCAGAGAGGCACTAGGCCTCTCTGGTGGGAACCCAATGATGAAGCACTCTATTCAGTCCAATGTGTTTAAAAAACCCACAGATGAAGCGCCTTGATGTTTTAGATCAACCCTTTTTATTTCCGTTCCAAAGGAGCCTATACAGCAAACTAGTTTCATTCAAGCAAACTTCTTCAGGGAGTGTTTCCAAAAAAGCCAGATCCTAGTAATTCTGGCCCCTTTTGATTGTAAATGATACTCTAGGAAGCAAGCAATGGAGATTTAAAAAGAGCATCAATTCTCATCAAACTATAGAAGGAATACACAATACCCACTAACAATAAAGGCTACTTGTCCAAGCAAAAGTCCTTTTTCGACGAATGTGACAATTCGTGTCCTTCCTCATTGGAGGGGATGAAATGAGGATTGTCACTAATTGATATCAGCTTCTGGTAAATCTTTAAATCCTCAACTGTTTGTCTCAGGAGCAGCAAAGGAACTAAGCAGGATGGTTAGAGTTCACACCTTTAGCCACAGAGGTCTTTGAAAAGGGGGTCTTCATTTCAGGCTTCAAAAAGTCCAGCAGGTGGTGGATGTACAGCTTTTCAGCGAAATATGTGATCCCACGATGTCCGTGTTGGCTGGCCGGATACCAGGAGTCTTCCTTCCATCAGTAGCATTTGACTTACCGCCTCACAACCTGCTGTACTGTTTTTTCCCTGCTGCTTTGTAAATTGTTTGATATATTTAACGAAAGAAGCCAACTGGTGAATGATATAAAGGCATATGGATCTGGCAAATTTTAAATTCAAATTGCAGGGTATTATGTGGCATCCATCACTATTCTTTGAAAGATTTATGGTGCAAGAAACTGGCAAGATGTTTTAGGTTAGCGACATCAGAGAACCTCCGAATGGTGTTTGATAGTTTCTCAGATTTACTGATATATTGCACGACAGTTGAAAAAGGTATTGACTCCATCATAATGCAGTATAAAAATGTTTTCACTAAAAGATTAGGCAAGGTTCAAAGATTATTACATAATATAACGCTGAATGGGAATGCAGCTCCAACAAAACATAAATTAAGGAACTTACCCCAAAGTGCTGGCAAAGAACTATCAACATTACTTAATGAATTACAAGATGAGGGTGTTAATGAGCCAGTAGATTCATCAGTGTGGTGTCGATTGTAGTTTTAGTTTGCAAAAAAAGCAGGCTTGTTAAAATAGTGAGCATGTTTGAGATTGCTTACCAAACAAATATTTGTAATTTTCAGCTCCAACTCAAAATTTAAGTTAACTCAAGTAATTGAAATTCTTCAAGAAAAGAGTTATGACAATCCAAAACCGAATAAGTAGAGTACTTGGGACATGCCATTACTGAGGAAGGTATTTGGCCCTAAAAAAAAACGGTATCAAAGTCCATTGAGTCTAAGTTATCTCCGGCAGAAAAAGATCTACCAAGATCCTATCTAGGTTTGTGTGAATTTAAGTTCAGATTTCTGGATGAATCTGAACAGACTACCACAGCTGTTCCTGAAAAGAATGAACAATTTATGTGGGAGAGAGAACAACAAATTACAATTGAAGAATTAAATAATCCCTAGTCAGTCACTCTCCCTTATCACCATTTAGTCGAATGAGTCACAATTTGACTAAATGCTGATGCCATTGGTGAAAGATGGGGAGCAGTATTGTTTCACAGTATAGGTGACTGCAAAAAAACCCTGCAGTTTTTGCACCACTTAATGATCCTGAAAGCATTTATTCCACCATTGAACGAGAAACCTTTGCTTGCTTGTGGGTCTTTGTGCGCTTTAAGACCTACTTGTGGGCTAAGAATTTCACTTTCAAGACAGATCATAAACCATTGATATTCTGTTCAATAGTATGGAACTCAGAAAGCTTCCACACGTCTCATTAGAAAGCTATTTAAATTATAGGAGTATAATTCCAATGTTAATTATAGTCCTGTTTTTTTTAACTTGGTCCCAAGACTGCTTGTTTTTATTACATTAGGAGTTAGGCAAGGGCAAACATCCATCCTTAAAGAAGAGTGTGTGGTAGCTTCTGTTGATGATTCTGAGGAGTTGTGTAATCTTAATATTTCAACAAAAAAAAAAACTAAAGTTAGGTTCAGAAACAGCCATGACGTTTTCAGTGGAAAGGTGGTAATACGAAAAAATGCAATTGACTGAGGTGCATTTATATTGGAAGGTGAAGGATTGTGCTTCTTTGGATGGTAATGTTGTGTTAAAGGATTGATGTATGATTCCCTTCAAAGCCATTGATACGTGTATACTCTCTGGGCCATTCAAGACATCTGGGGGAATGTTTTACCAAGAGGAGAATATAAGAAGACTTTTGATGGCCTTACCTAGACCATCAGAATGTACAATCTGAATTTCCCAAAAGACCTTTTGAGAAAATTGCTTTAAATTCACATGGACTATGATGGTTAGGGCACAATAAAAACGTTTCTTTAGTGTTAATTGACCACTTTAAAACAGGCATAAATCAAACGCATCAGCCAGTCCACTACTGATACTGTAATTGATTTTCTGGAGCTTTCTTTAATGAGAGAAAGTGTCCATTTATTCCTCGCAACCTGACATGTTTATTTGAAGAAGAAAAAAATATGTAATTCATATAAAAATTGATCTGCAAAGTACATAATTTAGTAACACACAGGCCAAAATTTTGAAAACTGTCAAGAATGCAGCGCAGTCTCCAAAGAGCCTGGGCTGCGTGACAGGGAAAGAGCAGAAGAGTGTCATATTCACAGCGCAGTCTCCCCCCCCCCCCCTCTCTCCCTAGCGCCAGGGCTGATGTCAGCTGCCATGCGCCGGGCACACATCTTCACGCCATAGTGCTTCGGTGCGTGCCTGAGTCTAGCGTAGGTTTTGTACAGGAAGGGTACCCTTCCTATACAAAATACTATGCCTAGACATACTTCAAAGCTTTTCGTACTTTGTATGTTTGCTGCTCAGTGCAGCACATGTGCAAAGTTGGAAAATAAAGGGGAATTTAAAACATTTCTCCTTTTAACGTCTGCTTTACGGTGATGTTGATTTTGGACGCTATTCCCCATCTACTAATGTTAGTAGATAAGGTTTAGCATCAAAAAGCATGGGTGGTTGCCTGGAAATGCCCATGTAACTGCCCCTTGACACAAAGTAGTGTTTTCTGTTGCTTTATGTTACTTTTCCATACAAACCAAGGCTCATACCATTTAGCATTGGTTTGTTAATCCCCAAAAAGGTTGAGCTTTGGGTCAACGTTACAAAAGTAATCTGTGCCACAGTGTTTTTTCCAATTTGACTTAAAAGATACAGTAATTACCCATCTGTTGTACCTCATCTTTAAAGGACTTGCTTTGAAATGTAGATTGCAGAAACACAGTGTAGATGTATTTAATGTATTATTGTATGCATCCAAGGTTTTATACTGTCGTTCCAACAGTATCATTAATCACCATAAGTCATTAGTGAAAAAATTAATCTTTATTATCTACAAATAGAAATATTGAAGTAGCAATGAGAATCCTTTCAAAGCATAAATATTTATATGCCATGGTACTGGACGGTTTGGAACAAGTTAATCGAGCAGTGTTATCATCCATTGACAGTCAGACAGACCCCCCCCCCCCACCCACCACACCCCCCACCCATATGTTATTTTCATAGCAGACTATTTATTGGTTTTGCCAAACCTAAATTGCTTAGTGTACAGATTTTATCTCACCAGCCACGTCTATTAGAGAGGTTTTCTTTTATTTTAAAATGTATCTGCGTTGTCTGCCACCACCATAGTCTTGTTACTAAACTAACACAAAGGGACAAAAGATAAAATAACATTTACACATGATTAAATTGGTAACCTCATTATTTCAGTAATCATATACATAATTCGTTATTATATTAAACTGTTGGTTTTAAGTGTAGATTTTCAATCTCCACAATAGTGCTATGTGCTATTTTTGCGCTCCAAGTACAGCCTTCTCCAAAATCAAAACTCGTAACTTCATAGCTTTGATAGAGTACTTTGTAAGAGAGGTTTAAGGTAATTTTCATAGGCAGAGTTCACCTGCAAAAAGAAATGCAAGCACAGATTAAACGATGCACTAAGAATTCAGTTCTGGCACAGAACAAGCCAGTCAACAATTTTGTTTACATTCTTCTAAATAAACATTATGCTTCTCCTTTAGTCATGTGAGTAGCATGTTTACTTAAATACGAAAGGTTTAACAGCCTTTTTTTATGTTACAGGGCATCTTTCAATCGAACGCCCTAGAAACGGCCTCATGTTTAAGTCTTACTGGAGGCTGCTTTAATTATAAACAAGCATTGGCAAAGTCAACATGTCTGGTCTTTTTGTTATACACAATTGCAAACATGCAAAAAAGTACAAAATGTTCCGCACGCACATGTCCATATCGGCCTATCTCTTACACTCCTAAATATAAAGACATGCGCAATACCCATACACACATTCAAGAAAGTTTAATATGGGCATATTAAGCCAACAAGTCAGTTTGGGCTCTTTCACATAAACGAGGCTACCATGAGTCATCCACTCATCCCAGCCAATGAGCTGTGCAATAAATGTTTCATTGAGAAATAAGTAAAATAAAAGAAGGGCAAGTCAGACGTGGGAGGCTGGATGTAAAGCTGGCACACATACTTCAGATTTAATGCAGCAGTGAAGTTCACAAACAATAAATAAAGATAAAAGTAAATTGAAACCATAACAAAGCAACAAACGGAGAGCCTGGTAAAAAAAAAAAGGGAAAGTATGTCAAGAAACCCAGAATATATGCTAATCAAAAAACTGTAAGAAGAAGTCCACAAGTGTGGGCAGTCACCATGAATACCACTAAGCCAATGGCACAGTGCTACACATTGCAATAAAAGCCCTCTTAATTTTCTCCTTAGTGATGTTTTATAAAAGTTCCTTTTATTACGCTTTAACTGGTACCAGTGTGCATCTGGTTCACAGAACTAAAGGAGTTTCCACTATTGCTGCCTTTTTTCTTACAAAGTGCAATGGAGGCATGAGCAGAAACACTTAACTGGAAAATTATTTCAGAGAACTCACACCTCAACACATTCTATTTCTTTTGTGCATTCAGTTAACTTTATTTCAGAAAAAGTGTGCTTGTTTTTTGTGCCCTTTTTCCGTCCACTTCATCTTTGAGTAAACCAGACCAAGAACTTTAGCAGGTATTTCTTTATTCAAGTACTTCCAAAAAGGAAGGGCCAACATGTCCAACCACCACGATATCCAGCAAGCAACTGACATCCAATAGAATTTGGCTTTGCTCACTGTATGTATTACGTGAATAACATTCTGCACTATGCTATTGACCTTCCATACAACCGCTGAAGTATTGAGAATAAACACAACACATCCAGCCAGGATACCCGGAGAGGAGAGCTTCAAACTAATATGCAGCACAAACGATGCATGAGCACTCCAATTCCTTTGGTGTATTGATATTTCAATGCGCTAGGAGATTTCAAAATGGCGGCACATAAACATGATGATGTGCTGGCAATGATGTGCAAAGTAGCAGGTACACTAAATTAAATCGAGCAGCAAGATGGCGGCACGTAAGCATCAGCATGCTGAGATAGCACAAGCACGCAATACTTGCGCTAGATCCGGGCGCTCTGATACGTCATAACATTGTGCTCTCCTCAGTCTCGCACTAAGCAATTAAATCTCTGCGCACTTCCACATGCCCAAACTGCTCGCGTATACCTTTCTGCTTGCTTTCCTGTGGCCACAAAACGCGGGACACGTATTGGGCACACTCGCAGCACTTGATCACAACTGGAATGCCGCCCCACACTGGCTGCAGGATTGGAACAGGTTCCGATAACTCGTTGCCAAAATTATTTAGTTAGCCTGACCAGGCACTTTAGCAAGTAAGTATTTCTTTATTCAAGTATTTCCAAAGAAGAAGGGCCAACACGTCCAACCTCCATGATAACCAGTGAGCAACTGACATCCAATAGAATATGTCTGTGCTCACTGTTTTTATTATATGAATAACATTACTAACATTCTATTACAACTGGTAAAATATTTTATAATAAACAACAGTACTCAATGGTAAAATGGAAAAAGCAAACCAGTACTGTGAAGTTCAGGCTTCCCCTACAATACAAATATGCCTTTCTTATTATGAGGTATGATTCCTCTGTGTGAGGCAGAGGTTTTCAAAATATTTAATTAAAGGCAAACCGTTTTATAATGGAATTATACCATTGGGGGTCCACTTAATGTTGGCCACTAAAGAGCGCATTTGGAAAGCGGAGTATGTGGAGATTTTCAAGCTCTTACATAGAGAGGTGAGGGCCAAAGAGGGCTCTAAGGAGGAAGAGATTGAGCTGTCCCGCAGGCTCTAGGTTCCGGCCCATATTGAGAACTGGACAGTGGCTTTTCTTATTTATTAGAGCGTGTACTGCGAGAAATATCTAGAGCGGTGTGTGGCATTGTTTAATTATCTCGATGTAGTGCAGAAAGTCCAAGTTACTTTTGGGGGTGGGCTTGGGTGCACTAAGACGAGTTTTGCGCTTGTCTTGCTGACGATGCGGATGGTATTTAGGGGCAGCTGGACAACAAGCTGTTCTTTCAAACGATGATGCCAGAATGGCGCGCCCCATCGCCTTACATGGCGAGTGGGAGGCTGGCTCTCTACAAGCCCTTCGAAGTTGTCCTACCCTGGCAGGGGTGGATTGGGCAGGGAGTTTATAGGTGAGGACCTTGCTGGTCCTACCACATGGGTTAATGCTTGCGAGAGTACTATAAGTATAAGCATGAATGCTCAAAATGCAACGGAGAGCACATGCTCACACAGTGTGGGCTTCAGGGTGGTAAGTTTGGGCAGCCGGGTGGTAGTGGGGGTTAGTGAAAAGGTTCAAGGTTAGTGGCAGAGGGGGGCAGAACCGTATGGGAAAGAACGCGGATGCCAGTTAAGGTGTGGAGCAGCATTGGGTCGGGCTGTTGGGGACTTAGGCGTAAAAGGAGTTGTTGTTGCCAGGTTTTCAGTTTGTATTTCCTTTGTTCTATGAAGGACCCAGGGTGCAGCAATGGGTGGATAATTTGCAGTCAGGGAAGGGATATGAGGAGTTGGTGTGAGGCAAATTGTTGAAGGAGCTGAGAGAAGGGAGGGTGAAAAGGTTGTTCAATGACTGGCCTCTGGAGAATTTGCCTGTCGGTCAATGATTTCAATGCTGAGGCATGTAACAGAGAGTGCTATGCATCCGTAGACACAGCTGTACAGTAGGTGAATACATTTTTCTGGGACGCTTTGATGGTAAAATGTGAAATCAGTGTTTCAGTTGTTGCCAGTTCACCCTGAGGATTACGAGTTGTTGGGCATGTATTGTGGGGGCAAGTGTTTTGTGGGTAAGGCATTGCCAATGGGGTGTTCAATTTCATGTTTATTTTATTGAGGTGTTCAGTTCATTTTTGTAGAAGCTGTTCCTGCATGTAGTAGGTACGCACTACTTGAACAATTTTATTTTGGTTGCCCACAGTCCAGGGAATGTCAGGAAGGTTTGCTGTCCAGGAGTTCATGCAGGAAGTGGGCATCCTTTTGGGACCAGGAAAGACAGTGGGGCCCGTACAGGTGCTTACTTTCTTGGGCATTGAGTTGGAATACCACAGGATGGAGATAAGATTGCCAGAAGATAAGAAGCAGCGTCGTCTTGAGCACCTGGACAGAATGTTGGACAAGACCAAGGTGCAGGCAAAGGACATGCAGATCCTACTAGGTTATCTGAATTTCGTGTGCAGGCAGGATGTTCTGTCGGTGGTTGGGATCTGGCGGGACGTCACTCCTACACCATATGGTGTGCCTCAAGGGGAGAGGAGAGAGGATTTGCGATTACGGTGAGTTTTAATGAGCAAATGCAATTTGATTCCCAAGGCAGGAATAGGGGAGCAAGTGGAGAGATCTGGCGATCGTTTTTCCGACTCCGCAGGCGGCCATGGTTTCAGAATATTTTGGCAGGGCGGTGGTGTGCAGAAGATTGGCCAGAGGTGTGGAAGCATGGGGGATGGATCTTTGCTTTCCTCAAGTTCTTTCTATTGGTGGTGGCAGTTGCTGTGGGCATGGCAATCTGATAACCGAACGATCATGTGCAATGTGGACAATATGTCAGTAGTGAGCATTGTCAATCAGCAGTCAGCGCGTGACCCGTAGGTTTGGTAATTGTTATGGTTTTTTGTATTAGAGTATTTGTGCGTCAATGTCATTACAAAGCACAACATAATGCGGGAGTAAAACATGAAATTGCTGATGCTCTTTCTCGTGGTCTGTGGGCATGAACTCTTGATGCTGCTTATCCTCAGCTCGTTGTTGAGTCTACCCGCAAGTCTAATGTATTGTGTGGGAAGAGTTTGTGCAGTCAGGGGCAGTGCGATGTAGCGGCACGGATGGAATCCAAGCTTGGCGGAATGATGTGATACATTTCATTATGTCTTTGATTGACAAGGGTTTGTCGGCCATCACAATAGCTCTTACGTTGGCAGGCATGGTGTTCTACGGGAAGCTGTTATGGAGGTATGAGCCATCGGCAGGAGAAATGTGGAAGCAGATTCATGAAGGCTGGTCAAGGGACAGGGGCACTGGTGCGAGAGTGTGGCTCCCCATCACACCAGACATTGAAGCAGGCAGTTTGCATTTTGCCAAGCGTTTGCAAGGATGATTTTTAGACACTGTTTTCTGTGATTATGGTTTGGCTGTTCTTCGGCGCGTTCCGGGTCATGGAGGTGGTCGGTTCCAAGGTCCAGGTGGGGATTTGTTGGCAGGATGGCTGGACACTTACAGGGGCGGTTCATGTGGCTCCCAAAATAAAAAAAACGATCAGTCGGGCAGAGGAAGTTGTGTGACAACGAGAGTGTACCCGTACATGTGGGTTTGCCCCCACAACTGGTGGGTGGTATTGTATCGGCAAGAGGGGGCTTTGGGGAAATCTTTCAGCATGCTGACTGGACGTGTTTTTCGGTGTTGCAAGCTTTGAGGGTTTTGAGGAAGGTGGTGGGCACGTTGAGGTATGGAGCTCAGGATTTTGATGGGGATAGAGGCAGAGTGCAGCGGTTGGACGGTGGCAGAGATTCATTGTGTGGGGTGTTGGCAATCAGACTGTTATCAGTGGTATTTGCGATTAGGCTGGGTTTTTCACAATTTGCATTAATACAATATTTTTTCTCCTAGGTTGCATTGCGGGCCCAGGGAGAAGGCACACTGAGGTTTGGATATGTGGGCATTCATTTGTAAAGGAGCGATGGATGACAATTGGGACCTCCGGATATGGTGGTGCAGCTAAATGGTTTGGAAAAGAGGGCATGCAATGCCACAAGTTATTGCCCAAGCAAGTTAAATTAATTGGCATGGGGTAGCCCCTGCCAGGAAGTTCTGCTTTTGCACCTAGGAGAAAATGATTTAGTGTAGTTGAAGGGACTGGTGATGGTAAAATGTGTGAAGCACGATTTGTTGGAAATCAAAGCATCATGGTCTGGTACTACTATTGTGTTGACAGAGTTCATGCTTAGAAGAATTTGGTGGAGGGCCAAGAAACCGGGGGCTATAGACAGGGCACAGAGGAAAGCAAACCGCAGGCACCGACAGTTGAGTTAGTCTGCCCTGGCATTGAGGGAGAGGCCAGATGTTGGACCACCAGGGTAATGTCCTGATGTGCCAGCCATGTTAAAGGGCAACCTCAAAGCACTGCAGCCTCACCAAGTGTTGGGGGATGTGTTGGTTCAACGTACATCATCTATTCTTAATCCCCAATGAATGTGGCGCAGTCTCTTTCGCCCATTAAGTTGCGGCCACTTTGTGAGATGATTTAGTGCATGGTATGCGGGCGCTTGTCAAAAGGAAACTGATTCCTAATGCTGTTGTGTCTCAATGAGTGAATCGTACCGAGTTCTTACTCCATTGTAGAAATGTATGTGGTCCAGCAACACAACATCGAGACACAGCAGCAGTTGGAATCAGTTTCCTTTTGACAAGCGGCTGCATACCACGCACTGTATCATCACACATCCCTCAACACTCGGTGCGGCTGCAACTCTATGAGATTGCCCTTTAACGTTGTTGCATACTGTCCCGATGAAGACCAGCATGCTAGGACTCAATTTACCTCTTGCACTAGTCAGGTCGAAACGTCGATAAGAACTACTTAGCCTGGATTGAAGATTTCTACTCTGTGGGGCGTGGTCGAGCTATCCACATACCACCCTCTTCTGACTAAAGAAGAATTAACTGACTGTAAACCTCCACCAAACCGGCTTCTTGGCTTTGGCTAAATTGGATTCCCTCATTGCCATAGCCACTGAACTATGATTATTTTGTGTACTAAATAGTGAAGAAACCTTCCCCCTTTTTTTTTACTTTTCTCTCTTATCACTGTGCACATGAGCACTTCTAAGAACAGTTTTCATCTCACTCTGTGGAGCAACCATTGTGTAATGAATTTGATGTTTTCTTCTGCTAAATGGATTATAAATGAATCTTTTATATATAAATAAATACTTTGATTGCAGAATTCAGCATTTAGTGTGATTTATTCATTCTGTTGTCCTTGTTCTTCGCTCGCTATCATTACAAATTAATTGTTGCATCTTGTGTTAATTACGTACCAGTAGGACCATACTGTTTACATACCACGTGCTACTCGGGTCAAAACATTATTTCGTATTATCCCTGTATTTTGTAATACTCCTCAACACCACAGCTTAGAAAGCTCCCTCCTCCGTAGCTACGGTAGGGGGAGAAAGCAGGCCAGTGTCAAGGGAAGTTTCTAGACCACCGGCATCACTCGGGTCCATTCTCCAGTCTGATTCCTCAAGCTGGTCAGTTAAAGGGTCCAGCGGCCTCTCCCAGTCCTCTTCCTCACCTTTGGGCCCAAAAGGAATGCCAGGAATGAACACAGGTTTAAATTTCCCTTCTAGCGTCGGAATCAACGTCGATCCACCTCCTTGTCCACTTTGGGGATGAGGATGGGGTTGGAGCTGACCAGGGGCACGGTTGACGCCAGGAGCGTTGTCGTCTGGATCGACCAGGCATGGATTGTTGGGCACCCACCGGGGGCAGAGCTGGAGCCTCTGGCGTCAAAGTCCCAGGGCCCCTGACCAACTCCGTGGGGATCTGAAGGCGTGTCGGCGGAGCCGGGTTGCCCAAATATGAGGTATAAGGCCTCATAGAACGTCTGAATTTGGGCAGGAGACGCTACGGCTCTCAGAAAGTGAGGGAGGCGCAGAGCCGGCTCCAGAGACAAAGCCTTCGAGCAGTGATGCTCGGGGTCCCGCTTCGTATCGGCTGACCGATGGGGGGGGGAAGTTGAAGCATGCCTGTGGTTCTTCAGCTTCTTGTGTTTCCCTGACTTACCTGAAAATTTCCCAGATGACTTCGAGTGCGAGGATTGTGGGCTCTGCGACCATTTGAGACCTTCCCCCCAAACAGGAATGAGAAAGGGAGAGACGCAGAGCCCAGCACATCACTCTGAGCACGACTTCAGGTCGTGGTCGCATTTCAGACACCAAAGACACATGAGGTGCGGATCCGTCACAAACATCTTCCGGTGGCAGGAACCGCAGGGACATCCGACGCACCAAGAGTCAATGACTCGAGAAAGACGTCGACAAAAAGTTAGCCAAAAAGTGGCAATGGGTAGTTCTCTCTGGATCTGTGCTAGGCTATCTTAATGTAGATGTACAAAAACCCGTTCACGAAGCTGTGACTATGGTAAGAAAACAAGGCTTGATTAAAATAAAGCCCAACTGAAGGCGAAATGGAAAATTGATGAAACAAAAAAAACACTAAAAAGACTCTTGTTGTCGAAGATTAGGAAATACATATTAACATTAGTCCACAGTGAAGAATCTGAAAGGAACCTTAAGTAACTGGCTTGAAATCAAGATTAATGAATGTTTCAGGCAGAAAGGTTTTTTGTGTCAATGAAGTACTGGGCGCACAGCCTATTATAGGAGCACTGAGAAGCAATATCCGTGGTGCAACTGGGTAAGTGGAAAACCTAATAACCACTCAAAAGGTAAACCAGAAAACTGGCAAAACACAACTATATACACACGAAGATACCCTATGCACACACAAAGTATAATGTACACGTAGGTAGTAGTACACGCAAAAGTGGACAAAAAATGTGGCAGAGAAACGGTCCCGCTCCTTGGTTCTTTAATATCCGTATGATTTACAACAGCCAGCCAACACATGTTTCATCGCTTACGCGAATCTTCAGGGCTGGAAACAACAAAATAATTCTTTTTGAACATAAAAGTTTTTTTACATTATGATTCCAGAAAAGTTCATACTTGTGGCATAATGACAAGTTCACGCATTAAAAAGGTGATCCAAAAGGTTAAATGTTTCATAAGGTGAGTGTCCATAGAAATCCCGAGACCCATGCACGCCATAGGGTGTTTTTTAGAATTAATAACGTTCAAAAAAAGAAGAAAAGAGTGTCAGTGAATTCGTAAATCCAGACGTATGTGTAGAATGGCACACAGTGCCCGATCGTATTGTGATGGCATGCACGCACATACCCGAAAATTGGATATCTATGCGGGGTGAGAGGTGATGGTTTAACTCTTTGCGTGAATAACAGATTGGACGTTGTGTGCTCGTGATAATAAGGTGACACTCTGAAATTATGAGACGTCTCCTCAAAGATATATACTACAACACATACCTCAAAGTGGCTGCGTATATGCCGAAAGTCTATAGACAGCAACAGTATAAATACAAAAAAGAAAAGAGACCAGAAAAGAAAAGGGAAGGGAAAAAGGGAAAGATAATAATGGTTGAGTAATTTGTAAAGTATAAAAGAAGACCAAGCCGGCCACACTTTCAGAATGGTCGGTTTGAAAAAAATGGATTCTTACTACGTGCAACCTTAAATAATCTATTATTTATTCATAAATAAACGCTCTCCGCTCTGCCGGTGATACTTCCGACCCGGTGGGGCCCTAGACCAATTAAATTCCAAATATGGAAGTAGAAGACGTATACTGAAAGCAAAAAATAAAAAGGAAAAATAATCAAATGTATTGCAAACGCAATCCATATATAGAGATTCTTGTCGATTCTAAGAGCGGTATATAGCCCTCCTTTACCAATTATTGTCATCATGAGTAATGGTGGGGACTGTTCTTATAATACAAAAGTCCCAGAAGCTATTAACCTGTCATGGTGTATCAACTGATTCGTAGTGAACGTAATATCACGAGAATATCTAAATATAATGAACATGCCCAGAAAAACATAATGCCTAGTTAGAGGCGAGTATGTACAACTCATTTCTATGTCGAAATGCGGGGTGAGACATCAATGAATACATCATTTATCTGCTAGGTCTGATTAAGACGTTATTATCGCTCTCTGAGGTGATTGGTCCACAGGGAAGAATCTGAAAGGAACCTTAAGTAACTGGCTTGAAATCAAGATTAATGAATGACTTGCCAGCCAGATTATAAAAAGTGACCACCCACATCGACTTTCATTAATAGTGATCGTTATATACAACAATTTTCAACAACAATCTGATTGATTTTGTCCTGAAGAAGGTGGTGTCAATCAACTATAAACCACCAAAACGTCACATCGACATTTCTGTGTGACAGAATATTTGACATTTTGATACTCTTGATACTCTTTTGTGATACATAAGCTGATAATTTGTGTGACTGATTATCGTTTAGGAAAGAATGTGTGTTTTTGATGTATCAAAACCAGAGAGAAATTAGTTCTATTACGTTTTTAGGTCGAGCCTAAAGCAATGCTTGTTGGCGAGATTAAAAAAAGGGCTTTGAAAAGTGCACCCAAAATGCGGATTGGGTACAGTGCATGTGAGCCGGCGCTTGCACATCGCACACCATCAGCATCAGACTTCAAAGTAAGCCGCTCCCCCGCCCCCGCCACGCAATCCCGCTCCCCCGCCCCCACCACGCAATGCCGAGAGCTTGTTCTCTTTCGGGCTCCTTCAGTCCCTCTTTCTTTCTTTCTCATTGCCTGTGCCTCCTATCTGACTCCTGCTTGTAGCTCCCTTTAGTGCAGTTTGTCCAATTTTCCCCTTCGGGCTCTCTTAAGTTCCTTTCATCTTTTCTCTCATTTGTTATTCACAACCTCCCCTGGTCTGCCTTTCACGTTGTATCAGCCTTTGCACCCCTCTCTCCTTTGCTTCCATTTCACACTCCCTCCCAGTAGTTCCTATTATATTATTTCCCTCCCTACTTCCTTTTCAACTTATTTCCATCTCCTACTTCAGACGGCTGTGCCCCGTCCCCTTTTTCCGCGTCCATCATGCCCTCCTCACTCTTTGACGTGTGATCTTCGCCCACCCTGTTTCTCCCCCGTGTGCCCTCACTCCTCTACCTGTTTCAGTATTGGTCCTGTCCTCTATGCTTCCAGGTCTCCCTTTTTGTACCCCCCCCCCCTCCCCACCAGCTGCACTCTTAATCCCTGTCTACCTGACCCTATAACTCTGCATACTTTAGGGGAAGAGAGGGGTAAAGACCTGGCAAACTAGCACCTTGACCTCATCGGACAGAGCCAGCTTTCAGAGCAAAAAATATGCTTTCTAATCCTACGCATTTTTCCCACACTCCCTAACATGCGCGCAGGGCCCAACACGCTAATGACAAATGTGCAGCTTCTTCCCTCACACGAAAAGTCGTCTCCACCAGCAATTTTTTAAATATGTTTTCTTTGCTCAACATATGCGGGTCTTTGATTATCAAGCGAGCATTTCAGTGTACTTGCTTTTTCTGACGAACGAGTAAACCTGGCAGCTATACCAGTTTCCAGCCACAATTCATCCTCTCTCAAGATCTGGGTTCACTTCAACTCTAACTCTAACCCCTTCAGTCCACTCTCAGATCGAACGTGTATACAATAACCAGCTGATTCCTGCACACCACACTGCGCCTCAACCCATCAAGAGTCACCCACAGCTTTGTTACCGGCCACGCTTGATCCAGATCCCCATTCTGCACTTTCAACCCTGCCACTGAAAGCCAATACTTGTGATATTTACTTCTTCAAATCAAGGTGCTCCTATGCTATGCGCACATGCGTAAGAAAACTTGATGGGGCCCACCCTCGGGCTGCGGAACCTTTGTGGCTTTACGCAGCTGCTGAGTTCTATTTAAGGCATTACATTGAGATAAATTACTTCATGATTTAATTAAACTTTCCAGCTTGGGTAAAATAATGCTAACTCAAACAAGCAGGAATGTTCGAGCATCTGAGAGAAAATATGAATGTTATAGTTGCTGCCCTGGTTACAGCTCTCATGAACTCCGGGGAATTCAACATTCCCAGCATTAGTCTGATATGTAAGTGAACATACCTGTTAACTGGAGAGTAAGTGTAGGGTGTTCATTGGTTGGGTGTAATTCTCAGAAAGGATATGCCAGCTTCTTTTTCTACCCTCTTTGCTTAACCCATTCTGCGCTGTCAGGTGGGGCGTCTATGATAATGTTGCAAATTGCAGTAAACCGTATAAGGAACATTTCTGTTGAATGTTTTCCCTTGGAAATTTGATATTCTGACAAATGCCACCTTCAGCTGCAGGACTTTTTTCTTGAGCCTCTGCCTGGATTTTGGACCATGAAGGAATGGAATCAACTACTTGCATGTGAGCACAACCACGCGCATTGTGCACAGCTCCCATTTGCCACCAGACACTTCCACTTCGTGCGCGTGCCGTGATCGCCTCTGCTGCCACACCCATTCAGCTCACCAGGCTGCACACCCCTCACCCCCCATATGCTTGCTCGCCAATGTCCCTCTCACCCTTCCTTTGATCTCCGCTGCAAGTTCTCACAGGCTCTTCCCCGCCCCCTTCCTTTAATGGCCCTTCCCCTCCCCCAGCACAGAGCGCACATCGCTTGTTTAACTTTCCCACCATCGCCACTTAAGGATAAAATTGGCCCTCTCTCCCTTCCCCCACTGTCCCTCGCAGACCCTCGGCTGCCTCTCATTAATAGCGTTGAGGCCAGCTGAAGGGAAAATTTAGGGACCAATCCCCATATTTTAGACTGGAGTTTGATTTGTTATATTCTAAGCCATTGCCCCCTCCTTTAATCAGCAAGCCAAGCTATACCAAGGTTTCCGAATGGTGAGGGGTGTCACAGGGGCGAGGGCTGTGTTAGTGACATGTCTCGGGGTCTCTGCCTGTCTCTCTACCACCAGGCACGACCCTTTAGAATCAGCTCAGTTTAGTACTGAAGTTAGACTGAGCACTGAGGCCAGACATGGCTGTATCTTTCTCTCACCCCCCCCTAAGTTCTCTCTGTAGCCCTCTCTTCCTAATTCCCTCTCATCTGTGAAACCACTGCTCGCCCTTCGAGTGACCTGTCTATTACGCTTTCACACTCAGTTGTCAGCTACCGAGTAGGTCCTAGTGACTCCTGCAACAAGCTGTCTCTACTCACTCATCAGCGCTACCAGGAGGATCTCTGTCTCCTGCCCGGGATGTCTCTGAGAGGTGGGCCCTCTCAAGCTTGGAGAACGAGGAGTCAACTCTCTGTCCTCACCTCCCGCCTCTCGCTTTTCCGTTTGCTCTTTTGTCGGGGGTCGGTGCTGTCTAACTGCCACTACCGCGCTCTCTCACAAACAGAACGGCGTTGGTGGTGGGTGCGCTGGGCGCCAATATTCAGAGAGGCGCACGGAGCGGTCTGCGTTATCATTTCTGCAAACAGCACTCGGCTCCACTCATGTAATTCAAAGTGTTTTTAATATTTTACCCTGTGCAGGTGGTGTTTTAATTCAATTTAGCGCAAAGAAGCTGGGAGTGCATGCATGTGATGATTTGCTTGATTTAAAAAAACTAATCTCAGTAGCTAATAATACTGGGTTTCCCACTAACCTTGGGTTCTTGGGCAGCGTGCTGCCTAGCATAAAGCGCTTCAAGGCCTCATCAGGGGTAGTAAGCGCTACATAAATTCAACTACATTTTGTAACTCTCCACCAACCCCTTCCTTGCACTCCTAGTTCCCATTCACCCCCGCCAAACACCACAACAACCGTCTGCGCACCCAGCAAACAACCTGTCACCAACGTGACAGAGCAAAGCAGTGCCTGGATCAGGTGATTCCAGGGAGGTGTGGAGATGTTTGTGTTCAAAGGCCAGTCACTCTCTCGAAGTCCCTCATGTAGGATGCACCTCCCTCTATCCAGGCCTGATTCCTATGGGCTTTATCTTTTCTACTCTCCACACCTCACCCTTTTTTCTCTGTCTCACCTTTCTCTCTCCCGACTTCACCCTCCTTTCTCTCCACTTCACCTTGCTGCCCCAACAACTTCACCCATCCACACACTCATTTCCCACCTCCTCTTTTTCCACTTCACCCTCATATTTCTCTCACACCTCCTCCTTCTCTCTTTCCCCGTTATCCTACTTTCTCTATCTCCTGACTTAGCCTTCCTCTCACTGTGAGTCAACTTACTCTCTCTCTAAAATAATTGTATGTATATCTTGATACCGCACTCCCTTAGAGATTGCCTTGCAGTCCAATGCTAAATGCAATGTGCTTCGTAAATCATTATTATGTTCCAAAAATAATGTCACGATGCGGGACAACGTAGCATATATTGTATTAGAAGCTGGCATTTCTGTTGTTTAAGTTTCCTTACAAGTCCTGCGCATTTATTGTTTCACCTGTGATTGCACTGCACGCTCATCACATTACTCAGCCGAATCAGACCCCGCCCTTTCTCTTTTTCTCTGAGTGAGAAAGAAACATCACAATTGTAAGCCTTGAAAGAGACTATTGTGCCTCCATACTTTTCAGGCTTGATGAAACAGGAGTCACGGCCCCCGGGGGCCACCAGAGAACGCTCTTTTCATGAGCAGTGGGCATGCTGCATTGGTCAACGTTTTCACTAAGTTGATTGTATAATTTGAAAACGTCACAACATCAAAGGCTTGTTTCTGTAGACATTGTGCAGTTTTCAGATTATAGCATTTATGGTGCAATTCATATTTTTTGTAATGTCGACTGTTGTAGGAAGCAATTAATAAGTGAGGCCTGCCACTGGACATTAGGCTGGTGATTCCAAAAATTTTCTCCCCAAATTACTTCGAACGAAGAAGGCGAATTTTGTATGGCTTTCATTAGTGGGATAATATGTCCATGTGAAAAGCTGCGCTAGCTCAGAATGCTAAATCGCCTGATGCTGGTATGCCGGCATGCGCCCATCAGGTCAGGGGATTTGAATTCCGTCATTTTCAGCCTCCCATCTCTCTAGGGATGTAAAAATGAGCCCTGAAGGGTCGGTAAAAGTAACCCCTGATGTTGAAGGTCTACAAAACCAAGCATTATGTACAAATGCATATACTTTGTGATCATTAATACGATGTAGCAACCTTGAAATTAAGACATACTTTTTGTTCGTCCTTTAGTGTTTAAATACTTGTTTGCACTGTTGCACATCCGTCTGTTCGGCCTCTCTCTCCTCCCTACACTCTCTCTGTCCTCGTATACCCTCATACCCCATATCTTCTCACTGCTACCAGCTCTCTTCTATGAAACTTTCTCTCCTCGTTACCATCTCTCTACTCTCTTTGTTGCCTCTTAACCATCAGATCCACTCGCTTCTCTCCCCTGTAGTGACCCTACTCCTCAGAGGCCCTGTTATATTCCATTGAGATGCTGCCTGGAATGGCTCATTTCTGTGATGTGGTGGAGATTCCAGCGTGATGTCATCTCTGTGGTATCATTGACAGTTGGTCCAGCTGTGTCTGGCAAGAAGCTGTTTGGGATCTTTCTTCAATCAGAATAAATATACTCCAAGATATCCTTCTCCTGTCTTCATGCTTTTAATCATAACAGGCCCTCACTCATCTTTGCACTTTTTATCCTTTCTTCTGCCCTGCATACCCTAGAACAACCTCTTCTAAGATAACTGCCCTCCATTCTGCTAAACTTAGACACTCTGTCCACTCTCCTCTCTCACTGCCGTCGGTCTTTATTCCAGTCCTTTCTCTTCATCCACCGTAGCACATATGTTCTGTACCATCTCTCTCCACAGACGCCCTCTCCTCATCCCAGGTCCTTGCAATCACAGTTTGTACATGGGTTACAGCACCCTCCCTCCCCCTCCCCCCCACCCCCATCTGTTTACAAGACCTGTTTCTCTTCATTTCTTGAGAAAAAATACAACACTTTGTTTATTCTGTACAAATGGCGGTGGGCTGTGTTTGATCTGTAGGCTGGCAGGCCCGAGAAATGTGCTGAGTTGCTGTAAATAGAACATCTTTATGTTTGTATTTTCTGTAGCATAAATATTCAAAGCAGAGCACCCCTCATACAAATTTGGAGGCTTACAGCCTCATAAAGGCATGACGATCGTAGCGGAGCAATGACACTGCCTCTCCCTTTCTTTGGCACTCCAGCCCTGCCCCCTTACGCCCCCTCTTCACTTATCCATGTCATCCTGGATTGTGTAGAAAAGTACGTCATGACGTGCAGGCAGGAACTTTCAACAACCATGTGTTGCTATCTTTTCCCTCTTGCAAATATTTCTATCACTCGTATACACCATACCTTCACCTTGTGATTTGCACCATGTCAAACGTGATCTTTTACTAACACACACTTCACTCTAGTACACCACACACCTTGCTCTCCATCATATGCAATCATGTGCAGTTACAGAAGCGGAGGAAAGCTTACACTACTGCTGCCTGTGATGTATAAGTGCGTAAACTTGTTAACCACTTGCGTTCTCATTTTGGTGGTCTTTCATGGTGCCAATTTGTGTATTTCACTATTTGTTCACATTCTGCACGCTTTTCTTTGTTCAGTGTTTTTTATTTCCAGTGGGTAGCTACCACAGAGGGTTTATCTATCTATCTATCTATCTATCTATCTATCTATCTATCTATCTATCTATCTATCTATCTATCTATCTATCTAGCTCCCTCACTCTATCTATCTATCGCCGTCACCATAGCTATCTATCTATCTATCGCCCTCACTCTATCTATCGCCCTCACTCTATCTATCTGTCTATCTATCGCCCTACCTCTATCTATCGGCCTCACTCTATCTATCTATCGCCCTACCTCTATCAATCGCACTCACTCTATCGCATCACCACAGCATCACTCAGCACCACTACAGCATCGATCAGGGGCGCACCAGAACATCACTATGCGCTACCACACCATCACTGAATGCCACAGCATCACTCGTCGCCACCACAACATCACTCAGCGCCACCACAGCATCAATCTGTGCAACCATTCAACAACAACTGGTTCAAATATGTTCTCTCAATGTTTCAAGCTTTATTACAAATGTCACAAAAAGATGTTAATATTTCACTTCTGTTCTTGGATTTTCGTCACAATAAAATACACTGAACATAATCTTCAAAAAAGTTATTTACAAAAGTTTAAGCTATTGCCATTATAAATTACAATAACTTTTATTTAAGTATTAAATATTTAAAAAAATTAAAAGCCATTATTATTTGTAATATCAATACCTCTAAGTTACGTAAATACAACACATATTGCATCACAAATGCTATAGGTGTCACATTTGCGAAAGGTATAACTATTGGCATTGTAAATGACAAAGCTATTAATTTCACTATTTTCAAAACCAACACATAAATAAAAAGTGTGTCATTTATAATACCAATAGCTCAAACTTTCATAATGCGAGACCTATTGCATTGCAAATGCTTGTTTTCCTTATGTCCGCGACAAACAAGGATTTGTTTCAGGGGCGCAACAAAGGCCCCCGCAGCCCCCATTGTGCGGGGCCCCCCAGGCTTACCCATACTGGAGGCCCCCCCTCAGCCCCTACTGATGTGAGTGGGAGGGCCCCTTCAGCACATCGTGCAAGGGGGGCCTCTCATGTTTTGTTAGGCCTCTGGCAGCGGCTGGGGCCCGAGTATTTTAAAGTCGTCCTACCAGCAGGACTCAACAGCCCTCACAAGGCTTGGTTTAAACATTACCTCTGCACACCCGCCTCGCCCATTAGATGAGAAATTCATTTTCAGTGGCAGACCATGGTGCCTCCAATGAGGTAGACTCCCTCATTCTGTCGGAGTAATGTAAATGCAAGCCAAGCTGTGGCCAATTAGACTGCGTCAGTTTGGTTCGTTTGCATGACTAGCACTTGGGTGTTTTCTAATTTCCCTACACAAGCACCAAATTCCTCCAGTGTTTCTTAGACATTGTAATGTCACCCTCCAAGGAAACGATTCACCCTCTGCAGAAATGCCCTTTGTTTCGTATGTGCCAAATGTGCAGAGTGACAGAGAAAGAAAGTGCCAGTCCCAAGAATACTTTCCTCTGAGCAGCTATTGGGGCAGCAACCTTCTCAAAGGCGGCGCTGTCTGAAGAAATCCCAGGCTATGAATCCTGTTAGAGGAAACTTCCCTTCCACCAAACCCAGCTGCTCCGAGCCTCGGCTTTGTATGGGAAGTCAAACCTCCGCCAACGACCCAAACCCTTTCTTACACCAGGCAGAAGAGCACCTGTGGAGGCATGTGTGCGCATGTGAGCGCTCAGAGAGATGGGACTGTGAGTGCAGGGTGAGAGGTGTGACTAACTGCAGGGTGAGAGGAGTGACTGCGAGTGCTAGGTGAGTGATGTGGCTGTGAATGCGGTGTGACCGAGTGCAGATTGAGATAGGTGGCGCTGTGAGTGTACGGCGAGAGCTGAATTTGTGACTTGAGCGTGAGAGGTGAGCATATCTGAGCGGAGGTTGAATGATGTACCTGTCCGAGCGCCGAGTAAAGTTTGAGCCCATGTGCGTGCAGTGACAGCTGAGTCGTGTGAAAGGGGGCCTCTGTGAAATGCACTTCAGTTCAGACCTTGTGAACGCAGGGCGTGCCTCTGTGAGTGCCGGTTGAGACGTGAGCTGATGTTCATGCAGGGTGAGTGGTACGCCAATGGGAGACAATAGTCTTATGTGGGTGAAGGGTGAGAGGCGTACCGACGTTGGTGCATGGTGAGAGGTGAGTGTGTTTGACAGTGCATGGTGAGAGGTGAGCCTATATGAGTGCATGGTGAGATCTGAGCTCTAGTAAATGCATGGGTCTCAAGGAGAATGGAGGGGGATATTTGAGCCCTTGTAAATACATGAGAGATAAACCTTTGTGAGTGCACGGGGGAGGGTGTGCCTCTGTGAGTAGTGGTTTACCCATGCGAGTGCAGGGTGAGGGGTGCCTATGTGAGCAGAGAGAGAGTGGTGTCAGTGTGTGTGCACAGGGTGAGTGGTGTGCCTGTGTGAGTACCGGGTGAGTGGTGTGCCCACGTGAGTGCGAAGTGGGAGGTGTGCTCAGTTAAGTAGAGGGCGAGTCAAGTGAGTTCAGGGTGAGTGTGTGACTGTGTGAATGTAGGGTGAGAGGCACATCTGTGAATGCATGGGAAGAGGAAGGGCTGGGTGAATGCAGAGTGAGAGACATACCTGTGTGTAACGGAGTAGCCAGAAAATTAGAATATCATACCACTTCGAGCCAAACATCTAATGGCACCAAGCAAGCGCAACAAGGGAGTCCAAAACACCACAGAAGTGCTTCTCTGTCTCTTCCTTCCTAACATCTATTCATTCATCCTTTCACCCTCCCATCCACCTTCTGCTATAAATCATTTCACTTTTACACTATGTCATCCATTCATTATTTTATCCAACTTTCAATCGTTCACCATTCAATCCATTGGCCATTTTATCCATCCATCCATCCTCTAAGATTTTCATTTACTCTACCATCTTTTCACCCTTCCTCAGATTTCCATTTACCCTGCCATCCATTCATCCTCTAAAATTTCCCTTTACTCTTTCATCCTTTCATTCACCCATGTTTCTATCCTCTCACTTACGCTCTCACATAACATATATATTTGTAAAGCACACGGTCATGCAGAAGTGTATTTTGGCATTGAATAACAGATGTTTATGGTTACCCAACTCAATGGTATTCATTTTATCGACCCTAGAAGGATCAAAGTCTGAGTGACCTTGACGGGATTTGAATCTCTGACTATAAGGTCAAACACAAGCCCCTACATTAGACCACTGAGCTACCAGACCCACTCATTCACCTATCCTCTCACCAGTAACATAACAATAGCCCCCTCACACCCAGTGGTGCAAGGGGCACCAAGGTCCAAAGGGCCCCATCCAGCACTGTACATAAGTGGCTGGCACCTGGCCCGAGAGCTCATGAATGGGTCCAGAGCGTGGGGGGACCCTCCATGCTCCATACTTTGCAGGGGCCCCCTCAAGTTTTGTTACAGCACTGATTTGTTTAATAGATGAAGATTGAGAAATCTGTGCCATTCAGACACCACTAAATCGGATATTACTCTTAATACCGTTTTAATATGTTTTTAATGTATTGTGATGATATATCTTATGCACATTGTTTTATGCAAATTTTCAAATGTAAGTGGGAATTTTCCTATATTGGGGTATAAAAAATATTTTTATGAGTTGTATTTTTATTGCTTTTTGACAAATAAAGGTAGACATTTTTTAATCAAGCGGGAATCCGTTTATAGATAAAGAGTGAGCTGAGAGGTGTATGAATGTTTCCCTACAATAAGATGAATAGAGTAATGTACAAATAAGAGTGTTCATATAGAGGGGAACGTTTTTGTTTTTGCTGAATAATCAGATGTAGCAAGGAGTAGTTGCTGCCTAGACTTGCCTGTTTTGTCTATAGCAGATGGAGATTTACTTTGTCAAAGGTAGGCAATTAATCCACAAAACAGACCGTGATTTTCTGTTAAGAAAAGCCTTATAAGTACATTCAGCACTGCTAGGTTATCTGAGTTTGTGCATCCTGCTCTAAATCCTTTTTGACAGACTGGTAGCAGATTGTCGGTTCCTACCCAGTCGGTCAGATGTGACAATGGATATTTGTGTTAAAAGGGCTATCAAACGGAAATTTTCTGGATCTTTCCGATATCCTTTTTTGTGAAACGGGTAAATTAAAGAACCTTGCACTGATGCTGGTACCTTGCCAGAGTGCAAGACATGATTGAAAACTGTTTTAGAATCTTGCTCCACTTAAATGGGTCATGCTTAACTATCACTATGGGAATCCCTTTGGGGCAGGGGGCATGCAAGTTCTTACTTTGCGATATGAAGGCTGCCAGATTCTTCACTGATGTTTCCATCCCTTTATAGACATATGGCGATGATGTATACATTGCAAAATCGTGGCTCACAAAGTGGACCTTAAGATAAATTTTCAATTCGTCAGATGGAATATCATAATCTGTGGCCAGTCACCATTAAGCTTAGCCTGTCTCCACTAAGCACTAGACGTGTTTGACATCATAAGTTATGATTGACTTGTGCAGTACGGCCCAATTTTTTTCTGTAATTTGACTTCAGTATCTTAATGTCTTTAGAACTTTACGTACTTTATGGAGTAGTGAGTAAATGTCACAAGAATCTCCTGAGTTTCTTCACAAACAGACGCTTGGTTCTGTGGGTTTGTGATGATCAATGATTGATAATGGTTTTTGTCAATTTTTCACATGCTTTTTATCCACAAGGTATCCTTTCGATTGATTTTCCCAAGTGCATTCAGCTCTTCACTGAATCAGGTGCTAAATTATCTTTTTGTTGTTAATAGTTGTTATGGCGTTAGGGAATGATAGCAATTTCTATAATCTTGAGAATGCATGTTTTAAAGACATCAGCTGATGGTTGAGATTGCTTTCTCTCCTGGATACGACTTTAAAGTTTGTGCACATCTGAAAGTTTGGGAAATTAATCAAGGTAAAATCTATGTTAGAGCTTGAGTTTGGGGAAAGATATCTATGTTTAGAGGGTTGATCATTTCGAAAGCAGCCTTTAAGACAATGGAGACCAGATTCCATTAGGAAGTTTTTTCAGGAGTCTGAATTTTAGAGTACGAGTTATCATGTTTCTTTCAAACAGGTGGAGGAATTGAAATGGCTTCATCAGGGCCATCTTCGCACAAGTTCAGTTCTAATAATATGTTGAGAAGATCCTCATTAAAATCACCAGTGAAAACACAGGTAACATCTCTGTAATGCTCACTGAGGAGTTCCAACTCCTCCAACATTTTCTTGAGGTTTGCCAAATCCTTCCTTGAGGACGACAAGTAAATATTAATAATAATTTCTTTGGCTGAGTAACTCACATTTACTGCCATGGCTTGGTTGGAGGAAGTCAAAATCTCTGTGCAACTAAGATCAACATCGTTGATTATTAATGTAATTAACTCTCTGGATGAATGTCCAAATCTCGAATCTTGTTGCTTTTTTGTCAATGGTTGTAAAATTGGGAAGGTTAAAGAAGTCATTTTACCATGACTCTTGCAGGCATGCCACATGGAAACTATTAAAAAGAGATCGGATCAGATTGTGGATTATTCAAATGGTGACCCATACCAGCAATGTTCCAGGAGCATATCTGTACAGGTAGAGAATGGTCTTCGTTGTGTGTAGAACCTGTGCTAGGTAGGCTGATCTGTTTTAACCGTAATTGGGGCGCTTAGAATATTTCTACAGTAGAACTATTTATCAGGTCGCACACACATGGGGAATATTTGCTTTAGCTGTTTGTGAGACTGAAACACCCCAATCCTATGGCTCTCTCCTGTCCAGAATTTAGATACGATCTTCTCTGCTGACCAAATTGTTGGGTAAGATCTGCACTGGAGGTTTTGTCTGCGATGGAGTACACCAAACAAAATCGAAAGTAGAAACAGAGCTGAGCTCAGGAAACAATGTTATTATTCTTAGTAGATTTTTTTGATTTAGAAAGTCGTGTGACCCTCTTGAATGATAGAGAGATTTAAAATCCAATTCGTGATTTTCTGTCACGAGATATGTTTAATGAGAAACTGGGTGCCTGTGTTAGGTTGCCCTGGTTTGGATTTCCGGTCACCTAGTTATTGGTAAGAAGTATTTCAGGGGCGTGTTCATTCAGTTGAGACTGAAAAGCGAAGCAAACTTGTGGAGAAGTTGCAGTCTCTTTTTTACTGGGAGATGAACCAGCATTCTCCATTGTTGTTTGATTGACAGGTGAGTTTTGTGTACAAACCTTATTTACCAGGTTTAAGAACCCATCTGCCATATGATTCAAAAGGACCATCATAGGAGATGACTCCTGGGTGGTGGGGGAAGCTTTCTTTTGGGTTAGATTTTCACCCCCGTAATTATGTACAGTTTGTTGTTGTCCTTTGGGTAGGATCACTGGCACCGTAGCTTTCTCACCACTGTTACGCTGTGCATGTTGTGCCATAACCGACGTTACAGAAGCTGTAGGGCTCGCATGGTTCTCTAAATTTAATTGAGCCATCTAGGGGATATTGCTTTCCGCATGGGATTATGGGCTATATTTCTATATACTTGTACAGCGGATGATATTATGTTATGGGTGATTGAGACATTCCCTGTTACCACTTGACTATATTTAAAACTTTGTTAGGGGCAGAATTAAGAGGTCCCGTTGTGACGTGAAAGCCTCCTGCAGTAGGTCGATCGCTGGTAGCAACTGATGGCTGCAGTGGAGCCTCATCTTGTGCCTGAGATTCCTTCTTGAGTATCAGGTATGTTTGTTGTGCGGCTGAATGGTTTTTCACAGTATTCAAGCTAGCCTATTTGGGTTTAACATTGTCTATGTTTTTGTTTAGCTTTCTCAGTCTTATCAATCAATGCTTGCAGAAGTAAGGTTTGAATGATTCTCTTTCTTGACAGCTTGGTATGGACACAGTTTTCATCATTGATTAGTATGGCCTCTGTTACTGTCGGCATTCTAAGTTGGGCCGGGTTAGATTTGTCAGTCGGTCCAGGAGCCTCCACCTGGTTCAGTGCGTTTGATTCTTGGTGATGCTTACTGGACAGTGAATTTAAACCAATGTGACTAAATTGACAGGTTTGCCGAAAGGATAGTAGTCTGTACCACCTGCCTGGGCATTGCTGCTTGAAATGCCATTATATTTAATTTTCAGCTTGAGCATATTTTCATTGGAAGGAGCTGCGATAGGTTGGATGTGTTCTCCCTTAGTGTTGTGATTTTTTTACTCCCATGCATACCGGGGAATTGTTAAGAAGGATCGTGTGGCAAAGGGCCTAATTATGACTATGACGGTCCGATGAACCGCTGTAGCCATTGTGGCGTGCCATGGGACCAGTCTGCATGAAAGTTTGCCAAAAAAGTGTCACGGCGGGTACTACTGATTGGGAAAGTTTGAGGGTGATCCGTGTAGTGGGGACCGAGAATTTGGGGCATGAAATATGGTTGCCTTTTTAATGTTAATTCCCAAAGGAACCTTTAGCCAGCTCTACAGCCCGAACCACTGAACAGACTTGCATCAAATTTGGCAGGGAGGTAGATGTCGTTTCAGGAAGTGCCTTTTGCCTATTTAGTGTAAATCCGTTCAGTAGTTTTTCCGAAATGGAAGTTTAAAATTATAGTGCTATCTCTGGCTGCAATGGCTTTGCGATTAAACACGGATGAATGTGCCAATGCGCTCTGATTTGCCTGTAACCTGAACATAAAGTTGCGGCAGACATTTTATTGCTCGGGAACGGTTGAAAAATGGAGGTGTTAGTGACAGAAGTTATATGTCCAAAATTGATTTTTTTTTTTTATCGCGCAATATTCGCCATGTACCATCGCGGGGACATCCTGACTATCAACGTTGTTGCGAATATTGGTGAAAATATTTTGTAAAATATATCAATGAATCTATGTGTTGTTATACAGATATTGATAAATGTTTTTATAGAGTTATTTATAATAATAATAAAGAAGTTTGTAGGGCGCTATGGCTGCGCCATCCCGGCGTGTCCCCGCGCTGTAGGACTGTGGGGCCAAAAAAGACATAAGAGCTAGTGAGTTATCTACTGTGATGGTTAGAATTAATTATATAGTTATAATTTTCTTATGTGGCGGTGGCTATTGAATTCCTGCTTTTGCTTTCCGCTTTTTCGCCTTACCTGTGGGGATCACAATGACAGACGTCATCGCGATATCCGGTCTCGCAGTGAAAACGGAAAATAGGTTTTAGAGATGGTTGTTTCTAGAAATACCGTCGAAAACCATGAGTTTGAAGTGTACAGTAATAAACCTCTAGTGTGTAGAATACTGTAATTTGTGTGCATATATCTGATTTTACTTAATGGGAAAGGCGCAATTGTCGCGGTTAACACGTCGTCACAATACCCAGAATAACAGGGAAAACGGAAAATAGGTCTGAAAGATGGTTTTTAAAGAAACTTAGTACAAAAATATGAGTTTAAACATGCTATGAAAGAAGTATGTGTATAGATTTTTTTTACATATTATTTTTGGATGTGTTGGTGGCCATTGAATGTCTGCTTTTGTTTTCCGTTTTCGCAATGTATCCGTGGGCATCCTGATGTTGTCACGAGAATAATTAAAAACTAAAGGAAAAAAAAACCTTTAGACAAAACTTCATAATATTTTGGGTACTAGGGTGGCTGTGACAAAAGCCGTTGTGTGGGTTGTGTGTATATGGTTGCTACACATAAGACTGGATGCAGAGTTTCAGGTTACTTAGAAACACCCTGTTGCCTTCATCTGTAAAGTACACTCCATAATTTCTACAAATTCCATGCATGTCAAAACCCAGACTGTTGCTATAGATACAGCCCATACAATGGTGTCTGAGGAATGCAGAAACTATTTTATTAACATGTTTCCTGGCTTTATCAATTTGTGGACAGAATTGATTTGACCTCTTCCATTTCTGTCTTTCGCATATATTAGAGTACACCAAGACAGTGTGAGGGAAAAGTGACATCAGTTCTGCAAAGGTTTCTTTCATTAGGATTTCCAGCCCTACCCCAGTCAATGTGCCTAGGTTGTTGACACCACAGTGTACAATCATGAGGTGAGGAGCTTGGGAATCAACAATGGATTTAACCAAAGCCAGCAACTGATGAAACTTTAACCCTCTCTGGCAAAACCAAGTAATCTGTACATTTGGCAAACTCGAGACCCTATTAATACAGATGTTGTTTGCAGCCTCTTTAGCCCAATAGATATAGCTGTAGCCCACAATTCATACTCTAAGCATTTTGAAGTGAAGGAGCAATAGTAGTCAGGAGAAGGCTGGAGCTGAGTGAGGTTGTAATGGAGGGTTTAAAATAATAATACATATATATATATATATATATATATATATATATATATATAGAGAGAGAGAGAGAGATTTCATTGGATGCTGTCAGCATGAAAGTGAATCAAATTAGGTAGTGTGTTGGATGGCTCAGGAAGAAGTCTTATTATTGGCTGTTGTTTAAAAAAGGAATGTAATACAGACATTGATGTGCTTTTGAATCTATGCAGTAAACCACACCTGCTGTATCTCATTTGGAAGTAGCATGTTCCTTTTAGAATGTGTTGTGAACGTGTGACCTACTGGTTCCACTGGATTGTTAAGTTCACTGAAGTAAGAGTGTATTGGGAGGGAAAGGAGTTAAAGTGACAGATTTTTTTTTTAAAGTTGAAGAGTGATGACAGAATTTAAAGTAATGGCTAGCTTTATTTTCCAACTTGGGCTATGTAATAAACTGTTGTGTAACATTTAAATGGACCTTACAATTAACATATAAAATGTAAAAACCTTACAAATTGAAAAAAACAAAGGTTACAGGGACGTTATAGTTAGGATTAGCTTTTCAAAACCATAGAAATTCAATGAAAAAAACAAAGGTTACAGGAGGGTTATAGTTAGGAAATAGAATTTAAAAAAAACCTTACCAATTGACTGAAAAAATCAAAGGTTACAAAGACGATATATTTAGGGTGATATTTCACTCGTACAAAACCAGAGAAATTCTGCAGCTACAGTTAGCTCAGCTAACTATAACTCGCGCCCCCGCAATGCACTGCTTTTGACCTCATATATTTCATCACTCATGACATGGTCAGTGACATCACTGATGACATCTCAAATGGTGTCACTGATGAGATCATCTACAGAATGTCTGACGCACCACTGATACCCCATGTAACCTTTCATACACCTCCAACTTTCACACTACCATTTTCAAAACCACTGACACACCCGTACTTACATACCCACTCACTAATTCATCGGTCTAGACACACACCTAATCACTCACCCATACATCCACGCACACACTGTCAGACACTCTTACAGCTACTCACCCACCTACTCACTCATAGTCAATCACACAGTAATTTACTCACCTATACAGTTATACATAGACCAACTCACTTATTCATACACATACTAACACATACTTACTCATCTATACAGTGACTGACACAAGTACACTCGCCCATTCAGGCACTCTCACAATCACTCACTCACACATACAGGCACTTGTATACCTCAACACTCACCTATACTGCCTTTCACATATGCAGTTACACACCCATATGCCATTGACACATCCATTCACTCACTGACCGCCATACAGACACTCACTCACTCACCCATACATTCCCTCTCAGATGCACTCATAAACCCATGCATATAGTGATTCACCCACTCACTCATCCATGCAGAGAATCACAAACCCCCTCACCCACCCACACAGCACCTACACCTATACAGGTACTCAGAAAACCAATCAATAACCTACTCAGCCAATCATGTACCTACACACCAACACATGCAGCCACTTACACACCAACTGAAAGACTGATACAAACATTCATACAAATTAGTCACTCGCCCATACATTCACTGAGACACGTATAATCACTCACTTATACAGTCAGTCATGCACCCACTAAGTCATCCATACAGCCATCCACTGATTCATCAATACACCTTGGTGTATATCTATTTAAACACGCATAAATGTTTTAGAAACACTCACTGGACGATATTATCAGTGATGTCACTGACCATGTCATGAGTGATGTAATATGTGAGGTCATAGCAGTAAATTGAGGGGGCGCGAGTTATAGTTTGCTAAGCTAACTATAAACTGCTGAATTTCTCTGGTTTTGTAGTTTACTCTGGTCCCCACCATTATGAGGGCCTGAACCTGCAGGGAAGATTTAGCTCACCGAGCTACATCTGAGCCTGTGTGATGTGAAATGAATGCCCTCAAAAGAAGAACTTGCTGTATTTACTGGGCCTAGATGACCCTCAACTAGGGTAAGAGTGTGTGAGCAGGCTCTCACAGCATGACATTACACAATATTGAATGGGTGAGATACATTAGTGCAGTGTCACGACTACACTGCATGGAATTTTCCTAAATAAGATTGAGGTACTTTATATTCAAGTTTGTCAGTCTACAGGAGTATTGATATACAACACAAATATTATATTACTGCTTTTCAGGTAACCGGGGAACCTATGAACTATGGCTGGAGGCAAGTATTATGTCATTGATTCATTAGTGTATACAAATGGTATAGACTTATTGTGGATCCAACACCTCTCCTGATAAATGCCATGAACTCTGTTGAGCCACTAGGCAACAGAAACAGGTTGACACCATAGTGGGGTTGTGGTACTTGTTTCCCAATACCCCACACCCAATTTTTAATACCAAGCGGTACCCTATGAATTAAAAAACATCCTGGGCTTCTACATTGGTTTTTAACTTATTGAACGGATCCTAGGTCAGAATAGGTGCCTTCCTAATCACAGGATGTAGAATTATTCTTCATTTCTGCCTGGAGAAGGCATTGTTGACATTACAACACATGCATTAACTCGAAAAATGTGGGTTACAATTAAGTCAAAAGCAGTCATTTCTTCATAGTCAGTGTCCCATACCAGATTGTGACTCCCACATTTTGTTCACTGCTCTCTAGTAACATTCAGGGAAACATATAGGGCAAGGGCATAGGCCATGTTATGTGCCTCCTATGCACAGAGCATTGCCTGCAACCGTATTTTGCACATATTTCAGAACAAGCTGTACAGTCCAATACAATGACCATCTTAAGTTCAATTTTCGTCTCCCTATATATTGCTCACCTTTGCTATTTTTGGGTATGTTTCATAAACTACTTGATGATTTTTCATCATATTAGACAAAGGACACAGATGGCAGTGGTTTCTCGGAACATGCCAAGTTTAATGTTGACCTGTCTGTTGTAATTTTTAAGCCTCAACTAAATGTTTCCTATGTTAAAATGAAACTTTATGGGACACTCCCACACCCACATTCAGAGAAAAACTTCCCAAGATCGTACTTGCATACATGTTTTATTTTCTTAAGGTTTGTGTTAAAAAAAAGTTATAAATAATACTAAAATACTTTCCTAATAAATCCAAACATAATTGCAAGGTCTATGGGATTTGTGGTGCCATCTGTAATATCATGTCCGAGGTCATGAACAATGCTTGGGAGAGTTAATTCCATAGTTCACTATACCTGGTGAACATCTTTGGTGTGAAGACTTTGGATTGTAATCATACCATCAATTCAACTGAAGTATTATAATTATTTAAATGTTTTCAAATTGTGAGACACTGATGTTCGAGGAGAAGCCAAAATTCCATAATGAAATGTTTCATTAGTGACATTTTTGAGGGTTTGTTAAGATGTACTTGTACACGTATCTGGATTTTTTTTGAAGTACTGCCCTCAGTTTCCGTTGGGGATGCTCTGTGCCTTCAGCCTTGCCCAGAAGCCGCTTAGCACAATGTGTGCCCATAAACACTGTTGTGTAACCCAGGGCTGGCGAGGCTTAAAGGGCTCAACCCTTGACCGACCCCACCAACCTGCCGGAGTGTTGAGTGTAGAGTTAAGCCAGAACATACACTGTACCCAGTCTGCCTGCACTTTGAGACTGCAGAGCATGCCTTTAGGGATGTCCAGCAGGCTTTGGAATCATGGCAATCAGTGTGAGGTGCAATGTACTTCTAGCCATAAGGGAATTTCCTTAGGTCAGTCTTCACAGACCCCTGTGCCCAGTCTCCAGAGTCTGCTTGACAAGACTTTGGCCATCCCTTGGGGGTGCATGATATGTTTTCAGCTGTGCATTTACCACAGTATGCATCTCCCTATAGGAATCTCAGTACAGCCCTCAAAAGTGGCTACCAGGCTCTGAGGGAAAGTTGTATCCTCTTGGCACATCCAGCTCCCAATTCTCTTGCCCTAGAGTCCTCAAACCGTAGCCCTTGATCATGCACAGTAGGTTCTCAGGATTTTACCTGGTCTTTGATGTACCATTTCTCGCCTTTTGGTCACACCCAGTCCTCCACTCCCCTTCCACCAGAGTTCACTGACCCTGCCTGGGCTCTGGGCACAGGACATTGCTTCTGGCCATTCCATGAGCCTGACTGTCATATGGACTTAGTGTAGGACATTGAAAAAAGACTGTGTTGACAATCACAGTAATTCCAAGACTACAATGTGGCCATCTTCCACCCCGTGAGACCCTTTAGATCATGTTCTAAGGCCCTTGACAGGCTCCTGGAATCCCTAATACTCACACCCTTTTCGGCATCCCCAGGGACTCAAAACTAAACAAACACAAACAGCCAAACACCTCCCTATCCATCCCCATTGCTCTTACCTGAGTGTTTGCTGGTGCTTTCTGAGCCCATTCAAATAGGCGTTGGTATACCTGTCCATCATAGCTTCCAAGAGCTGAGTTTAACTGCTCATCGGTGTAATCAAAAGCATCTGTTAATAAGACTGCTGTTTTCCTATAGGAAGAAATAGATACATTTCAAATATTAAAAATAAATAATTGTAGCTTTATTCAAATTTTGCAAAGCACACACTGTAATGTATTTAGTAAAAATATAGTTCAGGGCTTTGGAGAAATCTAGATTAGAGTTTGGCAGTCTGCTGAGTCACCAGTGAAAGGCAAAGTACCTGACTAAATCTCTCTATATGCATGAATCTGAAACACAGATCCTGCACCGTATTAAGGAAATGGTTGGGGCTTGTCTTAGGGTCACGTAATGATCTCTCAAATTCAATTTCTTGGCCAAATCTAGGACGGATTGCTCTTCTTCAACATCCTCAAAAAACCTGTTCTTCTTGATGCACAACCCTTTGGTTCCCCCGACAAACTTGTTATTTTTTCTGTTTTTTTAAATTAGAGGTCTTATGCAAATCCATCAATATATATTTTTCCTTATCCTAAGAGGAACCTAAATGTATTTACCCCATCTTGCTTGATTACCCCTGGTCTTGCAAAAACAGCCATAGCCAACTTATAGACTTCAGAGGTGGAAACACACATCTTGATAGCACTGGAGTCATGTGCATTGCTCTTATCACCTCTAGAATATTTCTGCTGAGTCTCAGTGGTGGCCAACTGGATGGAATTTAAAATGTTCTGCACTGCCTACAAGGCTCACATTCATGGCTGCTCAGGACCCAGCCCCTTTGCAGAAAACCTACAGTAAATTAAAGAACTACCACCAAAACAGAAACCAGGGGCGGTTACTATTATTGTTTTCCTCTGGGGAAATGGCAGCTCCCTATTAACTGCTCACCTACAAGCTAGGGTGAAGCCCAATATGCCACTTTCATACTTGGCTGAAAGGGTGCATGGTGGCCTCTTCCATGCGGATTTACCTTTATCATTACCCTTCAATCAAAAAAAGTTAAAAGCACTCTTCACTCCTCCCATTTTGTCGTAGGACACATTGCTGCCAAACTGCTTAACTAGCTTTCACCATTAATTTACACTATTGCCAGGTTTGTACGCATCCACAAGCTGATCTTAATAATAATCATGTAATTTAGTTAGCCTGCTAGGTCACTGTAAAACGCATTACAGGGAGATGCTAATACCCTGCATTTTGACTTGTTCCAATACACATTGTTGAGAACCAATACTGTCCATATCAAGTTAATCCCCTCCCCAGTTCAGACTTTCCTTGTTCCAATAGCACCTCATGCCTCATCACCCATAACTGAATTTTCAGTCCCAGTTCACATTTCCTTGTACAATATCTATTGCCTTTCTCACTTTAGTTTTTTATCGCTTTGTATTTCCTGAACTCCGCTATTCCTCCTTGTATTTTTCAACTGCCATATTGCTCTATTTTGCCTCCAAACCTGCAAGCCTACCCCTCTCTTTCATTTTACTAACTTGATTTGTTTTTAGATGCCCTCAACTAAATCCATCCTTGTATCGCCATGTGTGTCCACAGGTTCATAACTTGCTCCAAATCTACTTTCAGGTACTAATGTATAGGTGGGAGTAGTTGTAAAAGGGTACAAGCAGGGATAGATATGGTAGAGGTACTAAGGTATAAGCAGCAGGTAATGGTGCTAGGGTGTAGGTAGGGGTAGAATTGCCAGGTTATAGACTGCTGTAAAACAGTATAGACAGGGAAAGGATAAAAGTACTAAAGATTGGCAGGTTGGAAAAGATGTACACAGTTATAGATGGGGGCAGAGATGTAATGCCATAGGCAGGAGAACAGGCTGAAGGAAGAGGAAACATAGTTGATGAAAAAGATGGAAGTACTGGCCAAGATATAGGAAGAGCAATGAAGAGAGAAAGAAAAAAAGAGTAGATGGGGAGTGCAAGAAGAAGGGTAGATGGGGGCTTAGAAGCAGAACAACAGATATGCCATCAATGACAAAAAAATATTACGGGGATATTTTCGACAAGAAACACATTCACCAGGATGGATGTGAATTACTAGGAATGCTATTAATTTTCAAAATAAAACAGGAATAGCTCAGTGCAGAAAAGGTTTTCTTATTTCACTTTTTAACCAGAATTGCAAAAAAACCTTAAAAACAACTGTTTTAAACGAAACCTCCAGCAACATAATACATGACCTTTTAGATAATGGTTTATACCTCATGATGGAAGGAACCTACATCACCACTACTTATAGCTCCATGTAAGCTGTGGGTGTGATGGCTAACTGCGGCCCAAACATTTCTTCAACCTACCTCACCGCAGCCAATGAGTCCAAGTAAGCTGCAGTCGCCATGTCCATCTGTGGCCCAGACAAATATCCATCATGCAGGAAGCCTCCAGAATTTGTGAAGATGCCATTCAATGCAAAGAGGTCACAGAGGGGTTTCACTGCCTCCTGTATTGAAGGCTCATTTCTAAGTGTCTTCATTGTGTCTACAAACACTTTCACAATGATGTAGTGGCAGTGAGCCTGGAAAACAAGGATATTAGTGTCTAAATAGATAATCATTTTCACAAAATAGCCAAATAAAATAAAAGAACGTCCACATCTTATCTCTTATGACATCCTAATGAACTGTGCCAATATTTGTTGTCATCCATCATCATACTGAATAATACATGAATCAGATACTGTCTAGACAATAGTGTTTCATCTGTATGTGGATCAATTGCTTATCCACCAAAGCAGGTCAGTATTCTAATAATAAAGTGCTTTATAGTGCTTGCAAAATAGGCTTTGTTGCTTTGGGGCACTGTAAAGGCCAGGCTACTATTTCCCATTTATTAGTACTCATTTTATCAACCATGGAAGAAAGAAGGTCCGAGTCAGCCTTAATGTGATTAAAACCTGTGACTTGCAGGTTATGCAACTGCACTTTTTAGCCTCCTGGGTCAGTTAGGTAGATTTTAGTTGCTGTGCATGTGTAAAAGTCCCATAGCAGTTACAACATCTCACTGGGAGTTGGCTCTTGGCCACTCCGTGTGGAGCCCACACGCTGATCTTGTGCCATTTGATAGATATTGCCCTTGTTGGTTTACAGCTGCTAAGTCTGCCTATCTTGGAACCGTTAAGCTTCCCGGGATGGAAAGGGTTACATCCACACAAGACCTTTGATCAGGCTGGCTTGCCACTGATAGGATCGACTGGATTTATGAGTGGACTTCGCTATCAGCTCGGCAGCCTTGGTTGGACTTGCGCTGGACCATTGGACTGTCACGTCTGATCGCACCCTCCTACGGGTCACGTCTGGGGCAAGTTACTGATTAACCTTCACTCTATGTGATGTCAAATAGCTTGATGGCACTCACTCTGAACTTGTTTTGACCTAAGGACGTCTGTCTCTCAAATATTTTCTACCTAACCTCAGAGGTAATGCAATCCTAATGCTGGCAAAGCTGGCATCACTCCCCAACCAAGCTTCAATGCGGTCTGTCAAACCAACCTTGCAGCCTCAGGTAAACCCATGGAAATGCATTAGACCTAGGAAGGAGGCATATGAAAAATGACAATAACAGTTAAATATTTTCATTTCCACTGTCTTCATTTTGGACCTCTATTGAAAGCTTAGAAACATCTTGTTTCCCCAGCCCTCAAACTCCCTGTTCATGGCAAATGACAGAATTTCTGTCTTAGTTGGGTTGAGCTTTAGGTAGGTGCTGAACATCCAGATATGGATGATGTGCAGGCAGTTTAGGAGACATTGGACGTCTGAAGCTGAGGAGCCTTAAGTAGAGTTGTTTAATACCATTTGGCTTCAGGCTCATGAGTTATGTAGTCAACACCCAGATTTTAATTCTTGTGAATGACAACTCAATTGAGTCTTCTTACAGCTTTCAAGTGTGTGTCTTCTAATTGTGATCGGGTGGTTGGCAGATAATGCTCTAAAATTCAAGGCCTACGTCCGGTTAGTACCCTGTCAGAACACTACTTTGATGCTTCCTGCAGGTTTTTGGTCAATACAATTGAACCATGGTCCCATTCCAGTAGGCTAGGATTGTAATCTAAGGTTTCATTTTGGCTCTGACCTTTCTTTAAAGTCATTCTTCCATCTGCTTTCTGTTCATGAGACTTTGCAAAATCCTTCACTTTCTTCCTTCACAATCAAATCGCGTGGGGATGCAGGCTATGATTCTCAGCTGATAGGATTATTGTAATTTTTTTATTGTGGGATCTTCTTTGGGACTGATTAAATGTTTGCAAGATATTCAAAATGCTGCCACTAGGCTTGCTCTGCAGTGGCATCACTGTTCCTCTGCCTGGTTAGTTTTGAATACTTTGCACTGGCTGCGAGTTTCTCAAAGGGTCACCTTTAAGGCACTTTGCTTAGTCTTTCATGCCCTTCATAACTTCAATACTTACATCAAAGGTTTCTGTTATACCATTCTTCTCAGTTCCTGTTTTTTAGGAACACCTTGAAAACCCCACCTTTTCTACAGCATTGTTGTTTTCTCTTTTTTCTGCAAACCAGTGGATTTCTTTAGGTCCATGATGCCTTTCTGGCTGCACAGCGCTCTATTCATCTATTTTAATTACATTACATACAGTTAGAAAATGAAAGTATCATATGCATTTGGCAGAGGATCCTGGTAGGTAGTCTTCGGATTTTAAAAGTAGACATAAAGTGAAAATGCACTTACCTCCCTGTGCCCCATTCTACCATTGTTGAACTGCGTTATGCCCACAAGGAGAAATCCCAATGCTAATATGACAATGTGACTGTTGAGGTCTAACCTGCATTAAACGTGCATTTTAAATTCTCTTTTGTGTTGACGTTTATATGCATCTAAATTGAAAGGTATATATACATATATTTTTTAAATCAGATTGGTAATATTGTGGTCCTAATGCCGCTTATATTAGAGGTTACACATTTTCAATCATATTACTCTGTCACTCCAATAATCATTAACCTGACAGAGGAGGTGGCTCAAGAGCTCCATTTAATTGCTTACAAACTTATCGGAAAGCTCCCGTGTGTAGTGCCATACCCAGGAAGACTCACCAAAGTACTAAGGGGTTGTGATAGCAGTTCTCAGAGGGACATGACCTGTCTACTGGATACAAGCCCAATGGGTAATGCCTTCCCTTACCACTGAGAGACAGAAGACAAAGCCACTGATGCTGCAATAGTTTAACAACTTCAGCCGTCTTGGAAGGGTAGAGAGTAATGATGTGTTATATGTGGACTGGGCAGTCCAAAATCTCACAGGATTTGGGACACATATTACTACTTTAGGAGGGGGGTGTAGGCTATCTAATAGAAAGTATAAGCTTGTTGCCTCTCTGGCCTGAATAAGGCTTTGACCATTGCTCAAGGAAAATTATAAGCTAGGATTTCATATTGAGCATGTTTGTATACCTGTTTAGGCACACTAAAGCCTTTGCAATACTGCACATTTACATGTATTTTAATTGCATTCTCATCTTTTAGTCCATGTTGTACATTGGACATTTAGTCTAACTGTTCAAGTAAGTGTAGGCTTGTTCTGAGGCTAGCATAACTATGTGAGAATGGCAAAATTAGTAAGGTCAGCTTGTTCTCAAGATCTTTTCTCATTCTTTCCATTAGAAGAGGCCGGTACCTCTTACTTACTATATTGACTGTCTGATTCATCATGTGTCCAGTTTGCCACTCTTTCCATTGTGAAAAAGTGTGCAAAAATAGTGGAAAATTGTATAGAATTTAGCATTACATGTTCCAACTCATCATACGATGGCGCGATGGTCTATTGAAATGGAAAATTGAGCTTAGCATATATTTTATACTTACCTGTTATTTTTTTAGTAACCCTGGGTTAGACTTTATTGAGCACCCTAAGTGTCTTATTTATTTCACAAAACTGGTACATGATGTGCTGGGAATTGCTTTCATTCAAACACTGAAAAAGTCAATCTGTGGACTGTACTCAACACGACAACTCCAGATGCCAGAGGTTATGGAGGGATTTTTCCAAGGAGACTAGGGTGGGGCACAGTCCTTGATTTGGCCAGATAATGTTACCATGTTGAACTAAACTGAGGCGAGGTCATGCCATATTTATCATTCATTACTTTGCCTTTCTTTGGATGTATTGTTTTGTAATTTTTGTATTGTGATAAAAAGTACACAAAGCGGTCATCTGAATTTAACAAGGTGTCACAGTGCTCTTTTCCTGACTACTAGGCTACCCCAAGAGGTGCGTATTGTACTCTGAATAACATAATTCCCATAGATCAGAAACCTCTCAATGCAGATTGTATGACAAATGATAAACCAACCACTACCTTATTGATACCAGCGTAAGCTGCTAGACCTGAAAACGTCTGACTTCCCTTCCTTACCTCTCTCTTGAGGTTATCCATAGACACAGTTGGTATTTCAAATCAGCATGTTCTACCCCACATTTCTGACCTTGCTTCTATCATCATAGGTCCCATTATGTGTTCTTTTGAAGTCCTACTTTGCCAGACAATGTTTTGGATTGCTATATTCTGTGGAAAAAATGAACTATACTGTTTTCTGTAGGGCTGATGAAGTCTACCTCTGCATCTATTATAGCAAGGAAAATTAGGTCCTTCTTCTGTTGTCTGGAACAGACTGTCAGCCTGTTACCCATATCCCACAAATGTCTAAGGAATTGTCAGCATTGCTTTCTCAGATGCTTTTCACTTTATGGTCCACTGGGGCCAATGATATGGGGTGCATTCTCTCAAGATCTTATGTAAATATAAATAAATCAGATGAAGCTATTACCCCGTAATCCAGAGTATCTTCTCAAGCCTGAAACCAAAGCCAGAATTGTACCAGTCATCGCTGATCAGATCAAGCAAGGTGTTTTGGTGCCAATTGTTTGTAGGTGCAGTACCCCTATACTTCTGATCCAGAAGGCAGAAAAGACCTCTGAGTATAATGTGCTTTCCTGCTATTTTGCATTAAATGTGTTCTACTTCTATGAGCTTTCCTGAGTGTCTAATGTTTGCCACAATACTTTCTAGTCAGTAGTAGTGGAGGACAAAATGATTCTAACTCTCACTGTCACAGAAATTAGCGCAGCTGTCCTCAGTAGTAACAATGTCGCCTCTGGACTGAGCCTGCAGACCAAATGAGGATAAGCTACCTCCTAATATAGACGCAGCCACAGTGGGGCTCTCTGGCTACCAGCTAACGAAACTTTGTAACCCTTCTGTTGGAGCCCTTTGTGTCTAGAGGTTGATAGTAATAAAAATAATAACTTCTTTTTAGGTCTCGCTGTCTGATGGCCGAAGACCTACTGTATCCAATATAAACTTGGGATATAGGTCTCTTCCTTGCTCATGACTGGATGGCATTCCTGTCTATCCGAGTTCCATGCGCCTCCTTTAATGCCTTTCCTCCCTATTCTTGTGTTTGGCCTCCCACAGGAGTATTTCATTCTCACTATGGTGTAATTCGATGAGTTATATCCTTCTTCTGCAGATGTCATACAGAACTTTTTTCTCTACTTCTCTCTTGTTCTATATACTCCCCTCTCTTCCCACCCCTTGCACTTTTTATTTAAAAATTGGGTCCAACCCGGTCCTATCTCACTCGGTTTACTGCCTCCGACTAATTTAGCAGCGGGTGCTCATCTTTAAATGATTTTTCAACCATTCGAAGATTGAAGGCATAAAAGTGCATGTCCACCCGCATGACAGCCATCTAGGGCAAAATCAATGGCAAATCCTGTTGGTCTCCTAATGGCTTTGCGAATGCTTGTTCATATTGCCATTCATACTACACATTTATTGTTCATAACCACAGTAAAAATACACATGTTATACCCAGGTTAATGGTGTTCAATTTACAGAGGAGGAGAGAGGACAGAAGGCTTAGTAGGCCTTGTTGGGATTCAGACTTGTGACCTACAGATGTTGGTGGCCAGCACTGCCTTACTAAGCAATCATAACCAAGAAGTATCTGCGAGACCAAGGAGAATGTAGTGTCGGAAGAACAGCAGAGGTTTAGCATTGAAACTCTGAATTCATCTGCTCAGAGCACATGTGTATCCTGGTGTAAAAGGAGCAACAGATATTAGGAAACACAAGCTTAGTGTAACGTTGGCCTTGCTCATGATGAAGACTTTCTTAGTGGGCAAACACCCTACACTTTTACCTAGTTTACTTGACTCAATCAATGCAAAACCTTAAAGTGCAAAGTTTCATCTAAACAGAACCTATGCCAAAGAACTGATCAGACCCTAAAGATAATAAGACTTTGATATCCACTGCTGGTCCTTTGCCTTACTCAGAGAAAATTAAATTCTGCAGAAACTCTTTACCCTGAGCTCAGTAATTACTGTAGTTCAAACAGCTAGCCAACTGAAGACACTGATTACATCAGATGACCTGAAGCCCTGGTTTGACTACTGATGAGCACCTTTCACTACATGGACATGTTATGGCTCCTTTAACTCTTTTCACCACAATTGCCAGGTGAGTTTTGGATGTCTTTGATATTTTGTCAGATTCAGCTCAGAGATGACCAATTTTGGAATGGTTTGAAGTTCTTGAAAAATCTTAGCTGGTTATTGCTATTTTAATCATATGCCAAAAATGTCCTGTTTGTGGGATGCTTAACCGACAAAATGGTAGTTCTTTATTAAGGTCTTTTTCCCCCTAGTAAAATATTTTGCAAATAAATTCAGCAAAAATGTGTTTGCCTTTAATTCCAAATATAGCAAGGAAGACCTTTTCTCTTGCAGCAAAGCACAATAAAAATGTTTCAATATATTTGGAATTTTACAATACATTTTCACAAAAATAAAATAAGCATTGTCCGCAATACACACCTCAAATTAACAATCCACTGCTTATTTCTGTTAACAATGACCGCCTGCTGAAAATCCTCATCAAGCTCGAAGAAGAAACATTAGCTCGAAGAAGAAACATTAGCTTGCTATCACTCTGCAGGAGTGACATACTCTAACAGATAACATGATAAGTAAGTAAAGCAAAATGCAACAAAGTAAATTCTAAGAGGGCACTAACCATGGAAGCCTGAACAAGTTGAACCGAAGTTCTGTTCCAGGCATCATATTGTTCAGCTCCAGAGTTCACTAAAGCCTGCAGCTGACTTGCAGCATTTTGTATGAGTCTAGAAGAGAAAACAAAACAGGATTTAAAACTTTTGCAGATTTAAGGAGAATGCACAACTGCAATGATTGATCTCATTGGCATCCCAGTACCTATAACTTTTGGTGAACTTGCCTGGAACAGAGCCTTTCTGTTTAACTTTGGCTTTGTTATCACTTAACATCAAATATGCCAACTCTATTACGAGTGAAGGAATGAGAATGAAATGGAATTTGTTTGGTTCACTGCATCTTGCTGTGAAATTAAAGGTGTGCATACACCGAATAAACCTCATTAAACCATATAAAGATTCTTGTTTTAGACAACAATGTTCCCTTTTAACTAACGTGGACTTTGTTTTATACATTCATGTACCATTTTTAGGTCTAGCCATACTTGGCATTAGCTGTTTCACAAATTTCATGGCAGCACACACACAACATAATATACAGACAGAAGCCTAAGTCAGCCATTACCTTGTTTAGATGACCAACCTTCTAGCATTGGACTGCAGTGCTATTCTTTATAGATTGGGACCATCCTACGTTATTTCACAGGTGTGTCGATTTTGCCCAGATGCACTAGTGGCGCCAAGACGCCCAAGGGTAAATGATGCGCTTTACAAATATTAAAAATAAATAAATAAATAAATAACGCACAGTTGTTCTTTTCCTTTGATTCTTGCTGTTGCCAGTCCATAAGACACTAGCAGCAGTAATGAAGGACCAGGTTTATACGTTTTTTTTTATTTTTGGCAAATACAAAGTTGTTTCAAAACTTAATTAACTTTCTGCTTCTCTGAAAGTCGGAGCATCTAATTTCTGCTCATGCCTAGTGGCTCGTCTGCTGCCACCAGTATGGACTCATCTCCTCCTTCTCACGTCCAGAAACTCTTCAGGTGTTGTTGCGAGCACTCATAAAATGTAAAGTGCCCCTCAACTGCATGCCCCTCCTCCCGCCGCTCCCACTAAACTGCTCCTTGCTAATTTAGAGTGCCCCACAGGCAACATGGCAATGCAATGAGAGTAGTAGAGCTTACTTCATGACTAGCACTGGCCTGGTCATTTTCCTTGGTTGGGTGTAAGCCACTTCTACCAAGTTTTAAGTGCACAAGCACTTAAGCACTGGTTAGCAGTGGGAAAGTGCTCAGAGTCCTAAAAGCCAACAAAAACTGGTTCAGAATACAGGAACGGCGGAGACAAAATGTCTGGGGATGACCTTGCAGAAAAGGCCAAGTCTAACACATGGCACAAGACTTTTCACATACGAAAGCAGCAAAACAACAATTTATAGCTGCAATGTGCTCCATTTTAATGTGTGGCATGGTTAAACAATACTGGTTTTTTGTACTATACCCCTTTACTGTTGAGCTTTTTTAGCTCATATATACATTGTTAACAGCAATTTTTCAAGTACAATGTGATGTGGGTAAAAAATCAGGACTTAGAGAGTCTGACACTTGACAAGGGGACCCCTGAAGGCTATGAATATCCACAAAACTATAGCAGCACCACATGCTGAAAGCATCAGGCTTTAAGTGTTTTAGAATGCATGGCTACAAATTAACCTCGCATAGTAAAAAGTTTTGTAAGTTCGACAAGGTTAATTACTATTACAATGTAATAGTACTTAATAAAGAGTAAGAGAACGACCCTCCGTCCAACACTGTCCAGAAATGTGTTCACTGTCTCCTATTTTTCTAGGTAGACCCTCAGTTGCTGTCTTTCTTCTACATTTTATTTATTTTAGGAGTTTTCTATAGTGCTGGCCATACCTGAGGGTATCGGAGCGCTTCACAACAGCATATGTATGTCAGATAACGAGTACAATACACACAAAGATGAGCGTTCAACAAGTCCACAGATAAAATACGCATAAAAAAGCGCTCAGATAGACCAGAGGCGATGAGGGCAAAGTAGTATCCTGAGAGCTTCACGTAGCGTTGCCGACCCCATGTGATGGGGAGGAAGGGGGGGGGGGGGGGGGGGAGAGGTTGGAGGTTGGTTGCAGGTGCGTGCGGTCTGGAGGCTGAAAAGTTAGAGCTTGAAAGTTACGTAATTGTTTTCGGGGAAGGCACGGTTGAGGTAAAGGTCTTTTAGGTGGCTTTAGAAAGGAGGGAATAGTTCTGATGTCCACAGGGATGGTGTTCCAGATTTTTGGAGCATTCCCTGCAAAGGAGCGATTTGCCATTTTCTGTTTGCGTGTTTTCAGGGGGATGAGAAGGAGGGAGATTGAACTTCTGAGACTTCTAGTTTGACCGGCTTTCTTGAGTTTCGAGGCTAGGTATTCGGTTTTCCTTGTGTGCAGGGCTTTGTGTGTCAGGCAGGCCGTTCTGAAGCTGGCCTGCATTTCCACTGGGAGCCATTTTTGATCTCTGAGTGCGGGAGAAATGTGGTCACATTTTTTTACTCCTCAGGTTATTCTGGCCGCTGTATTGATGGTGGTTTTTCGGGGTACAAGGCGGGAGAGAAGGGTACCAGAGAGGATTGCGTTCCCGTAGTTCAGTCTGGATAACACAAGAGATTGGGTGGCTGTTTGAGATCCGCAGGTGGAATGTAGGGTTTGACTTTGTTGAGTAGCTTCAGATTGAAGAAGGCTCTCTTGACAGAGTTTTTGATGTGGTTCGCCATGGATAATTTGTGGTCCAGGGTGATTCCCAGTGATTTTACAGAGTTAGTCAGAGTGGGATTTGCGTTGAGAGTATCAATGGCTTTCAGCCACTCTGTCAATTGCGGGTTTTGTTCCTTGTTGGAGATGAGGAGGATTTCTGTTTTACCTTGATTAAGTTTCAGGTGTTTCAATGATAACCACTCTTGGACTTTTTTGAGAGTATTATTGAGTCTTAGAATGTCGTTGAGGGAGGAGTATTCCAGGTATATCTGGGTGTCATCTGTGTATAGGTGGAAGGGGATGTTGGCTTTATTCAGAATGGAAGCGAGGGGTAACATGTAAATGTTGAACAAATGCGGCGAGAGAACGGAACCTTGGGGGACGCCTCTTTTCACGGGGAGGTCAGAAGTGAATGATTTGATTTTGACTCTGAGAGCGATTCTGGAAGAAGGATGAGAACCATTGCAGAACCTGTTCTTCTGTACCAACTCTCTCTTTGAGGGCCTTGATGAGAAGACTATGATCAACCATGTCCAATGCTGCTGACACGCCAAGGAGGATGAGTAGGCAGCAATGGTCTGAGTCATGGGAGTGACGGATGTCATCGACAATGTTAAGGATTGCAGTTTCGGTGCTATAGCCATTTCTAAAACCTGATTGATGCTGATCTAGCAGGTTGATAGTGTCAATCTGTTTGTTCAGTTGGTGGAGAACGCATTTTTCCAGAATTTTGGCCAAGAAGGGAAGATTGGAGACTGGTCCGAAGTTATTCAGGTCGTTTGAGTCAAGGCCTGTTTTTTTCAAGAGAGGATTTACATGTCCGACCTTGAGGCAGTCGGGTATGTAACCCGTTTTTAAGGAGCGGTTTATGATTTCGCACAAGAGTGGAGCGAGGGCGAATTTCAGATCTTTGGCCAATTGGGATGGTAGAGGGTCCAAGTTATGGCATGAGGGTTTCGACAAGACGATTAAGTTGAGAATCTCAGTTTCCGTGACGGGTCGAAGGCGGACCAGGTAAGTGTGGGTCGCCTGCTTGAGGTGGATTAGATTGTTGTGAGGTTGTTGCCTGGAGGATGTGGGTTAATGTCAAGGGAAAGTTTGATCTTGTCGATTTTGTTGTTAAAAAAGTTGACGAAGTTATCGCATAAGGCTTTAGGGGGCTGGACGAGGGAATTCGATGGTTTGAAGGTTTGTTTTTTAATGATGTCAAATAGTTCTCTTGGTCTGTTTTTTGCCTTATCGAGCGCAGTATAGAAGAAGTTTGTTTTTTCTTTAATGATATGGTTTTTGTACTTTCTTCTTGCTGATTTGAGCTTTTCGCAGTGGCTGAAGGAGGGGTTCTTTCTCCAGAGCCGTTCTGAGGCTCTGAGTTGCCTTCTTTCTTCGCTGATGTCCTTGTTAAACCATGTTCTTGAGGGGAGTTTCTGGTGTTTTTCAGTTTTACAGGGGCGAGTTGGTCTAAGATGGAGGACATCGTTGTGTTGTAGTGTGCTGTGAGTTCAGCAGTAGAGAGGCCGTCCTGAGAAATGGGAAGGAGGGAGGATATTTTTTCTTCTAGGTCAGCAGTGCTGATCTGCGATAGGTTCCTAGACCACTTAGGGGGGTCTCTGGTGGAGGGCTGATACATGATCGGTTGCGATAGGTGGAAAAGGATTAGGTAATGATCGGACCAGTCGACTGGAAGGATGTGGTCAATAGTGACTGCGTCCTGTTGGGCGATGATGGCGTCCAGGATTGCACCTTTGTTGTGGGCTTCTTCTGAGCAGTGTTGGGTAAGCTTGTTGGAGTGTAATAGGTCATTCAGTGTTTGTACTGGAACACTCTTCTCATCATTCCAGTGGAGATTGAGGTCGCCTAAGTTTATGTTGTTAGTGCTTCGGAGGGAGCAGTGGGCTATCAGGTCTGACAGGTGCTCCGTGAACGAGGTGGTGTTGCCTGGTGGATGGTACAGGAGGTTACAGTGTAGTACAGTGTTTTGGGCGGTACTGATGTTGGTGGTTAGACATTCAAAGGAGTTGTGGTTAATGGACTCTATTTCAGAGATCGATATGTTATTGTTGTGAATAATTGCCACCCCACCACCTATTTGGTCCTTCCTATCCTTGTTGATGATAGAGTAGCCTGGGGGTACGAGAAAATCCAGAATGGGGGTCGAACAGTCGTTTAGCCAGGTTTGGGTGACGAGGGCTATGTCTATGTCATGGCAGAGAATGGTTTCTGCCAGCTCTATGGCATGTTTCGCGGCTGATCTGCAATTGATGAGCATGCAGTTTGTGTTGGGCCTTCCTATATTGGGATCAATGGGGATGTTGATGAGTAAGGGTGGTGGTCTGGGGGGTTTCGGTAGGATTTGATAGTTTCTGAAGCCGGTGATTACCTGGATTGTAGAATGTTTGTCGCTAGGGGTGGTGTATAAGGGGGGTGGTCTAGGGGGTTTCGGGAGGAATTGATCGCTTCTGAAGCCGGTGATTACCTGGATTGTAGATTGTTCGGCGCTAGGGATGGTGTATGAGGAGGCCAGCTCGAATGCTTCCTCTGGGGACATGGCTTCAGCGGTTCTGCTTGGTCTCGTGGCCTGGTGCGGGGAGGGGCAGCGTGTCTGACTAGGGGGCGGGGGTTTTGTGTGGCTAGGACGTGTGGGGTGAAGAACGGTGGGAGAGGGGTGGGAGTTAAGGGGGATTGTGAAGCATCAAGAGGTTGGATAGGATGAGATTCAGTCCCTGTATTATAAAAGCGACTTGATTTTCGATACGGACGAGATGACAGTCCGTCACATCTTGAGTGTGGGGGGGGGGGCTTGCTTCTGGATGGGGTCACTGCAGCCTGTTGTCGATTTGGTGGAGAAGGGTTGTCTTTAGGTGTTTATTATGTTACCCGATAGGGTGCTAGAGTGGGTCGAATGGTGTGGAGGGGTTGGGTGTGGTGGTCATTTGGAGTTGGAGACGGGTTGAGACTTGAGGTTGGGAGCCATGGAGGAAGTATTGTGCTCGTCTGAGTAGGCTGGGGCATGTTAGGCTGTGTTGGGTGTGGGGGAACCAGGTGTGGTGGTCGTTTGGTCTTGAAGAAAGGTCGAGGCTGAGGGATGGGCGCCTCGGGGGAAGTATTGTGATAGTCTGGGGGAGATCGAGGGATGTTAAGCCTAGGGGGAAGAGCTGACGGAAAGTCTAAACTAGGGGACTTGGCTAAGACCTTGGAACTGCAAGGAGTGGGTAGGGTTTGGGGTAGAGCGTCGGAGGCTGCGGATGCGGGGGGTGAACTGGAGCTGTAGGGAGAGGGGAGGGTTTGGGGTTGGGTGTAGGTGGCTGGGGATGCGGGGGGTGAACTGGGCATGGGGGGGCTGGTTGCCCAGTTGGGAGAGGGTCATGTGGGAGGGGGGTGATGAACAGGTGGGGTTGGAATGAAGAGAGGGGAAGAGGAGATCAAAGGCTTCAAGATTGTCGCTGTTGGCTTGGATCAAGACGGTGCCGTTGGAGTATATGGTCATCGAAGTGGTTCCGTGGCGTGGCAGGTGATTAGGGGGGTAGAATGAAAGTTTACAGCTGTGGGGCGTGTTGGTGGTTTTGATGATTTGGTGTTTTGCTCTAAAGTTGGAGATCCAAAAGCCAGGTCTGGCTGTATGAAAGATGAGGTCCATTTTCACTTGACCTTTCACGGCAGAGTGATAGATGTCGGCAAAGAGGGACTCTGAGAATTGCCTGATCAGTTTATGTTTAAGGGATTTTTTTGACTAAGGTGCGAGGTTAGAGGGGAGAGACAATGAGAAGGAGTTTGGACCATGTCGCCTAATGTAGGGTGAGGAGAGGGGGTGGGGGGGGGGGGGATGACGTGAGTGGAGGCATTATGGTTGGGTGTCAGTGAGGATGATTACTTTATGGGAGTTCTACTACTAACCTAGTGGTCGAGGCGGGGGAGCTTCCCAACGGGTTTAAGGGAAACCGATCTATCAGTAACTGTAGTGTGTTGGAGGGAGGAGAAGAGTCGGAAGGGAGCTATGACGCGGGGATGCGGTCTCTACGCAGATGATGCGTAGTCACTGAGGCTGGTGCTCTTTATGAGACCAATTCAGCATGGGAGGAGAGGGCCTTGACAAAGGGAGGAGGTCCGGATTACTCTGATAGCATCTAGTAGGGGAGCCAGGGGCAGGAGGTTGTCACCCGGATTTTACCCAGGGAGTGACTCACCTGCGCCTCGTTTGGTTCAGCAGCCGATGCTCCCTTGCGTAGGTTTCAATGTGGGCACCGACTGCTAGTCCCCTAGAGTTTCATGGGGAGTTGTCACGGTTGACCGCCATTATGAGATCAGGAGGAACAGGGGGGATTTGAGCAGGGTGCTCAGAGACTGCCAGTATGAAATTTGTAGAGATGTCCGGGGCAGGAGGCCGTCTGGGTTCTTGTTCTAGGCGAAGCTCCCATGAGCTAATGTTCAGAGTGCCCCTCTTGATCGTTCGGGACAGAGTGACTCGTCTAGTTGTCTCTAGCTTTCCGCCATTATGAGGTCAGGCGGGACGGGATGATCCGGGCAGGGGCTCCTGTTTGGAAATTGTTACCTTACCAGTAGGAGGCCAGAAGGCGGGAGAGAGAGCCCGGGATCATGTTGGGGCGTTGCTCCCCCCCCAACGTTCACTTCAGGCTGCTCCCAAGTCAGAATTTTCTGTAGAATTCCGCCATTTTGAAGCCAGGCACAACGAGGTGAACCGGGCAGGGGCTCCGGTTTCAGTTGTGGCTTTTCGAGCGGGAGGCCAGAGGGAGCGAGAGAGAGCCCAGGTTCGTGTCAGGGGGAATGCCACCCCCCCACGCTCAGTTCAGGCTGCCCTCGGGTCTATATGTCAAGAAATTTTGGACACCGTGATGTGTGGAACTCCATTTTGGAGTCAGGAGGGATAGGGGGATCCGTACAGGCTCTCCGGTTTTCGATCCTGGCTATTTCAGTGAAGTCGAGGGCTAGAGGCAGAGCTCCGGTTCGAGCCAGGTCGATTTCCACCCCGGGCTCACTTCAGGTGGCCCCCGAGTGCTTCGGGGCATAGCATTACCGGTTGGCCGTGATGTTTAGACCGCCATTGCTGAGCCAGGCGGCGTGGGGAGAGGGGGTGAAAGCAGAAAGGATTCGGTCCAGCAAGAGGATAGGGGAGGGAACCAGTCCCCTGGCTTGTGGGCAGGCACGTAACCTTCTGGAGAGCTTCGGTATGACCCAGTTTTTCTTACGTTCGTGGGAAACCGCCGAGCTGTCTGCCATGTTAGGGTCAGGCGATACAGGATTCGATTGCGTCCTACGATTTCCTCACTCCGCGATCTCATTGCAGTTCCGTCTGTGGGTCTGGGTGAGTTGTCGTCTGTGTCCGGTGTCGGCTCGGAGGCTCCAGCCGTTCTGGGCGAGGTGGCCTTTGATCGAAGGAGGACAGGGAGGTGCCGTTCTACACGGAAGCAGCAGTTGGCGGACAGTGAGAGAGGCGGCGATGCTCCGCGTCATTCAGGTTTGTCCTGTTCTGGAGGCTCTGGATGTTTGTGAGTAATCCAGCTTCATGCCACGGGTAGGATGGAGGGCAGAACGCAGTGCTCGTTAGCGGCGGTGAATTGTTCCTTGATTCTTGGAGCTCGATCTTCGGAGCTCCCTTCTAGCGGCCACTTTGTTGCCCTGCAAGACATAGTGACATAGTTGCCCTGCAAGACATAGTTTCAGCCTCTGCTGTGGTCCTTCTCAACTTCTCATTTGATGTGATTTTAGATGGAGCATCATTGGCACCATGAATCCTACTGTGTATATATCAACATACACATCACCATACAAGGTATGTCAAGCACATGTTTAAAATAATGGGAAAAAGACAACTGTTATACTGCAGCCTATTTTCAAATCTACCAACCAGTTCCAAGTAGTTGAATGCTAAGACAGAACATTTCATAATTCTCCTCAACTTCATATGGAACCCGGAAAAAGAACTATTAACATCGATGGATATAGTACTCACCTAAGAGCTCTGTGTTCATAAGCTTCAATGTAAATTTCAGGATTTAGAAAATCCAGTTTGTTCTTGGCCCGGCATTTCTTGGCTCTAGGAGAAGTGAAGTAGATCACAGACTGCGGCAGTGCCTGACCAGTCTGAGCCACCGCGCAGCATTTTATCAAAAACCTGGGAAAAGATCAAACATGTTTATGTTATGTGGTGACTTGCAGTCTCAGGGAAACTTCAGCAACAATGGAGAGTTATGGCTTGAAAGTAAAACGAATCCGTAGGAAGGTTCGTTTTCAGAAATTGGAAGTAAACATCAACTTCAGAGTGATTCATAAAAAAGTAGCAGGAAGAAAATACACCAACAGTGCAAAAGTGGGTTATCTATCCCTGCTGGAAAGCTACAGTGTATCTTGTAAAAAGCCTACTGTGCTGTAGTTGTGCTTCCCCCCATAATTAATTATATTTTTAATAGCTCTTTAATGAATTTTCATAATCATAAAGGTGATATTTACATGTTCAATGCAAGATCATTCGTGACAGTTAACATATCTACTACACCAGAAGCATTGATGCTCACAATATTCACTAAGGAGATATGGAGCGTTAATAGAAAGAAATACAGAAATGAACCAATAAACTAGACCACATCACAGCGTTGCAGTTTAAGACCCCCTGGCCACATCTTCTAAGAGCTCCATGAAATACGGTCAAGCCCACCCTGACCTTTAGGAGTCAGGGTGACCCGATGATGAAGCATGACACCACTAGGGTGTGTGACGGTAATTAAAACAGAGGAATTCTTTCCTTTCCCACAACCCGGTGGGTAATAACTAGGATGCTTCAGTAATCATCTTCCTATTTTTAACAAGGGTTTATTTATTTTTCATTATCTCATTAACTGTGGGGTACTTTGTGTGACTTAGGGCCCGATGTAGGTAATCCCAGATTACCGATTCTTAAATACCGAATCATACCGACTTGGTATTTAAGAACTGGCAATCGGGATGTAGGTCATTTTACTGATTTGATTACCGAATGGGTATTTACCGATTCGGTAATTATTATTATTTTTATTATTAGGGGAATTTATAAAGCGCCTGGTGTATGCCTACAGGCGTGTCCCCGCGCTATGAAAAGTGGGGTAAGCAGTCCAAGCAGCCAGCACAACCGTCTACCGTCTGAATAAGTGAGTCTTAAGTTTTGTTCTAAACATGAGTTCTGATGACTCCAAGCGTAAATCTGACAGAAGGTCATTCCACTGCTTCGCTACCAGATATCTGAACGACCTTCCCCCCATACGCGCCTTCCTAATTTTTGGAATTTTCAGAAGACCCGTACAGGAGGAGCGCAGAGTCCTTGTGGGCTTATACCTGGTGACCAAGCTCTGTAGCGGGGCAGGGGCTTTGCCACCCAGGATGCGATGACACGTGACAAGGGCTTTGAATTCCACCCTGCTCCTAACAGGAAGCCAGTGCAGGGCCTGGAGTGCTGCCTTAGAGGAAGATCTTCTAGGAAGCCTCAGAATAAGGCGAGCATTCCTGGAGGCCCATAGGAATGAATGTCAATTACCGAATCGGTAAATACCGATTCGGTAATTGGGGGAACATAGAAGGCTGGCAGGGTGTCACTTTGACACCTTGTTGCACCCCTCAATTGAGCATGGGTGCAACATGGCACTGTTTTAAAAGGAAAAAAATTGCTTTTTAAAGGGTTTTCATTATTTACCACCAACTTCTAGTTGGTGGTAAATAACGAATTCTTAAACCCCTGTAGCACTGATTACAGTGCTACCTACATGTCAAAAGGTAAAATTACCGAATCTGTATTTTAACATGCCCCTACATCCCAAACTCCAAATACCGGTCGGTAACGGTCGAAATCGGCCGTTACTGACCGGTATTTGCCTTCCTACATCTGGCCCTAAGAATTTACTCCGGGAGGACGTACTCCTACCAGAGATTCCCTCTGTGCCCTTGTGACACATGAGGAGCATTATTCTCTAAGTGTTTCAGGTTTTGTGCCAACATATCTAGTACACCAGAAGCATTGATGCTCACAATATTGATCCTCACAATATTCAGTAATGAGATATGGAGCATTAATAGAAAGAAATACAGAAATGAACCAATAAACCAGACCACAACACAGCGTTGAAGTTAATATCAGCCACCACAGAGATCTGTGCATTGATGATTCTTCAAACATATTTATATCCGGACCGAGCTCTGTAGTCCTATTCAAGCTCTCAAATGCTCTACACTCTTGGTAAAACCAAAACATATCCTTAAGGCGACCATACTGTGCAGTAATCCTTATCCAGTCATACAAAGGCAGTGATGCATGCAACAAGTATAGTATGAGGGGAGCGTCATGTAACATGGGGGCATCTCATCCTACTTAGTCTATGTTGCCAGGAGTATGGCCTTCCATTCCGTTATCATCAAACCCTCCTGTCTTTGCTGTCGTAAGAGGGCCAGTACTCTGATTTCAGGAGCTATCCATTTAAGTAGATCCCACAGCCATTTTCTGAGTTGTGGGGGCTGTTGAAGCCTTTCACTGTATTGCAATAGTGTGTTTACCAATCAGTAAAGACAAATCAATAAATCTGGTTAGTTTGTTTGGGGCTAGTGAGAGGTTCCAAAAGACATTTTGCCATGTGCATATCTAGTCGCCGCTCTGTAAAGTCATGAATTGCATCAAGCAACAGCGACCAAAATGGCTGTATTTGTGCACAATGCAATACCATCTGGATGAAGTTTGCATAAACCGTGGGGCATCTGGGGAACCTCGAAGCTACATTCGGGTATATCGTGGCAATGCGTGCTGGGGACAAGTAAGTATAGTGAAGGTAATTCAGCTGTGTGTACTTAAAACAAGGAGGGACTCTATTGACTGCTTTAGCGCACTCCAAGGTCCGTGCCCATTTGTTACCTTATATATCCACCCGCCCTCCTCCAAATTGTTGTTCCCATTTCATTCTAAGTGTGGCTAAATTGTGGTAAAAAGTGTGGGCTAGAGCCCTAAAAATGGAGGTCACTGCATTTAGTTGTATCATATGTGCAAGTAATGTACCTAAAGCTTCACATTTCAGAGGTTCATGTGTACCAGCTTCGCCATATCACATGAATGGCCACCACCACTGCATTATTTGTAAAGAATTGAGCAACACTGAGGCCACAACTGAATATCATTATGTGTGCAATGTAGTATCTAGTGTTCTCAGGCTACCTTCGCTAAGTAATGGATTATCCATAAGGTACGATCTGGGAAGTACGGGACTTGCAAACTCAGTTGGTGTCCACATTTGTGCCAACAGTACCGGAGTGTGTGTAGCGGATATTTCCGCGTCCCCAGTACACAACGCACACAGTAAGTTATTATTGCCTTTCGTACGCCTGAGATCCATTTGTTCGAGGCCTGTTTCAACTGCCAACCAACTCCCATCCCAACCATTTGTGATGATCGATCTCCATTATTAGGGACCCCGATTCTGGCTGCATGGATAAGGAGTATCACCTTTTCACTAGAGATATGCCGCCTTTGAGGAGTCCTAATCAGCTCTAACAGGGTCAAATTAAGGTCTCAAAAAAAAAAGTAATCCTGCTTGGTGTCTATTGATATCTGAAGCAAAAACAGGGGATGCAGTTCCTAAAGGGGGTTTGAGGTGAAAAGGGGAAAAGACAAAGCTTTTGTCATGTTGCCCTCACACACCCCGAAAGGTGTCATGCTTCATCATTGGGCCTTGCTCCTCGTCGGGCCGGCGCTGCAATGCTCGCCGGGCTCACCGTTTCCGGGGCTCTTTGTCGGAGATCTTTTAAGGAAGCCATTGGGTGTGTGCGGGTATTGGGCCATGTGGGTAGTGTGCACGTAGGTAGTGATTTAAAATAGGTCAGGGTCAGTTCTATACTCAAAAGTTTTAATGGTGGAGGTAGATCCTGCCTAGCTAAAAAGAATGGAAGCCCTATGGGAATATTATGTTCCAAGCGGGCAGTCTCTAAAGTGGGGTCGACATGTTTTGTGCCAGGGTGTTCGCTAAGAATCGGTTGGCACTTCTTCAGGACCTATGTGTAGTGTAGTGCACAATTAAAGACAGGCTAAAAAATTATAATGAGCAGCCTGTTGTGAGGCCCTAGTAGGCCTATACTGGGCAAATTAGCAACCATTCAGTATAGAGCCTACGGTGGACGGGGTTGAAACATTGACCTGTTTCTGTTTGACGACTCTGGGTGAGAACAGAACAGAGCTGAAAGTGGGCAAATTCATCTGAAATGCATCAACTTATTCATGTTTTCAGAGCAGCAGCACAAAGTGGAATGCAGAATTGCTTCTGCATCACTATCTAATGTTTCATGTGCACCAGCATGCACGTGTCTTGAAAAGTGCATTGCTTTTGAGTACGTGACCTTTGCTTCCCACAGGTACGAATTAGCAATAGAGCGCTTGGGAGCGGTAATCTATTTTTTCTGCTTGCTCCGAACCATTCGCATTACCACTGTTTGTTTATTAATGAACTGTGCGATTACTTAAAATCATTACAGTATAAAAAATGCAGTGTGGTTCAAATAAAACACAGTAAAATACAGTAAAATGCCCCCCCCCCCCCACCCCCCCCTGCTCGACCTACAACGGTCAGGGACCAATGGTGCCACAATGGTACGTGGTCTCGATACTGACTATGTTCACTGGTACTATACATTATTAAGAAGAATTAAAGTTTTTAGAGTCAGCATGAGGCCTCGCATACTAGAGTCTGGAAGGCGTGTAAAAGTTCGACATCCTCAGTTGCACTGTGGACTTCATCGGACCCTTAGTCAGCCCCAGTTGGATACCTCTGACTGATGGGACCATTTTCTTTTCGACGACTCCCTGTGTTATCTGTGGATTGCCAACTTTAGGGCGGCGGGTCACAGGGCTCTTCGGGATGGTATCCTTTGGTTTGCCATTTTAACTTGATGGATGAACTTGCCTATCCTGGCTAATAAACATGTTGTGGTTTCAGAGAAACACCAATCCGAGGCCTCTCTACAAGTTCTGTGGCCCAAGATGCGTAGTGCTGGACGTAGCAATCTCTGTCGGTCACTGGCCAGCTTAGTGCAGCAACATAGCAAGTGTAGCCAGGATTCTCTGTGATAGTTGCAAAGTCGGCAGGCAGTGGCTCCGTCCGAGCGTGCCCAACGTGGGTTGAAGTCCGTTATCCTGAGGGCCAAGAGGCGCATAAACAGAATTTTTTGTCTTGCTTCGATTGTTAGTGAGTCTTGTAAATATGGTTGAGGTTTACCGGGAGTGTAGGACTTGTCCAAGGCCAACGTTAGCGGGTTGGGCCGGAGCGAGGAAAGGTCTAGCTCAAAGGAAATAGACTGGACTTGGCGCTTGACAGCTTTTGCCCAGGCGGAATATGGGATTTCGTGTAAGTGCAGACTCCGCCCCTCGATCTTCAGATCAATGGCTAGTTCTACCTTGGCTTGCCATGGGGAGCCCGCTTCCCCAAAGATGGTTTTTAGTGAGTGCTACAAGGTGTTTTTGGGCGACTTCAGAACTCTGATGTAGTATTTTCGCAACTCCCCCAGTAGTACCAGTTCAGGACGTTTCAGGCCTATTTCCAGTCTCACCCTATTATTCCGTGCCTGTTTGGGGGCTTGTAGCACCATCTTGTATGCTTTCGCCTGTGCCGCTTGGACCACTTTCTCAAAAGCCCCTGGATAGGCTATATGGCCGTACGTGATGGCGGGGATCAATTTAGCCCTGAGTACTGTCAGCATCGGATCTGCAGAGGGACTGGCCAGGCCGTGGCATTAGACGTCTTAGAGATGTAATTATTTTGTCAATTTTTGGTTTAAGCGTCTTCAGATGTTTGAATGCAGTAGCCCTCTCTGATACCCATGTGCCCAGATAGTTGTAGGATGGGGCCGTGGTGATTCTATGTTCCCCCAGAGACCATGAAGCTTTTGTTTTGTGTGGATGTTTGCAAAAGATTATTATCTTGGTCTTGCTCACATTAATATGTAGCTCGTTCTCCTTGTTATACGTGGCGAGACTGTTTAAGGCTCTTTGGAGGCCTATCCTGGTATGGTCCATAATTACTGTGTCATCTGCGTACTGGAGCGTACCCAGAACCAGCTTCCCCAGTCTGGGCGGTGCTAGATTGGCATCTTTCAGGGCGTGCCCCATGTCTGCAGTGTACAAGTTGAAAAGCAGGGGGGCCAGCACACACCCCTGCTTTAATCCAAAGTTAGTGGCAATTCTTGTGGTTGCAGATGTGGCGCTTAGTTTCACCTGAACCCAGGTCCCCTCGTAAAGTGCTTTTATGGCCTTTAGAAGATCTCTAGGGATCCCCCAAGACTCTAGTTTTGCCCAGAGCCGGCTTCTGTTCACACGGTCGAAGGCCGTTGAATAGTCAATAAAGCAACAGAACAGGGGCAGCTTATTCCGCATGTTGGCCTTCTTAGCGAGGTACGAAAGCGCTAGGATGTTGTCCAGCGTAGAACAGTTAGCCCTGAAGCCAGTCTGTGAGGGCGGGAGTATGCCGTTTTTATCCACCCAAGTTTAGGTCCTTAAGTAGAAGGTGGGCATAGACCTTAGCTTCAATGTCAAGGAGGGCTATCTATCAGTCTGTAATTAGCCGGGTTAGAGTGGTCACCTTTTTTGTGAATAGGAAAGAGGATTGAGCCTTTCCAGGAAAATGGCAGGGTTGCGGTTGCAAATGTGTGGTTCAAAAGAGGAGTAAGTTTGGAAGCGAAGAATGCAGGATCTTTCTTAAAAACCTGTGCAGGGATCCCGTTAGGTCCAGGGGCACCATCGGTTCTGATGGCTTTGATGTGCTTTGCAATCTCCGCCTCCGAGAATTTTCCAGGTCGGGTCGGACTTGATACTTCGTTGGGAGCACTTTCATAGCTGATGGTAGCTGCCGCCGCCTTGGACCACCCGGTGAAGCAGTGAGACATCCGCTTTGGCTCACAGGTGTACAGCCCCTTTGCATACTGTTCCCACACTTTTCCTCCAACACTGTTAACCTTGTGTACGCCTCCTGATGACAAGCTGTTGATGTAGCGCCAGAGCTTGCTATTATCTTTACCTTTAATTATGGAAAACACTGTCAGCCAATTCTGTTCGGTCCGTTTTCTTTTCAGATCCCAAATGTTCTTTTTGTACTTAGCTCGCAAAACGGCAATGGGGGGCCCCCCTGACGAGTAGATACCTTTCTTTTTTGCTCTCACTGCCTTGTTAAGTGCCTGCTTAGCCAGCTTAAGACTGTGGGTTTTTTGGTGGGCTGGGATGACATTTTTTTGACCGCTTCTTGATTGGTGAGTGTTGCCCAGGCACTTCAATAAGTCATTGGTCAGTGTTTCCCATAGGTGTATTATACATTCTCTGTCTTGTGGACTTGGTACTGTCACCCTGTTGGCTACGAATGCATTAAGTCTGTGGCTGAGATTGGTCGACCATTTTATTCTTTTAAGGACTGAGTGGTGTTCTTCGCCTGTGGTCATACCAATTACGGTGTAGGGGTCCGTCTGTTCTCGTGTCAGGTTGAATGTGACACGAAGGGGCCTATGGTCGCTTTCGGCTCTGTCGTCCACAGTGAAGTTGCGAAGTTTGTTAGCCAGGCCTGCATCGATGAAGATATAGTCTATAGTGGAGACATTCCTGAAGGTCGGATAGGCGGACCATGCGCAGTTGCGCGTTTTTTGTATCCTGTGGGTGGATTGTAATTTGCTAAAAGTTCAATTTCAATCAGTTGAGCTGACTTCCTGCTAGGTGTTGTCATGGGTAGCATTACAATTCACACACACTGACTTTCTTTGTTTGAGTTTTTGGCTTGAAAGCTGTAAATGTGAGGCAGACCTGAAGGAGCTTTAGTTTTATCAAATGTGCCGCCTCACCTGTAGCAATTGCCTGGATGAAAATCTTTAGGCCTGGGTTAGCAATATAACAATCTGTTAAATACCACATTTTTTTCAGTCTTCACAAACGTTTATTTAAAAAAGCTGGACATTGCCCTCTTAATTAGTTTATTTAAGAGACATTTTTTTCCACATTTCTTTGTTTTACTGCAGTGAGTAGTTCAAGGTAAATAGTGTTTGCTTTTATTAAACCTGGTTTCTTTGGTGACCAGAAACATTACACACATTGCATACGAGCTTTTTAATCTAACTATGGGTGAGAGTGCGCGTGATGGCCTACTTCTGTACAAATACAACTATAAGAGAACCGAATGTCTCCAAGAGTGCTGTGCTCGACTACCGACGGAGTTGAACACAGTAACTTTTTTTTGTTTTATAAAGCTCAAACTAGTCTCGAGGTATCAGGGCGCGTTACATGAGCACCAGTTGCATTAGGGTGAGGGTGGAGCTAGAAAAATAACTGTAAGGACGTTTGGCACATCTGAGGAACACATTGGCGAAGTTGTACCTAGTCACTGGTTCAAGTAATTTCTTAGTTTTCCTTTGAATTTTGGTACTTGTGTTTTGCATTTAAAAATGGAATATTATAGTGCAAAGGAAACAGGACCGGATGAGCTACTTACGCCTCACATAGAGCCATTTTAAAATCTTCACCAAGAGACAGTGGGATGGAGAGTGAAAAGGTTAGAGAGAAAGGGAATTACTTTGAAGAAAGAGGCAGCAAGAAGAAGAGAGGGGAAGTGATGGAGGAAAAGCAGGACAAGGATAATTAAGGAGGAATAAACAGATGTAGAAAACGAAGGAGAAACTAATACACTGAGGGAAGGGAGCCAGAAAGAAATAGGACTAGATAAGAGGAAATGTATAGAAAAATACAAGAGTTACAGCGCACATGGGCTAACGTGGAATCTCTAAGGAAAAATTAAGGGAGGGATGAGCGAGGACATGTAAATGACAAACATGAGGACTAAATGGGAAATTATACCGATTGGGAAAACAAAGTTAAGCTATTTCCTCATACAGTATTCTGATATCTATGGGTCTGCTTTATTAAACTAAATAAAATGAGGGAAGTGAAGGCTAGAGAGAGGGTAAAGGATATGGAGGACGAGGAAATTAAATTAGATAACTGAGTCTGGAGGGATACAGAGAGATGAAGAATCATGAAGGGAAGAAAGGACATAACAGGGCACAGAAAAATGGATGTCATTTCCAATTACCATTCACAAATATATTGTGCTACAGAAATGATCGTGGCCTGGCCATTACCTGCCTAAATATTCTTCAGGTAAGTATATATAGAAACGTATACATGTACTATCCTGAATTCTAAATCTACATCCTTTGAGATACCCACACATAAAGTCCTATGGTGACAGTTGCCCTTGCATGCACACTAGCTCACATAGTTTGGGACTTGCTTTTAGCCACACCAATTTCAAAATTCACCAGCCGCCACAGGGAATGGAGACAAACTCGCTGTACGGACGGACCTTAGCTGAACGTACAGTAGCTTTACTCGGCTCTGTCCTTCGTTTGCTCTCCATCCTAAATGCTCCCTTTTGTTTCCAGCACAGCCACAAACCTCTGCATCCACTACTGCCTCCCTTTTCTGGACTCGTCACAGTAGGGTGGGGTCAGTGAGTCTTGCTGATCCACCTGATGCTGGGACGAGCTGGGAAAGGTGAACCCTCGCTGATCGACACACACTCTTGGGATTCGCAGCCTGAAGCTCCCAAGATGCAGTAAGTCAGTGAGGGTGGGATACTTGACTCAGGAGGAGTGGAACTACATTCTGGCTGGTGATTCAAACTAGGGCTGAAGTCACCCCAGCCCTGAAAAACCTGCGAACAGCACATGCGCAGTAACTAGATGTGCCTGTCTGCTGCGACTGCCTGACCCTTGCGCGGAGCAAAGGTCAGAAAGTATGCTGGACGATTGTTCCTGCAGTAGGAAGGAGCCATTTATTTAATTAAACAAATAATAGAGGGATAAAAGTGGTGGGGCACAGCCCTCCGCTCGTATTAAGAAGCCGCCCATGCTCCTGCTCTAGTCTGGAGTAAATATTTGCCCTTTCTTGGGTGTCAAGGAGTAGGATAGGAGTTGGTGAATACCCTTAAACATGTAAGCTTGTAGGTGTGCACACACTTTCAGAATAATTCAGTCATAAACTACCACTTCACACCTACTTCCAGACCCTCTGAGTAAATTTGCTCACCCGAAAATCTCCATGCGAGTAACTCCTTTATAGGAGTTCAACACCAACTTTTATACATGTAAATAGATTCGAGAATCTTCAGGGTCACAACATTTTGACTCTTACAAGACCTGCGGAGTTCACCTGGTTGTAAAATGTTAATGTCCAGTCACTGACATAGTTTGTGGTATAGGCTCTCATATATGGCAAACAAGGTCACAGAGGCACACTGGGATAAAATTACTTGTCTAAGAATTACATGATATAGCCAGGAGAAGGTAATACAGTGAGCAGTCTCCATGATAAAGAGCTGGCAACCTAGGCTGCGGATCGCAAGTACAATCTGGGTTTATTTACAGAAACATTTTGTGAAATGGAGTAAATGTCTAAAAGTAAATTTGCCAGAGCAATACACAAGATGCTTCATCAGAAACTAAAATAAGAGGGAGCAATGGTACAATTAGAACAATGATATAGCCTGAACTGAGATATTTATGTTATATTTTATTATTATTATCATTTTATATGATATAAACAGAACTTCAGCACTGTTAAAAGTACATGCATATTAAGAGCTGTGATAATAGTTAGAAAGTGATCTAAAGAGAGCCCATTCATAAACAATGCCTGTCCAAAGGTAGATCCTGTGATACAATCTGGCATATTCAGAAAGCTGTCATATTCAGAGCCCTGCTATAATACACACCCAATGAAAAATAATATCATCCCTGCATAATCCGAAAGCTACTAGCAAAGCTCTGATATAATTAAAATCCTGTCTTAATTTCACAACTCACTGCATGGCACCAAACAAGACAAGTGGATTTTTCCCCAGAAATGATACAAAGTCTGAACATAGGTGAATCATATTCGTATACACCTACATCCCAATGTTTTCCTCTCCACCCTCCCTTTCACCCACATCCTCCAGCGAGGAACATGTTCAGAACACAGGTCCATTGTCTAATCAGGAGCCATCATTTAATGTACCTTTTGAAAAAACATTCACAAGCTCATAACTTTTTAAAGTTCTACGAAAGTCATTGTGGTCAGTCCTGCAGCTCTGAGCTCCTAAGGGCAGACTTCCAGACACCAGGTCTCCCTCCAGCTAGATCTTCTGCAAGTTCCAGGTCTGAGGGGTCAGCTGGGCCTTTCTACGATCAGGAGTCCTTCTGCTTTTTGTGTCCTTGAAACCCAAAAAACATGAGGTCAGTCACTTGAACCTTGGAGAGTAGTTCCAATCCTTGGGTGCCAGCAGGAGTTATGAGTCCTTGAGTCATTGTATGCATCTTCCACTAGCAGGACTCATGAGTCAGGTACCTTCTTCCAGCAGAGCTGCCATTTCAAATTAATTTTACCAGGCCCATTAAATGCTCTGAAGATGTGGTGGTGGAGGTGCCAGATTTATACTGTGCACTAGCCAGTGAGTGCAGAAAGTGTACTACCCAATCCTGACTATTTCACACAGTCCTCCCACCTGCTTTTCGGCATTTTCTCTCTGCCTTGCAGAAAAATTACAAGATTGCAAAACCCAGATGCTATCAGGAAGGCCTGGTTCAAGATTGCAAATACCAACTGCCGAGTGGTGCTATGACATAAGAATTTTGCCCCAGAACTCCTATTGCACTTTCCCATTATGATGATTGCCACATTCCCGCATAAGAGTTTGTTTTATGTTCGGCTGAACGCTTTATGACAGCAGAGTGAAAGGGACTCGGTAGGTGGGGATGTGTATGTCAGAGGAAACTACAATTCCCATGTTCCTCACACGCATGTTACGCATAGTGACAATGTCACTTCCTAGAATTCCTGTCTTTAGTGGTTAATGTCAGCGTCCAGCTGCCTCTCGCTGGGACCCTGTCAGATTGAAGCCCGGACCACTGTTTGGGTGAGCTTCTCAGTACTATTTGATTCATGCCTTCTTTTTTCCATTCCTGGAAGACTATCTGGGATAATTCCAAAGGGTATCCATTTAGTCCGGCGCATAGTGGAATAGAGAGTCATGTAGTCAGCAAGATTGTTTGAGCACCACGCTTTCTCTGCGTTTTTAGCGAGTCACCTTAGGGTCACTGTGACCATTAAACTCCGGCTACATGGGGACTTTGTTCTTTTCAACCCATGGCAGGGTTAAATTGACTGTCACGTGGGAATAGCTAGATCGTCTCAAGTTGAGACAGCCATATTCACGTTTTAGCCCTGAGCACGGTGAACATTCACATAAGTGATCCAGTGTAGTGCGTAATATTCAGGGCAGAGGTATATAATGTTATGAAGGTGGGCGAATTATTCCACTGATTGCTGTCAATGAGATAACAACATGAGGGTGAGGTACACTGATTTGTGGTGCACTGACTGTTTAGGTCTCGTGACCTACAATGCGCGCAAGCGCATTGAGGGAGCGAGAATTCAAGTAGCCAAAATCCTCGTCAAACCAAGGGCTTTCAGCCGCGGTTTTCTTGAAGTTCACGTGAATCACGTGAGCAAACAAGCACGCGCATTCACGGCCTACTTTCAGTTTCCAGCAAGGGCTTCTCCTCCCCTAATTATTCATGGCCAGCCGCAGGCCGGCCGTACTTTCAGTTTCCCGGCCGCTCACAGCACATCAAAGGGCTTCGCCCAGCGTGCGCTCTGCGGCTTCTCCTCCCCTATGCCTGTTTATCGGCACTTCTCCTCCCTCTCCCCGCACACAGCCTTCCTTGGATTTCTCCTCCCCCTCCCCAGCCAGCCAGCTGCTGCTCTCGTGTGAGACAGTAAACACGGCACCTTTTCTACCGTGAGCTTAGAGCAGATGGACACATACAGAAAATAAGCACTGTTACGTCTGAAAACTTCCCGGTATGTGAAATGCGGGCTTCCGGGACTTCCTGTCACGTGACCCGGAGCCCTTCCTGCAACTTCCCTTCTTATTACCACACCATTAGCCTCTATGAATGAACGAGAAGCTCCACCTAACCAGACCCAAAAATGTCACTTGCAGTCTGCCCCCGATGCCACAACGAACTAGAAAAACATAGCTGCATCCTCCAGCGTTTATCTGGCTGCTTTAGGGCACTTCTCCTCCCTCTCCCCGCACACAGCCTTCCTTGGATTTCTCCTCCCCCTCCTCAGCCAGCCAGCTGCTGCTCTCGTGTGAGACAGTAAACACAGCACCTTTTCTACTGTGAGCTTAGAGCAGATGGACACATACAGAAAATAAGCACTGTTACGTCTGAAAACTTCCCGTTATGTGAAATGCTACTCACTTGTTGCTCTTGTGCCTGCTGGACCCTCGCTGGACCGGGACCTCCGTTTGAGCTGCTGTTGGGGCTGTGTGTGTGCCGCGGGCGGCGTGCTGGATCTGCCGGTGTGCCGCTGACCGCCCCCCTACCGCTGCGGGACTGCGAGGCGATTCTAACAGCTGCAGCCTCTTCCCGCAGCGGCCACGCCCCCTGATTACCACGCCCTTTAACTTTTCGTAGCACCCGCTCCGCGGGTGCTACTCACTTGTTGCTCTTGTGCCTGCTGGACCCTCGCTGGACCGGGACCTCCGTTTGAGCTGCTGTTGGGGCTGTGTGTGTGCCGCGGGCGGCGTGCTGGATCTGCCGGTGTGCCGCTGACCGCCCCCCTACCGCTGCGGGACTGCGAGGCGATTCTAACAGCTGCAGCCTCTTCCCGCAGCGGCCACGCCCCCTGATTACCACGCCCTTTAACTTTTCGTAGCACCCGCTCCGCGGGTGCTACTCACTTGTTGCTCTTGTGCCTGCTGGATCCTCGCTGGACCGGGACCTCCGTTTGAGCTGCTGTTGGGGCTGTGTGTGTGCCGCGGGCGGCGTGCTGGATCTGCCGGTGTGCCGCTGACCGCCCCCCTACCGCTGCGGGACTGCGAGGCGATTCTAACAGCTGCAGCCTCTTCCCGCAGCGGCCACGCCCCCTGATTACCACGCCCTTTAACTTTTCGTAGCACCCGCTCCGCGGGTGCTACTCACTTGTTGCTCTTGTGCCTGCTGGACCCTCGCTGGACCGGGACCTCCGTTTGAGCTGCTGTTGGGGCTGTGTGTGTGCCGCGGGCGGCGTGCTGGATCTGCCGGTGTGCCGCTGACCGCCCCCCTACCGCTGCGGGACTGCGAGGCGATTCTAACAGCTGCAGCCTCTTCCCGCAGCGGCCACGCCCCCTGATTACCACGCCCTTTAACTTTTCGTAGCACCCGCTCCGCGGGTGCTACTCACTTGTTGCTCTTGTGCCTGCTGGACCCTCGCTGGACCGGGACCTCCGTTTGAGCTGCTGTTGGGGCTGTGTGTGTGCCGCGGGCGGCGTGCTGGATCTGCCGGTGTGCCGCTGACCGCCCCCCTACCGCTGCGGGACTGCGAGGCGATTCTAACAGCTGCAGCCTCTTCCCGCAGCGGCCACGCCCCCTGATTACCACGCCCTTTAACTTTTCGTAGCACCCGCTCCGCGGGTGCTACTCACTTGTTGCTCTTGTGCCTGCTGGACCCTCGCTGGACCGGGACCTCCGTTTGAGCTGCTGTTGGGGCTGTGTGTGTGCCGCGGGCGGCGTGCTGGATCTGCCGGTGTGCCGCTGACCGCCCCCCTACCGCTGCGGGACTGCGAGGCGATTCTAACAGCTGCAGCCTCTTCCCGCAGCGGCCACGCCCCCTGATTACCACGCCCTTTAACTTTTCGTAGCACCCGCTCCGCGGGTGCTACTCACTTGTTGCTCTTGTGCCTGCTGGACCCTCGCTGGACCGGGACCTCCGTTTGAGCTGCTGTTGGGGCTGTGTGTGTGCCGCGGGCGGCGTGCTGGATCTGCCGGTGTGCCGCTGACCGCCCCCCTACCGCTGCGGGACTGCGAGGCGATTCTAACAGCTGCAGCCTCTTCCCGCAGCGGCCACGCCCCCTTGATTGCTAAGGTCTACAAGAGTAGGTTGGGCTCTCCGCGAAGCGGGACGCGCGCGGGACAAAGCTCGGGGCTAAGCCCGGGCAAAGGGCGGGCCCTCTACGGCCCTCATCGGCTAGAAGAGGCTGGGCTGGGCCAGAGACCCTGGTAACCGGTGTATGTAAGTACTTGTCTTTGTTGTGCGCTCACCTTGCGATCACTCCCCACTACTGTATGGCTGCTGCGGCAATAAGCCCTGCACCAGTGGGGTCGGACAAAAACACCACCAGCCGGACATTAGATGATTATTTTCTTAAACCATCAATTGACGGCAATAAGGAGCTTTCGTTAGCTGAGAGGAGGGCAGACCGCCGCCGTTCCATCGAGCGTATAAAAAACAGAACATTTTCAGAACCCATAATGTCTGTTTCTCTACTTGATGATCTAAGTAGCGCCCCAGCAGATAACACCTCACTGACCTGCAGCATACCCTTGCTCCTTCAAGAATGTCTAGCTCCGGCTCTGTCACCCACTCACTCTCAAGAAATTGCCCCCACAGTGACCACTGAACAGAATAATACCTCCAAGATCCTAATATCTCCCACAATAAGGCCTGGCAAAGTTGTACGAGGTAAAAATTCAAGGCCAGTGACAGATAAAACGCATGGGCCACCTCCACCCAAAAGAAGAAGGAAAACCATAACAGCTAACAAGCCCAAAACAAGTCATACTGACTTTGGCAAAAAGAAGAACATTGTTACATTACCTTCTATGGGATCCTCTGTCACAAGTCAAACCATAACAGTTAGCCCTACTCTACCGCCATCCTTACCTCAAGTAACTACAGACTTTGATTCCACTACTGTCCAGATGGAGGAGGATTTGCAACCCGCCACCCCTAAGTCGCTTCTGGACAATATTGAATTGATTATACGTAGTTACATGCTTGCTTTGTCAGACAGATTTAAGGGGATGGAGGTCCGTTTAGGAAAAATTGAGGGGGACTTGTCTGTGTTAGGGAACCTTGTACGTTCGCAAGGTCAGTCTAAAGCACAGCACCAACAAGGTATTAAAACAACCCAACCCCCCTTAAAAAATACTGTGTGTCCCACGCTGCCCAAACCTAGCACAAGTAACAGCCAGGCTGTTGCAGTAACTCCAGCTACCCCTAACTCCTTAAACGCGGCATCAAAAGTACTCGTTGGTAACACCGGTAAAAACCCTTTAACAACAATTCCATCTGATGTACAGGGCAAACCAACCACCACATTACCAACTATTCCCGCAAATATTCCACCCAGAGAACCTAGACCTGAAGGAAAGGAGAATAATTGGGGAAGAGGGGGTCAGTCTAGAATTCCACCAACAGAACTCCCCCCAGAAGCATTACCTTATGTGGTTATACTCACCGGGGTACCAGAACTGCCCAATGGTAAAAGAGAGGGATATTCTCAGTTAAAAAATAAAATAACGCATTGGCTCTCCCTATACAGACCCAAACCCATTGCGATTAACGGTGAGATAGTTCACGTTCGGCGTCTGTCCTGGCTGGGGGGCAGAGCAAAGGACATTGGTGGTGATGTCGTGGTAATAAACTTTAGAGACAGGAGAGCCGTACAACACATCCTGAATTGGCCCTATGGAAATGAAAAGAACTGCATTGTACCACGCCCCCTAACATATTTTTATCCCAGAGCCACTGTCTTTCCTCCACAATACTATAATAGTAATGCCTTCTCTTCTTCTCAGTTTCCCAACATTGAGTCGGCTCTAAACCCCGTATATATGCACCCTCTGGCTCCACCATCAGCCATACCTGGGTGGAACACCATACCCTTTAACCACAAAACTGGCTCTAATGGGAACATGTTAAGCTTGTTACCATTTACGCCTCTAGAGCTCACCAACAGGTTCTCGGTTTTTAATAGCCTAGAGGACTGTGATTGATGGTTAAGGAACGCAGAAGCTACGGGGGGCGGGGTAAGTGCCTCATGCAACTCAAGGTCATCTGAGAAATTAGGGGGTCGGTGTCACGTTATAAATCCATATACTGCCCAAATCACCGCTGATAAAAACAGTAGTTCCCCTATAATACCACTCACAGAGCTAGTAGGGGAAAACGTGGTGCACCCCACACCACCCTCAGATATAAAGGTAGTTACTAGTGTTATATCTGGACCCGGGGAGCCGGATGCAGTGCGTATTGTGGGCCCGATGTTGGCAACTGTACTGTCGCCTTCTTTAATACCCTCACAACCAATTACAGAGTCTGTTGTTTGTCCTGCACTGGATGACAGTGTAAAATTAATTTCCTGGAATATTGCAGGTTTGGCAAATAAGTTACGAGATGTAGTATGGCTATCGTTTATCAGAAAATTTAGCATTGTGTGCCTCCAAGAGACCTGGTTAGAAGAAAATAATGTTCATATGGAGGGTTTCTTAAGTTTTATCACCCCAGCAGCTGCCTCGATCAGGGGTAGAGCCAAGGGTGGTCTGGCCATCTTCATTAGCCAAGAACTGCAATGTAATGTAAGCAACTTCCATAGTGTAAATTTGAACCTACAGAAGATTGATTTAAAAAATGGGAAGTCTGTGATGACATTGGTTAATTTTTATAATGCCAACAGCAACAATGAATCATGCCATATTGCTTCCATGAATGACATCTTGAGCAACACTGTTTATAATGTATCACGGCATTTGTTGATAGCAGGTGACTTTAATGTGCAACCATGTGGTAACCCAGCTAGTACGCCAATGGGGTCCCTAGGGTGTCACAACGAGGAAGGTTTTCATTTTTCTCATAGTAGGGGTGGCGAGCACCTAAATGATTTAATGAACGAGCACAATCTGATTGTAGCTATGTCGCTTGTCCCCGATACAAAAATCTTTGACACCCCAACCTTTAAAGGGCATGGGCAGGGTACCTTTATTGATCAAATACTATTATCTCCAGATGCTGCTCAATGGGTCTTGTACTTCTCTATTCTTACTAGTACATACAGTGATCATAATCCCCTTGTTATAAACTTGAGTGGTCCACTTTTTGCTAAACGCCAGTCACGCCCCGATCATGGTATGTTAAGGTGCGTAAATGGCAGGCGTCGCATTAAATGGTCAATGGTAAACCAAGACACCTTGTATTCTAACATAACCAGCGCATGTGAGGAGGAGCTGTCTGTGTGTTTATCATCTGAGTCAATCCCCTCGACCATTTTGTTTAGGTTTGAGGGGTTGGTTGCTAAAATTGGCTCCATGCTCACAGCGCCAATAAAGGGTGATAGGGAGAATAACTCAAAATGGTTTAATCATAATTGCTCAAAGGCAAGCAGGGACTTGAAATTGGCATTAAAAACCAAACCAAGAGATCACGAACTGATAAAAAATCTTCGCATGGTATACAGGAAAACAATAGCCACTAGAAAGAAGGAAATTAAGGCAAATGTAATTGAATCCCTTCTGGACCCATCTGTGTTGGGGAATAGCAGCAAGTTCTGGCAAATAATTAACAAACCCATGTTTGAAAACCCAAATGACACAGCTATTGGAACAAACATTCCCGAGGGGGAGTGGGTGTCCCATTTTAGTGCAATATTTAGGAGCAATGAGCAACGGGAAGCTAATGATTTTATAACTCCAACTGCGTCCCCTTTGTGCTTCACAGTACAAGAGACTGTCAGGGGTATACAGGGCCTAACTACCAACAAGGCCCCGGGCCCGGATGGTTTACCACCGGACCTGTTTAAGTCCAGTATCCCGTTTTTGGCCCCGGTTCTTACGGCTGTAATAAATGCAGCGGTGACAACTGGTTGCCCAAGAACTTGGGGTCTCTCGACCATAGTACCCATTTTTAAGAAGGGTGATCGCAGTAGTCCGTTATGTTACAGGCCAATTTCTTTATTGAACTCAGTAGTCAAAGTGGTGGGGGGAGTAATTCTTAATAGGTTATCTTCTTGGGCCAAGGAAAATAAAATCCTTTCACCCATACAATATGGGTTTAGACCGGATCACTCAACCATCACGCAGTGTCTGAACCTATACCTTATCCTAAGCAAGTACACATTGGCAAGACAAGGTACTGTCTACATGGCCTTCATGGACCTGTCGTCCGCGTTCGACTGTGTAGACAGAAGCCTATTATGGGCCACCTTGCTGAGAATGGGTGTAGAGAGGGATCTTGTTAATTTCCTCGCTGATCTGCATACAGACACTAGGGCGAATGTCCGCTACTCTCAAGACCTTAAGGTAACGGACGAATTTAAAATAAATCGGGGTGTCCGACAAGGATGCATTTTGGCCCCATTCCTATTTAATTTATATATTAATGAACTGGAGGAATCACTTTTACTGGTAGAAGCAGATTACCCCTTAGTTGAGCGCAGAGGGGTACCTGTCCTACTTTACGCCGACGATGCTGTTCTTATTTCTAGAACAGCAAACGGCCTCCAGAAACTTTTAAACTCCTTCCACAAATTTATGGAGTCACGTGGTTTAAGTATAAACAACTCCAAGTCTTTCGTTATGAAAGCAGGTAAGGGCATCCTGAAACCTGGTCACTTCAGTTTAAATGGGGAAAAAATCCCTTCAACTAACTCCTTCTCTTACCTCGGAGTTTTGATAGATCAAAAGTTATCATGGGGGCCAGCAGTCTCCAAAAAGAAGGGTGAAACTACTCGGGTCAACGCGGCCATCCTTGGCTTTGCAAAAAAGATCGGCAATTGCCCGTTGGCTGCCCTGCTTAAATTGTACCAGGCAAAAAGCGTTACTATTGCCTGTTATGGGAGCGAGCTCTGGGGCTATCGCAAGGTTAATGACCTAGAGGTCGCAGAAAATAACTTTTTAAAAAAGATCTTAAGACTGCCCAGGGGTATTGGGAATTACTCAGTACACGAGGAGCTGGGGGTCCCTTTTCTAGGTGACAGAATAGCAATAAGCCCAGTTTTATGCTGGCTGAAATGTTGGCTAAACAATGAAATACCACTAACTCATGCCCTACTAAAAGAAGCTTTACAGTTAGACGGGAGATTCAAGGTACCGTGGGTAAAGTATATAAAGGACAGCTTAACGGCAATAGGCCGGTGTGACTTGTTTTATGCCCCAAATACAATCAGAAAACATGATGTGAACCTGGTCAAGAATGCCATAATCCTGTTAAGATGTACTGATAGGGAAGATGTTGAGACACAGAAGGTCAGTGTCAGGAAACATCTATTGCTAAAAACATGCTTGCAAATAGAACCTTATCTGACATGGCCTATGTCCAGTTATGAACGGTTCCTTTTAATAAGGTTCCGTTTTGACCTTTACCATCTTCTATTGGCATTCCCAAGTGGTGCTCAGCGGGGCGAAGTGTTGCCAGCTTGTGGCTGCGACGGGAAGTCTCCTCAAGACCTGGCACACTTCCTTTTTATCTGCCCTTACTACGGTACCCCACGGAATCTATACCTTAAACCATGTCTTAAAAAATTGAGCTTCACACAAATTAAACCCGCACTTTATTATCTACAACTACTGAATATTGACTGTACCATGTTTATTTGTAATTTTTTTAAAAAAGCCGTCTGCTTTAGGAAAAGCATGGACGGCTAATCATGATGTAAAAATGTGTGTTGGTAATTTTTAAGCTTACAGTTATTTATATTCTTAACTACATACTTCCCTTGCTTCATTGTCTGTTATATTGTACTGTTTATTGTGTCTTTAATTGCCTTTGATAATGAACTGTAACCGTTTTAATTATGTGATTTTAAAAAAATGAACTTTTATGATTGTAAAATCTACAATCGAATAAAGATATTGAATTGAATTGAAATTGACTGTCACGTGGGAATAGCTAGATCGTCTCAAGTTGAGACAGCCATATTCACGTTTTAGCCCTGAGCACGGTGAACATTCACATAAGTGATCCAGTGTAGTGCGTAATATTCAGGGCAGAGGTATATAATGTTATGAAGGTGGGCGAATTATTCCACTGATTGCTGTCAATGAGATAACAACATGAGGGTGAGGTACACTGATTTGTGGTGCACTGACTGTTTAGGTCTCGTGACCTACAATGCGCGCAAGCGCATTGAGGGAGCGAGAATTCAAGTAGCCAAAATCCTCGTCAAACCAAGGGCTTTCAGCCGCGGTTTTCTTGAAGTTCACGTGAATCACGTGAGCAAACAAGCACGCGCATTCACGGCCTACTTTCAGTTTCCAGCAAGGGCTTCTCCTCCCCTAATTATTCATGGCCAGCCGCAGGCCGGCCGTACTTTCAGTTTCCCGGCCGCTCACAGCACATCAAAGGGCTTCGCCCAGCGTGCGCTCTGCGGCTTCTCCTCCCCTATGCCTGTTTATCGGCACTTCTCCTCCCTCTCCCCGCACACAGCCTTCCTTGGATTTCTCCTCCCCCTCCCCAGCCAGCCAGCTGCTGCTCTCGTGTGAGACAGTAAACACGGCACCTTTTCTACCGTGAGCTTAGAGCAGATGGACACATACAGAAAATAAGCACTGTTACGTCTGAAAACTTCCCGGTATGTGAAATGCGGGCTTCCGGGACTTCCTGTCACGTGACCCGGAGCCCTTCCTGCAACTTCCCTTCTTATTACCACACCATTAGCCTCTATGAATGAACGAGAAGCTCCACCTAACCAGACCCAAAAATGTCACTTGCAGTCTGCCCCCGATGCCACAACGAACTAGAAAAACATAGCTGCATCCTCCAGCGTTTATCTGGCTGCTTTAGGGCACTTCTCCTCCCTCTCCCCGCACACAGCCTTCCTTGGATTTCTCCTCCCCCTCCCCAGCCAGCCAGCTGCTGCTCTCGTGTGAGACAGTAAACACAGCACCTTTTCTACTGTGAGCTTAGAGCAGATGGACACATACAGAAAATAAGCACTGTTACGTCTGAAAACTTCCCGTTATGTGAAATGCGGGCTTCCGGGACTTCCTGTGACGTGACCCGGAGCCCTTCCTGCAGCTTCCCTTCTTATTACCACACCATTAGCCTCTATGAATGAACGAGAAGCTCCACCTAACCAGACCCAAAAATGTCACTCGCAGTCTGCCCCCGATGCCACAACGAACTAGAAAAACATAGCTGCATCCTCCAGCGTTTATCTGGCTGCTTTAGGAAGCAACAATCTGCGGTTATGTTCACTCCTAACCGCACTACACGAAGACGCTGTCGTATTACAGGGCTCCCGGTTCGCCAAACGGGGAGCAGCACCAGCAAGGCCGTGAGCGCCTGCCTTGGCATTACCAATAAACTGCGTGATGCCGGTCACTTAAAAACATCCGACCTGGACTTTTGTAAATAGCATTTTGCATTTCATGGCACTGCTTGTAAAAACACAAGCCTCTCCGCCATGCTGGTTGTGTTTACGGTTAATGCCATGAGCCAGCACCTGGCGCGTGGCAGGTAGTGTTCCATTGCTCTCCTGCGCGAGAGCCACTGTGGTCATTCCTGCCCCCTCATTGGTCCCCCAACATTCCACATTCCATTCCTGTTGTCCCCTGTCACCCCCAACGGTTCCAACTGTCATGAGAGGAACCCTGGAGTCCGAAGCGCACAGTTGTGTAGGGGGCGGGGCTGTTGCAGAATAAAGCTTTTGAACCCATACATTCGCCTCCGCTTCGTTCCCACACTGATGTGGTGTCCTGTATTAGCTGCCATCAGTTGCACCTGTGATCGACGCGTGTGCTCGTCGAACATACCAGCATGAGCGCCGTTGCCATGGAGTCCGCCTGCATCACACGTAGACTCAAGAAACAATTAGCGAAGGGAAAGCACTTCATGTAGCGGGGCCCATGCAGAAGTGAGGCGCGCCCTGGGGCTGCTGGGACCGGGCAACGTGATGCACGTCAGGCCAGGGTAGTGAGCACTCGCGCCACACCACAGAGGTCCACAAGCACGCCACTGGAACGACTGACAGACAGTCTTTCCATCTGCAACAGCTTTTCCTACCCATAATACTCTTCCACTTTACTAACCAAGAAGCTCGTGGAAACCTTCCATGTTCCAAGGACACCAATGCATATCAACCGTAACTATTTCGGTTAATTTCCTGCCTTTTACTTCTAGGTGTAAAAACGCCTGCAGAGAAAAAGTTCGAATTTTTCCATTCATCTTGTACTAAATGCCAAGTGTAAAAGCATAATGTGTTGTAGTTTTAAAATGAATCACATTTGATTTAAACTAAAAAAAATTGCATTTTTCAAGGTCAAAAAGTGTAACAATGTATGAAGAGATAGGCCACACACAAAGGCAGACCCCCCCCCCCCCCAAATAAACTTGAACATCACGTGTAATAATTTCAGGACAAGCCACACCGACTGAAATTACAAAACAGCGACAAGTGTGTTCTCTCAGACGAATACAGGGGTATGAAATGTGCGTTGCTGAGGCCGCATCGTCCCTCCCGCAGACAGACGAATCCGCTGAAGGGAACGCCAGGGCGGCTGGGGCCTGTGCGCTGTGCATTATTCAACACAACAGGTGAGCCTGCTCTGGTACCCTCTGGACGAGTCTCCACCCACAGCCAGCAATCACATGGACGGGGGCTGTGTGTGCTTCAGAGACAACAATACTAAAAAAAAATCAGATGAGCCACATTTATTACATCCAGCCACCAGAGAGAACGCGCCGGCTTCCCTTCACGCGACCCGTCGATCAACCAGTAGCATGCTAAGTACAGCTGTGAAGGCGAATCACTGCACAACGAGCTGACATCACCAGCGTTACCGTAAACCTCCTGGCACGGAGCTGGGGTTTTGAAATTCTGGCCCAGCCTCTGCAGATTTGCAAATGCAGATGTGGTTGAGGAGAGGAGCCTGGTTGCTTTCGACACGGAAGGAAATATACCATCCGATAATACTAAAGAAAATACAGGCCATGCAGCGTGGTGATTGCAGCGTCGGAAAACACCCAGAGGCCGCATCACTCCGCCCGGATAGATTACACAGTGACCCGCTGCAGTCCGAGGCAGCAAGCCATCCGATCGCAGGAGCTGCAGCTAATGCCCGCACCTCTGTGCCTGCCGTAATAGGAGCACGTGCATCCACTGTGTAGACAGACAGACAGACAGACATACACAGACGATGGTCACAGCATCTGTCCCACATTATATCCACAGACGGCCGGATGGCCAGGCCACACTCGCACAGCTACAGTGGAATTTTCAGGCCACATTCACCAGCTCTCACACAGGTGTACATGAACGTTCAGGGCACTTAATCCCGCGGACATGCAGCAAGATGTTCTGACCTCCTAATTTTCCGCATAGCTGGATGCTCACACCACCTCTTCCGACACACAGCTGGATGTCCAGCCTTCCCCATCCCACTCACAAAGCTACATCTGGATGCTCCTGCCACCACATCCTACGCACATACAGCTGGGTATTCAGGCTACTGCATTCCACTAACACAGCTGGATGGTCAGAACATACCTTGTTTAACACACATAGTTGGATGGTGAGAGCACCTCATTTCTCACACAAAAACACAGGCGTGCACGCACACACAGCACTATTAAAGACACACATTTGGTTAGTCAGCTTACCTCATTTCAATCAAAGCTAGCTGTTCAGGCCACATGGTTTCACTCTCACTTACAGCTGATGCACAGGCCACCTCATTCTCCTGACACACAAATGAATGATGTTTCAACTCCATTACACACACACCTGCATGCAAAGTCCTGTTCCACTAACACACAGTTGAATACTCAGGCCACAGCTCATTCTATACACACACAAAAGGATGTTCAGACCATCTAGTTTCATACAAACACAGCTGGATGTTCAGGCCTCGCTCCACTCAGACAAAGCTGGATGTTCAGACCTCCTCATTCCTCTCACAAACAGCTGAATGTTCAGGCCTCTTTGTTCCACTTAAGACAAAGATGATGCCAATACGACTTATTTTCCCACACAGCTTGAAGTTCAGAGGACCTACAGGTGCCCACATGCAACTGGATTTTAAGACTACCTCGTTCTATTCACATGCAGCCAGATTTTCAGACCACTTCATATATCGCACAGAAAAATGCTGCGTGGCTCAAAGCGAAGCGCACAGCACCATCTTCACACAGCACAGTACCAGAAAATATACACATGCATGGGGGATTCTCATGACACCTTTACTCACACATAGAAGGATCCCAAAGTACCCAAGTAGTGCATTTCTAATCGGTCACCTGCAAAATTCACCCACATAGGTGCATCCCTGATCTCACAAAGAGAGGGTTCACATCACCCCCACTCCCACAAAAGGAGTTGAGAATTCCCATAGAGGACCTGCTCCCAAAACTTCCATTTACACACCAAGGATCTCAACTCACCGTCATTCTTTGCACAATGATGGAGGTGCCTAGCTCCTGAACTCATACATGGGGATACAAACCACCTTCAACCACATACAGTCAGGCCTCCAATCAACATGAGGTATCTCTAGAGTTAACATTTACAGACTGTCCCACCTCAGAGGTAACATCAGAAATACACGTTTCGAAAGAATGACACTCAACTCAACATTTACCTTTGCTGTAAAAAGTCTCATTTCGTTTGAAAGATCCTCAAAACTTAGACTTTGAGCAATCTTCAATGAAGAGAAGTAATTGTCAGCTCTGAGACACTCACCTACACACCTCTTAACTGTCAGCAGAACACAAACACCAAGGCTCAGCTCAACAAGCACTGGCGTTGCCAATAGGTCTCGCAGTAGGAAAGTTGGAGCTATTGGTTTTGTAAATGACAAAGCCCTTTATGTTTTTAAAATGAAAACAAAAATAAAAGGCATTGTTATTTGCAATTGTAATAGCTCCAACTTTCCTACTACGAGACCTATTGGCAACGCCAGTGCTTGTTTTAAACTTTATTGTCACTGCCATGTTTCTTTGGATTCTCTCCTTTAGCAGAGCATTGATCGGATACCCTTCGGCTTAAGAGAGGTAAACGAATGAATTTGATGAGATAACCTCTAAAATATTTTTTTCAGACACCTGGGATTATTGTTGGTTGGGGATCTTTCTCCACTTTTCATTCTCTTTGTTGTTCTGAGATTATTTGCGCACAGGCAGCCGGAAGAATTCTGATTATGTTTTGTTTTTAATTTTTTACAGCTGAGAGGACATAGTCCACAAATTCTGTGTATATGGATACCAATCTTTGATGGTTAGTATAAACATTGGTTTCCTGTTTGCACATTAAAATTATCTTTATGTTCTATATGCAGAGTGACTAATTGTATTTCCGGTCCTGACGAATGCCCATTGAACCCCTTTCGGGTCGAATAGAGGGCAGAAACATGTTGACTCAATAATAGGGGTACATTTATTGTTAACCCCTAGTCCTCTGAGTTTTTAATCCTGCCCCAAGACACCCCACAATAAAGTTATTTGGTGTCCTGTAGACAGTTTTAACATTTTTCACAGTTATTTTTTTCATTTTTTGCACTCTGCCCCTCACTCACCGTGTTTTTTGGTCCTCTCTATAAAACAAACAAATAAAACACCTCAGCTCCTCTTCCATTCTTTTTGGAGAGTTGAAGCCCACACTGGGGACCTTGTGGCCCTAGTGTGAGGAGGGAACACTATGATAAAGCATGTCACCTTCTGGTGAGTGAGGGTGCTCGTCCTTAAAAAAAGGACCCCCCCCCCATTTTGCACAACACCCTTGATCTTTCCCTTGAAATGAGTTAATGCAACTGTATCTGTTGTAGTTTGGTAGAGACCGTAACTAGGGGCCGATTAGGATCACGGGCAGATCGCCACCGCCCGCATGGCGGTGGCGATCCGCCCGTGATCCGACCCCGCCGGCCACCCAATTGGCGACAAACGGAAAAGACCGTCTGCTGCTTTTCTGCCCGGTCAACTCGTTGACCGGGCGGAAAAAAGTTTAATATGGTGGGGGTGTCTGTTAGACACCGCCATCCAAATTACTATGTAGGCGGGGACATGCTTTTCCGTGGTGGCAACACCGCCACGGAAAGGCATGCTTCTTCTGACATTGGAGGCCCGTTGCGGGCTCCCAGGGACTCTGGGGGGGGGGGTGCACATGGGGGGTACCTATGATACCCCCCTGCAGTTCCATGCACAACATGGCAGGCACCGCACGGTGCCTGCCATGTTGTGCATGGAAGTGTACAACATGCCTTCCTGGATTGTGGCGGGCGGTGCTGAGTGCACCTCCCGCCACAATGACAGGAATGCAGGATGCGCCTCCGCCACTGTGGCGGGCGCATCCTAATTGCCCCCACGGGACCCCCGCCATTATGGGGGGGCGGTCCCGTTTCCTGATAGGCTGGCGGGCGGACAAAGTCCGCCTGCCATCCTTATGACCCCCCTAGTGTGAGTAATCATTTAGATAAGGAGTGCTACGCTCTCCTGTACTCATTTTTGAGGGGCTCGCTCCTTTACGATCTTCAGTGTGGATAAATAGACTGCTATTATAGTCCCAGAGTAAAGTCCAAAATCCAACCGCATCAGTTAATAAAAAGACGGGTTATCATGTGAAAAGAGGTATTTTCCGACAGATACATAATGAAACCTCTGTATGAAGTAGCGTATATAATAGTTAGACAATTTAAAAATAATGAAACCTCTGTAAAAAGAAATATATACAAGTGTATGGTAGTGTATGGTATTAGAAAGGCACGATGGAACGTCTGACTAAAATGATAGGTGAAATAGTAAGCTATTAGAAACAGAATGAAACATCAGTATGAAGTAAAATATAAAGCTACTACATGAGAAAGTGAGTGAAAAGACTGTATACAGCTACTACATGAGAAAGTGAGTGAAAAGACTATATACAGCTACTATATGAGAAAGTGAGTGAAAAGACTGTATACAGCTACTACATGAGAAAGTGAGTGAAAAGACTATATACAGCTACTATATGAGAAGGTGAGTGAAAAGACTATATACAGCTACTATATGAGAAGGTGAGTGAAAACACTGTATAAAGCAACATGTAAATAGTAAGATACTAGTATCAGAACAAAACATCTATATAATGCCATAAATAAAATTGTAAGATATTAAACACAGGATCAATCCTCTGTGTAAAACAATACATAAAGTAGTAAGATATTAGAAACATAGAGCATAGTCTGCATAGAGAAAAATGTGAAAGTGCAGCAAATTAAAAACGGAAAAAAACCTCTTTATAAAACAACCTATAAAAAAGTAAGAGTTTTGAAACGGAATGAAAACTAATTCAAGTAAAGCGGTTTATAAATAGCAAAAAATATCTAAATAGATTGTGTGAATTACCTCAAGTTTGAAGGAACAGGACAGGCTATATAAATAGTAAAACACATGACAATAAATGATTGTAACAAATAAATAATTTTAAATACCTGGCAGTTTGAAGGAATAGGACAGTGTTTTCTCCTTCATAAGTGCAAGATGCTGCCAATTTTGTGTATAACGATGGAAGCCCGCTAAGCAACGAGTAGCCATGACCACCACATGCCTTCCGGCATACTTCTATTCCCGCAGTGCAGTACTCTGTGACAAGGGCCTTCAGCCCTGAAGCAATGGCATGAAGCTGTGATAAAAAGAAATATACACTTGAAAGCATTTAACCATTCCTTTGGAACATCTCGAATGGGCAGACTCTACTAGTTGGAAACTGTCACCTAACCACTCTGCTGCAAGTTTTCAAAAGTGTCCATTTAGCTAGACCCAAGATGAACTGCTATGATGACCCAGCCTGGATTTCCCACGTATCACTCCCAAGACTGACCATACCACGCTGATACATTCTGAGGGATCGTACACCGACTAGATCAGGCTTCTCCAACAAGTAGCTCTTGAGCTAATGGTAGCTCTCCAGCTACCTCTAAGTAGCTCTCCAGTGTGCCGTTCAAACTACTATATTAGAAGCTTTTGCCTTGTTGAATTAATATATGTATCCCTAAATTGAAAAGCCTGCATGTGATGTGTGTATTTCCATAACTCATCATTAAATGGTTGGAGAAAGATTGTTGAACTTCCAAAACATATTTAAAGCTGACGTTTGAGTCATAAATCATGCAGCGTTGGAGAGCCTTATTACAAATATTTCCTTGGTGCCAGGGTCACTGCAGCTGTAATGTAGTAGCCATGTAGAGGCATTCCAAAGTTATAAAGCCATTTTATTATATTACTTCTGGCAACTACGCCCATGAGCTGTGGTGATCAGTGCAGGTAACTTCGCATGGGGTGGCCACCGATGGCATCTTGTCTGATGTGCTCACTATTACAACATTAATATTAGTAGTTAAAGAGGATTTTAATGTAAAATAAGTAGGTTTTATTACAGAAAATGTTGGGGCCCCTTACACTAGACACTAAATATGACTGTACTGTTTTTCCCTGCTCTGTTCTCCACATGTCATCAATATCCACAGTTTTTATTACCAAGTACTGGTTACCGTCTGCTATAGTCTCTGTGCAGCAGTTCTGTTTACAATACATAAATACAAAGAAACATAAATACATTTATGCGCAACTTTGAATAAATCCCTAGTTCCCTTTGTCTTTAGACCTTGAAACACATTAAAAAAAAAACACATAACATCCAATTTCTAACTCAGTTAGACAGGAACCAGCTCGGCTAGGTAACCTGGTTCTCTGCTAGTAACAAATCATTTTGAATTTTGAGGCGTCATGCAGTGTTATATAGTTAGCTGGACAACTTTAACCAGAGGGAAAAGATTCAATTAATGTTCACTTTACTTGGAAAAAACAGTTTGTATCAAGAGCACCAGATCTATCTACCATTCCTGGACTCCGAATAAGAAAAGATTATTCCAATGAAGAAACGTGAATCTGTGAAAATACAGTCCAATGCCCACAGAACATTTCTGTTGCCTCAGGCAGCTTCTGGTGTATGTTTTGACCTTCAGTCCACCAGATTGCTCAATTAAATAAAACCCAGATCAGTGTTTCCGCCCTGAAATCCTGGGCGAGGGGCACTCCGTCCAATCTAAAAGCTATAATTCCATCCAAATCTGCAACAGCAGGAGTACATTTGGAAGAACAGACTTTGGGTGAGACATACAAAAGGTATGAACACATGTCCAGCTTATGGCTATGGGCAGCTTATGGAGGAGTAAGTATCAGTAAAGTATTTCAGAGTTACAGTTACACTTTGCTAATTTGGAATCAGTTTTATACATATTATTTATAAAGTGGTTACCTACTTTATGCAGTTTCTAATGTACAAAAGTAATCATACACTAGATAAAATACCCCAAACTGCACATGTAAAGAAAACTGCAATCACTGAGGACTTCAGTGGCCAAATAAAGACCAATATAAGGTTAGCAAACTCCACAATGACTTGTATTATTAATTTTTATGAACATGTGGGGGTATTTTCTTCCTCATAGCACATGGTCCCAGCTTCTGTGTGGTAGAATGAATATATTCACTATTATTGCATGACACACACTGAAAACTACATTGCTGCCAATTTAGTGATAGGTTTAGACACTGTTTAGACTGTTGAGCTTTCCCGTTACAAATGATTGGTCAAAGGAAATGTGTAAATGTCTGTGTGATAATGCCTTTACTCAATCGGATATCCATATTCTATTTATTTGTAGATTTTATGTTATATCTAGGAAAAGATGGATTATGCCTATTTTAAAATATATGAACATGAGACAGTGTCGCCCAGCTTTTTTAGCTATACAACTCTTGGATGATATTTTCTCAGTAGCATCTGTCGCGGCATTTCATAAAAGCATTTTTTACCTACGTAAGACAATGATTATATGAATTCTACTATTTTAAATTTTGGCCCATGTTAATACTGTGTACACCGCTTTTAAAATATTAATTATGACTATGTAATATTTGATGTGATTTGATGTACTTTCATGGTTATTTATGAAATATAACCAAATAAAGTCTTTTGAATTGAATTGATAGGTTTAGACAAATTGGCAAGCCGGGATTCAAATCCAGATCGCAAAGTGTAAAGCTAGCCACTAGGTCACATCTGTTTCCCAAAAGGTATAATGACACCTCAGAGCCTTAGGTTACAGACACATCTATGCATCATGCATATTACATTTCCAAGCTATCTACTTGAATCTATAACTCATTACTGGAATACGAGCTCAATATTAGATCTCTTGCTAATGATATTTTCCTGTTTGAATTACTTCTTTTTATGTCCTTTAGTCTCCAGGAGTGGAAATGTCAGAGAAGCTGTCAGCCTTTAGGACTACATATTTTGCTTGTTTTGCAAACATTTCACAAGGACGGGGACTCGCCCAGTTCCTGATAGACAAAAGTTGAAATGGAACAGCTTCCAGCATTGAGAGTTCACTGCTATTTTCCAAAGACTCTGGCCCTCGTTTTGATGGTCTTTGCAATACCATGTGGTAAAATCAGAGCAGGAAAAAACGGTTACTGCACCTCACGGTTATTCCCTTGATTAATTTAACCACAAGTCTGAGCCTGAATTGGTGTTTTAGCACCAAAGGTCTGAACATTTTCCCTTGTTCTTATGCGCATTTAACTAAGCAAATTACTCTGGGTGGACTTTAATAATCTTCATTTTTTAAACATTACTTTTTCTCCACTTTTGTGTTCTTATTCCATTCTAAATGTCTACGTGTGGAATTTTCTTGGCCTTTTTTCAAGTTTCTTATATTTATTCTGTGCCCATCCGGACCTCTTCAATAAATACGATAAATGCCAGGCTCATCTCAGGCAATGTTTATTCCATTAAAAACCCAATGCATTTCGGGCGACGCAACGCCCTTCTTCGGGGATCACTGCAGAGTAGATCGAAAAGCCTCACTCCTTCTCCAGCGGTTTTCGAGCGAAAACCGTTGGAAAAGTAATGTTTAAAAAATGAAGATTTGGATAACAAATGGTTTAAGTTTTGAATGCCGCAAGGGCGGCGTAAAGCTGTGCATTTGGCTGGGGCATGAATGTGTCCCACTTGTATTTACCTAGGTCGTACCAGGTGGCAATTGGGCATGCCACATACCAATCTGCACGCTATCACTAATTCAATGGCTATGAACATGGTAAAAAACTGTTGATAACAGGTGTGAATCCCTCAACTTTCAGAATCTAATAGACATTTTAAGGCATGGGTGAAGTGGGCGCTGGCCCATTAGGCCATGAGCCAGGACTCCAAATTTAGGTCATTGGTACTACACGGGGAATGGGTTCCAACATGATTTTTTTGCAAGGTATGGATGCGAGAGATGGAAAATATGTGATAGCAAGTCATCAATATTTGCCTTTTGTCTGATATTATAGGATTAGCAACCATAGCTGAAAAAAAATTACAGTTTTCATGTTTTTGAGAAATACCAGACAAATTCATCATAATATGTGAAAAAATCAATCTAATTCCACTAGAATGATTAAATTCAATATATATTAAAAATAATTATGATTTTTAATTGTAATAATAACAATAATCCTTAAAATAATAACAATAAAACTTCATTCTATTCTTCATATATTAATATAGGTTATATGCATCATTTTCACTTACAATTTCAAATAATAGTTATTACAGCTTACATAGGCAATGCATGTCATAAGTGAACATAAACACAATTTTATTTTATTTTTGTGTTTTATATAGCACGAACTTGACCTGTGAAGGTATCAGAGAGCATTACTACACGGTATACAGTGTTGAACAAACAAAAGGTTAAAAGTGCAGAAAGATCAACATGTATGGATACAATCACAGTCAGAGTCAGTAACAACAAAGGTCCCATATGTTCTCGGCGTGGGGAGTTGGGGAGTTGGTGATCTGGGAAAGCGGTAGTCCTAGATTAGTCAGGCACAATGTGGTGGTTGAGGGCAGGCCTTAGACTAGGAATTTACCCATGAGGAAGGTTATGGCCTCCTTTTTGAAACGTGCTAGAGAAGGGATTCTTCTGATGGCAGGTGGAAAAGAGTTCCAAATTCTTGGTGCTGCTCCGGTGAACTCCCTGTTGTAGGTTTTTTTTTTTTTAAAGGAGGCAGGTTGGAGTAAGAGGTTTCTAGCGGACCGGGAGTTCCTGCTTCCTCCAGATATCACTAGTTTCTGTGCCAGATAAGCATCATTCACATTTGTCGTCATCATCTTCTGAATAGGTTTCATCATTCTCTGCATCTGTTTGATTTTTCACAGGCGGGAAGTCTGCACATGTCAGCAGTGCACTTCAGGTAATTTACAGCCCCATTTCGATGGTGGGTGGACAAACCGTAACGGATAAGGGGACAGATTGCCAGAGGTGCGGCTGTCCCGCAGGGCCAATTATGATGCGACCGCCACCCTGGCAGTTGCCTCAAATCTTTTACATTGCGGCGGGCGGTGCTCTAAGCAGCACCTGCCGCAATGTAAAATTTGCATGTTGTGCATTGGCAGTAGCTCTGAGAGCCTGTAGTGGCACATGTCTGAGTTCCCTGATAGCTTTATAAAGCCATGTGACCAGGTGTCGCCCCGCCCCCATATGTGAAATTGAGTGTATGACTGAGTGTGTAGGTGGTTCCCCTACCGAGAGGTCGCAGTGTGGACGTTAGTGTGCGAGGAGCTGGTGGTGGAGTAGGAACTTGCCCACTGGGAGATCATATTCTTCCGACAACCGTTGGAAGGGTCTGAGCTGGCCATCCTCGAATAAAGACTCCGCCTCCGTGATGCCACAGTCTGTCCATGTTCGTAACATGTGAAATGTGTAGTAGTGTTCCTGCATAGGCCACCCAGCCAGAGGAAGGGGCGGGGGGAGTATGGGGCCCTTCCGGACGACATCCGGTGTGTCTGTAGCATGCACTTGCGTGCGATCGTGATATGTAGGGGATATGTGCGTCTAGGTTTGGTGCCTGGCAAGAGTAGCCGACAAAGTTCGGGGATGGGAACTGGACCTTTTGCTGTGTGTGTCTCCCCCAGGTGTCTGCCTGCCGTCCAATAGGACAGCCACTGGAATTGGGCGGCCAAGAAATATGATTCGAAAGAAGGGGCGGCAAGGCCTCCCTGTGTGGTTGGCAGCTGCAGCTTCGTTAGCGCTATCCTATGTCTACTTGTCCCCCAGATCAAGGAGCTAAGGAGTACATCTAATTCTCCGAAAAAGGCTCTGGGCGGGATGATGGGCAGGTTCGTGAAGTAGTATAGCAGCCTCGGAACCATGATCATTTTGGCGAGAGCCACTCGACCAATCGGGTCTAGGGGGAGATTCTTCCAGAATCCCACCGAGGCTCTGATGCCTGCTAGTGCCTTGCGGTGATTACCGTCATAAATATCGGTCGGGTTGTGATAGAGATGAATCCCTAGGTATCGAGGGGCCTCTGCGCTCCAGGCGATGGTTTGGTCGCCTAGCCTAACGACTCTCGGGGTAGCGTGTGGATGCAGCGGGTATACTGTGGATTTCTCCCAGTTGACGTGTAGCCCGGAGACTCCTGCAAACTCAGTCAGGGTGGTCCAAATGGGCGTTAGATCCGCAGCGATGTCCCTGATATATATCAGGAGGTCATCAGCGTACATAGAGACACTGTGTGTGGTGTTTGCTATGGGAATTCCCCATAACTCCCCCTCCTGGCATAATCGAATGGCCAGCGGCTCCACCGCGAGGGCAAAGAGCAGAGGCGAGAGCGGGCAGCCTAGCCTCGTGCCCCATTGCACCGCGAATTCAGGTGAAATACCGCTCCCTATGCGCACCCGTGAAGTGAGTTTAGTGTATAAGAGCTGTGTGTACTCCAGGATCGTGGGGCCAAGGCCCAGTCGTTGTAGTACTGAGAAAAGGTAACGCCATGTGAGGGTGTCGAAGGCCTTTTCAAGGTCGGGATGAGGCACGCTGCTCTGGGGTGGGCGTCCCCTATTTGATCCTGAACATGGAACAGCCGGCGTATATTCTGAGACATGTTCCTGCCCGGGACAAAACCACATTGGTCAGGATGTACCAAGGGCCTTATAATTTGCGTGTATCTGTCCGCCAGGATCTTCCCGAGAATCTTGCAATCAGTACAGAGGAGTGTAATAGGGCGATACGAGGACATCCATTGTTGGTCACGGTTGGGTTTCAGGAATGTCACAATGACCGATTCACAGAGGGATTTCGGCAATTCCCTGGCATCCAGCGCAGCGGCATACATTGCTGCCAGTCTGGGGACCAATAAGGGGGAGAAGGTTTTATAATATTCCAGGGGGAACCCGTCTAGTCCCGGTGCTTTGTTGCGAGCTAATGCGCGCTGGGCCTGGGAGATGTCTGGGGGTTGTATCCTCACCTCTAGTGACTTCCGGTCCTCTCTTGTGATCTCAGGAATCTCCAGGGGGTCAAGAAAGCAGTCTATGCTGTCTTGCTCAACAGGGGTTGGGTGACTGTATACCTCAGAGTAGTGTTGGTGGAATGCCGAGAGTATCTGATCTTGGGACCGCACTAGGTTACCACGGGGGTCTAGCACCTCAGTAATAGGCTTCACCTCGCTATCTTGTTTTAGTAACCATGCCAGAAGGGTTCCTGTTTTATCTCGTTCCTTATGCATGCGGATTGCGTATGTCCTAAAAATGCAGCGTTGCAGATCGACGCAGGCCGCCATGTATTCCGTTCTGGCGTTAGCTATCTGTGCCACCACCTCTTCCGAATGCTCGTCCTGCTTAGTGACGGAAGCAAGGCGCTGCTCGGTTCGAGTAATTGCTTTCTCTAGCGTGCGTCTCACTCCTACGATTTGTGTGATACACTCTCCTCGGGCTACCACCTTAAATGCGTCCCATTCTGTTAAAGTGGAGGATGCCGTTCCTGTGTTGTTCGCAGAGTAGTTCTCTATGCTCTGGCCCTGGTCATGCGTGAAGACCGGGTCCGCTAGGCAATCCCGTGGGAGGCGCCATATGGGAACGGGGAGGTGCGGGGGTCTCTAGTTTAACTGCAATATGTGTGCATCATGGTCAGAGATGATCGGTCCCAGGTAGTCTGTGTGATGTACTTAGGGCAAGATGGCTGCCGAGCATAAGAATCTATCTAGTCGGACTCGAAGGTTGTGGGGAATGGAGTGGAATGAGTATAACCTAGTGTGCGGGTGTTGCATTCTCCATGCGTCAGTGAGCGCCCATTGTGTGGCCCAATCCCTGAAGCGCTCCATTTGTTTCTGTGCGGCTGAATGTGTGGGGGGAGGGTGGGAGCGGTAAAGTGTGAGGTCCAAAGTGCAATTGTAGTCGCCTCCCAGTATCCACGGAGTGGAGGTGAATTGTGCGAGGGACCCGGTGAGGTGTTCCCAAAACTTGTCCTGGTCTGTGTTCGGGGCGTATATATACTACCCAGCATGATTGGGTGTCCATCTAAAAGATCCTCTATGAGGGCGAACCTGCCTTCCTTACCCACCACCCGTTTAAGTTCCTGGAAAGAGGTCCCCGGCCGAATCCAAATCAATGCGCCCTGCGCATAGGAGGAGTATGCCGTTGCACAGATAGTGCCGCGCCATTTGGAATGCAATCTGCCTATTTCGGTGTTAGTGAGGTGGGTCTCCTGGAGGAACACAATTCGGGCGTTGTGACGTTTCACATCGGAATATAAAGTTTAGCGCTTGCGCTGTGTATGAAGGCCTCGGACGTTAAGTGCTAGGACACTAATATCCGCGCTGCGTGTTGCTACCGCCATGTGAGGGTGTAAGTGGTTGTGCAGGAAGGCCTTGCCCACCAGGGTCTAGTGACACGTGGGTCCCTTGTGGTAGGAGGGGTGGAGACGCCATTAGGCGGCACTTGGAAGTCTGGCTCGGGTACCTTGTTGCATATGAGACCATGAGAGGGTGAGGGTGATTCGAAACAGGGAGTATAACTATGAAAAACTAAGGTCGGGGAACTTACCCAATACAGAGGACCCAGTACAGTCTGCAATGCGTCCAAACCCACTCTAACCGGAGATTAGAACCAAAAAAAGGAGCACATAAAAGGGGGTGTCAGTACGTGCTGGATGAGGCTTATCACCGATCGGGCTCTTGTAGGATCTCCTGACGCCGTCTGGAGCGTGTCATCGTGTATCTGTGGCGTAAGAGTTCAAGGCAGGTGTCCAGGTCATACAAGTCAGTCGAACGTGGTCAAGAGATCAGCTCAAGCCGGGAACGAGGCCCCCTGTCCATTCATCATGGTATCGGCTGTCTGGGGGGTGACCATGGGAGGTGTGCTCGTGTCCATTCCTGAGATCGTTCCGTCGCTGTCGTCCTCCCCTTTAGAGGTAAAGAGATGTGGAGCTTGGTCAATGTCCCCCAACTGCGAGGGGGTCTGTAGATCGATCACCGTTCGTAGGGCCCCTCGTCTATCTTTCATGATTTGCTCAAGATCCGGGGAATCCTGGGCACCGGACCGGGGTATCGTCTTATACCTTCTGTTCAGTGGTTTTGGGGTGCGGTTTAGAGGTTGGATCCCGCACGGAGTCCGTTTTGGATTGTGGCGTGCAATGTCGGTCCGCCCATTCCTGTGCCTCATCCGCATTCGTGTAGAAGGTCGCCGTACCATTGTGGATTATTTGAAGACGGGTGGGGAAGAGGAGAGAGTACTGTATGTGGTTCGCCCGTAGTCGTCGTTTTACCTCCAGGAACGTAGATCGTTGTTGTTGTACCGCATGGGCATAATCTGGGAAAATCATTATCTGCTTATTTTCCACATGTATGGGGCCTGCTTGCCTTGCCACCCGTAGTACTGCATCGCGGTCCCGAAAGTGCAAGAATTTCTCCAGCATCGTCTGGGGAGGAGCTCCCGGTGGTGGCTTGCGGGCCGGCACACGGTGGGCACGTTCGACGGAGAAGACCGCCGTTCTGTCTGCCACAGGAGTGAACAATGACACCCCGGTCTCCATGTACCCCAACGGGTCCGTGCCTATAATTCCCTCCGGAAGGCCCAGAACCCGGATGTTGCAGCGCCGAGACCGCCCCTCTAAGTCGTCTGTGCGCTCCTCAATAGTGGATAGGCGGTGTAGGACCTCCTGCAGCGTCGTTTGGTGTTTCTTGACAATGGGTTGCAGCTTTGCGAGGTCTTTCTCACCTTCCTTCACTTTGTCAGACAGTTTGCAGTGATCATCACGTAGGAGACTGATGTCAGTTGTGAGGGTGCCCAGGCGTTTCTCCACAGATATCCTGGAATGCTCGATGGCCGTCAATACTTGATCGAGCTTGTCCGATATCGACTGGTCGGTCTGGGCCACCGCGGGGGCTGTCGTCATCCAAGTGGTTGGCATACGCTCTGGGGCGGTCTCCGGTACCGCAGTCTGTTGAGATACCCTAGGCTTCCCCATACTGGCCAATGGGGGGGGACGGGACCCTTCGTAGCGTGGATGCCGCAGGCGGGAACAAGTGGGTTGCGCCTTTGCGTTACACCTGGAGCAGACCGACAGGCCACGAACGCCTCGTCAGCAGGCGCCGCTGGGTTAGAGATGCTTCGAAAAGGGACAGGAGCCTCTGTCCCGGTCGCCCCTGTGCACTGGGTTCGTCCGTGTGTGCTGGTGCCAGTACTCAGGGCGTCGCGGGGGGCTTTGGTGTGACAGTTCCGGTGGCGTGCCCCCTGCGAAGTGTGAGGGGTAACGTGGTTGGTGCGTTGGAGTATGGTACCGCCGAATACAGGGAGGGCACCAGAACCCTTCTGCGCTGGAGTGGCGGTGGTGCTGCGCCCCAGGCTGCTCTGCAGGGCCGTCGGCGAACAGGGCACCTCTGAGTCTATGCAGGGGTGCCCGTATATCGCTCTGTCAGTTAAGTGTGGAGGCCGATGCCAGGAGCAATTCAGGTCTCTATGGCGCCATGTTAAGGTCAGGCGCCGTCTGGTGTGCCTCGTTGCAGCCAGCGGTTTAGGAGCAGCGGGGGTTCTTTAAGCAGTCCCACCCTCAGCCAAAAGTCCAATGGCTCACCCGGGACACGAAGCATCGGTCGTTCTAGGCAGCGCGGGTTCTGGGCGCCATTTTGAGGTCAGGCAGTCTTGGAGAAGGCAATAACCCTGCTCGAGCGGGTCCCGGTGTATGTCGGTAAGCCCCTCTGCCTGGGATCGAGGGAGTAGGCTCTTCACCGGCCGTCCGCTGAATGGGGGTCACCGCAGGAGGCCCCGGCCCCGGAGTCAGGAGGTGAGGCGGGACCGGGACGCCATCTTAGGTCCCGGCGGCGGAGGAGCAGGGGGTCGTTCGGTCGCCGTCCGGGCTCCAGAACTGTCCCGGAGAGCCACGCCAGAGTCAGTGTTGCTACGAAACAGCGGTAGAAGCCGGCGGCGCAGGAAGAGTCCGCCGCGGCTGCCCCGCTACAATTCCGAGTTCAGTGGCCGGCGGGGGCCATCATGTCCCCGCTGGCCGTCAGCCCAAACGTTTCGCCGTTTTCACAGATTGTGTCCCTCTTGGCTAGGTTTCGGGCACCTCCGCGGACTCAACATGGTGTCCGGTGTTGGTGGGATGGGTTTGCAGCTCCGAACGGCGCTTGAAAACGGGCAAAGTGCTGGCCCGATCACAGAGCCTCAGCCAAGCACGTCTGCTCGAATGGCTGACTTGGCCACGCCCCCCTTTGTATTTTCATTCTTAGTGTTTCATTCTGTTTTGTTCTTTTCTTGCAGTTAATTCTATTTGTTTTCCTTAGTAGCAAAAACGAAGGGTGTGATACTGGATATTATGGAGTTTTTCTTGCGCAGCCTTTTTCAAGATGTTATTTGAAATATGTGATTTTAATAGAGGATGTTGAACGCTTTTAATTTTATACTTAATTATATTTGTAACATATGTGCTTTGTTTCATGCTATTTGCAGCCGCGAGGAAGAGGGGATGCCCTACGAGAAATGAGTGTCGGGATGTATCATTATTATTTGTTTGACTAAATAAACGTGTACTTACTGATATGAAACAAAGATTTCTGTGCATCGCTTTGGGATACCACATGAAACAAATAAATAACTTATTGAGTTGAAACCGCTTTCTTTAAAAAAAATGTTACCATGAAGTGTGGCAGAAAATCTACTTCCACATTAGGATTTATTTCTTGTTAAAGTGCTTTGCTAGCACCATCCTAGGGTTAGAGAGTATATTATTAATTAACAACATATCTTGTGAAATGTTTGTAATACTAATTGTGCAGTCTGTTGAGGCATAGTAGGTAACTGCATATCATCGACTTTCACCACTCTGCAGTGCTACCGACCCTTTGATAGTGCAACTCATACAACACCACAATTACACAGTAAATCACACATTAATGGCGACACAAGGGTAAGGGTAAGTGAGGACATGCAATACAAGAAATACTGTCAAAAATGGGCAAGTTAGATCTATAAAGATTTTGAATTCATAAGAAATTACCTCAGGCAATGACTCAAATTTCCCCATTTTGATCTCGTCGTAGACTGCACTGTAAATGTTTTGTAGGTATTCAGAAACAAAATGCGAAGCATATGCCACTGCTAACTGAGAGAGAACTTTTTGTTGCTGAGTCTGGTAGTCTAATATTTGTGCTTCAGGGGCGCTGAAGGAAAATAAAACACTTATATTAAGAGAAACATATACATAAAACACTGCTGCTTGACCAAACTTCTAACGATGTTCATCCATATAAGCAACAAAGGGAGTCCAGAGTCTGAAAAAAAGAGCCGACTGCCAATTATCGATATATATGGTCTCCATTTTGCAAGATTAGATTATTTGGTTCCCCTAGTGGGCAAACAGCGGAGGAATAGTATCAATCTAAGTTTTTTGTTTTTTTTATTTTATTTTTTTTATCTTTGACAAAATGCACTTTAATTTTGTTTGCAGCCTTGAGAAAGCCCAGGCTGTATTTGCCAAATAGGGCGAAACACGTGTAATCACACAGAAACAACCAAAAGTAACAGAAAGAAATAAGATAATTTAAATTGAACACAATCTGCTTGACCAAGGTGAAGCATTACCATCCAATTTTACTTCTTGTATTTTAATATTTTTATTGGTATTTAGGCACAAAAGCAGCATCAATATTATACAATTCATTTCAGTAGTGGAAAAACGTAGTCTGAAAAACACCAGTTCACAATACCTAATATATCATAATGCGTCATTTATCCAAAAGTATTCATAATGCCACAAATCTGCACTTCAAGTTTTTCTATTTAGGTTTGGGATGAAGCTCTAAATGAGGGTGACTGTGTGAGCAAGTTATCACCACCCACCCACACACACATACAATTTTAAGGATCCTTTCTAATAATGTGACCCAAAATAGAACAGCCACTGGGCGATACCAAATTATGTGCATGATGTCTGCATGAGGATAGTCACAACTGGTGATGTTTCTGGTCTATGTGGTCATATGACATGTAGAATTGCAGGTGTAAAATAAACACCATGGTAACATTTACATTGCAAAGGTTTGAAAGTACTGTCACTTGTGCAGTCCCTAGTGTAGGTGAAAACTCTATCCCACTGTCTATAAATCAAAGGCATCTCCTAGGACTTCTCATCCCACAGACCCTGCATATGGAGATGTTCCATTTATCATTCACCTCACAGAAACAATGTACCATTCACCATCCTGCGGCTAAATGTATTCTGCCCACAAATCAGATATAGGAGGCCTCTTGGGAAACCACTCTTCATTCTACGATGGCCGGCCATGCACAGAATAGAAATTAACCAGGAGAGGCTCCACATTTTACATTGGTCAATGACAAAGAATGTCCCCACTGTACACATTGCCCATCAACAGCTGCCACCTTCAATCTAACCCACCATCTCAGCCTCTTCTTACCTCTTGTCTACCCCGGAAGCCCCCAAGGAGTGTAGCAGTTTGAAATGGGGTGGTTCTCATAACTCTAGCATGCCCATTCCTATATCTTGGACATATGAATGTTCAAGTGCAGATTAAATAGACAAACCCATCTATGAGACACGATTAAATAACATTACTCCACATCCCAATGACATCCGGAGAACAGTCTTTGGTTAAAGCGTTTCCTGTGTCAGTTAACTAAGTACTGCATCTGAGCAGCTAAATAATCACACTATGCCTGGAAGTCACAGTACTCCAGATGTACCCTTGGTCTGTTACCCGCCCAAATCAGGGAAACAAGCAAGCTATTCTACTCGTTAAAATGTGTCCAAGGTGAATAACAAAAAGCTCATGGAACATATATAGACAGTGTGGCAAAATAGCCATCTTGATCTTATAAAATCAAATATAGGCATGCAGAGCAATTATCTTACATATGCATGTCGTCCACCTCACTATGTTTGTAGCATGCACAGTAATTAGGTCTCCAACAATTCCACTTGTATAAATTAAAGCAGAGGTAATATAACCAAAACATAGTCTTACAGTTCTGTATTGTTAAATTGGGTTACCAAGATCTATCTGCATCAATCTAAAAAAAGCTATGGTTGGGCTAGAAATCTGCCTGAAAATAAATATTTGGAAATCTGGGCTTTTTAAAGCCTACTGCAGAATTAAATCTGGTTTGGAATAGGTTACACGTGCAAATCTAAGATTTAGCAATACATTTCCCGAGCGACCAGTTGTGGTGCAAGAAAATTAATGGCAAAAAACTACCCCATTATAGTCTCCTGCCCCAAAGGAAAGTGAAGTGGGGAAACACAGCAGGGCCCTCTTTCTTGTAATCACCATTGCCAGGTCCCTTGGCATAGGGCCCATTTATAGGCCAGAAGACCACAATCCTAAAAAATCCCAAACACTCCCCAGCCCCACATCAGCATATTTCTCTGTTATTTCAGTTGTGGGAGCCAGATGCAAATCGTAATGAAAATGTGATTAGCAGCCACCATCCCATAGATTATATAAACATAATTTTGCAGAGCACTAATAGAAGCCAGCATTACCATAATAGTGATGTTGGAAAAATTATAGGAGTATGTATTTAAAATAAGACTGTTAGAAATGACATATCTTGGGTTATCCAGTAAGTGGAAACAGTCAATCAAGACTAGGAACAGCATCTTCTATGTCAAGGGCAAACTGCTGCTTAAAGATACAATCTTGAATATGTTTCATAGTAGAAAAAAAAGCCAAGAGAGTAAGCCTAAATTCAAGTTGAAGTTCCCTGAATGGTTTTTGTTCCTGTCTGGAACATAAATGGGACAAATAATATCTGCTGATTTCCGTGGTGAATAGTGGTGATCATTAAAGACTAGTACAGAAGTATCCCAAAAAGAGTATGTCCATTCAATTTTGGATTTCTACATTTGCAGGATATATTACTCTGTATCCTCAGAAATGTGGCAAGCACATTGCACTTGGTCTTCCTCCATGGATTTCAATCAGTGGGTTTAGGCACAAAGGAATGTAAGAGTACGTAAAAAAGTACTCATTAAGTGCTTTTTGATGTACTATTACATATTTTGGTAAATAGGTCCCAAAACATCTAAAATGGGAATATTCTGGTCATATTCATATGCAATTAGTACAAACAGAAAGGGTTGCACCCTAGTTGCACTTTCACTAAAAGGGAGTTGGTCCTTTTGTGGCCATTTCACAAAGGCATTTAAGAGAACATTAAAGAATATTTATGGAGTACTACTTCCCACACAAATTATTTTGTGAAGCGGCACCTGTGTCTCTTTGTATTTAACCATTTCTATAGTTTCCACACATTTTAGTTTAAAAAGTGCAAGGCACACCAAGGCATTTTATAATTCCATTCAAAATGTGACATAAGAGAATATAATTGTTTAAGAAAATCATATAGCAATATAAGTATTAATATAAGTGCATGAAACAAAAAAATTGAAAGAATTTTGGAAACATAATTTTCAATATAGTAAATCCACCCATTTTGAAAAAGGCAGGCAATCCCATTTTTTCATGATTTCATTTATGGTTAATATAAAATAACTGTTTTATGTCAAGTGTGTTAACTTTGCATGAACCGCTTCTTTAACTCTAATGTGTATTTCTATATTGATCCCCTTTTTACTCAGAACTTGCTCTTTTGTGGGGTCCAGCTGGAACCACCAGATAGAAAGACATTGCTGATGGTAAGTCAGCACTGTTCAAACCTCTCTCAATTTCCTGACCCCAAGATCCCACATCCTTTTTCTAGCAGTATCAGGGGCGTTAGGAGGGATGCACAGAGGCTCCTTGTCATAGTTTTGTTCACTATTTAAAATTGCTTATATGCCTTCATGCTGCTTACCCGGGCTTCAACTCTGACTGATGACGGACAATGGAATATCGAATGGCAATGATGCACGCTTTGACTAGTGATGGGGTCACTTCATTAGTAAGCATGCTAACGCGGACAATAATCATCGTGAAATAATTGATTTTTTCAGACCCCAGCTTCATATAGTTGCCATCTGGTAAAACCTACAATGTTGGAAAAAAGCATCAATATTTGCATTAGTCAAGAATTCTCAATGAGAAACTATTATAGTAAATGATTTACTAAAAATTACAAAAACTAAAAACAAACAATACAACACAAAAATTAAACAACAACTTAGTCCTGTGGAAGAGCTGTAGTATTTTTCAAGTCTTTTCAGTCACTATCTGTGAATATATGTCTTGAAATGTGCTACAATGTTCACAACCATTTTTGTAAGACTTCAAATTGTACCCCAGCCTAACATTTGTTATGCAGAAGTATGGAATAGTGGATACACTTTCTTCTCTGTCATCGTATCCAGCTGACCTGCTATTCTCCAGTGAAAAGCAATATTTGTGCTGAAGCTAAGGCAGCAAAATAATTATTTCACAAGTGCTATCAAGTGTAGGCTGTTGTTTCTATTTGTTTTATTTATGACGTCAGTTGTGGTTACTTTTAGAAATACATTCTGTTCACTAAATACACCAGAGGGACACTGCTTCAATCACAGGAAAGACTTGCAAAATGGGTGGATAGTATTCCTAAAACGTCCTTGATTTATAAATAACTCCACCAGTGTATCCTCTCAGGAAATGAACCTTTGACTGAACTACAAAGGGAGACCAAAAGATCTGTATGCTGGCCAATGATTGGTGGGATACAAAGTGGACTAAACTTATAAAACATCAAAAGTCACTCATTTTTATTTACTAATTGATTACTTTGAAAACAGTTAAATTACATATGATTGCTGACACAGCTGATTTTTTAGGTAGGTCATGTAATAAAAAAAAGGAGACTTGTGTCACGTGTTTTCTTGCAACAAAGCTTTTAGTTTCTGTAGCCGAATATAGTATAAAATGATTAAATGCTCACGTTGAATTTACCTCTCACGTTTCCAACAATATTAAATCAAAAGAAATTATTGGATCTTTTTATTTCTATTTTTTTAGCTTTATCACCACATGTCGGAATGACTTTTGTATGCCATCGGACTTATCCTTGTGGAATAGTACCTGTATAAATCATAGAATCGATCAAACACATGCTTTCTCAATCCAGGATCTCAATAAAAGGAATATTCTTTGGTAAACATTTACACAGACGTCTTTCTGTACTCACGCCATTTGTTCTCAAGATGAAGGTGTTGAACCTCCGTGAATTATGACATTGTATTCTTTTCACTTTTCTATCCAATTGTGTATATTTTATTTTCATTTCAATTATTTTCGGCATATATAGTTTCATTATTAAAATTTTAATATTTGATTTTGTTTTTTCTTTTCCTTTCTTGTCTTTCTCATTCTTGCTATTTATTTAGAGGAAAACGTTTGTTTTCACAGTAACAATTTCTTTAGTTTGTATTTTTAATGAATTTGTTTGTAAACATTTTGTTAATCCTTTCGATATGTTTGTTTATAAAATTGTATTGGTATTTGATCACCACAATTTCTACCAGATATTTTTTCATATCACTATTACATATGGTAAAGGTCCATTCTGCTGCTATTTTATGTTTAAAACGATAGAGGAACATGTGCTAATGCGATGGAACAAGAGGTACATAGCTAATTGATAGACATTGTTAGAAACAGATATTTACCAAGGTTCAACTGGGCGTTTACAGGTTGCTCCTGTGGTTTATATTGCGCATGATGAGACAAAAAACTTGCAAGTTTTTAAAACCAGAATGCAAAGTACAAAAGAGCATTAGGGGCACCAGTGTACATTGATGAAGAGATCCAGAAAGTACTGGTTTCAGAATCATTGGCGTAAACTATTGCTGGAAGGAAGGCTAGATATGAATTTGTCTTCCATTAGATTGCACCATGTCCTACGCACAGGAGATTTGACTGTTACTCTCAACAGATCAGTACTCGGTGGAGCAATCCATGAAAAGACAATAAAAAAATTAACTAACGTGTGCATAACTGTTACTTCAAAGACTTTGATATTACCTCTCCAGGGCTATATATGTTCAAGAACATGACCTTTGTGATGCATCGGGCTATAAATTCATTGGTGCAGGCTTAGGGAAAAGGCAAGCTAGTAAAAGATCAGATGAACTCCCACCTCGGGTCTTGGCTCCCTAATTTCTAAAATACCCTACTGAGTCAATTAGAGATGATTTTAGCAGAACACTTAAGTTAAATGTGTGTGAAATAAGAAGAGTGGTCAGGTTTGGGGGTGGAGTGGGATGAGTGGTTCTGGGAAGGGTGTACAACTGAACAGAAAACAATTGAGAAAGGGATGGAGAGACTAGTCTGGACAAGAAAAAGTTCAGCAATATCACATGGAGGACAGACCATAAAGAACATTGTTTTGTCAATTAAGTGTAATTAAGTGTAATCCCCCACTGTATTTATCCTGGCAACCAGCATGCAAGATAGTATAACCTACAGCGAGGCATGATTGTAGTCTGGAATATTGTGTGGTAAATATAATTTCATCACAATATCGAAGCCTAAATATCAAAGACAAAAATATAGAGGAGGGAAGTGCATATAGGTAAGTATAGATTTACTATTCCTAATTATATATATATATATATATATATATATATATATATATATATATATATATATATATATATATATATATATATATATATATATATATATATATATATACACACACACACGCACACAGTTGGAGTACAGTAAACCTATACTTACCTATATATACTTACCTGTTAATGTTTTTGTCTTCTATATTTTGACCTCAATACTATTGAAAAAGAATATATACCACACAATATTTCGGACACACTTCAGGAAGCGCCACTCAATTATTCAGTGTGGAGGCATTGCCACATCAAAGATATAATACATAGAAAGGCGTACATGTTTACAAAACTGGGAAGGTGGGTCTCACAGACCATATAGAAGTGTTGTAGAGCAGGTGTTTCACGTCATCTTTGTTTAGGTCCATGCTCTGAATGACTGTTAGGAGGTTTAGTGCATTTTCAATCTGATGTGAAGATTTTGGGACTTTCTTGGTCAAAAATGCGAAACTCTGCAATCCTTAATGTCCTTCAGTCTAACTGGAGGTAGCATTACCTGTGTCAGAAACGCTTATTTTATTTATAAAGTGAGATAAGGTTAGCCTCCCTCTGCAATTGATTGTTGTGTCATTACCAGATTAATGAGTTTTGGTTACCTGCAATTCTCAGGCCTTTTTTCTTTATGGAAATATTGGGTTTTATTGGTACAATGGTTTAAGAGTCCTTATAGTGAAGGATAAGCCATTGTTTGGCTGTTGTTGTTAAGCTACCTTCACCCCCTGTCCAGAATTTCTTTGGAGAATCCATCATATGTTCCTTATTACTCTACTAAAGGGCATCTGCTGCGGCGTGGTCCGTGCTCGCCTGCCGGCTTGCTGTCTCTATTGTTAGCTTTTGTTTTTTGAACTTGCTTTCTTTCCATTTGTTCCTGTTTAATTTTTTGTATTCTGTGGTAAGTGTTTTTCCTTCCTGTTTGCCCGCCTACCTCGACGCCCTCCGCTCTCCCTCCCCGCTTCCCGCCACCGCCGCTTGCCCCGCCCCTTTTTCCCTTCTGTACCCTCCCCGCTCCCGCCTCCCAGCTGCTCCGCCCACCCGCGCACTTGGCCTTATATGGCGACCGTGCGACGCAGGTGAGTGTGACCCACTTGTGGGACACCCCCGCGCCGCACGGCCACCAGCTGCTGCGTGTGCCCCCTTGCCCTGCCTAGCTACCTCGCTGCCTGCCTCGCCGCCGCTGACCACGCCCCCTCCTCCGAGCGGCGTGGTCCGTGCTCGCCTGCCGGCTTGCTGTCTCTATTGTTAGCTTTTTTGAACTTGCTTTCTTTCCATTTGTTCCTGTTTAATTTTTTGTATTCTGTGGTAAGTGTTTTCCCTTCCTGTTTGCCCGCCTACCTCGACGCCCTCCGCTCTCCCTCCCCGCTTCCCGCCACCGCCGCTTGCCCCGCCCCTTTTTCCCTTCTGTAGCCTCCCCGCTCCCGCCTCCCAGCTGCTCCGCCCACCCGCGCACTTCGCCTTATATGGCAACCGTGCGAACGCGCAGCGGTCACGCGCAGCGGGCGCGCCGATTGTGCGCCGAAGGCGCGCCAAAGGTAAGCCCGTCTGCGCCCGTCCGCGCCTGGACCGCGCCCAGTGCCAGGACCCCTGGCCCTCGAAGACCTCGACCGACCCGCCTGACATACACCGCCGCCACCCTCATCGCACTCAACACCGGCCGAGTCCCAGGATGCTGCAGAGCCACCCCACGACGCGTCCACGGACCCTTCAGCTGCAATACCTGCAAGTTCACCTGCATCCGGACCTGCCCGACACCAGCACCAGCCATGCCGAACACCAGCAGCAACCACCTCAAGTGCATCCTGCTCAACGCCCGCTCCGTCCATAGACACGCCATCGAACTCTGGAACCTCCTCGACACCACAGCCCCTGACGTTGCCTTCATCACGGAGACCTGGATGAATGCCTCCTCAGCGCCCGACATCGCCATCGCCATCCCAGAAGGACACAAGATCACCCGGAAGGACCGCAACGCCAACCAGGTGGGAGGAGGCATCGCCATCATCCACAAGAACACCATCCGCATCACGACCAGCACCGACAACACCCCACCCTCCGCCGAACACCTGCACTTCCAGATCCACACCGACCCGAAGACCACCCTCAGAGGCACCCTGATCTACCGACCCCCGGGACCACGCACTCAATTCAGCGAGGACATCGCCGACTTCGTCAGCCCGCACGCCCTCCCCTCCGCTGACTACATCCTCCTGGGGGACTTCAACTTCCACCTGGAGAACAACAACGACTGCAACACCAGCGCCCTGCTCGACAACCTCGCCAACCTTGGACTCAAGCAGCTGGTGTCCACCCCCACCCACCTCGCCGGACACACACTCGACGCCATCTTCTCATCCAGCAAAGACATCGCCTTCAGCCAAGCCACAGAACTCCACTGGACAGATCACAGATGCATCCACTTCACCTTCAGAAGAACGACGACCCACCACCACCAACAACAGGTTGCCCGAAGAAGCTGGAACAAGATCACAGCAGACCAGATCGCCACCTCCCTGAGCCAGCACCCTCCGGCCAGCTCAGCGAACCCCAGCCAGGCCGCCGACAACCTCACGAAGTGGATCAGCAACTGCGCGGACGAACTCGCCCCACTGAGGACCCCGCCCAGCAGACCCGGCAGTAAGAGAGCCCCATGGTTCACCGACGAACTCAAGAGCTCCAAGAAGAACTGCCGAGCCCTCGAGAAAGCCTGGAGAAGGGAACCCACGCCGGACAACAGGACCACCCTCAAGCTCGCCACCCGGAAACACCACCAACTGATCCGCATCGCCAAGAAAACGGCTTTCAAAAACCGACTGGACAACAACGCACACAACTGCAAGGAGCTATTCAACATCGTGAAAGAGCTCTCCAACCCCAACGCCGGAAACAACGACATCACCCCTTCGCAAGACCTCTGCAACTCCCTCGCCTCCTACTTCCACAACAAGATCGCAGACATACACTACAGCTTCAGCACTCAACCGACGCACGCCACGACCGCAGCAACGCCACCCACCACCACCCTCCGCGCCTGGACCCCGGTCAACACCGAAGAGACCGTCCACACGATGAACTCCGTCCACTCCGGATCTCCGACCGACCCCTGCCCCCACCACGTCTTCAACAAAGCCGACGCTGTCATCGCACCCCACCTGCGGGACATCATCAACACCTCATTCGACACCGCCACCTTCCCCGAGAGCTGGAAGCACGCCGAACTCAGCGCTCTACTGAAGAAACCTACAGCAGACCCCACCGAACTCAAGAATTACCGCCCCATCTCTCTACTCCCGTTTCCAGCCAAAGTCATCGAGAAGACCGTCAACAAACAGCTGGCCAACTTCCTCGAGACGAATGGATCCCTCGACCCATTGCAGTCCGGATTCCGTGCCAACCACAGCACCGAGACCGCCCTCATCGCCGCCACTGACGACATCCGAGCCCTGATGGACAACGGGGAAACAGCGGCCCTCATCCTCCTAGACCTCTCCGCGGCTTTCGACACGGTCTGCCACCGTACCCTAGTGCAGCGCCTCAGCAACGTCGGAATCCAGGAGAAGGCGCTAGAATGGATCGTCTCCTTTCTCGACGGAAGAACACAAAGAGTCCGCCTACCACCGTACACGTCAGAGGCCACCAATTATTATTATTATTATTATTCTGAGTTTTGTATAGCGCCTGGTTACCAATAGGCATCCCAGCGCTTACCAGAACATAACACTACTAAAGAATGAAGGGATTAGACGGAGAACAAAAAAGTTTTTAAAAGTTTGCGGAACCGAAGAAGGCTAGCTTCCGAGCGCAGTTGTAGGGGCAAAGAGTTCCACAAGGAGGCCACGTTTATTGAAAACCTTCTGCCACCCGTTCTTGCCTTTTTCACCCTGCCAACCTGAAGGAGATGTTGATGGTCAGAGCGAAGAGAGCGAGGGGCCTTGTAAGGCTGGACCATCTCCTCCAGAATAGGTGGGCCTACCCCGTGCAGAACTTTGTGGGCAATACAAAGTGGCTTGAACTTCACCCTGTCCCTCACAGGGAGCCAGTGCAGTGCCCTCAACGCCGGGCGAGCAGATTGACGCCTGGGGAGACCCGTCAAAAGCCTGGCCGCCGCGTTCTGCACTTGCTGCAGTCTGTTCAGGGTAGATTCGGGTGCGCCCAGGAATAGCGCATTGCTGAAATCCAGCCGCGAGATGATAAGTCCCTGGATGAGAAGCCTTCGGGTGGCTACTGGGAGCAGGGGCAGAATCTTCTGGGCTGCGCGGAGCAGGCCAAAGCACACGCCAGCAGTCTTTTTGGCATGAGTTTTAAACGATAGGTCCTGCTCCAGCCATACCCCCAGGCTCTTGATCTCCTGTTTGGGGGGGGGGTACTGGTCCCAGACAGTCTGGCCAGCTGCTGGGGGACAGAGATGGAGAGGAGTTCCCCAGCAGCATCCATTCCGTCTTGGAGCCATTTAACTTTAGGGCTGAGCTGCACATCCACGTGTAGATCTTCTCAAGACACGTGTGCAGCCGGTCGGGATGGTGCGCCGACTGGGAGAGGCCTACCACCAGCTGAGTATCATCAGCATAACTGATGATTTTAATACCCAGCGGCAGTACCACACTCTCCAGGGGGGCCATGTAAACGTTGAATAAGGTAGGGCTCAATGAAGAGCCCTGTGGCACACCACACTGGAGAGGGGTTGAAGATGATTTTTCATGGCCTTCCCACACCTCAAATGTACGACCTTCCAAGAAGGAAGCAAACCATTTGAGGGCCAGACCCGTGACCCCCACCCCCGACAGCCGTTGGAGAAGCACCTGATGGTCCACGGTGTCAAAAGCAGCACTGAGGTCCAGGAGGATCACTGCCACTGATCCCCCCCGAATCCAGCATGCTCCTTGCATTCTCCACGACCGCCAGCAGGGCGGTGTCAGTCCCCTGACCAGGACGGAAACCCGTTTGGGAGTCGCCCAGGAGGGAGTTGGCTTCCAAGAAGTCCGAGAGGCGGCTGTTCACCAGCTTCTCAGCCACCTTACTGATACCCGGCAGCAAGGAGATAGGCCGAAAGTTGGCGAGACCGGCGGGATCGAGGTTAGGCTTTTTCAAAAGGGCCTTAACCACCGCCCCTTTCCGACTGGGGGGGACTACCCCTTGGGCGAGGGACAGGTTTATCAGGTCCGTCACAGGGCCGCCAATCGTGGAGGACACCTGTTTGAGATATTTAATAGGCGCTGGGTCTTTCGGGGAGCCACTCTTCATAGAGCCCAGAACCGCCAGAACTTTCTCCATAGTGACCGGACCAAGGGAGGCCAGCTCCACCGATTGCATCTTAGGTTGGGAGCTGGAATTGTCCTCCAAGGAAGAGACCTCGCCTAGCCGGGGAAGGGAAGCCAATATGTTGTCAATTTTGCTTTTGAAAAACGAGGCCAGTTCTGTGCATTTTTTGCGAGGGTCCTCGTGGAAAACCTGGGGTTCGGGGGCATTCAGTAACTCCTTAATAACCCTGAATGACTCTTTGGAAGAGTTGGCCGCAGAGCCTATACGCTCTTCAAAGAATCTTGATTTTGCCACCCGAATAGCAGATTTATACCTGCTCAGAGCCGTACGGTATTCTTTACGCCTCGCCTCACTCCAGTCTCTCCTCCAGGACCGCTCTAGCCTCTTGCATCCCTTCCTCAGGGTTCTCAATTCCGACGAATACCAAGGTGCGGAGCCCACTCTCTTCCCCTTTGTAAGTTGTTTCTTTTTGGGTAGGAGGGTGTCCAGAGAGTTCACGAGCCAGGTATGTAGATTCGCATCAGCGACTATCGGGTTAACCCCCTGAGGGGGCTGCGTAGCCTCTAGGTGTGCCGCCCAAGTGTCAACTGGGAGCCTCGACCAGGCTCTCTCCAGGGTGTGAACCCTTGGGGCCACCGCAGCTGGACTGTCAAATTGCCAAGTCGCGGACACCAAAAAATGGTCTGTCCAAGGCAGGGCCAGAGCAGGAGATGGAATAAGATGGTCCAAGTTTGAGAGTATAGGATCAAGCAGGTGGCCCTTCTCATGGGTCGCGCCCGAGTTGACCAAGTTGATTCCAAAAGAATTGAGATCGTCGATCAGATCGACTCCCGTGGCATTAGTAGAGTCGTTGAGATGGATATTAAAATCCCCGAGGACAACAAAGTTGGCAGTAGAAGATGCAAGAAGCGCAGTAATTTCTAAGAGAGAGTTAGGGAAGCTACCCAAGGGTCCAGGAGGGCGGTAAATCAACAAGCCTACCAAAGACACTGTAGGTGACAACCGAAGGGAGAACTGTAAGCTCTCACAATCAGTCACCCCTCCATTCTGGATCTTACAAGCGAGCGTGTCTCTGTAAAGAACAGCAATTCCTCCTCCCCTCCCTTTAGGTCTATCAAGGTGGAGTATGTGAAAGCCCGGGGGGAGTGCTCTGACCATGTCAGGGCCAAAGCTGGGGGAGAGCCAGGTCTCGGTGAGAAACAACACATCGAGCTCGTGGTCCAGGATAAGTGAGTGAATTTCAATGGCATGGCTCGGCAAAGACCGGCAATTTAGTAAAGCCATGGAAAGAGCGGATTTCACAGCCACTGAATTATGGCCGGAGGAACAGGCTCTACACGGTAAAAATGGAATGGTTCCCACCTGTGCAAAGCTACAAATAGTAGGGTGGGGGGGCCGTAAGGCGATGAGAGCAAAGTCATCTGCGGCGTCCCTCAAGGATCCTCACTGAGCCCGACTCTCTTCAACGTCTACATGAGCCCCCTCGTGGCCATCGCACGCCAACACAACCTCAACATAATCTCCTACGCCGACGACACCCAGCTGATCCTCTCCCTGACCAACGACCCCGCCGCCGCCAGAGCCAACCTGCACGAAGGGATGAGAGAGGTAGCCGAGTGGATGACGACGAGCCGCCTGAAGCTGAACTCAGATAAGACGGAGGTCCTCATCCTGGGCTCCTAGCCCTCCGCCTGGGACGACTCCTGGTGGCCCCCCACCCTGGGCACCGCACCCAAACCGACGGACCACGCACGCAACCTGGGTTTCATCCTGGACTCCTCCCTCTCCATGACCAGGCAAGTCAACGCCGTCTCCTCGTCGTGCTTCAACATCCTGCGCATGCTTCGGAAGATCTTCTGGTGGATCCCCACAGAGACCAGGAAGACCGTCACCCAGGCCCTCGTCACCAGCCGACTAGACTACGGCAACGCACTCTACGCCGGCACCACTGCCAAGATCCAGAAGAGACTCCAGCGCATCCAGAACGCATCCTCGACATCCCACGACACAGCCACATCTCCGGACACCTAAGAGACCTGCACTGGCTCCCGGTCAACAAGAGAATCACCTTCCGCCTCCTTACCCACGCACACAAAGCTCTCCACGACCAAGGCCCGAGCTACCTCAACAACCGAATCAACTTCTACGCTCCCAAACGCCACCTCCGATCCGCCAGCCACGCCCTCGCCGCCGTCCCACGCATCCGTAGAGCCACTACAGGAGGAAGGTCCTTCTCCTACCTGGCCGCCAAGACCTGGAACTCCCTCCCGGCCGACCTGCGCCTGACCCAAGACCACCTCTCCTTCAGGAAGAAGCTCAAGACCTGGCTGTTCGAGCAGTAGCAGCACCCCCCCCCCCCCCCCCCAAGCGCCTCGAGACCCTACGGGTAGGTAGTGCGCTCTATAAATGTCTTTGATTGATTGATTGATCTTATTGTGAGAAGGGCCAAAGCTTGGGAATTTAGATACTCCCACCCACTTGCAGAGAATGGGAAAGGTTTTTGACTTTGGAGTTCTAGAGGAGTTGTAATTGGTCAAAGGCAATTGAGACTGTACAGTGTATTGGGAGAATGTTTGACAGTTTGTTATTGTCTGTGGTGCTCATCACAAAATGTACTTTATCTGACTAGCCCTGAGTGACAGCTGCTTTCAGTGAAAGAGCTTTCAGTCCACAGACAGCTAGTGGAAGACCATCCTGACTAAGACCGCTATTGGTGAGTAGACTTTGGCAATGTCAAGTTTGACTGGACTGACTTAGCAGCAACTTCTAATGCATCATCTTTCACCAAGCACTCCAAAGTGTTATTTCCTGACTATCTCTCTCTCTCTCTCTCCATTGTTCGGAGTGTGGCTCTACCCTCAGGCCCAGGCCCCAAACCCTCAAAAGCTGCCATTTCACCAAGAAAGAAGTGATTGGGTGTGCATTTCTCTGGCATCCCTGGAACTCCTTCATGTGGCTGCCTGACAGACATGGCAGAAACAAAAAGTTGATCAGAGGAATGCTTGAATTACTCTCAGCTTCCGGTAATTGCTCTAGGCTCGATTTCATTTTTCTGTTCCCAGTGCCACTCTGGAGAGAGAGCAACTGCATGTAAATCTGCCTTGCTCCTCCTCCAATAACAAGAGTCTAATAGGATCAGTGTAGCTCAAAATGGTGGATAGATCTGTTGCAGTTAGGTTATCGCACCGAGAGAAAGAAAAAGTTGAAACTGTTTTTATTAAGGTTTCAGAAGTAAACAGACACAGCATACAGTGAGGCCCCCAAATTCAGAAAGAAGTTTTGCAACATGCACTTACGCAGCAAGGTAATAAATATTAATCTGTGTATTCCACAGGAGACTTGTTTCTGTTAGTATACCATTGGCATCATTATATCGCAGGTACAAACTACTCAGACAAACATGTCAACTTGTGCAATGAGGATGTTTGAGGGGAGGGAGAAATTCTCGCCTCTTGGCCAGTAGCAACATCATTACTGTGAGCGTGTATCTTTATCTTTATCTGTAACATATCCTTACCAGACCAAAAGGTCATTTTTTTAACTTGCCTATATCGTTGGCACCGTTTGACGAATCGTCACAAATTTTCCCAAAGAAGTGCCCTGGTTATTCTAGCTGTGCATGGAAAGTTTCAGCATGATACGTCAAGAGGGGGCTGAGAAAAAGGGGAAGTCCAAAAAAAAGTGTTTTCCCATGTTAATTCCCATAGGGATTCTGAACATGTCTACAGCCTGAACGACTGGATGGAAGAACATCAAATTTGGCAGAAAGCTAGCTCTTTGTCTAGCAAGAGTGTTTTTTCGTTATTAGGTGTAAATCCGTTCAGTAGTTTTTGAGAAGTTTAAAGAAAACCAAATTTGTATATCTAGGGACGCAAATGCATAGATCTGATTGGCTGACAACACGTCAACCACAGGAAGTGTTGGCAGCCATCTTGGAACTTGGCTTTTGCAGAGTCCCTGAAAAACTTTTTTTTTTTTAAAGAAAAGGGGGCAGGTAGGAATACCCTAATTCCTTAGCTCTGGCTCAGGTGCTTGGGAAAATCTCCCTTTGATTTGTGGCCGGGCCCCAGGGTCAGCTCCTGTTATGTGCTGGGATGCCCGCCATAGCGGTTTGCTTTTGCTTGGTGGGAGCCGACAGCGCCCACCAAGTGAGAGCAAACATAACTCTGCAGGAGCTGTAAAAAAGCTCCCGCTTGCTGGAAATAGACATGCGGCCAAGGCAAAAAACTTTTTTCCAAAAAAGAAAACATTACTGAAAATCAGAGCAGATCCACGACAAGCATGAGCTCCCGCACTTGTTCTGAAAAGAGCCTCCAGGTGGGCCAAATACCGGGGCCATTTGTTAGAAAAAAGAGGGGGAGCACGTGGCCCCCCTACTAAGACTCTTGCTATGTCCCGGTCATGAGTGATGTAATATGTGATCTCATAAACAGTGCACTGCGGGGGCGCAAGTTAGAGTCAGCTCAGCTAACTATAACTGCTGAATTTCTCTGGTTTTGTACGAGTGAAATGCCAGCCTAACTATAACAGACCTGAAAACCCTTGGGTTTTTTCAGTGAATATACACACACATATATACATACTTACACATATATATATATATATATATATATATATACACACACACACATACACACACACATATATATATATACATATATGCACACATATATATATACATATATGCACACATATATATATACACATATGCACACATATATACACACATACATATATATACACACACATATATATATATACACACAAACATACACACACATACATATATACACACACGCATACATACATATAGACCCACATATACATACACACACACACATACATACATATATATATACACACGTACATGCATATTCACACATACATGCATATATATATACACATACATACACAGATATATATATGTATATACCTACACACATATATATATTATATATATATATACATTCACACATTATCTACAGGCGGTCGCCAGTAGATAGTTATAGTTAGGACCCATTTTCCATAGGAAATCCGCAGCATTCTATTTGGAATAAGTTTGGCACCGGTTGACAAATCTTCACGAAATTTTCACAACTAATGGCCAGCCCCGGTCCGCTCATATCCTGAAAGTCTCAGGGTGAATCGTCAAGCGGGGGCTGAGAAAAAAGGGGGATCCCAAAACGTGTTTTCCCCATGCAATATTCCATAGGAACCGTTCATCGCGGCTACAGCCCGAACTGCTGAATGGAACTACACCAAATTTGGCAAAGAGGTAGTCCTTAGTGCAGACTCGTGCCAATTGTTTAAATAGTGTAAATCTGTTCAGTAGTTCCTGAGAAAATCACAATTAAAAGTACACATATATCTATTGCCCGCAGTATCCGCACACCCTGCCGACCACGAGCTGTATGCTAATTGTCTGTCAACACTCCAAACCAGGAAGTGTTGGCAGCCATCTTGTGCCTCGGTAGAACCGGCAAAATCGGCGCAGGGTGTGCGGATGTTGCAGATGAAAAAAAACGAAGCACGGGCTCCCGTGCTTGGATGATAATTAGCCCCCGGGGGGGGCCAAATCCCATGGGCATGTTGATAAAAAAGTGTGCGGGGGGCCCAAACCCCCCCACACTGCCCCAAGGACCACCACCCCCGGGACAAAAGCATGTATAATTGTAGGGGTCGCAAATAGCCCCCCCGCAGCCCTGGAGACCTCCACCCCAGAGGCTTAAAAGTTTAATGATGGGGGGCCTCCAAGGCCCCCCCCCCCCGAGCCCCATGGTCCGCCACCCCCAGGGCTCGACTACATTGAAATTGCTGGGGGCACACTGCCCCATGCAGCTCCAGAGAGCGCCACCCCCCGGGACTTATTTTTCATTTAATTTAAAAAAAGAAACGTGTGGGCGGTGCTTGAGGCCCCACCACATGTCCTGGGGATTGCCATCTCCCTGAGGCTCTATATATGTAAATTGGGAGGTCCGTGACGGACCCCCACCCCCCCGGGACTTGATTTGATTGACATTGCGAGGGTGGCACACGGCCCCCCCGCAGCCCCGGGGACCGCCACCTCCCGGGGGCTCGACTATATCGAGATTGCGGGGGCACTCTGCCCTCCGGGGACCACCCCCTCCTGGAGCCCTCGAGGGCCCTGGGGACAGCCATCCCCAGGGCCGGCTCCTGCAGTGTCACGGGGTGCCCCCCCTCAGGACACTGTAGTTTGCTATGGTAGGGCGGGAGCCTCGCGGCTTCCACCCTGCCATAGGCTCTCTCTCTCAAATAGCAAAGCAGATTGCTTTTCCACATGGGGAGCAGCATGTGAAAAAGCAATGCCGGCTCCCGCAGGAGGCGGGGAGCCGGTGGGACAGTGGGGGGATTGGGGATCCCCCCATGGTCCCCGACGGAGAGGGCCAGCCCCGGAGGATGGGGTCCCCGGGGCTACAAGTGGCCCAGGAGGGGGGGCGACGCACCCACCCCCAAAAGTAAAAAATAAAAAAAATAGAAAGGCCGGCCCTGGGGCATGGCGTCCCCGGGGCCATAAGTGGCCTGTGAGGGGGGCAATGAGGCCCCCTCCCCAATAGTTAAAAAAAAAAAAAGACCCTGGGGGTGGCGTCCCCGGGTAGATCAAGGTCTCTGCATTTTTTTTAAATTAAAAAAATAATAATTAGGGAGCAGGCTCTGGGGGATGGGGTCCCCAGGACCAAAAAAAATAGAAAAAGAAGGGGGGCTTTTTTTTTTAAAGACCGGCATCGTGCCGGAGGCTACGCCCCCTCCTTTCATCACTCTGCAAACACGCCCCCTGGCGTGTTTGCAGAGGGGGAACGAATTCCCCTTGAATACTGGGGGTCCCTGGAAGCCAACTAGCCCACCAGGAACCTCCAGGTTGCACCAGGGGGCTGCGTTGCAGAGAGGTGTTCTAAGTACACGCCTTTAGTTGGCCCCCAGGGATCCGCAGGATCCACAGGATTGAAGAGGGATTATTTCTCTAACTTAAAACATGCCACATGGCGTGTTTGCAGACATGTCACCTCAGGCCACACCCCTTTCCTTCACCATTGTGCAAACGTACTCCGTGGCGCGTTTTAAGTTGTGGAATTAATTCTCTTTCAATACTGAGGGTTCCTTAGGGCCAAATAGCCCAACAGGTATCTCCAGTATGCGCCAGGGAGCTTTGTTGCATACAGGTGTTCAGACGCCACGCCCCTTTTTACACCTCTCTGCAACGCAGCTCTGTGGCGCTTACTGGAGGTACCTAGTGGGCTAGTTTGATCCTAGGGACCCTTAGGATTGAAGGGGACTTAATCTCTCAACTTAGAATGGCCACAGGGCGCATTTACACAGTGGTGAAGGGAGGGGACGGGCCCTGAGGTGATGTGTGCAAACATGCCCTGTGGCGCATTTTAGGTTGAGGAAAACATTCCCCAATTTACATCTCTCTGCTACATAGCTCTGTGGTGCTTACTGGATGTACCTAGTGGGCTAGTTGGACTCTAGGGACCCTCAGGATTGAAGGGGAATTATTTCCCCAACTTAAAACTCGTCACAGGGCGTGTTTGCACAGAGGTGAAGGGAGGGGATGGTGTAGGAAAGTGGCTCTATATATACTGGACCTAAGTAAAATCAGCCGAACTAGGAATTCCGATTTACTCACCTGCTATCAGGAGAGATCTCGGTGCTGCATCTTTGAGCCCAGTACTGATCCTGAAAAGTAATTGTAACCATACTTACCAGTAACTTGAATTTCCTTCCATAGGCTAACATTAACTGGTTTCACTTGGAAATTCTTCTAAGTGTAATTGTAACCATACTTACCAGTAACTTGAATTTCCTTCCATAGGTTAACATTGACTGGTTTCACCTGGAAATTCTTCTAAGTGTGGAGTTTTGGAACTTTAAAATATTCGCCTAAAATCATCCAAACAACGAATTCCGATTTACTCACCTGTTACCAGGAGAGAACCTAGCGCTGCATCTTTTAGCCCAGCACTAACCCTGAAAAGTAATTCTAACACTACTTACCAGTAACTTGTATTTCTTTCCATACGAATCCATTGTCTGTTTTTCACCAGAAAAGTTTCTAAGTGTCTATTTTCACAAACTACAAATATTCCTTAAAAATCGCCTGTATGACTTAAATACATTCTTTCAACTGTTTACAGGAGATGCACCATTGCTGGATGCAAGATCCACCACTGAGTAAGAAAAAGTAACAATAACACGACTTACCTGCTAAGTGATTTTCCTCCCATAGGATAACATTGGTGATTCTATGTGAAAAAGTTTCTAAGTGTCAACTTTCAAAATACAATAATATTTCTTAAATGTCACTACTGTAACAAAAACACTTTTACTTAACTGTCTACAGGAGATGTTCACATTGAGTTCAATGTTGCATTGTGTTTGAAATTGTGTTGCCCATTGCAACAACTGTAACTATTATACTTAAAAGTCTATTGCCTATTTGAAAAGTATTTAAACTAAAGTAATTCATTCTGAGAAAGTATATTTTGTAATGTAATTAAAAAAAATACCTAAAAATTAGTTTAGAAAATGTAGTAAATCAGTATAATTTTTTTTAAACAATTAATACATTTAAAAATTGTCATTTACAAAACCTTTGAAATTTACTGAAAAAATAACCATAGGTTTCACACATGTTATAGTTAGGAATTAGCATTTAAAAAACCTTAGAAATTCAGTGAAAGCTCCCTTGGGGGCGTGATCATGAAAGCAAGGGGATCGTTCCCTTCCAATCCCTCCGGAACCCCAAAACACGGAGTTTATTGCGTCGTACTCTATTCTCCTGGTCCTCAACTTTCAACATTAGGTCTTCGACTATGCCTTCATGCTCATCTTCTTCCGCCTTCAAGGTGGCAACATCCTTTTCAAGAATTTCAGTGCGTACTTCAGCTGACGCCATTCTGTCTGCGATTTAGACGAATGTTCTGTCCACTATCCTTATTGTTCCTTGTAGTTTTTGCGTGGCATGGCGTGATCTTCGGTTATCCAGCTTGCCCTCTTCTTGAAAGCTCTGAATTCAGTGTAGCACTTCTAAGAGGGTGGGTTGACTTTTATTTTCAGAGTTTCTATCTCCAGTACTGCCCTTAACTGTGTGATTACCGCATGAGCACACCGTTGGATCGTACGGAGTCGATAGTTGTGAGGCAGAGTAATCCCATCTGAGATCTGCTGTGCTATCTCGGTCCGGAGTCGCACCCCCCCCCCCCTCTTGTGCCTACTGTTTTTTTTCTTCAGAGATTTCTTTTGTGCACCAGCTTTCATAGATGGTTCTGAACCCATACCTCTATTCCAGTTGTGGCTCCCTCCATCGCTGGAAGTAGACGCGCCAGTTTCTGAAATTTCTGATTCATCTGTTAGTGAATACAACTTTTCCATGTTATCTGGCGTTTTTGGCAGAGGGCAGACTGTTTTTTTTTACTCTTCCCTCCGTTTTCTCTGACGCTGGCAACATCTTTGGCAATGGTCTCAGTCTCCCCAACAGCATTAGTTTCAAAGTTTTGTGAGTCAGCTAGGGGGGCCAGAGGTTGGAGATTTTGTGCCAATATCATCTTGGCTCATTCCAAGGCTAGTAGCTGAGGTTGATTGTAACACAGGGACCACAGGGACCACCGGTATCTCGACCGCGGCTTCAGGGGAGGCAGCATTAATTGGGGTAGTTTGTCCCGCCAGGCCAACCCCCTGCAGCTTCAACCATTAACACATTGTGCGTTTTCCCGTCAATCGGGCCAAATATGTTAGAGATTAGAGGCTGGATAATATGGGCATTGTGGGCTTGGCTGGTATCCGTGGCTTTGGCATTCTTTGTTTGTGTTTTTTACCCCTGTTTTGCAGTACGGTCGGTCTTGTCTGCAGAGTCAGTTCTTTCAGTCTGCTCTTGATTTTCATCCCGCGTGTCTCGGGACGTTTCTGGCAACTTTCTGATGCTAATGTGGGATTAGGCAGAGATGCTTCATTTGTGGCGGATGCTGTCAAATGCATATTTTTAGCTTGCAGTGATTTCGCCTATCATCACGTCATCCTTACTTGTCGGTTTCCTAAGTCCTGGAAACAATGTTTCCTTTGCTCCCAGCTTGAGGATTGAGAGCCGCTGCGGCACTTGGATATCCCGCTCGTTTCCCCTCGAGGTCGTCAGAAGGCTGTGGAGGGCCGATAGTGTCTTCCTCAGGGAGCGCATCGTAGAACACCGCCGCACGGCAGCACCAGTCAGGGATGTTAGAGCGGAACAGTCCGCCGCCACTATCACCGATGTCCAAGGAGAATGCCTCGCTACTGCACGGAGCCCACTCTGGTCCCTTCTTTGGGCTAAAGTCACAGTAATCTACAGGCAGTACAACTGATCCATGTGTTGAGGATTTTGCAGGTATTTTTTAATCAGCTTATAATGGCATAACAAGGGCTTTGGTGTCTTCTAAGAGTCGGACCGGCGGAGCTGAGCTAACACGATGGCTACTCAGGCGCCATCTTGCCCCGAATGGTTTAAGTGAATCACAGAGTGCCCCTAATCGCAATGGGTCCCACTACAGTATGCAGACACCATGACACACGCTGAAGTGCCTGCAGTGCTGAGAGAGAACTCTTTGATTTTCTATGACAGATGTGTGTGGAGCACTTTAAAGGCTCTTATCATTCCACATACGAAGGAAGGTGTGTCTATCTGTGTCTTTACCCTAATAAACATATATTTAGAAGCTTATAACTACCCAAATAAAATGTTAATAACCTCATAATAACAACTGATTGAGAAAAAAAACCTGCAATGTTCTAAACTAAATCCTTTCAACTCTTTGGAGTAGGTGGATAATTCCTTGAGCTCTAAAACTGGGGAAGTATTTCATACCCTGCAGATTACAAAAAGAGCTCTGTAAAACAGCATTCACCAAACCGAGCTAGCCTACATAAAATACAAATGTGTGACTTACAACCACATTAACCATCTGTGCTATTTAATGATGCTTCTAACCTGTGGCTATTAGATTCACTCATATTTCTCCATCAAGTGCATTAGCTACCACAGTTAGCTTGCCACTGCATGATCCTAAAACATAGCGGGTAAACATAGATCTCTGTAACAGTTACCATAACCCTGGTGTTTCTTTGTGGGAAGGTCCTGCCGGTCTTCATCACCCCTAGAGAAAACAAAGAGGCATCGAGAGAAGGGCTCTGTATCTCTGTCCTCCATGGCACCACAGGCCCAGTTTCAAAATTTGAAAGTGTAAATAAATATGTTAAAAACTTGATTGACAGTCTTGAAAGACAGTTCGTTTCTGACTGGGAGGGGAAGCACAGGAGGTGGACCACCAGGATGAGGACTGGTATCAACAGCAGGACCAGGATCAGCAGCAGGACTATGACCACCGGGGTCTCAGGATTGTTAGGGCCAAGAGGACAAGTAGACAGAAAGGGAAGGAGGTCATGCAGAACAAGGACCTTCAGGGTCAAGGGAATCCTTTTTTTTTTCTCATCCACTCCCCTCTGTGTGCTGTTTCATCCTTCGGACTCCTGCCACATGTGCCATCCATGTAGCTCTCTCACACTCCAACTCATCCCTTGCTTAACACCACATCCCCACCTTGCTTGGCATCTTCTTTCATAATCCTCCTCCAATCCGTTGCTCGCTTGCCCCTACCTGTTCATTCAGTGTTGATTACTTGAAGCCCCCAGTTCCCACTGCTCCCTGCCCCTTTTTCTTTCTTTCAACTTCTGACAACACCCCATTAACTGCAATTTAATTCAATTTACTGCTCCAAGATTGGTGTTCCCCATTTTGGAATGGTAAATAAAAAAAATGAAATGAAATGGAAGTCATGTCTTGGTATGTGTGCTGATGCATACATGTTTAAACATCACCATGCGGGGCTACATAGCATTATGATGCAAACATGCACACATATGGTGATGCATGGGCGCATAGACATTGTGCTTTATCTGCCCATGCTGACCTCATTTTTTTTTGCCAATACTGAATAACATCAGTAAATATTTTGCCAAAGCACTAGAAAAGACAAATGGCGAGTCCTTTGGGCTTTGCCAATGTTTGTTTCTTGTTGCTAATTTTAATGGTGGCAGAGTTTGTCAAAAAATAATGCAGAGGCTGTCTGTCTTTATAACACCACCCACTCCCCCCCTTTCTGCTGTACTTAATTTATACAATCCCAGAGTGAACTATTTCAATTTCTGTCACGGCCTATAACTTTTCAATATTGTGAAACAAAGTCCTTGAGAATTACATTTAAGAAAAAGCTATGTAATTCAGGTGTGGTTGTTTATTGCATTCCAATATGTTACCACAGGCAGGTTTGGGTAAGCGATGAGGCTTTACAGGTAGCTCTTTAGAGGGTACTATACAGCTTCCAAGGTCAAAGGTAACTTCCGGATCTTATTCAGGCCCCATCATAGAACCCTTACCTGAACCCTTTTCTAGTGCCAAGAGGCTCCACGGTATGTAAGTAGAAGCGATTATCCCATTCCTTCTCATATCAGAGCAAATATTGAATACATTTGCGTACACATTTTAAAAAAATGCTGGAGGTTGGTGTTCCGTGTGGTTGAGGAAAAGTGAGGTGTGCCATTAAAAAGAAGACAGGCACATTTTTCCCTTCTCCATCCAAGTACAATTGGCTATTTCCATCATGACAAGGTGCCTGGTTCTCTGAGTACCACTTTTACTGTTATCAACTGCTATCGAATATCAAAAAAAATATTTTTTTTCTGCAAGTAGGGTGAAGGTATATAGTTCAAACAGGCAGAGAGCCAGCATGCCTAAATTCAAATGGAAGATCGGTCTGAGGCTATCGAAAGGACTTTCACCCTCTAGTCAGACAGGTAGATTTTCTATCTATTCCTTGGTGCACGGGAAAACCTGCAAGGCCGGACTAGCCGGAGCGGGCATAAGACTTTTCTCTGGGAGGCTGAAAGGTTGTGTGGTCCGCTTTTGTTACTGGAGGCTGGTTTTGTAGCAGTGCAGCATTTTAAAAAAGCACTATCAATCAATCAAGCAATCAGTGACACTTGTAAAGCGCGCTACATACCCGTAGGGTCTCAAGGCGCTTGGGGGGGGGGGGGGGGGGGGTGCCGCTACTGCTCGAACAGCCAGGTCTTCAGCTTCTTCCTGAAGGAGAGGTGGTCTTGGGTCAGGCGCAGGTCGGACGGGAGGGAGTTCCAGGTCTTGGCGGCCAGGTAGGAGAAGGACCTTCCTCCTGTAGTCGCTCTTCGGATGCGGGGGACGGCGGCGAGGGCGTGGTTGGCTGATCGGAGGTGGCGTTTGGGAGCGTAGAAGTTGACTCGGCTGTTGAGGTAGCTCGGGCCTTGGTCGTGTAGGGCTTTGTGTGCGTGGGTGAGGAGGTGGAAGGTGATTCTCTTGTTGATAGGGAGCCAGTGAAGGTCTCTCAGATGTCCGGAGATGTGGCTGGATCGTGGGATGTCGAGGATGAGTCTGGCTGAGGAGTTTTGGATCCGCTGGAGTCTCTTCTGGAGCTTGGCGGTGGTCCCGGCGTAGAGGGCGTTGCCGTAGTCCAGTCGGCTGGTGACGAGGGCCTGGGTGACGGTCTTCCTGGTCTCTGTGGGGATCCACCAGAAGATCTTTCGTAGCATGCGTAGGATGTTGAAGCACGCCGAGGAGACGCTGTTGACTTGCCTGGTCATGGAGAGGGAGGAGTCCAGGATGAAGCCCAGGTTTCGTGCATGGTCTGTCGGTTTGGGTGCGGTGCCCAGGGCGGGAGGCCACCAGGAGTCGTCCCAGGCGGAGGGTGAGGAGCCCAGGATGAGGACCTCCGTCTTGTCCGAGTTCAGTTTCAGGCGGCTGGTCGTCATCCACTCGGCTACCTCTCTCATCCCTTCGTGCAGGTTGGCTCTGGCGGCGGCGGGGTCGTTGGTCAGGGAGAGGATCAGCTGGGTGTCGTCGGCGTAGGAGATGATGCTGAGGTGGTGTTTGCGTACGATGGCCGCGAGGGGGCTCATGTAGACGTTGAAGAGGGTTGGGCTCAGGGATGATCCTTGGGGGACGCCGCAGATGACTTCGGAGGCCTCTGACTTGTACGGTGGTAGGCGGACTCGCTGTGTTCTTCCGTCGAGGAAGGAGATGATCCATTCCAGCGCCTTGTCCTGGATTCCGATGTTGCTGAGGCGCTGTATTAGGGTGCGGTGGCAGACCGTGTCGAATGCCGCGGAGAGGTCTAGGAGGATGAGGGCCGCTGTTTCTCCCTTGTCCATCAGGGCTCGGATGTCATCGGTGGCGGCGATGAGGGCGGTCTCGGTGCTGTGTTTGGCTCGGAAGCCGGACTGTGAGGGGTCGAGGGATCCGTTCGTCTTGAGGAAGGCGGCCATCTGCTTGAGTTCCTTGTATATCCTACAGTTTTCAGGCAACAATAAAAGTGCCAAGATATCTCTGGTGACTAAAGTACCTTCTGGAAAGAGATCAGAGTTTTGTCTAGTGGCATTTTTCACTCATCCAAGCTAGTGCAGGTGGTCAATATGCCTGCTGCAAAGAGCAGAGCACAGAACAGTGCCTATGTGCCTAGCTTAATGGGTTATTGCTTTTGTCATAGAGATCCTTTTGTTACTGTGCAGTTGATAAGTTACAATGGTAATCTAGGTTAGAAATTACAGTTTTTTTGTCCCATTCTTTCATCATCCTAATTTTACTAAAAAGGGTTTGTTTGGGTAAAGTAAATTCTTATTAGTAAACTCAACCCTAACCACTGTGCTCTGTCCTGAATCCCGAGTTTGTGCTTCCACAGACCACACATTCTTAAAAATGCCTACCAGAATGGATGAAATGTGAATTCCACACCTTGTAGTCCCCTATGGCTGATATAATATTTTCTATACACTGATTTACACATGTAAGATTCATCGTCTCTAAATGTGATATCAAATCTCTGACACCCTACACTTGAATGAGAGGCACTATAACAATAATTGAAATGCATGTGAGAGAGGGGCTATGGAGAGATGGGAGGCACTGAAGGAGGGTGACTGTGAGGGAATCATTGAAGAGCCGCCATTAAAGTTTGCCTTATCCTGGTGCACTGTAAGGTCATCATTTACTATGCTTTTACAAACTAACACATTTGAATATATATTCAAAAATGTGTTGTAGAATGCACTATTTTTTCTATTTCCCCCCATATGTTCTTGGGGGAGAACCCCCCCAAACCTCCTTGTAGTAGTCAGACTAGCTATGCACCCATCGTATGGGGGCTGGTCTGACAAAATTTGCCAGGGCTGCTTTGGGTTCCCAGTCCAGCCCTGATAATCTGCCATATACATGAGAGCAGTTCAGGTACCTGTAGATAGTATCAACTATCTGCAGGCCTTATTTAGAGGTCTCTGGATGCGGAACATCTGCCAATTAGCATTAGAAGTCCCACAGCCCTATTGAGAGTTCATAAAAGTCCTGAAGACTCTAAATAGAATGGATGCGGAATTCACTACTGTTTGTAGGATGTCCCGAATCCACAAAACTCAAAATAAGGCACTATGGGCCTGATTTTAGCAGATGGGTTGCTTGACACAAACATGAAGCATATCTGGTCCGTCTAATTACCAGTGCCGTAGGATATAATGTACTTGTAGTAAAGTGGACAGGATATCCGTCATATTTGCATATGAGTAACTAGGCCGCCAAACCTTCAACTTAGACCCTACCGTAAAACATCTGGCATGCATCACGTTCATACATTTAGTCTAACAGATACACATCCCATCGGAGAATCAAAATCCAAACCTGGAATATCCATGGAGTATCGGACATCTACAGATTAGCGCCTGACTAACTATACCATTTCTACACAACACTGTCTCTCAGTCACATTACCTTAGCTTCCAAGAGGACCTTACCTTCATCATCTACAGATCCCATGACCTAGAGAACTGAATGGAACTGGAGATTAACTCTCACCCAGATTTAGGTTTATAACAGTTTCACAGGAATGGTTAATTTTTTGGTGATGGAACTGGGCATAAATCTAATGAATTCGATACAATAGATGAATAAAGTAATGAAAAGTAGTTTGGGGGTTCAAATGACACAAAATAATTAAGCAAGAATCTGCAAAGCAAATAGACATTAATTGGCATTAAGGTAAACTAACTTGGATGCTAGCTGTCATAAAACGATATTGGTAAGAAGCAGCGATAGAGGAGAACACTTAACAATGTTACAGGTTTATGCAGTAATTCTATCAGTTAAAGAACTGAGTGGGACACTATAATAACACTGGAGGGCTGTTCTTAATTTATTGTATGATGTATGGATTAATATTTATCAAAATTAAACAAAATGGCTGAGAGGACACAACTTGAGGAGTCACTTAGGTGCAAGTAGTAATCTGGTTAAGTGTTGTGGGTGTTTCCACTGCTGAACTTGGCAAGGTTCAAACTTGGTCACTACCGTAAATCAAGGAAGGACAAAGTGAATGAAAGATGATTGGAGAGAGGTTTGTAAAGGGCATATGCACCAATGGTATTTTAGTATCCGCTTGGGCAGTGGATGTGTTGAACATACACAATGAAAGAGTGGGAAGCACTCATTTTTTACCTGCACACCATTCATTTTTGTTTTACTGAAACAAACTCCCCAACTGGTAGTTTATTTCAAGTGAGAGTGAGAGTGGGAGAGTCTGTCAGTGAGAGTGAGAGAGTCTGTCAGTGAGAGTGAGAGAGTCAGTGTGAGTGAGTCAGTGTGAGTGAGAAAGTGAGTGAGAGAGAGAGTCAGTGTGAGTGAGTCAGTGGTGTGAGTGAGTCAGTGTGAGTGAGTCAGTGTGAGTGAGTCAGTGGTGTGAGTGAGTCAGTGGTGTGAGTGAGTCAGTGTGAGTGAGAGTTAGTGTGTGTCAGTGAGAGAGTGAGAGTCTGTGAGAGTGTGAGAGTCTGTGCATGGCTTCAAAGGATATTGCTCCGTTTGTTGCTCGTACCAACTATTCTTCCATGTCTGATTAATAAAGAGATCTGTTTCTTTCCTAACTCTCATGTAGATTATCTACTGCTACGTAAATAGCTCACTGGAGCGTCTGGCTAATGACTGTCCTTGTAAAAGGTGCGGAACGTATGTTTAAAAGTGTATACATTGGCTTAGCCATTATCTGATCATATCCAGGAAATATCCATGCTTTATCTGGTTTACAGAACTCTCCATGTATTATTGGAACGATGACTTGGGGCCCAAGGGGTAATGTGCTTGCTACACAGCTTAAGGTATGATCGACTTATCAGTTTATTCAGCAGGCTGCTATCCCAGAATATAACCTGCAACTGAGCTCACACTTTCTGTTCTAAGGGAGACCGCTCAATGGGTTGAGGAACCAACTGCAGAGATGCATGTGTAACCTATAGGTTACCTGGTTACATTCTAGTGATATGTTTAATGCTCCTTTCAGTGCTGGGTTGGAGCGTAGCAAGGGTGCCCTGGTTCAGTTGTAAAATGCAACCATAACTGTGGTGTAGTGCCTTGTCCCCAGTATTGACAGACCCCGGTGCCACTGCTCCTGTTGCACTAATATGAATGGGTACGCACATGGTCCCCCTATGATAAATTGTTGTGGCACCAAACATCACATCGATGTTTACTAACCTGTAGGAATGCATCAACCCTGCTCCTGCGGGCCGACCACACCCACGACTCCCCGCCCACCTCTGCAATGAACTCGACCAGAACCAATAGGAAGTTTCTGGTCGGGGATGCCTACCACAGAGGGTGACCAGATCATGCGACTGAAAAACCGGGACATTTCAAAAACACAGAGGAAGGACTAGAATTGTACATCAAGGAAGTGGCAAAGAAGGACAACCCTCAACAACACAAACACACAGAAAAAGCACTAAGAAATTAAATAAAATGTAATTTTCAAAACCAGCATCATACCGGTTAATTAAATTGCTTACTAGTAACAGCTACGAACTAGCGCTGATTTGGAACACCTAAAAAACCGTCTCTCACTGTTTTGAGTTGGCCCTCTCTAAACACCGGGACGTGACCCAAACCAGCGGTTGAAAAACAGGGACTGCCTCGGCGAATCCGAGACACCTGCTCACCCTACTGCGGTACCACACACACAGGGAGGGGCTTACATAGTTGGCCCCAGCAAGCCACAAATATTGCTACTGCCCCAGCAAGCCACAAATATTGCTACTGTGCTAGGATGGAGAAAATAGGGCAACAGAATGCCAACAAATGTAATTTCTCTAACAATGGCATAAATCACTGGCCAGGCCCTAGCGCACACAGTCACACTGAGACAGATAAAAAAACAAGTATGTGATTTCTCTGCGTATACGTCACATACCTTGAAACATTACCAAAAAAGCCCTTCATATCCCTATTATAAAAATATTATGGGTACTTACTTACTTACTAAAGCGGCAAACATATTCGAATGTCATTTACAATTATGACAGCGCAGCCAGTAGCGATAACCTAAAGCCAGATGCATAATAAAAATCTGTTTTCTTTTTTTCAATTCAATGATGAACGGTACTTGAAGAGGAAGCCTTCTTCTCATAAGATGGCCTGAGTGTCTGCGCGCTCGAGGCCTCTGCCTACCCTTCCTGCAGTTTCGCTTGCACTTTCTCCGCCGCACCAGTCCCTTTTCTATGTTGGCGCTGCACTGAAGGACACAGTCAGCGGCTGGAGCTGACGTCACCTCCCCGGGCGCCGCAGCTTGCAGCGTTAGTGTGAGCACCGGGGCAGGGCCACGAACTTGGTGCCACGTCAGGGCTAAAGCTGGGGCGGCGGAACACCGACATGAACCCGGCACACCACGAGCATCTGTGAGAGCAGGAGCAGCAGCCGCAGCCGCAGCAGCAGCCATGGAAGCCCGCTACAATCTGAAGAGCCCCGGTGAGGATAAGCAAAGCCCCTCCCTCTCGCTCATTGTGAGCCTGGCAGAGGGCAGCTGCCCGTGTCACCCAACCACCGTGTGTGTGTGTGTGGGGGGGGGAGGGCAGAGGGCGGCGGCATGTGTATGCGTGCGTGCGCGTCTGTGTGTGTGCAGGGGGGTGGGGGTTGGGGGGGCGGTAGCGTGTGTATGTGTGCGCGCGCCTGTGTGTGTGTGTGTGCATGCAGAGGGGTGGGGGCTGGCTGTGTCTGTGTGTGTGCGCCGTTAATGCATGCGAGCGAAGCGAAAGCAGTGGCTGTGAGTTCGTCTGCGCAAGCGCGGCTCAGACGCGCACTCCCGCGGTCAAAACTGAGACTGCAAAAGCACGCGTCTGACTCGTGTCTTCATTCCTAGAAACGGCTGACAATAGGTTCCGAGCAGACAGCAATCAATGCTTCGCATTGAATGCAGGTCGAGCTCGACCTAAATATCAGTGGCCCTGGTATGCGGTGAGTTTTTCACTCAATGTCAGGGACAGTCTTACTTTTGACTGCTTGAGACCATTATGCTTCTGATGGTGGCACTGAGCAGGGAAATCCAGTGAGTTGCTGCAATATGGTTTCCTGCAAGAGAATCACTATTCTAAAATACTAAATCATCTTTAAGAAAATAAAGTAATCTGCAAGGTAAAGGAACTAAATTCACAGATTTCACCAAGCCCCGTGTAATTTCAGCCATCCTCTGCTTTTGCATTAAAGATTCTTTCACGAGAATCGAGATTACATTCTCACCTCAAGCACAGTAGGAAAGAAAACAGTGGAACTGGATAATACTAATCTTTGGGGGGTTTTGCACAACACTGCTGAAACGGTGGCATTTCTACATGGAATGCAAAATATTGTTATCTCTGAACCCTAAATAACAGTTTGCCTGGGCAGTTTATATCTTCCACTTTATGAAGGCACCATGTTGGTCTGCCCTTTATAGCAGATGGCACAAAATAATTACCTGAGAATATTTGCTTAGCATGTTTTCTTTAGGAACATGGACATCTCGCATAATGAGATAACCATTGTCAATGTGTTCAAATGACATTTTAGGACCAATGTCACCAACCACGATTCCTGAAAAAAAAGGAAATGTGGAACCAGTTAATTTCTTCTCATTTAAAAGTATACATAGGAAAACGCACCACACCATGGGGCTCTATTGTTTTCAACATCCTAATATAGTATTGATCAATGACACCCCAACATACAGACAAATGTGATCAAAGTTACAAATACTGGACAAGGTTACAATAGTGATTAGCTCATCCAAAATTTTCATTAGGGACAATTGCAGTACAATAAGCAGAAATACTAACTATAATGCCATACAAAGCTCCATTACTATGAAATATCTCTTTATGAGTAAAGATATAACAGTGTTAGCAGGGGACTTGGTGTACTATGACCAAGTGCAAAGAGGGCTGGGTCCTAGAGAGGTCTTGCTTTGGCAGATGTCCTTGTGGGAGGTAATGTATTGTGTACTGAGGCAGGCAGTGATTCCCTTTGTGGGCTCACTACAGCCATGCGAGACCTATTAGATGAGTGACCCCAAAGCTTGACCACTGGTTTTATGCAGTTGGACTATTGTGTCTGGCATGCAAACTTTACTCATGTATTGTTTTACTACATGCAGATGGATGCCGTGCAAACGCGTAATGTATAATCCTAATCTTATCATTGCACACAGATAAGTACACAATTTATTCCTCCCAAGTATGTTGTCGAGGTAAGGGTATTGCAAATTTCTGTATTCTTTGAAAATGAGACTTTGGACCCTTCTTGCATTTTCATTCATTGCACCCATTATAAGAGAATGAATACAGTGCATTTCCAAGATATCATTGTTTCTAACTTTCAATCAATTCAAGTTTAAAATATCTTGAGGAACAACACTCTGGTTGTTACAGCAATACTCTCCCGATGACCAACAAGCTTTGAGTGCGTGACAGAGGTATGCCGGCAGTTTTCTCCAGCTGCAGATAGTACTGCTCTACAGTAACTACAACTCTACAGTGTCTTAGTACTAGGTCCATGTCAAAATGTAATCAGTGTTTTTTCAGATTTGAGGCCTGTCTCATCATCTTAATATGCTCAATCTCTAGGATGGATAATGATGAAAGGCAGTAGATAACATGGAAACAACGCATTACAGAAATGAGAATTCTCTCTGCAATCTTGCTCCCCCTAGGATAAGACAAGATTTAAGTAATGAAGTAGATGGATCTTACAATTTAGTCCACTGACCATTTTTGCAATTAAACACAAAAGTTCTCAGGATCAAAACCTTTATGAAGAGACACTAAACTTTAGTTACCAGGTGAAGGAGAAACAAGAACAAGCAGCACTGTAAAGAAGTGACAAATTCAACCAGCATCTGCAAATATGCATGGTGGTTAATAACCAATATTGCCTCAAAAATCTTAATACTGGAGTATTTATATGGTATATAATCCTTAGCACTCAGAGCGTCCTGCAGGCTCCAGTTAGCCCTCACTCCCCGCATTTAATTAAAAGAGGGGGAGGCTGAACCAGCAGAAAGAGTGCAAGGTGTGGGATCCGTCTAGGTTTGTCTAGGCATACCACTGGAAGGGAATGCTGCCAGTACAAATATAATGCTTGATAAAGCATACTCACCGCTCCACTATGGTGAAAGGTTGTGCATTGCGCATGACAGCCTTGTTAACATACCAGAGGAGGTGATAACAGCAGCAGCAGAAGGCCAATATTATGTTAGGTAAGGTTATGTTAATTTGTACAGCACACTAATCGCCTGAGAAAATACCAAGGCGCTTTGCAGGTGTGTAAAACATGAGGTTGAATATAGGTGCCTGGCAGACTTGTGAAAGTGTAAGCGGCTGTTCAGATATGCTGGTGCAGTGCTGTGCGAAGCCTTGTATTTGTGGATTTGTGAACTGGGAGACAATAGAGTTCTCGGAGGTGTTGTGAAATGGGGGTGCGGCATGTGAGGTGGAGTCCTGCGGTGGCGTTCTGAAGTCTGTGTAGGAGCTGCTTGGAGATTCCGGCATAAATTGTGTTGCCATAGTTGAGTCTACTTATGATGAGTGATTGTGTGACGGTTCGTCTGGTGTGTGAGACATTTGACGATCTTTTGAAGCATACAAAGAATGTGGAAGTAGACAGCGCTCACTACTAGGGCTTGTACGTCATGTCAAGTTTATCGTCCAGGGTGATCTGCAGATTTCTGGTGTGGTCGTGGGTGTTGGTCCTAGCTCTGACAGCCAACAGGTGGCATCCCATGGGGAGGTCTTCTATCCAAAGACCAGTAGTTCCGTCTTGTCAGAGATGAGCTTCAAGCAGTTGGTACTCATCCACTTTGCTACCATGGTCATGCAGTTGGTGAAGCTGGTTCTGGTGGTGGTGGTTAGTAGATTATGGGTCAAGCAAAATTTTACCTCTTGCATGACATTGCACAATACATTTGCTTACATACTCTGCATAGTGTGAACACGAGTAAGCTAGGGCCTACATGTTTTAAGGTAAACATTTAATACTCTCATGGAAAGGATAAAACGTGCATAGGCAGAGTATCTAAATTGAATTCCATATATTATTACAAAATAATGTGACTTAACACTGCAGCTGAAATTTGTTTTGCCCATTTGGCTGGTTTTATACCTATAAGAAAGCATTCTGATTATTTGTTGATTATTTATTTGAGCCAGTGTATAAGAGTAAACCTCAATGTGGGCAATTCATACTAATGTAGCTTTATTTTTTTTTCTTCCGTTTGGATTTCTATTGTGGTAGACGCAAGGAGTGATTCAGAAATGTTTTTCAAAACACCCAGAAACATCTCTGACCTGTGGTCATCGAACTAAGTTGAAAGTCCACCATAATTTATTAATACCAATACACATGTATGAAAATAGGTTATTTGAAGTGGGTGTCTGTGCATCTCAAGGAACAATAACACTTCTGTCAGGGTAAACTTTCAAAGTCACTAAATTAACCTGAGCTCAAAGCCCTGGTAGCTATGGCACTGAGCAGACAGGTTTAACTTAGGGCAAAGTGTAAATTATTCATGCAGTACCAAATAATTAATGAAGTCAAAAGACTAACCAATTAAAATCCCAACCTAAAATAGAAAAGAGTAAATTGTAATAAATAAAATGACAACAAAATGACAAAAGTCCAAAAAGGGGAGCTGGAAATTTGAGTTTTAGGGCTTTTAAGTGAGAACAGCAACAAAAAGCGTGGAGTACGACTGATGCCTACGATCGATATAGACGGGGAGCTAGGAGCAATTTCAGGCCGACCGCAATAGGGGGCCAGGTCCGATACACTAATCGGGTACATCCCAGTCAAAACCTTTACCTTCTGGCTCAGTCTTAAGTCATCATTTTTCAGGGTTTCTGGCGCAGCTCCTCTCTGTCACTTGTAAGGCTTCCAGGACTTCAGCGGTGCACTTTGTGGCCAGGATTCACTCAAGTACAGCCCACCAGCAAGTTCTACTCTAGGTCTAGTTGCTACTGGTCTGCTTAAAACAAGCATTTTCTTTAGCTTTTAGTCAATTGTTTTTTTTTTTGATTAACAAGGCCCTGGCAACTTCCCCCACAAAAATGATTTGTAAATATAATTTCAAACCAAAGTGTCAGACTGCCAATACCTGACCTATTGGCTTTGCAAATGCAGAAGAAATGATGCAGAGAAGACTTAAGCAAAACAACTAGTTGATGAATGGAATACTTGACTTAATCTCAGCCACGGGCAATAGCTTGGGACTGCATCACAATCCATTGTTTTTCGCCCACCATGCAACTCCGTTTGGAACCAGCTATATACAAATCAGTCTTTACCCTGCTCCTCATGGGAACAGTGCAGCCCGAAACTGCTACGCCTTGTCCTCCCAGAACTGGAACACTAGCAATCCAGGATCGGTTTCATCCTTATTAGGGCTCTTCAGCGAGGTATAGCTTGATTCCAGTGGCACAGTGAGCTTGGGTGCATGTCTGGATATACCTTGCACAATTAGAGCGTCAAATGCAAAAACAACAAGGTGATGAATCAAATGCTTCAAATAATCTTAGCCACTAGCAATCGATCGGACCGCATCCCAATTAATAATTTCTTTGTCCACAATTTCACCTCAGTTTTGCCCTTATGTCTCTTCAACCAGGTATAGCTTGGCATTGCCTGGCTGATGAGCCCTTATCAGAGCTAAACAAATCCTAGGTTGCTTGTATTCCGGCGCAGGGAGGAACCTGGCTTGTTAGTTCGTGATGGATTGTTCCCATGAACAGCAGGGTCTAGGCTGATCTGCATACAGCTGGGTCCAAACTGAGGTGGTGTAGTGGGCAAAAAACAATGGATTGGGATATGGCCGAGAGCGATTGTCAGTGGATGAGAACAATTCAAGCATTACTTCCATGACCTTGTTGTTGTTGCAGCAGAGGAGACTTGAGCACAAACTAGACACTTTGGGGTCCATTAGGTTAGCGGGCGGATCGCCACCGCCCGCTAACCTAATGGTTGTGGCTGGCGGTGCTGAGTGCACCGCCCACCACAATGCCAGGAATGCAGGATGCGCCCGCCACTGTGGCGGGCGCATCCTAATGGCCCCCGCGGGACCACCGCCCTTATGGCGGGCGGTCGGCCCCATTTCGCGATAGGATCCTAATGTGCCCCTTTGAATTTCAAGTATCATACAACTATTATATGTCCAGGTCCTTTTATGACTTTTGAAAAAGAAATTCGACCTTATTGTAAGTTCAATTGCTTAATAGGAATACAATTTCAATAGCTGGGCAAACACTAATTTCCAGTACACAACACTTAAACTAGATTTGTTTGGTAACTGTGCTCCCTTCTTTCAGTCTGTGCACATTACAATAGAGCAACGAAGGGGCTCACCTGTCCAGAGCTCAGGTGGGGAGTGGCCTTAACATTTTATCTGGTTTCGCGAAGATGGTACAAGTTCTGGGTCTCTCCGACTTGAATTTAATATTAATATTTCTGATAATCCTCTAGTACAGAGGTCCTTAGGATTTTGACTTCTGTGGACACCCACGTAATCCAGGAACACCCCCTGAACCATTATTGGAACCCGGTGACCCCTCCTGAGTCATTCATGGAAGTCAGGGACCCCAGCTCGAGCAATTTCGATCATTTTAATCTCAAAACAATACAGAAAAATGCAGAAACAAACATTCATCAAACAAATACACAAATGCTAAAATATTGTATTGAATTCAAAAACATTTTTAAAAAATCGAAATATTAATGTGTTGGGTAAGGTGAGGCTTTTCTAAGTTCATCTAAGGCCACCCATCATCCATACTATATTCAGTTTGCTGCATTTGCACTACTCCCACAAATCAATCAGAGGACCGCAACTTAATTTTTAGCCTCGAGGTTCAAATCCCTTCAAATTTATGGACATTTCTAAAATTTCGATTTTACACTTTGCTACTTTATTTATATACACTTTATTAATCAGTTATTATTTAATTTTCTAAGCATTCGAGGATCCCTTTAGTATGCATCATAGATGCAGGCTCCCTGGGTTCCCCTCACACAGTGGTGAACCACGTCTCTGATATCCTAATGACTTTCACTAGGAAGTGTCATTTCTGTGTGCCAAGCTTCTCTCTCCTGTCAATGCAGCAAAGAACTATGATCAGGAAACCTCTTAAAGCCTCTAATGGACATCATTAATTTATTTCATTTATGTATTTCTTTAAAGTGGAGCTCATGTCAAGGCATCATTGCACTTTACGAAAACACAGGCAACAGCATGATACATATAGCACAGCCAAGAGCTATGTATTCTTACCCGGTAAGGGAGAATGATCCTTCAGGCTTCGAATTGGGACAATAAATGCATGCATGCCATATGCCTTGTCTTTAATATGCAGCTGAGCGAGTACAACAGCATGGGACGCTGACCTGCCCACTAAGGGGAAAAGAGAGAAAAGTATAAGGATTCAAAAACGACAGTAGTAAATGTTGTCAGTAGATGGGGCTTCATGTGTTCAAGCGGAGGTAACTATGGTGATACAGCCTGAGGTCTAAGCAAGGTGCAAGGGTGGATCCGCTCTGCCTAAGACCATTGTTATCCAGAAGTCTGCCTAAGACCATTGTTATCCAGAAGTCTGCCTAAGACCATTGTTATCCAGAAGTCTGCCTAAAACCATTGTTATCCAGATGTCTGCCTAAAACCATTGTTATCCAGAAGTCTGCCTAAGACCATTGCTATCCAGAAGTCTGCCTAAGACCATTGCTATCCAGAAGTCTGCCTAAGACCATTGCTATCCAGAAGTCTGCCTAAGACCATTGTTTTCCGGAAGTCTCAACGCAGCGTCAAATTAATTCAACTACAGGTCTCATCAACAATTGCTAGAGAAGTAACTAATTTTTAGACTCATCTGCAGTTTCAACAATCATGTCATTTGACTGTGGAACAGTTGCTTTACTAGATCGAAAAATAAGGACAGCGAGCACAAGTCGCTTCAGGGTCCTCAGCAACAAGAAGATCCAAATGTAGCATTACGTATCAGCAGGCCAGGAAATAACTTTAGGTATTGACCATCGAGACACAAGTATCTGGGACACAGGCAAAGGCGCTATAAGGGGCAAGGGGCAATGGCTATTGTTATTCATTGCCTCCGAGGTCAGTAATGTGGCAGCTTTGCACACAAATCCCTTCTCCAATCAGCACTGCTCATTAACTCAAACATCAAATCACAGATGCTATTACATATTACATAATGTATGATATCACATCACTTTGTCAACTTTAATATTATCACTTAACCTGCTATGAGGACAGAGGAGCAGGGTCCATGGCATTCGCCAACTGCCAGGTCCTACATTCAGAGTCTGCTCAGCATATTGAAGGGCTAGCTCAGTGGGCTCTTTGGGGAAAGAATTATGAACACAAGATTCTGCTGAAGATCAAGCAGGCCCTGTAATTAAACCACATTGTGGAAGGCTGAAGCTTGTGACCAGTGAACTGAGACTGGAGCCTGCTCCCCTAGCCCTCCAGCCACAGCTAAAGAGAGTAGGCACTTTACAGCGCAGGGCCCATCCAAAGACCAGGGCCTACATCTTATGCATGCTGAACATAGCAGAAGAGCATGTACAGTGGGATATGGGAGTATGGAATCACAGCCACAGAGAATGGTCAGGTGGATACATAGGGTCTCTAGGTGGAACAGAGGTGCATTTCTGAGGGCTAGAAAATGCCTAAATTGAACAGTGTAATATGCTGATGCCTATATCATTCTTATCATATAGAGAAAGTGAAGGACACTTTTTCCACATGATGCTCCAGATTTATTTTCACCAATGCAGCAACTGTAATCAATATGCGTTTGCTGCCAATTCTCAGACTTTCGAAACTAGGAATAACAATTCAACAAGAAAACCACCAAATTCCCTGAAATAGATTCGTAAAAGGATGCTTTGGTTAGATTTACCTTTACTTTGACACTTTCTCGGAAGGAACCTTACTTGTCAAGTCCCGTAAGTGGAATGTATTGCCCTGGCCATTGCCTCTGTGTGTTCTTTTACTTGTGTGTGCATCTGTGTGTGTGTGTGTATGCAGGAGACAAACTAACAATAACGTTACTTTAACCTTTGTTAATTTCAGTATATTTATATGCCCAATCAAGTGGCAGTGATGTAATGCACCCTGAATAATAGAAGCAAAAACTCAAAAAACAGTCAAACATCTAGAGGCGACAACGCACAAAACTATACAGACTCACAATACTACAGAAACAGAACATTTGGGAAAGGAAAATAACTCATAGGACATTTATACAAACATATACCACTCAACATGAAGTAAAACCTGTGAAATGTAATAGGAACTGGATCACTGGCTTGGATTATCTTAAGGTTTGCTTGCACACATTTTTTTGAAAGAAATCAGTGACTTTGCCATTAAAATGAAGGACCTGAATATAGAGCCATGTATATAACTATTTTATTATCTGTTTTTAATTATTGCTGGTGCTGAGCACTGGTAGGATCTTCACCACGGATAGCCTGGACATACCTTCTGGTGAATTCTGGCATTTCCCCAGAAGACTAGACGCTTGGCTGGTGCTGCTTTCATAACTGCATAGACTGTCATGATCCTACCCAGAAAGCTCTAGGAGAATATTGGCCATAATTTTGGCCTTCCATTAGCTTACAAATCAAAGCAGCATAATTCTACAGGTAGCTTGTTCTTTCAAGCCTGGAAAAGCAAGCGATTCGTGAAACTGTGCGCATGAGCACCGATTGCTTCATGTAAAGGTGACTTGCGGGGGAGGCTGGAACAATGAGGACTCGTTCGAAAACTACAGACCAACCACAAATAGGTGTTTTTAGTGAGAAAATAATAAAATACTTAAACAATAGGAAATCATTTCTATGATGAAACTTACAGTCTCCAGGCCACCACTTTGTCGCTGATATTTTTGGAGTATTTAGTACAAATTCTTGGCTGTCAATGTTGAAAGTTGCTGTTGTTTCTAATCCTCTAAGATACGTCCCTTAATAAAGAAAAATATCAATATTTTATAAATCTTTCTGTTCATTTAATAAAAAAAGCCTCTGGTCAATCAATGTAAAAAGAGAACAAGCAGTAAGAAAGTTGATAATATGGTTTTCCAGAACTTAGCAGTCTGGAAATCACAGGGCATCATTAACGTTCAAAGGTGAACAAAACAAAGTGTAATTAAAAACAAATATAGCTCTTCACAATCTCCTAGTACCTTGGACTAGTGGTAACCTGATATTTAGGGTCTCCAGGTTCTAGCAGTAGAGTCTAAGAAAATACTACATCCCCGTGGACACTAACAGGCGGGCAAAAGTCCCTGAAAACAGAAAATTATGCTGCTTTCTTTAAATGCTTTATACAGACAATATTTCCAACATGAATCAGTTTCATTCTTCTCTATGTGTACTACGTTTCTCTTTACAGAACAATAATTTGCTAAGTTTCTTTTTAGGTCTCGGTTTGGCAACGCGCATGCGCTGTCTCCCCGAGACATCTGGTAGTCTATAAGGGTGCTGAAACTCTGCCTACTGCTTTGTTATTTCTTGCTGCTTGCCATTGGTTAACTTTGGCTTTTTATTTGTTATCAGCCTTATTATTGGGTCTTTAGCCAGTAGGTAACTTCCGGCTATTCCGGAAGCAGCACCGCCTAACTACAGTATTGTAACGCTTATTTTAAATAGTGTGCAGTCATTTTGACTTGCACCGGAAAAGAACCCTTGATTGCTCCGGAAGCAGCACGCTAGCGCTGCTCTGTTTACTTTCCTGTTCCCATGTTCCTTTTGTTCCTGCCCCCTCCCGATGTTCGTTGTCTCCCAACTCATGGGCCATGGACGTGCTTGTTGGTGCTGTGACCGCGCTGCCCTTCCCCTGCAAGCGTCTCTGTCCACCGAGACTGAGCGCCCATGGGTGCTTTTCAGTTTTATGATCCCTGCTCGGTGGGGGTTGGAGCTCTGCATAGCAGCAGTTTCCCTGCTGCAGTCACCAGTGGTGAGCGGGTGCGCCACTGTGTACAGCCGCTCGTCCTTCTGCTGCTGGGTGCTGCTGTTCCATGCCACCCCTGCAGCACGGTCTTCAATGGCCTCTAACCCACAGCAGTATGCTTGATTTTCTTTTCGGGATGGCTTCGCCTGTTGGAGAGATCGAAGAAAAGCTACGCCACGCGGCACTGTTTGCGAGCTCGACACATTTCTTCATTTATACATGTATTTGTTTATTTATTGGTATTTTGTGTCGCATCTACAAGTTGGATCTATAAACTTTAGAGCTTTTCGACCCACTGGTGGAAGGAAGAAAGAGCTGGGCTTGTGCTAGCCTTTAAAGATAAAGAGATTATTTTCTTTTTTATTCTTTGGAGATTCGTAGAAGTCTTGTCCTTTGTACCACGAGACAACAGCGCCAACATGTCACCTTTCAGACACCTTCGAGAGCATTGTGATCCTGGAGTGCAAATAGGTAGTCGCTGTATATTCCATTCGCCTGACTGAACTCCACCTCCCGCCCCCTACCCCTTCCCCTCCCCCAAACACAAATAAACAAGGATTCGCCGTGTGCAAAGGGCGGCTGGTTGGGCACTGATTAGTGGGAACAGGCATTCCGGTAAGTCCCGGGTTTTGATCATGTGTCCGGGCAGATTTTACTAAACGGAGCACCTGTCCCTGTTTTTGGAATGCAGTGACTAAACAAAATTATGTTTTCCTGCAAAATTAGGTATCAGCCCTTATACAAGCGTATATTTATAAAGCTCCACTTTTATCTATTCCATCATTAAAATTTAGATCATTGACTTTTTGCACTTATTAGGCCACAAAAGTGATTGTGCTTTATGTTTTTTACAGCAGTATTTTGCAATGGGTTTTATATATAGCGCAATAACGTGTATGTTTATAAAGGCGTGAATACAAGGTGGTCTGATTGCTTGACTTGTGATTTATTTTCTATGAAACTATCTAAGGAGGTAAATTGTTTCCTTATGAAAAATGTGTTATATCTGCTTACATTTCATATGCTTTACTTAATCTTGCAATAGCTATGTGTTTGCTTTGTCAAGGATTTAGTACCTATTTTATCAGGTAGCATATCACTCTTGTCTCCCCTCCTTCAAACCTATTTCCAGGTTCTGCAGCGCCCCAAAGTGATACAAATGGCAATAGTGTTATATAGTAATAATCACTCCACTGCAAATAAAAAGACAAAAGTTAAAAACATTGTAATTTTCAACACCAAAAGCTCTAACTTTCACAAATCCGAGACCTACTGCACTGCAAATGCTTGTTTGTATTGTATGCGATCTATGCATTTTTAGGGGAGTTGTGTAATGAGTCAATGGTTATAAACCTTATTACTTATATCAATGTAGTTCTAATTTTCAAAAGGTTTGGAGAGCCATTCGGTATGGAGATGAGAGTGCAACTTATCCCTTAACTGAAGTATATACCAGTCAAAAAGTGGGAAGGGTTAATTGAACATGTTTTTTTCACTTTTGTGCAGCAGATTCATTTTAGCCTGTATTCTGTAATTTGACAAAAAATGACTAACTTTTATGCAAAAAGAGCATTTAATTCTTTTCTTTACTTAAACTGATTTTATTGGATTTTTAAAGTACCTCACAGGCAATAGCCCGATATGAGCCATTTCTATACAGGATGATGACATATTACCAAAAATGGAATAGTCATTGGGTACATTTTGTATATACAACAAACATAAAAAACTAAACTTTACACAGACTGTTCCACCCCACCCACATTGGCAATAATTTTTAGATACATATACATCTTGAAAAAAGAAAGACACAATATCATATAATATGGCCATTAGCATCCCATGGACACTATTGCTTAAGGGGTTTTCGAGCGAAGATCTATGCCCTTGTAGCTGGCCCATCGTGACCAAATTTTCCTATGTTTTTGTAGGCAATCCCGTGCTTGGAAGACTGCTATTTCTGCACCCATGCAGGTATCAAGTGCCTTTCGCCATTTTCCCATTGTCCGTGGAGAGGTTCCTTTCCATAGCTGAGCAATATCACGTTCGGCTATGGTGAGCGCAAAAAAGAGTAGGTGTTGTTTATAACACCTCCCACCTATATCATCTGCACCATGAAGGAGAAATAGTCGAGGGTCAAGTGGGAAGTCCCAGGACAACACCTCCTAGAGACAAGTCAAAACTCTGCACCTGAAGGGTTGTATTGCAGAGCAGCTCCACACCGTATGGAAAAATAACCCCTCCTCCCTATCACAGCGTAGGCATTGAGGGGAAGCAATGACTACCATCCTCCGGAGACGAAGGAGTGTACAATATACCCTATGGACATATTTAAATTGAATAAGACGGTATCTAGAAGACACCACCTCACCCCTAGGACTAGCTATAGCCGCAGCCCAGTCATTGTTCGTCAATTCTGGGATGTCATCTTGCCATGCTTTCCTAGTCTTATGGAGAGTCGTGGTGGAATGCGTTATCATTCTACTGGCATGGGGAAGAGAATCAAGTTCCTGTGCACTGTACAACAGCCGCAGGTGAGGAATCCCTCCCATTGCTGCGTGTTCTTGGGCGAACGCTGAGTTTGGAGGTGTGTTATACCACCAATCATTAATGACCTTGAGGTGAGAGGCCAAGTAATATGAGTATACATTGGCAGTGCCAATACCACCGCAATATGTGGATTATACACATGTCTGTAGTGCTACTCTAACCGCTCCCCCGCCCCATAAACCTTTATTAGGTTTAGCATTTATTTGTGCGAACCATGACCGCGGTATATGATATGGGAAATGTTGGAGTTGATACAGCACTCTGGGGAGAGAAATCATTTTGAAGATCGCTGAACGCCCATACAGCGAGAGAGGCAGGGAAGACCATATGGTAGTCTCATCTCAGAGCTGGACAAAGAGAGGGTTAATATTTCGTATCCAGGATGTCGTGGGGCAGGGAGACATATATACACCCAAATATTGGAAACCGTCTGTGGCGTGTTTGAGCTGAGATGCACATGTATCTTGTTATAATCTCCACCCCAGTTGGTACATTCCGTCACCCCTCTCCCTTGACCCAGTTGGTAGCACTCATGTCTCTGGTTGCCAACATTCCACAGATTACTCCAGCTGACTGGAACCTGTGGTGGAGTGAAGAAGAATAAAGAAGATCTCTTATACTACCTACGCCTTGTCTTCATTGTAACACTGGCGACGAGGATGGGATTCGAACTCACGCATGCAAAGTACAATGGATTAGTGTCTTCATTGTAAAACATACCTCTACCCTGCTGTCGGCATACTGGGAACAGCACTGATTTGGAAGGGTTGGTAAGAAGGCCAGTGGTCTGGCCATAGACTCGAAGAATCTGTAAAATACGTGGGCCTGATATCCATGGGTCTGTCATGAAAAATAGGACAATGTCCGCATATAATGCTGTACAATCTGGTTGTGATCTTTGCCAGTTGAAACCTCGGAGCACCGGATCCCAGTTTTTAATTTTTTTTTAAGTATTTGTAACAGATTGAAATTTATTCAGCTTTTACAGTTTTCACCATGTCAATGAAATTTACAGGTGAACTTAGAAAGTTGTACACTTCCAAAAATAAAAACGCACACAATTCCTGGTCCCGCATTGGTAATTTGTGATGAACAGACAACATTCTTCCCTATAATTATTTGAATGTAATCACTAATTCACAGATGATCGGTCGCATATTTTGTCTGGTAAAACTATAGGCTGTCACAGTATAAACCATACTATAAAACATACTCGGGGCTTTCATTAATTAACTAGTGTGTGTCAAGTATCCTTCGTTTGGAGTGAGGAAATAAAGTTATTTGGTTTTACTTGTAAGCTTACATTGTTGAAATTAGCCATGATTTTGGTGTTAAGGAAAAGTCCCTCACCCACTTCCCAAGACTTGGCATTACCTATCACAAATGCCACTTTGTAGCTGTTCTGGGAACATTTAATTTTTGTAAAATTCACAAACAGTACTGCACCTAAACCATCTACATCTCATACCATCATGTAATTACACAACTCTCTCTATCAAAACGACACTCATCATGAACAGAAGCAGAGCTCATGGGGCAAAAAAACATGCAGACGAGCAACATCTGTCCATTTCCCATGAATCCAACCAACATTAAATACATTTGAAAACTATATATCCCTGGCTATTGTCCTAGGCAGTTGCACTGTGCACATCATCCTGGTATGTCCTCTTTTATTAGGTCCGGTGTTAGCCAAAACCTACTGTGACAATGTGTACCTTTGAATTAAAAAATAATATTTGGATTTTTAACTAATGCTTTTTATATTTTTTGTTCACTTTGGTGAGTGTAGAATCTTCCCTAGCCTGGGTACCCTGCAATACCTACTCCACACATGAAGCTTAGTATTACACATCTTTAATCTTGGGTGTGTAACTGCAAACTCAACATTCTAAATCATACTTTATTGCATTCCGCTCTAACTTACGTCATAGCTCTACGGAGTCCATCAGGGGCAAAAATGGATCCGTCACTGATAACTCGCAAGACATTACAGCGAGTGCTCAGCAGATCCTTCAATACTGGTCTCATCTTATTCTCGGATTGTGCTCATAAAATGTTTTTTTACAAAAATGGCGGCTTCTGCATATATCAGCATGCATAAACATACCTTTTTTGAGGTACTTTACTTTAATGCAATACATTCAAGGATGGGTGTCAGCCTGTTTGTGCACAAGGCCGTCCATATTTATATGTGTTTTACTGTAGTAAAAACTATTGAAAACATGTCCGCCTAAGCTTGCAAATGTTCACATATACAAAGCCACTTTTTTTTTAAAGTAGAAACTTTTTTAAGATTGCCGCCCATGGGTACACCAGCGCACCTACAGGTGACACTTTATTATAGTTTTTTTAATAAAATATTATTATAAAAAACATTTCAAGATGGGCGCTCTTGCGGGTGCATGCAAATGCATGGATGAGCATGCATGGCAGACTTTTTCGGATTATTTTCATAAAGTAGAAAACAAGCATTCTGAGAAACTGAGCATGGGGTTTTTAGAAGATTAGGACTAAGGGGGCGCACTGCCTGGGCTGACTCCATAGTCTTCTGGGGCCGATACATAGATGACTGCTTTCTCCTTTGGTCCGGAACTGAGGAACTTCTTCATTCCTTTTTTGAACACCTCAACACCAACACTTGGGAAATCAGTTTCACCATGAATCACAGCTTAACCAGTATAGAGTTTTTAGATCTGGAATTCTATGTCAAAGACAATCATTTACACTCGAAACTTTTTAGAAAACCTACAGCATGTAATTCTGTACTACATGCTTCTAGTTTTCATCCTGAACATCAGATACGGTCAATCCCCTACGGGGAATTTCTCAGGGCCAAACGAAACTGTAGTGAAGCCTGTGAACTAGACAACTGTATCACAAACATGAAAAACAGATTTGTAAACAGAGGCTACACAAAAACCACCCTCAGAAAAGCTGAGACGAAAACAAAAGCCATCACAAGACCTGACTGTCTAAAAACACGTACTGAAATGAAATCCTCTGACCAACACGTCAGATTCATAACAGAATTTAATGCATTGAACCAACACACTAGAAAGAGTCTGAACAGACACTGGAAACTTCTAGTAGGGGACCCCACACTGAAGGAATTCATATCTGAGAGACCCTCCATCACTTACAGGAAAGGTTTTACCTTGAAAAATAAACTGAGCCCTACCGTTCCCGCAAACACCACAGTACAGAACTGGCTCTCCACACGGGGCCTTGGCTTCCACAGATGTGGATTTTGTTCGATGTGTATATGGGGTAAACACGGTACGAAAAACTTTGTAAGTCATGATGGAATGGTCTATCAGATCAAACACAACATTACTTGCCTCAGCAAGTTTGTGGTGTACATTATTGAATGCAAGTGTGGCAAAATATATGTAGGGAGCACCATCAGGGCCCTCAAGGAGAGGATAGCTGAACATATGAGAGCTATACAAAGGAGGGATGCTAGATACCCGGTAGCCCTTCATGTTGCAGAATGCCAACCAAATGAGGACGACATCAAAGTACGTGTTTTTGGAATCGATCTAATTCCCCTCAATATCAGAGGGGGCAATCGTGAACTGATGCTCAGACGTAGGGAGGCGACATGGATCATGCGCTTACGCAGCGTAGAACATGGGCTTAACTACGATTCTGAGCTACAGTATTTCCTGGGGGATTAGAATCTCACCAGGGGGATCCTAGGTGCACACCATTTACAGATTTGAGAAAACATAATTTCCCCACACAACAATACTGAACTCCAAGATGTTAGTGAGATAAGAGAATATGAAAGTTTTTTCTCTCTTTAGGAGTTAAATGTTTTTCCACTACTGTGTTTTAATGTATTGAGACAACCTTCTATTTTGTATTATGTCATAGAGCTAAATGCTTTTTGTCATGAAGTCCATCCGCACAGACTTATGTCTATGACTGGCAAACCATATGTTAGACTTTTTTGACGATTCCACGCAATTGTGTTGAGAAACTTTGTATAAACATGTCCATATGCTTTCGAATATGCGGGGGTATGATGTGTCCCCCTTGTTTTGTCACACTTCTCACGAATCAATTCACTTTCTACTGAGCATGCACCCTATTACGAATGATCCGACCACATTTGGGTTGATCCTGCATGCTGGACGCTATAATTTTTCCTTTCTAAGGTTTTCTCTAATTATGATCAGATGACAAGGGACTTATGGAACTGACAGATCTTGCCAGTATCGTTTTGACATTTTTATTCCGGCACAGGAATAAATGGAAGTAGCGTTACCTTTTTAAATCACTGAACACTTTAGTGTATTGCCATTGCTCCTCGTAAATAGACCTTGGCTAAACTCATAGACGCCCTCCTTTTCCTGTACAGTTCACCCCTTAATAATGGCGCTGGTAGATGCATCGCCGTGAGGACGTCTTCTATGTCCTTTCAATTCTATTTAATCCCTCCTCTCCCGGGGTCACGTGTTCGTACACGAGAGACGACCGCCGGGAACAAACAGAGGAGGGATTGCCTGAAGCGGGTAAGTGCGACTCCAACACTGCTGTGCTACACACAGATAGCCGGTTTTGGTCTAGTACTTTTAGAGTGTTCTTGCTCCTAAACGCGGGTCCCCACGGACAGTTCTCTCACCGTAATTTATTTTTACTCGACAGCACACCGCCTCAGAGGATACTTACTCGTTTCCTCAAACTTGGCACGAAATAGGAATCCCCTCCCGGCTTCCCGCCTGAAGGCATAGCGGGATACAGGTAATGAAACCACCCCCCCCCCCTTCTTTTTATCAATATTCACGATCCTTCGAGAGCACCTGGGCAGGCACTATGAAACATTCCTTTAGCCAGCAAACGTTGTATTAAATTACCTACCAGCGCAATATGATAGTAACATATGATTTCCCTATCTCCCCCTTTTTTACATATAGCGCTACACTATCTCTACAGGATTACCAAGGGGATATGATAACCTCATTCCTATACTACCATTGATCTTTCTTTCAACCAGCCTCGTCTGTGTATGTATACGCAGAATACCCTTTGGTAAGGAACAGGTTGTTGTGCTGCCCAAGACTTTATTTAAGTCTTTTAATCATTTCTTCCTTTAGAAGCCTCCTCATGAGTCTCTTTTCTTTTCCTTTTGCTTCCCTCACACTACATAGCCTGAAACAGAGCTTATAAAGACCCAGACTTACTCCAACCACACTGTGGATTGGGAGTTTAAGGTAATAACCATTACTCATAGACCATCAGAAATTGCATGAATTTGTGCTCTCTGGTTCTTTACCCATTATAGGCACGTTTCACTATCACGCTGTGAGGTCACACAAACACCTCCTGACTTATGTATCAGAAGCAAAGATGTAGTACATCTCACAATTGTATTCACCATCACGACGGACACCCTCTTAATTTCAGGACCACTGTGTACGAGTGAATCATGACCACACTTAGGTCTTTTTTTAATCTCACTCACTGCGTGCACATTAGCACCATAGACCGTACACTTGCCTGAGTATGCAAGTACTGTCACCAATTTTCACCTATCATGTGCAACACAAAACGCACGTCAGACTGCATGTTGGAGTGCACTTAGGTCACCATATGCAGTATCAAACGTTACATGTCTAGATTAAAATTTGCCCACATTGTTTTGTATTACCAGCCCTGAAGAGTCGTGTTTGACTCACCCACACACGACGAAACACGTGTCGGCGATTGATATCTTTCTCAAAGTCTGGAGAAAAGTAAACAACTTGCTGTAACAAGAAGTATCACACCAAAGAACCTGCTTCTGCGTTTTCTTTTTTACTGTTGGTCATTGAACCTTGTTTTGATATACACATATGTAGTTGCGAGAGCTTATTTATTAGAAAACAAGCATTGACAACCCCATAGGTTTAGCAGCCAACGCCAAAACTAGTGTTTTTTTATACTTGTTTTATATTGATTATCCTGGTAATCCAGTGCATCCTGACACCCTTCCCTGGCCCCATCGATTTCGTAGGTGGTTAATTTGGAGAAAACCTCTCAATTTCCATTATTATTTTTATACAAGCAATGCTATGTTTTCAGTTGTTCTAACTTCTTGTAGGCACCCTAGAAGACGTGTGGAACTCCAGTGTCTAAAATATGTATTTTCTATTGCCTGAAATATATCATTCCTATCTCACCTCACTTTTCCTATTCCTATTTCCGGACATAAAGACGCACAAAAAGAGGAGGACTAAAAAAGACACAGAAAACCTTCAATGATGCCCCTCAAAAACTCATAGCCTACGTGTTTCGATGTTGCCTGTATTTCTTCCCTTGTTTCGCTCCATTTTTCAGTCTGGGAATGATCATACTGCCTCTGCAGATCTCTCTTCCTATGAAAACCAAAGTCGTCCCAGCATTTTAAAGCTGGGTCATTTGGTCTTCTGTAGGGATCAGGAATACAGACAGAATGACGGATCAGTGTATTTTCTTAATCATTCTTATTTTCAGTTTCACTGTCAATCGTGCTACATTCAGTAATCCAACCACATCTTAGCTGGTAAAACCCGAGGCACAAACACAAATCAGGCACGTGGTTCTGGTCTGCACAACCACTTGGTTTACTGGGCTAGAGAAAAAAAATTCTCTATCTTGCCCATGTGCGAACTCTTTCGAGAGCATGTACTAACTCTCGAATTCAGACTTAGGCAGTGCTTTAAATGGGCCGGTACTCACCAGTACTGAGTAACGGCACTTCAACATTTTCGGCACTTGAGTACCAGAACTTCTTTTTTGTCCAAATAGAGAGTACCTGTACTCATGGGAATATAAACCAAGCTCCGTGAAATAGGCATTTACAAAAAGAAGCGCACCACAGCTGACAATGAGTGGGTCCGCTTTCGTGAAGCACTCTGATGGAGTGCTAATCTCCCCTTACAATGTGCTGATTAGCAGCCACCTGTAGGCCTTCATTCAGAGCCAGGGAGCTTGCAGGAAGTTTGGGAGGGGCCGACACACACTGTGATTACTGACACAGCCTCTGACTCCCAGTCTGCTCTGTCCAGAGTCAGACTGGGACAGAAATTAGGCACAGGCACCAAAATGAAAGTGCATTCATCATTGTGGTAACTGTGAGCATGTTACAGCGCTCACTGCTTAGCTTTCTATTCCCTGTTGTAACTGGATGCAGTGATCCTCATAACGGGGTGCAGTGGTGGTGGGCGGGAGGAACCTGCGCCAGGCAGATCTCTTCAACTAAGAGCATCTGCCTCCTGAGATAAAGGCACGGTTCTACCCTTATGTGCTGACTTTTATTCCAGTCCTTTTGATTTTATTCACATTTATGTTCCACGTGGAGTCGTCCAGATGCTTCAAAGACATTTGAACTCCTTTACTTTATTTGCTATTTTCGAAGTTCATTGTTGCCACATTTGGCCTCTTGGAGTAAAAGCTTAAACGTATATTCATCGTTTTCGTGGTATATTTGATGTACCGTGTGCCTCGGAGCACTGAGTAGAGAACAGTGTTATTGCATACATTGTTTGTTCACTACACATGAAGCTGCTGTTTTTTGTTCAGCTCATGTCAGACAAATGTTCTTGGCATTCCTCGGATTAGGCTTTGTTCGTGGCTCGAGGTCACAGATGTGCCTTATTAAACTAGACGCCACCCTTCGTCCTAGTTCCCTGGGGGTGCAGTTAATCGGAGCCTTTGCTCTGACTTCACTACGTTGAAAGCACAGCACTAAATGAGGACACTGCTAGGGGGTGCATTTAATCAAATCCCTCGCTCTGACGTCACTATGTTGACAGCACTGGATGTTGACACTGTTGGGTTGCATTTAATAAGAGCCCTCACTCTGCCGTCACTCCGTTGACCAGGGCTGCTGAGGGTTGCATTTAATCAGGGCTCTCCTTAGCTTTTGTTGGAGAGTTTAGTGCAAGAGGCTTCCATATGCAGAATATTCTGGTGCCCTCCAGAAAACCAGGCAGCGGCAGATTGAAAGCAAGTGTGAATAATTATGAAACTGTATTAGTAAGAAGCTGAGATCATGCGTGTAGGTCCTCTAACATCCCGTTTGGTACAGTCTGGTGCCAAAGTGCCCTTTCATTTCTGGTGCTCTGAAGCAGTTTTAAGATCTTCTTAGAGTTTCTTGTTGCTCAAATGGGTGTAATTTCTGAAATTTATAGGTTTCCCTCGTCTTCACTGCTTGATTTTGCCTGTGAGAAAGTGTCACTCGTAGTCGTTGAATGTCACTCATGATTACACTGAAATTATGAAAATGTCACACATAAGCAATCTGAAACCGTGACAGCTTTCTGCAGTGTGTACTCAGGCGCTGTGGAGTCCATAGCACTGTAGGTGTGAGAGCAGGGCTGGCTAACAGGCATATCTCGTGACTCTCTGGAAATCGAAGAGAAGATTTCCTGCTGGCATAGCAGTACTGGCGTGAATGTGTGACATTGTTCTGCATTCTGTCCATCAACAGTTCTTTTTGCATAGCAGAATAGGGCAGCAAATGTTTGGATCCAAACTGAGGAGGAAAGTGGTGATAGTGATGCTCTGCACAGCCAGTGGGAGTCAAGGTTTAGTAATGTGGGCAGCAGCGAATGTAAACATTTCTAAAAAGCATGTTCTGAATGCCCTGTCTGCGTGGATGAATGCTTCTGTAACCCTGTGCGTGTTGTTGCATGAGTGAGTGTGGTCTGCAGTGCCCAGCATAGCAGATGTATAGTTGCAAGCCCGACAAGCCCTGTATTACCACACTCTGCACTTGAAGCGCTCGTGAAAGGGTGCACTTGTAGCAAGGGCAAGACCACTCTCTCTTCAGGGCAGATCTGCTCTCTCCACAGTGTTTCAACACAATTGTATTGTACAGGCCATTTTCTCCTGGGTTAGTGGAGTGGGCTCTGGGAGGGGTAAAGTTGGGTGAACCAACAAATTAACAAGGAGAGCCCAGTCAGAGCTGAACCAGGAAGTCTGGCCTGGCCTTAAAAGCTCATACAGAAGTCGAACCCTGAAAACATTACCAGTGAAATAAAAGTGTATTTATTTCACGTGGAAGCATTTCACCTTGGTGCATGAGCTTATATCAAAGCACTGAGAGGAGTTTGTACTCCCACCATGAGGACAATGCCATTAGTGATCTAGGAAGCAAGTCACTTTTCAGGTGTGCATTAATTATGGGCTATTTTCTTTTCATGAATGAAGCAACATTATACTGTACAAGATGTGATTGTACTGCACACAGCTTGAACTTGAGCATTTGAATATATACCATCATATGTGCTAATGAAGAAAAAGGAGGTTGGCAAGATAAAATATTTGTCTGCTATCACACAATTTGGTCATGTGGGGAAGCTGGGATTGATCCCACAATTTCTGCTTTCACAATGTGCAATTCAGGCTCTAGATGGCTTCATCTTTCTTTCTCTCCTGTATTGCAATTAAGGTCACTATTTTGTCACATGCACTATCACAGTTCAGTTCATTTTTGGCTTGAGGGTGCAAGAGGACCTGGAACTGAGCCAGAGCCCGGCATCCTGGCTAGATCTGTCAGCAGCTTGCCAGAGTCAAGAAAGTGGGAATCAGACTTTACAGCAGGTAAGGAGCTTTGAGGCCAAGCTGTGCCACCTGGGAGGGGCTGGGTGATGTCTGCTAAGTGGCAATGAAATAAGAGGGTTCACCAAAGTTAAACCTTTCCAAAAAATGTTAAGGAAAATATCTTGTGCAAGTCATATGTGATCTAGGTGTTGCACCATGAGAATCCCACTTTAATAATAAATGTCCCCTTTTGTACGTATAAGGAAAATGCAATAATCAACTATATACCAGAAATGCTTTTGTATAGTCATCTGCACATCAATTAAATCTCAATCACATTAAATGTGTGCCCCTGGCAGGATCCCATAGCCCCGCCCCCATTGCCCCGCCCCAAGCCCCGCCCCCCTAGTACACATCTCAATTTGTTGAGTACCTGCACTTGTTTTTTTCCACTTAAAGCACTGGACTTAGGGGATGTGCGGGAGAGTGCAGCCGTGAAACTGCTGCCTAGTCATTTGCTGCATGCAGATAACACCTGACTTTAGAGGGCGGAAGAACCCCCATTATACCTGTTAGGGTTTCCCTAGGTCCTTCCTTGCCACCTCTAAAGAGGCTCCTTTTGGCGCTTTACTAACTCTTTTCACATATGTCTGCAACTGTAATGTGGCATAAGGACAAATGGGTTCCTTCAGTTGCATGGATCCCTGTACCCGCTTCTCTATTATGGAAGTGCCCCAGGAGCACAGCAAGCAGGCACAAACTCCCACTTTGCTTGGGTATCACTTCCATATCCAACCCCTAGCATCCTTCATACGATAAATGTCAATCCATTGTCTTGGAAGCTGGGGATGTTCGGTATTCTTCAATGGAATGCTTACTATATACTCAAGCTCCAATATCCTTCTTCGGGGTTGTGTACACCGACACATCTTATACAAAAGTCATATTTTAGTGTTGTTATTTTGTCATTGGTTGGCACATTTCCATGGAACCATATTACATCTTGTATATCTCTCCCTCTTTTTGAAAGTATAGGTTTTAAGAACCATTGTATGACTGCTGATCACCAGATGAATTTGTGTGACTTGCTTTTTAGGTCTCGCCTGGAAATCGCATCCGAAGGATGCGTCCAGGCTGGAGACTTAAAGCTGTCTGACACGGGGGAATGAAGGACAAGAAACTGTGACGAGCTTATCCTTGGCTGGATTCAGCTGCGTGCACGCGCATCAACATTCACGCATGCGCACATCACAGCCACACGCATACACAGCACTCACGCATGCGCACATACACACGCATACACAGGCACACCCCCGTCGCCGCCGCCGCACCTACACGCATACACAGAGACCCCTCCACACACACCAGCCCCTCTCCTCCCGGCTCCACTCACCGGTGTCTGGCGGGCGCTCCCCGGGTCTCCAGGCTCCTTCCCTTCCTCCGCAGCTGCAGGCTCTCCCCACATCACGGGGGCCCGCTGCTGGACAGAAGGCTTCTCTGTGGCCGGGCGGTGGTAGCGCTCGGCGGGGCTCTCTCTCCACATGGGAGCCCCGCCTCCTCAGTGCGCCCGCTTCGCCCCGCGGGTCTTCACCCGGTCCCCCATCTCGGGACCGGGACTTTAAGGGAAACAGTATCCAGGGCTCCTTCCTGGTCACGGGAGCCCCGGGGCCGCAATGCTCACGCCACTTCCTGCTGCCGACTCCTCTTCCTGGTTGCACGTCAGGTCCCGGGCCAGCAGCCAATCAGAGCGCGGCCCGGGAATGACGTCACAGAGGTGTCCCGCAGTACCGCCCCCGGCCTGCCTGACTTCCTTTTAAGATTCCATGACAAACGTGATGCCGAGGATGCGATGGACGCCATGGACGGAGCCGTTCTGGATGGGCGCGAATTTCGGGTGCAGATGGCTCGTTATGGAAGGCCACCAGACTCACACCATAGCCGCAGAATCAGCAAGGGAAGTAGCATTTAGACCACATGCATTTCTGATGGCTGTTAAGTACATTGTGAGGGAAATCAACACACAAAGAGTAAGAGAGGCACATATACAAAGACTTCTGAAACACAGTCCTTGGGTTAATTCAAAGGTCAATACAAAATCACGATGGCAGAGGCAAGTTTTCCTTAACTTTCTCGTGAACCCTTTTATTCATCATTTGAAAAAAATGGAATGTGCAACACAGCCAATGCATTTCACCTGGACAACTGCGCGGAAGGTTGTAGACCTCATCCCGTCGTTGCATCGAAGAGTCACACTAATGCCCATTGCTCGCCCTAAGCAGGTCAGCTGTGTTCATGCCAGAATGTACAAGTAACTTCACCGCACTGCAACAATCTTGAATAGCCTGGATGAGAGACGCCTAAAGGTCGTTTGGAACAGCCGGTAAAACATGTGCCACTGTGTCCTAAAGAGCATGAGAGCAGTAACCTAGAAGGCAATTGGAATTCAATGGCCTCGGGGCAAGACACAGAGGTGAAAATTTGTTTGTGAATGATGGATCTGAGGTCAGCATTGAGTTGGCTCTGGACCTGTTCCAGGTTTAAGGGGCACAGATGATGCTGAAGGTGCCAGCAAAAGTCCGACTTGAGGCACCTGCAGACAGTGAGTGCAGAGTGCGTGCAGAAACAGTGAGTGCAGAGTGCGTGCAGAGAGACAGTGAGTGCAGGGTGAGTGCAGAGTGACAGTGAGTGCAGAGTGACAGTGAGTGCAGTGTGAGTGCAGAGTGACAGTGAGTGCAGAGTGACAGTGAGTGCAGAGTGAGTGCAGAGTGACAGTGAGTGCAGAGTGACAGTGCGTGCAGAGTGACAGTGCGTGCAGAGTGACAGTGCGTGCAGAGTGACAGTGAGTGCAGAGTGACAGTGAGTGCAGAGTGAGTGCAGAGTGACAGTGAGTGCAGAGTGACAGTGAGTGCAGAGTGACAGTGAGTGCAGAGTGAGTGCAGAGTGACAGTGAGTGCAGAGTGAGTGCAGAGTAACAGTGAGTGCAGAGTAACTGCAGAGTGACAGTGAGTGCAGAGTGACAGTGAGTGCAGAGTGACAGTGAGTGCAGAGTGCGTGCAGAGTGACAGTGAGTGCAGAGTGCGTGCAGAGTGACAGTGAGTGCAGAGTGAGTGCAGAGTGAGTGCGGAGTGACAGTGAGTGCAGAGTGACAGTGAGTGCAGAGTGACAGTGCGTGCAGAGTGACAGTGCGTGCAGAGTGACAGTGCGTGCAGAGTGACAGTGCATGCAGAGTGACAGTGAGTGCAGAGTGAGTGCAGAGTGACAGTGAGTGCAGAGTGAGTGCAGAGTGACAGTGAGTGCAGAGTGACAGTGAGTGCAGAGTGACAGTGAGTGCAGAGTGACAGTGAGTGCAGAGTGACAGTGAGTGCAGAGTGACAGTGCGTGCAGAGTGACAGTGCGTGCAGAGTGACAGTGCGTGCAGAGTGACAGTGCGTGCAGAGTGACAGTGCATGCAGAGTGACAGTGAGTGCAGAGTGAGTGCAGAGTGACAGTGAGTGCAGAGTGAGTGCAGAGTGACAGTGAGTGCAGAGTGACAGTGAGTGCAGAGTGACAGTGAGTGCAGAGTGAGTGCAGAGTGACAGTGAGTGCAGAGTAACTGCAGAGTGACAGTGAGTGCAGAGTGACAGTGAGTGCAGAGTGACAGTGAGTGCAGAGTGACAGTGAGTGCAGAGTGCGTGCAGAGTGACAGTGAGTGCAGAGTGCGTGCAGAGTGACAGTGAGTGCAGAGTGAGTGCAGAGTGAGTGCAGAGTGACAGTGAGTGCAGAGTGACAGTGAGTGCAGAGTGACAGTGAGTGCAGAGTGACAGTGAGTGCAGAGTGCGTGCAGAAACAGTGAGTGCAGAGTGCGTGCAGAGTGACAGTGAGTGCAGGGTGAGTGCAGAGTGACAGTGAGTGCAGAGTGACAGTGAGTGCAGAGTGACAGTGAGTGCAGAGTGACAGTGAGTGCAGAGTGCGTGCAGAGTGACAGTGAGTGCAGAGTGACAGTGAGTGCAGAGTGACAGTGAGTGCAGAGTGCGTGCAGAGTGACAGTGAGTGCAGAGTGCGTGCAGAGTGACAGTGAGTGCAGGGTGAGTGCAGAGTGCAGAGTGAGTGCAGAGTGACAGTGAGTGCAGAGTGAGTGCAGTGACAGTGAGTGCAGAGTGACAGTGAGTGCAGAGTGACAGTGAGTGCAGAGTGACAGTGAGTGCAGAGTGACAGTGAGTGCAGAGTGCGTGCAGAGTGACAGTAAGTGCAGAGTGACAGTAAGTGCAGAGTGCGTGCAGAGTGACAGTAAGTGCAGAGTGACAGTGAGTGCAGAGTGCGTGCAGAGTGACAGTGAGTGCAGAGTGCGTGCAGAGTGACAGTCAGTGCAGAGTGAGTGCAGAGTGACTGAGTGCAGAGTGACAGTGAGTGCAGAGTGACAGTGAGTGCAGAGTGACAGTGAGTGCAGAGTGACAGTGAGTGCAGAGTGCGTGCAGAGTGACAGTGAGTGCAGAGTGCGTGCAGAGTGACAGTGAGTGCAGAGTGACAGTGAGTGCAGAGTGACAGTGAGTACAGTCACTCAGCACCACCATATTATCACTCAGAACCACCACACCATCACTCAGAACCACCACAGCACCACTCAGCACCACCACAGCATCATTCAGCATCACTCAGCACCACCACAGCACCACCATAGCACCACTCAGCACCACCACAGCATCACTCAGCATCACCACAGCCCCATTCAGCACCACCACAGCCCCATTCAGCACCACCACAGCCCCATTCAGCACCACCACAGCATCACTCAGCACCACCACAGCACAAATATGTTCTCTCAATGTTTCAAGCTTTATTACAAATGTCACAAAAAGATGTTAATATTTCACTTCTGTTCTTGGATTTCGTTACAATAAAATACACTGAACATAATCTTCACAAAAGTTATTTACAAAAGTTTAAGCTATTGCCATTATAAATTACAATCACTTTTATTAAGTATTAAAAAAAATTAAAAGCCATTGTTATTTGTAATATCAATACATCTAAGTCACGTAAATACAAATGTTGCATTACAAATGCTATAGGTGTCACATTTGCGAAAGTTATAACTATTGGCATTGTAAATGACAAAGCTATTAATTTAGCTATTTTCAAAACCAACACATAAATGAACATTTGGTGAATTACCATTAAAATATTTGACTTTTTTACTAAGATATTATTGTACTCTTTTATGCAAACAAAATGTAGATACTGCATAAATAACTTTAATAAAACATATTTTATATGTAGCTTTTTATGTAAAAAAAAACTATAGCACAAAGCAAAAAACAATTGCCATTTACAATGCTAATAGCTCAAATTTAAATAATGCGAGACCTATTGCATTGCAAATGCTTGTTACTTCCATTAGCCTGCTCTGCTGGTAGCAACCTCACCAAGACCTTGGTGACTGCTGACTCAGCATAGCTGTCTCAGCAGAGTGTTTGGAACCTCCAGGGAGCTCCCTTGTGGTAAACTGAAAGCCCCCTATTTACGAGGAAACGAAATGTGAAGTTGAATCTACGGGCTGAATTTTCACCATAATAATATTACCTCTAAAGTGGAAGAAATTCAGTTGCTGGGTTCAACTCTCTATTTGGTTTCCTCCAAAAAGTAGAGTACTTTGATTCCCTCTAAATGAGTTTCCAAGTCTTCCTATCGAATGATTATGGGATGATAGGGATTACCAAGACCTGAAGTACACATTATCCACCAGGAAATTCTAAACCAGAGAGATGCCTGCCCAAGGCCTGACATCTGTCCTTCCAACAATACTCCACAAAGATACAGGTATGAATGTGTGGACTATGTGGAAGTACCGTGTTGTACAGTGATGTTCAACATCATCACGCAATGCAGAGGGCCAGAAACATACCTGGCCCAGTTGGGAAAACATTTGCCTATTGCACCATGTGGCTTCCCATCTTCCACACCTCCCTAAACCTGCAACCTTTGGAGATTCCAATTTGCTGTTGATATCCTGCTAGAAATCACCTTGATGAAGATATGCAGATGATAGGAGCGGTGAGCATTTGCCTCCCTACACAAAACAAAGAAGCATGGAATGGGATTCCACATTATTGGACAGGTTGCCTCTACTTCTCCAAATCAAACCTGACAAGCTAATAGTATTGTTTTAGTAGCAGATTTGTTTCATTGCTAGGGCTCTGTAGGTGTGCCCTCTAAAACATTAACAGTCTGTTTGATCCAGAACAGATTAAACCTGCAAAAGTTACAGTGTTGAAGATAATATACAGGGAATATGTGGACATGGAAAGGCTGCCAATGTATAAAAGTGGCACCTTAAGATAAAGTGTGACACTGCACAAGCATATGGTAAGCTTTGAGATCTACTTGGACTCTTTACGGTCCTTTCTCCATAAGGCGATATTTATGAAGTTTAGTTTTGGCATCTTGCCAAAACTAAACTTCATAAACAACTACGGCAGACTGCAGCGGTGGGCTGGCTATTGGCGCGCTCTCACGCTGAATACATTCACTTTTTAAAATTGCACAACCCAGCTGATTGATAGCTGTGTTGCGCACTCTGGGTCTTTTAAACTTGTTCTATGCTGATTAAAAGCATCGCACACTTTGTGTCTTTTAAAACTGTTCTGTCCTGACTAATGGCATTGCGCATTTTGTGTGCTCTTAAAACTGTTGTTTGCTGACTAAAAGCATCGCGCCTGCACATTGATTCAGAAGATTGGTAACTGATTCCAACTTACCTTTATTTTCTTCGCTCCCGACCCCGGTCCGCCCCGGCTGTGTGCCGTTTGAGCGGAGGGTCAGCCCATGAGCGACACTTCCTGTCTGGTCCTGCACCACTTCCGCCCTGCCTCTCCACCGTGCAGGTCAGCGGTCTAGTGGTTCACAGCAACTAGATATAAATGGTGACCTGGAGCAAGCGCAGCGGACGAGCGCAGCGGGAGCACCGACTTCGCGCCGAAGTCGCGCATAAGTCAAGCCCGTCTGCGCCCGTCCGCGGCCGACCAGGGCTAGGGGCACGTCACTCTGCCCAATGCATCATCTATTCTCCGGCAGAACTTCTTAGCCTCCAGGGCCCATGGCCTCTAGCTGCCACCACCTGTTCCCGTATCTCCTCCCTCGGTTTGTCTCCTGCTTTCGTCATTCCTCCCCCTCACTACATTCCCCCTAACTCTTCTGGGGGTGCGGTCAATCCCGGACCCACTAAAACCCTTTCGGCCTACTATCTGAACACCCGGTCCGCCGTAGCCCACTCGCATGAACTGTCGGTGCTGCTGGACCTCCATGCACCAGATATTCTTTTTCTTACAGAAACCTGGTTTTGCGACGACTCCCTCCCCGTCCTATTGGCCACTTTACCAGCCCCATACTATGCTTTACGTTCAGATCGCCCTAAGGGCAGGGCCGGGGGAGGCGTAGCGGTCATCGCCCGAGCCGATTTCCTTTTTCAAATTCTCTCTCTGCCAGATATTGCCACCACGGAGTACCTGGCTATCCGCACCACCTCCATTACCCCCCCTCTCACCTGTGTACTTATCTATCGCCCTCCCCAATCGCCCTTATTGTTTTATCCCTAGCTTTCTGGAAGTACTAGCTACGATCACGATCAACAACTTCTCCATTCTGCTTCTGGGTGACTTCAACTTCTGGCCTTCTGACCCCGCAGAATGCCCTTCCTCAAAGGAATTTTCAGAAACCCTCCAATCTCTTAATTTCACATCCCATATCCACTCCTCTACCCATGTTAAAGGACATTTCTTAGACCAGATCTGGTCCTTGAATTGCCCTGTAAAGTCTCTATCCATCTCACCTTGCACGTGGTCGGACCATCACCTGATCTCATTTGCCCTCCCTACCCATCCCCCGTTTAAGCCCCCACTTCCTAAAAATGTCTGGGTCCGGGCTTGGGCGCGAGTAGACCCCGACAACTTATCTGCCCTACTCACCGCTTTTTGCCCCCTTCTACAAGGTCTATCCACTCTCTCCCAGGTCACGTCCATTGATCAGTGGCTCACCTCAGGTTGCGATTCCATCGCTCCCCTGAAGCGGGTCACTTCAAAGCGGGAGAAGGATGCAAACCTGTGGTTTAACGAGGACCTTAAGACCATCAAATTAGCAGTACGCAGAGCGGAGCGTGCCTGGAGGAGAAACTACTGCCCCTTACTCCGATTGGAGTTTACTAACATCTTGACCCAATATAAACAGGCCATCTTGGTGGCGAAAACAGCCTATTTTTCCTCCAAAGTCCTCGCTGCGGAGAACCAATCGAGGGAAATTTTCTCGATTGTGCACAACCTGGCATTCTCCGACAGAACCACTCTGAAGCCCACCCCCTCTCCGGAACTCTGTCACTCCCTTAACAACTTCTTTATCCAGAAAATTGCCACCATCAAAGCCAACATTCCCCTACTTTTGTGGATCCTCAGTGTCCCCCCCCCCCCCCCCCCGGGGACAACTTGGTGTCCTTCCCCTTTTGACCAAGGAATCCCTGACTTCAATAATCCCTTTAGTTAAATCTGGTTCCCCCCTAGACCCCTGCCCTTCCCACATTCTCCCTCACATTTTTTCCTCTTGTCCTGACCCCCCCCTTCATCTCCTCAACAGCTCTCTCTCTCAGGGCGTTGTACCTGCCCCATTGAAAACAGCAGTCATTGTCCCTATCCTAAAGAAACCGGGCGCGGATCCCTCGGTCCCCGCCAACTATCGCCCCATCTCCCTCTTGCCATTCTTGGCAAAAGTGCTTGAGCGCCATGTCACCTGCACTTTGAGCTCTTTTGTGGAGACGCATGGGGTCTTAGCCCCCCGTCAGGCCGGTTTCCGCCCCGCACACTCTACGGAGTCCGTAGTACTTTCGGTCCTTGACAACCTCAGGGAGGGAATGGATACCAACCAGACCCAGGCCCTGGTCCTCCTCGATCTCTCAGCCGCCTTTGACACGGTTGATCACACCATCTTTACTTTCCCGTGTCAAGGCGGCGGGGATCGGGGGTACCGCCCTGGTATGGTTGTCCTCCTTCCTGAGGGACCGCACCCAGGCGATTTTTCTGCGGACTTCCGGAAAGTTCAGTGCGGGGTCCCCCAAGGTTCCTCCCTTTCACCCCTTCTGTTTAACCTTTACATCGCCCCTCTTATTTTCTCACTGCAGCAGATGGAGGTCTCCGTATATAATTATGCGGATGACCTCCAACTTGTCTTTAATCTGTCTTCTTCCCCTTCTTCTGTCTCTAATTTTCAATCTACTATGATTCACATCCGAGACTGGATGAACCACAACCATCTGAAACTCAACCCAGACAAGACTGAACTGGTGTTGACGGGTGGTTCATCCAGTCCCTGGTCTTCTCAGTTTTGGCCCCATTCCCTAGGCTCTCCACCTGTCCCCTCTACCTCAGTAAAAACATTAGGCATCAAACTCAATTCCCAGCTCACTCTTCACTCCCAGGTTAGTTCTGTGGTGTCCTCTTCCTTTCTTTCACTGCGCACTATACGCAAGGTGTCCCGTTTCTTTTCTTTTGACGCTCTGAAATTGATTACCCTGGCAATGGTCATCTCCCGCCTGGATTACGGCAACGCCCTATATGCTAGTATACCTGCATATAGTCTAAGGCGGTTGCAACAGATTCAGACCCAGGCGGCGCGCTTGGTGTTTAAATTGCCAAAGTTCCACCATGTCACCCCCTCCTTAAATCTTTGCATTGGCTCCCAGTCCGTGAGCGTGTCCAGTTCAAGCTCGCTTCCATCCCCTTCCAAGCTCGACTGGGCACGGCACCGGCTTTTATCTCATCTGAGATCATCCCCTATGTTCCTACCAGGGAACTACGCTCATCCACCAAATCCCTTCTTACAGTCCAGCGGGTCCGGAGGAAGAAATGGGGAGGATCGACATTTGCGACCCTTGCTCCACTCTTTTGGAACTCCCTGCCTCCAGATCTCAGAGCCTCGACTCTCTATCCGCAATTCAGGAAACAGCTTAAAGCTCATTTGTTCACCAAAGTTTTCAATTAGTCCTCCTGCAGTTCGAATCCCTTTAGCTTAGTTTCTGCCATTCCTGCCCTGTCATCTGCAAGTTGCGGCGCCATGAAACCGCTGGTGAACGTGCGCTAAATAAATATTTTTAAATTCAAATTCAAAATTCAAATTGCTTCTAGAGAGGTTTACTGCAAACTATTCCAACTGCTCAGGGCTTTTTTATTTTAATTTTGTAAACTTGTAATATTTGCTCTTATTGTTCTATGCGAGGTTTCATTATAATTTGTGTTTTATGGGTATTTTACCGCAATAAACAGTAAAGGATGATGAAATAGTCTTTCCAGATATGGGGTTACCCTTGAAGTATTATGTATCACAGCTATGCAAATATGCAATTTGAGGGAAACCATGTTTTCCTAAACTTGCTCCTCCCCCTTGCTTTAGAACACGCTTCAAAGTTCCGGTTCGCAGGTTACTATCCCATAAACATTCATTTATTTAACTGCCATGCTTGCTGGTTGGTCTTTCACACAGTTTGGAAATGGGCATATTTTGGAAAAAGAGTAAAATGAGTTCAGGGTTTGCTTACCATGCCCCAGTTCGGTCTGAGCATAGGTTCCAATGATTTGTAAGTTTTTAGCTAATGGAATCCACTTAGCAATCTGCTCATCAGTACCAAGACCCAGGATGCTGTTTATGAAGACATTATGAACATTAAACGCCACTTCTCCTCCAAATATCCTGCAAAAAATATGAATGGTAGTTGATAAATGCCACTCTTAATGTAAACATGTGCTCTCAGTATACAACCAAACCCTTAAAATATACCCCAATCATATCATGACACACCTCGCCAGAAATTGTATTCATTAAGTTGCTGCAGACAACTGATACTATTAAAAATCCACAGTAAAACACTTTCATCATCATGCAAAATTAACACATGTAGTTTTCCTCTCAATTTATGAACACAATATATACATATTTATCAATCTGGTATAGCTGAAGAACTACAGTAGGCATGCATATATGTATGGGAATTTTTCTCATGTGCTACTTCTCTCCCATGACTTTAAATTTAACACATGAGACGCTTTTTTCAATCTCAAAAATGAATTAGGGCTACTTCTGATGCTTAATGCTACCATCTTGTGCCTTGCTGGGGCAGATAGACAAGGTTTACTGCATGTTCCCACAATAAAAGTACTCACATGTCATTGGCAGGCAGGAACAAGGCCACTGCAGAAGTTGTGTCCAACGTTATGGATGGTGTGAAGTGAAGTGCATATGGCCACTTAATGACCTCTCAGTGCCTCCCCTGCCACCTCGCAAGAATAATTTCTTCCTACTGACCAAACACTATGGGGCAGATTACGATGGATATCATCGGTTTCAATTCAGACCGGCTGATTATGTATCAGCTGCTAGGAATTGAAACCGCCCGGTCATTCCAGCTGGATTCCGACAGGCTAAAAGAGCACATCGGCCAACGGAACCAGCTCGTAATCAAGGGGCCCCTTGTGTGTGCTGCCTTCAGTTGGGAGTTGAGGCAGCATCTATGGGGCCCCCCTTTTGATGCTCGCACCACGTTGCAGGTACATTGAGGTGCCTGACACGGGATGAAGGGATTAACAGCACATCCCTTTTCTCTATGAGAGCATGTATTACTGCCGGTTTACGGCCATAATGCATGCTCTCATAGGGAAATGTAGGAATGCGACGAACAGCGTTTAGTCAAATCCTAATTAGGTGGTCGGGACCGCCGACCAGAGGCCAGTCTGTCCCAGGACCGAGACGGTGTCGGGCAAACTTAAGTCCGCCTGACATTGTAATTAGGCCAAATATGTGTACAGAAGAAATTAACTGTCTAAGATGGGGTGTTCAAAATGCACCACAGCATGTTTAGACTGTGTGCTGAAGTGGACATTTAAAGACTAAAGCCTTCACTGTGAATGGATTAAATTTTTCTTGGAGAAGCTCGTAACCGCACCCACCCACGCCTTCAGCGACACGCTGGACCCAGTCTTCTCCACAGGCACCCATGTCATCTTCGACCACACCACCGAACTCCACTGGACCGACCTCCGCTGCATCCATTTCACCTTCAAGAAACCAACCATGCACCACCGCACCCAACAGCTGCCTCTTCGCCGCTGGAGCAATGTCATCGAAGACCGGCTGATCTCCACCCAGAACCCACCCACCGACGCCACCAACCCAGACGCCGCAGCCCGCAACGTCAGACAGTGGATCGACGACTGCACCAACACCCTTGTCTGCTCAAGAAACCCTCCAACAGCCACCCTAGCAAGAGAGCCACCTGGTTCACCGACGAGCTCCAGACCTCCAAACGCGCATGCGGGAACTGGAGAAAATATGGCTCCACGAATGCCCACCGGACAACCACGCAGCCCACAAGGATGCCACCCGCAGATATCACCACCTCATCAGATTAGCCAAGAGATCCTCCTTCAAAGACCGCTTGGATAACAACGCAGACAACAGCAAAGAGCTCTTCAGCATCGTAAAGGAACTCTCCAACCCCAGCGCCAACGCCAACGACATCCTGTCCTCACAAGAACTGTGCGACTCACTAGCCATCTTCTTCTTCCACTGCAAGATCGCTGACATCCACAACAGCTTCAACACCACGACCGCTCCGACTACGCCAGACTCCACCTCCCCTGTGAACACCACCAGCGGCATCCGCCTGACCTCCTGGTCCAACGTCAACGACGACGAGACGCGCAAGGTCATGAACTCCATCCACTCCATCTGTCTGACCCGTGCCCACACCATGTATTCAACAAAGCAGACGCAGCCATCGCACCCCAACTACGGAAGGTCATCAACATCTCCTTCGAAACAGCGACATTCCCGAAAAACTGGAAGCACGCCAAAATCAACAACCTCCTCAAGAAGCCCAAGGCGGACCCCAAAGAGCTCAAGGACTTCCTGACCATCTACCTGCTCCTGGTCCCGGCAAAGGTCATCGAGAAAATCGTTAACAGCAATTGGCCCGCCACCTGGAAGACAACAACATCTTGGACCCGTCCCAGTCCGGATTCAGACGAAACCACAGAACCGAGACAGCCCTCATCGCCGCCACCGACAAAATCAGGCGCCAACTAGACAACGGCGAAACATCAGCTGTCATCCTCCTGGACATGTGAGACGCCTTCGGCACGGTCTGCCATCACACTCTAAAGACACGCCTCCTAGAAGCCGGAATCCAAGAGAAGGCCATTGACTGGACCACGTCCTTCCTCTGCGGCAGAACCCAGAGTGTCCGCCTTCCACCCTTCCGATCCGAAGCCACCGACATCATCTGCGGCGTCCCCCAGGGCTCATCCCTCAGCCCGACGCTGTTCAAAGTTTACATGGCCCCCCTCGCACAAGTGGCTTGCCATCACAACCTCAACATCATCTCCTACGCCGACAACACCCAGCTCATCCTCTCCCTCACCAAGGACCCACACACCACCAAAACCAACCTCCACGAGGGAATGAAGGCCGTCGCCGACTGGATGAGGGGCAGCCGCCTGAATCTGAACTCGGACAAGACGGAGGTACTCATCCTCGGACCCACCTCTTCAGCCTGGGGTGACTCCTGGTGGCCGACCACATTGGGAACAGCACCAACACCCACCGACCATGCAGGCAACCTAGGTCAACGTCGTCTCCTCCTCCTGCTACAACACCCTACGCATGCTCCACAGGATCTACAAGTGGATCCCGACTGAAACAAGAAGAACGGTGAAACAGGCCCTCGTCAGCAGCAGACTGAACTATGGCAACACACTCTACGCAGAAATCCCAGCCAAACACCTACGAAGACTACAACGCATCCAAAATGCCTCCGCCCGACTGATCGTCAACGTCCCCCACCGCAGCCACATCCCCCCCACCTGAGAGACCTACACTGGCTGCCTGTCGACAAGAAGATCACCTTCAAGCTCCTCACCCATGCACACAAAGCACTTTACAACGCCGGACCAGCCTACCCGAACAGCAGACTCAGCTTCCACACCCCCATCCGCCAGCTCCACTCCGCCAGCTCCACTCCGCAAGCCTCGCCCTCGCCGCTGTCCCCCGCATCCAACAAATGACCTCCGGCGGCAGATCCTTCTCCTACCTTGCCGCCAAGACCTGGAACACCCTCCCTACCCACATATGGCAGAACCCCACCCCCTTTGAGATCCTCATGGGTAAGTAGCGCACTCTACAAGTACTCTGATTGATTGATTGATTGATACATACACTTTGTTTGCTACAATGTGCTACCCTTGGAAAATCTAGTAACAGAAGTAATTTTTTTTCCGAACAGAGGCATTGCATTTGTGGCTCTAAGACAATAGTGATAAGCTACAGTATTTACCACAAATACTGCCAATAACAACTGACTCCCACAGGACCTAATGTAGGTCTCAGAATGAACAGCCACTATCAAAACAGCAAACACTGAATTTTAATCCAATTAAAGCAATTCGATGTTAATATTCAAATCAAATGGAAATAGGTCACGGGTCCATTCATTTAATTGAAATCCATTCTCACAGTAGGACACAAAATTATCAATACATCTCTTAGTCTTAGCATCCACTTTAATCGGAGGTTGGGTCCTCAGGTACTAAATACATACATTGTCACAAAAGTTAGATGTCGCTAAAACACAGGCTTTTACAGCTAGATTCATCATAGTGCCGTTTTGCGAGTCCTTAATAGCGATTATTAAGGAATCGCTATTAAGGACTTGCAAAACAGGATTCATGTAGGAATCGCTAAATAAATTGCGATTCCTACACATTCCTTATTTGTGATTAGCAAATTGCTAATCGCAAATAAGGAATAACTCCCCTTTCATTCCTATGGGCCTAAAGGCCCATAGGAATGAATGGGGAGTTATTCCTTATTTGCGATTAGCAATTTGCTATCGCAAATAAGGAATAACTCCCCATTCATTCCTATGGGCCTAAAGGCCCATAGGAATGAATGGGGAGTTATTCCTTATTTGCGATTAGCAATTTGCTAATCGCAAATAAGGATGCGATTTCAAGGGTGCCAGGGGTGTCCAAAGGACACCCTGTAGCACCCCTGAAATGTAATCTGCATTGGTGTTGCGCACACACATGTCCAAAGGAAATGTGTGTGTGTAACATGCAACTTAGAACAATGCATTTAAATGTTTTCGCTATTTACCACGAGGTTTGACCTTGCGGTAAATAGCGGCCAGAAATAGCGAATTCGCAAATTAAAAATGGTTAATGAATTGCATTTAAGGAATCTCAAATAGAGATTCCTTAAATGCAATTCCTCGCAAATATGCGATTTCGCAATTACCGATTTTTGCATTTGGGATCATGAATCCCAAATGCAAAAATTGCACTCGCAAAGGGCCAGATTCGCAGAATCTGGCCCTATCAGCCCGATTCATCAAGCGAAATTGCGCTCGCAAAGGGCCAGATTCTGAGAATCTGGCCCTTTGCGAGGGCAATTTTTGCATTTGGGATTCATCATCCCAAATGCAAAAATCGCTATTAGCGAAATCGCATATTTGCGAGGAATTGGATTTAAGGAATCTCTAATAGAGATTCCTTAAATGCAATTCATCAACCAATTTGAAATTGCGAATTCGCAATATTTGGTCGCAATTTACCACGAAGTCTGACTTCGTGGTAAATTGCGAAAAAAGAGTAAAAAGCACTTTTGTGCATTTTTTTCTTTTGCATGTTACACACACACACATGTCCTTTGGACATGTGTGTGCGCAACACCTGTTTAAATTTGCATTTAAGGGGTGCCACAGGGTGTCCTTTGGACACCCCTGGCACCCTTTAAATCGCTATCTTATTTGCGATTAGCAAATTGCTAATCGCAAATAAGGAATACTCCCCATTCATTCCTATGGGCCTTTTGGCCATAGGAATGAATGGGGAGTTATTCCTTATTTGCGATTAGCAATTTGCTAATCGCAAATAAGGAATGTGTAGGAATCGCATTTTATTTTGCGATTCCTACATGAATCCCGTTTTGCGAGTCTGTAATAGCGATTCTTTATGAATCGCTATTAAAGATTTGCAAAACGGGTCTTTGATGAATCTGGCTGTATGTCTTTTAAAATGTGTTTCGCTATGTGCAAAACAATTTGGCGAGCCAGACGAGTCATTCAGACTTGCAAAACGGTTTTACAGCACTTTCTGAACCCCAAATAGGATCGGTGTAAATTTGTGAGTCCCATAGGAATGAATGGGGAGTTATTCCTTATTTGCGATTAGCAATTTGCTAATCGCAAATAAGGATGCGATTTCAAGGGTGCCAGGGGTGTCCAAAGGACACCCTGTAGCACCCCTGAAATGTAATCTACATTGGTGTTGCGCACACACATGTCCAAAGGAAATGTGTGTGTGTAACATGCAACTTAGAAAAATGCATTTAAATGCATTTTTCTAAGTTTTCGCTATTTACCACGAGGTTTGACCTCGCGGTAAATAGCGGCCAGAAATAGCGAACTCGCAAATTAAAAATGGTTAATGAATTGCATTTAAGGAATCTCAACTAGAGATTCCTTAAATGCAATTCCTCGCAAATATGCGATTTCGCAGTTACCGATTTTTGCATTTGGGATCATGAATCCCAAATGCAAAAATTGCACTTGCAAAGGGCCAGATTCGCAGAATCTGGCCCTATCAGCCCGATTCATCAAGCGAAATTGCTCTCGCAAAGGGCCAGATTCTGAGAATCTGGCCCTTTGCGAGTGCAATTTCTGCATTTGGGATTTATCATCCCAAATGCAAAAATCGCTATTAGCGAAATTGCATATTTGCGAGGAATTGGATTTAAGGAATCTCTAATAGAGATTCCTTAAATGCAATTCATCAACCAATTTGAAATTGCGAATTCGCAATATTTGGTCACAATTTACCACAAAGTCTGACTTCGTGGTAAATTGCGAAAAAAGAGTAAAAAGCACTTTAGTGCATTTTTTTCTTTTGCATGTTACACACACACATGTCCTTTGGACATGTGTGTGCGCAACACCTGTTTAAATTTGCATTTAAGGGGTGCTACAGGGTGTCCTTTGGACACTCCTGGCACCCTTTAAATCGCTATCTTATTTGCGATTAGCAAATTGCTAATCGCAAATAAGGAATACTCTCCATTCATTCCTATGGGCCTTTTGGCCCATAGGAATGAATGGGGAGTTATTCCTTATTTGCGATTAGCAATTTGCTAATCGCAAATAAGGAATGTGTAGGAATCGCATTTTATTTTGCGATTCCTACATGAATCCCGTTTTGCGAGTCTGTAATAGCGATTCTTTATGAATCGCTATTAAAGATTTGCAAAACGGGTCTTTGATGAATCTGGCTGTATGTCTTTTAAAATGTGTTTCGCTATGTGCAAAACAATTTGGCGAGCCAGACGAGTCATTCAGACTTGCAAAACGGTTTTACAGCACTTTCTGAACCCCAAATAGGATCGGTGTAAATTTGTGAGTCGCAATTGAACAGATCAATGGTTTGTAAGTATCACCATAGCTGTAAACCACTGATCAGTTACCCACCCAGAGTTAATGTATCAAAGCACAATTTGAGTATGAAGACGTACGTGCAGATGTGGTTGTCGAATAAAAGAAAATATACACTGGAAGCAGCAAAAAGGAAGATAAAAAATTGTTAGCGGAACACTACGTTGCAACAACATAATGGAGGTATATTTGGGTAGGTCATGAAAGAACTGGGGTCAAAAAGAAACAATAATTAAACAGAACACACTCACAAACCAATTTTGCAACCCGTTTAAAGGAGTTGAATTTAGCCGAAGGGCATGGTTTGAGGGCAAAAGAAGACAACACATTTAAGTACATAGCAAAATAGGCAAAAATGTTTTATAAAAAACATTGAGGGCAATGGTGCATTGTGCTTAGCTTGCATTAACACCACTTACACTTACAAGGAAGACGTGTAAGATTTCTGCACAACCGAGTAGAATTTAAGGCAATTTCAGGTGCTGTATAATTTCAACTATTCTGAAACTAAATCGTAAAATGAATCACCTGTATATAAATTTCTGTTCGGGTCCATTTTCTTGCCAACCCATCTGCTCCATTTTCTTCCGGAAGTTTATTGTCCTCTTAATACTTCCTTCATATCTTTCCTTTAGGGTCTGAAAGTAGATGTCCTGTCTACTGAACGCAGGATCACTGTGAACTGCAGCTTCTAAAAAAAAAATCAAAGACAAATATGCAGATTTCCAAATGCGCCAGCAGGGTAAATGCTAGTACAGATTTGAGGTTTATATTTTACATTCAGCCATTTGGATTATTGTACAGTGTTTAAAGAGTTTTTCTTTACATTTATAGTAAAAAAAAAACATATGAAACCAAAGTACCAACAAATATTTGTTAAAAGGTAGGGATTAGAGGGTAGCTGCTTCTCATCAATTAACATATTAATATTGGAAATAAATGTTTTTGAAGACGTTATCAATATATGAAGCTTTAGAAAAACTGTAGATAGTCATTACTATCTCAACTCCTTCACAGGGAAAATGTATATCAAGTGGGTATGTGGTTATTTTTGTCTTAATCTTTCAGTCATTGAAGTGTATTTTTCGTTAATGTAAACAGCCTGTTTAGTTACATATGTATTAGTTTTGTAGGCAAAAAATTCCATAAGTTTAACTTTACAAGTTCAAATCCCAACTGCAACTGCAACTATAGTGAACTTGGTCTACACAAGGGTGAATTGTAAGTCTCCAGGGGTGTGGTCGGGGAACAAGGGATCATTCAGATCACTAGGCATCTTGTATACAATTTAGTGAAGCGTTCCCCCCAGACTGCCTGGTTTAAGGAACAGTCGATATAAGGTTCAGAAGGGGGCACTCCTGTGGGCTATGATTTTCCAAAATAGTCTATTATCACCAGACCTGGTTGCCACTAATAGGTCGCTCCAATTGGAGTTGTCCCAGTTGCGTGGCATTAGTGTTTTCTTTTAATTGGCTCTAGCTTTTGGAACCTCAACTGGGGTTTCGCTTTGAGTGCATTCATTGACTTGCTCGCCCCTAGTATGCCAGGCATTTGAGATGGAACCGTGGTTCTCATTTGAAGGGGACTTCCTCCGGATGGGTTTTGACAAGACCATTTTTTAGTGAGTCGGCTAGTTTACTATGAACATCAACAATTGGAATCCCGAAGGAGGAAAGATGACAAAAAGGAGATAGGACTGCATCTAATACTTTATAGATCTCCAGTAAAATCTTAATATTCCCCAAGATAGATGGGCATTTAATAAACCTACGGTTATTGCTCTGGGTAGGTGCCTCAGCTAGATTTGTTGGAGCACAGCGTCTTTTGACTGGCTTCCATGAAAGCGCTAAGTATAGAGGGTAGTGATCTTCATCCTACCTGTTATCAAGAGTGAAGTTTATCAGTTTCTCCCACATAGAAACAGAAATCAATATATAGTCAATTTTAGATCTAGACGTTGGTAGACTGTTTTTGTCCTATATGGATCTACCATTGCATGCCCAGAGCCCATTTCAGATAGCAAAATGGGCTAGCTACGAGGTTGCTGTTCCGAACGGGACATATGAGCTAGAGATATGGGAGGGTATACCTAACGCTCATCTTCTTCTTCCATGACCAAATCAAGTTCATATATGGGTTCATAAGTCACGTTCATGTCTTCCCTAATAAGCAACATGCATTTAGATTTGATTAAGCTAATGAAATGCCCCAAAGTAGACAAGGTATCAGATTCCAAATTCCTGCATCAAGGCCCAAGATAACCTTTGAAATAATACAGACTAACTACCTTTTTAGTTTAATTTTCATGCCTCACAATTCTGGTGAGTCGATACTCAATTGTTGTATGCAAAGATTTAGATGTCTTATAGGCAATCAAAAGGCTATGATCCAATTGTAGCCTCTTCTGGGCAAAGGTCAGTTAGGCTGAAGTTTCCTTTCTTCCCTTGATTACACATAAGTGTAGTTGGGCACTCTATTCCCTAATATAGTGACAGGAGACAACACCTACTGTGCTTTCTGAGAGTGAAAGAACCAGAGAGGGATAACTGACCTGAGTTTGATGAAAGTAACCCATTTACAGAATGACAATTCCTGCAGGGGAGCTTTGGACCTAAGAGCCCTATGCTATAGAATTTCTAAGTGGCTGGATGTGCCCTGCTTAAAGACTACGTACAGACTCTGCATGAGATTGAAACAGGTAGTTGGGCTGATCCCATGTGATGGGAATCATAAGAGAGAAGACAATACCATGTTCTCGCTCATGATGCAATAAGAAGCCCTAAATACCACTGCAGAGTAAGGCTTTAAAGACAACTTATGTGAAAAACAACAATATCAGAACGTACCAAATCGCTGGAAAAGCTGCGCTACACAGAATTGATACATATATGCACACTCGCCTTGTCTGTTAACAAGTAAAGAGCGAACTCCAATGAGGTTAGTTACTGTTTGCAGTCCCATAATCCCACCCACACGGACTGTAGAATTAGATCAGTTAAGGCATGTTGGTGTACTTGGTGTTTATGTTAGATGGAGTACTTACAAAAGGTGGCATGGCAAAGGACTAGTGAGGATGTGTTTACAGTACTCCCAGGATCAGGAAGTTAGATGCGTCTCTCACCAGATGACTACCCAGGCCAGTCGGTTCAGCTGGAAAGGCTCGCACACCCACAGAAATATCTTTGAGAAATGGTCCAAAACCCCAGAGGGATGGTAGTGGTGGGTATAGGGCTGTTAGAGCAAGGTGCAGTATCAACCCTTGATTGTCAATGTGTCTGCACACTTCAGTACCAGAAATCTTCTCCAGTGTTTGTACAGACCTTGTGCAAACACTGGAGGGGAACTTTCCTTACCATCTGTGGCTTGTGCTCATTACACAGAGTATATGTACATGGCTTAAGGGTGTGCTAGGTGCAAGTTTAATGCTTTGTATATTGCTCAATTTGACTATCTAGTGATTATAATAGATTGTGTGCTTATAGGATAGATACAACTCACAAACATGGGTCTCAAACCTACATAAGTAGCTTGGCACCCTAGGAAAAATCACTGAGCAAATTGTTTTGAACCTCAGTGTTTCAACTAGCATAACACAGTGATGAACCTTTGTAGAAACACCGTAGGAATTAGTACATTATAAAATCTAAAACTGTTCTAAGTTCATCTTGAAATCTTATATGGATCCTAAAACGAAAGGATAACAAGGCCTGGTACATGTTCTGACTCTCCTGGATCTCCCAGCCCACAGATAATCCCAGTGAGGAGTAGAAAAAGAGTTAAATGAGAGTACAGCTACTCTGAACAGCAGCTGTTGGCACGACGGACAATTCTTGGACCAGAAGACACTTGTTATTCCAGGTTAATACTGGACCGGTACCATCAATCCAAATGAATCTAAAACCTTACATCTGCTTCGACTACTACATCACCAAGACTTACATAGGCACCTTTACATTGTCACACTAGTCTAGTACAACTGTAGAGTTAAAATGTATTTTATCTTTGCATCAACACTATTACTTTCCTAATGGATGAACATCTCCGCTTCTCCTACAAGTAACCATCAACCCAAAATCTAACCCTACCTACCTACGTGCTGTGGTACAGCTCAGCAGATGGGCACTCCAGATTTCTTGATGTTTCTCTGCAAATGACTTATGTTGTAAAGTTGCTTTAGTGTTGGATGGTGCAGACAGTACAGGAGGAACAGTAACCGAGCGACAGATCTCTGAGATTATGGCTTCTCCCTCCCCTCGCTAAAGGATAAAGTTGCTCGAAAATGTTGACAGTACAACATGTGTGACACATATTGAATAGTAATTTCGACAAACAGGGGCAGCCCTATTACCTGAACCTGGGGCAGAGTAAAGACTAGAATCCTAACAACGGTTCAAGTACTGCATTACACAAAACACAAACTTAAAAAATCAAACAGGATAAATTATTACTACATCACATGAAAAACGATACCCCTACACAATAACAAATTCTATACAAAGATTATAATAAATAGTCACAAAACAGTGGGGCTTACAAAGTTACACACAAACCACATAATAAAGGGGAATGATGGTGTAAACAAAAACAGTGGCTGAGGAAACCTTATACATAGAGACTTTTATAACATAACACAGAAGCAAAAGTAGCAAAAGATGCTTCCTCTTCAGTAAAAGCCACAGATGGGTGTCAGCGGTATTTCGGCCAGACTAAAATTGCATGGTCATCATCAGGACAAACAATACTTATTGACAGAGCATCCAATAGTGAGATCTAGAACAAATAATTATATACAGGGGTATCAAAAAAAGATTGAAAACTATTAACATCAGCATAGCAAAAGACCAAAAAATCAGTTGTTTGATTTGTTAAATGTGTATTTTGTGTAATGCAGTGCTAGAACCCTTTTTAGGATTCTAGTCAGCACATATTGAATAGAACAAATCCCCACTAAACTCCAATGGGAACATTTTTCCTTTTTTTTAAGCGGTTTTTTAGACATGGTACACCAGTCATTTTAAGCACACTGTTTTCACCTGTTGCTGCTGCTTACTGGCGTGCTTGATAAGGGAGTAGGACACAAGGGCTGCAAGATAAAAAAAACTGTTACCTCTCCTCTGATTGGTCACGTGCTCTCCACAGAAACGGTCCATCACCAGAATTTAAATATTTTGCAAGTAACTCACTTTTGTCAATTTGATGTTGCTCCCTATCTTTATGGCCTATGATAGACTTTAAAAAACAGGGTTCCCCAGTGGGTGACAGGCACTCCACTGTCCAACGCGCCTCTCCCCCAGAGTGGTACTGAGCAACAAGGCCTGGCTAGAAAGGTGGTGCTCTAGTGAAAGATTACTTCCTCCAATCCAGTGCTTTGAAAAGTGCACCTCAGCTGGAGGAGCAGGAAGGCATTGCAAGCTTAGGCCACAAAATGTGATGAAGCCATGCTGTCAAGACAGAGTTTCACTCACCTTCCGGACTAGGCTGTGCGATCATTTCCCTCCTGAGGCGGAAGCCGGGAGGATGTTGTGCAGAGATTTCTGGTTTGCTTTTAAAATTATCACTGCATTTAAAATTTTCATTTCGGCTTGACTGACAAAGCTTTTCACTTGACACCACCTCCCCCCTCATCCTCGCTACCTGGGCCACTCTCAGCCGAGTGTTGACGCTGAGCAGTCCGGTCCCGGGTAGACGAAGAATATTAGCGGCCATATTGGGTGTGTACAAGCGCTGTGACGCGCTCTAGCTGCGCATAAAAGGGGCATTCCTAAGCCCTGCGCTCGACTAGGCTGTGCGATCATTTCCCTCCTGAGGCGGAAGCCGGGAGGTTGTTGTGCCGAGATTTCTGGTTTGCTTTTAAAATTATCACTGCTTTTAAAATTTTCATTTCGGCTTGACTGGCAAAGCTTTTCACTTGACACCACCTCCCCCCTCCTCCTCGATACCTGGGCCACTCTCAGCAGAGTGTTGACGCTGAGCAGTCCGGTCCCGGGTAGACGAAGAATGTTAGCGGCCATATTGGGTGTGTACAAGCGCTGTGACGCGCTCTAGCTACGCATAAAAGGGGCATTCCTGAGCCCTGCACTCGACTTAGCTTTGCGATCATTTCCCTCCTGAGGTGGAAGCCAGGAGTTTTGTTGTGCCGAGATTTCTGGTTTGCTTTTAAAATTATCACTGTTTTTAAAATTTTCATTTCGGCTTGACTGACAAAGCTTTTCACTTGACACCACCTCCTCCCTCCTCCTCGCTACCTGGGCCACTCTCAGCCGAGTGTTGACGCTGAGCAGTCCGGTCCCGGGTAGACGAAGAATATTAGTGGCCATATTGGGTGTGTACAAGCGCTGTGACGCGCTCTAGCTGCGCATAAAAGGGGACGGTTATGTCTCTGCGCAGCGGACACGCCGGATCTGTGCCGGAGTCCTGCCCGTCTGCGCCCGTCAGCGCCATGGAAGCGCCAGGGAGGCTGGCCCTATACACAACCAAGCCTCATATGAACCTTTGTATACCCTATCCGCCTTAAAAACCCTCAAACATCCTTGGCAGTCTAGCCATCACACCTATCCCCCGGACCTGCTCATGACCGACCCTGATTGTGGTTTGAACAAGAAAGGCAATCACCATAACTCCCCGGATACCACCCATAAGCGGTCTGCCCCTAAGAGGCCAGGTCCCCCCCCCCCCCACTTCTAACTACTCTGGGTTTCCTATTAACACCCGCTCGTTAGTTAAAAATAATGTCACTTTTAGGGAATTTATTCTAGAACAAAACCCTACCTTGGTCTTCATCACCGAAACCTGGGCTACGGACTCCTCCGAGCCCGACCTAATAAATGTGATTCCAGAAGGCTATGCCTTGGCCAGAATGGACAGAGTTAGTCGCAGGAGAGGGGGGCTGGGGATCGTGTATCACAGTTCGACAAGAAGTCGAATCGATCACCTGTCCTCCCCGTCTGACCCCTTCCAGGCCTTATATTTTGCCTTAAACCCCTTCCCCACTGTGTCCTTCACTGGGATCCTGATATACAGGCCCCCGGGCCCCAGGTCCGCTTTCAGTCTCGGACTTCTTAAGACTTTGGAACCTTACATGGATAGACCCAACCTTACTGTTCTAGGGGACTTCAATTTCCATTTGGAGAATTCTAATTCCTCTGAAACTGTACACCTGTTGGACGCCCTCGCCTCCTGTGGACTTCCTCAGGTAGTGGGTAGTCCGACCCACCTAGCAGGGCACACTCTAGACGGGGTATTCACCAACGACCCCCGGCTTCAGATTGGCTCTCCTCTCCCCCTCTCTTGGTCGGATCATCTAGCTGTTCCCCTCGATCTTGTTCTTCCCCTTTCCACTGTGCCCCAGTTGGATAACAACAAGTGGGAATCGAGGAGGAACTTCAGGGGGCTAAACAACCATACACTCTTCCCCTTTACATCCAAAATTAGCCACTGTTAGGAAGTGGTGCCGATGCCGCTGCCCTGGACCTGTCAAATACCTTGGCAGGTGCCGTTGAATCTCTAGCGCCGGTTAAGCAACACTACTGTGCCAGGAAACGACCTTCTGCCCCCTGGTTCTCGGACTCCCTCAGGGTCCTCAGACCAAGGAAACAAGAAAGACTTTGGAGGCTACATCTGGACCCCATAGAGAAGGACAAACACAAAAGACTTCTCAAGGGCTATAAAGCCGCGGTTCTGGCAGAAAAGAAGGCGCATTTTGCCAAATTGACTGCCTCACTCAGCTCCCCAGGGACCTGTTTAAAATAGTTGACACCTTGTCCCTCCTTCAGTCACCCGACCCTATAGTTGCCTCCCAAGAACTGGGTGATCAGATCTCCATCTTTTTCCATACTAAGATCATGGACATTTACACAGACTTGGAAGCTCTCAACCTTAGTCCTGGGAGTCCTGTCCCGACCATCGCACCCCCTTTTGAAAGCCAGATGTCTGAATCCTGTTGCCCCCTCACTCAGTTTCCCCCCCTCACTCCTGAGCTTCTTAGTCCTCTCCTGGACAAACTTAAGTCCGGATCCCCGCTTGACCCCTGTCCTTTGAAAACCTTGAAAACCTTCAAAGAGTGCAGGGAGGTAATACTACCCCCCCTTGTTGAGGTCATGAACCTGGCAATCTCGGAAGGCGTCTATCCTCTTCCCTGGAAATTGGCCATTGTTAAGCCCTTGCTGAAGAAACCCGCCCTGGACCCTGGGACATTGAAAAACTTCCGCCCTATCTCTCTCCTCCCTGCCAAGCTACTAGAGGCACATCTTAATCATCATTTGAGCACCTTTCTGGATAGCTCCAGCTCTCTGGATCCCTCACAGCACGGCTTCAGGAAGGCTCACAACACTGAGTCGGCGCTCACAGTGGTTGTCGACAGTATCCGCACTAAGGTCGACAGTGGCCAGACTGCTTTACTGGTATTGTTAGACCTTACTGCGGCCTTCGACACCCTGTCCCCCTCCATCTTAGCCAGCCGACTCAGTGCGGTGGGAGTAGCCGGCCCGGCACTCAGCCTTCTAACATCCTTCCTTGACCAGCGGAACCAAAGGGTGAAGCTGGGCGATTTTCTCTCGCCCGTCAAGCCTGTGAAGTGTGGGGTACCCCAAGGCTCTTCCCTGAGCCCCACGCTCTTTAACATCTACGTGGCCCCACTCGCCAGGCTTGTAAGATCCTTTGGGCTGGAAGTTTTTTCCTACGCCCACGACACACAGATTGTGGTCTCCATATCACAATCAGTGAACATAGCGGCTTTAAATTTTAAAAACTGTATGGAGGCAGTTGCAGGTTGGATGGTTCAGAACTTCCTCAAGCTGAACGGGGAGAAGACGGAGGTCCTCATTTTTGGAGGTAAACACAAGACCTGGTCAATGGACTGGTGGCCTGCTGCTCTCGGCGCCTGTCTCACTCCCGCTACCTCGGCCCGAAACCTGGGTGTTATCCTGGATACCACCCTTACTCTTGATAAACAGGTCAGCAGGACAGTTTCCACCTGCTGTGGTGCGCTAAGAATTCTTAGAAAAATCTCCCACTATCTCTCCCCAGAAGCACGAAAACAGGTCGTGGTGGCTCTTCTAGCCTCCCGGCTGGACTACTGCAATGCAATATATCTAGGCATTAACAACGGCTTGGTCCAATGCCTTCAGATTGTGCAAAACGCAGCGGCCCGCTTTGTTGCAGATGCCCCGAAGCGTGCGTCAGGCACTGCCATCTGGAAGAACCTGCACTGGCTCCCCATCCAGGCCAGGATCAACTTTAAGGCCCTCTGCCTTACGCACCACGCCCTAAATGGGACTGGGCCAGAAGACATTCGTCCCCTCGTGTCTCTTTATGTCCCCGGCAGGGCTCTTTGCTCCGCCGACAAAAATCTTCTGACAGTTCCCAGAGTCCTCAAGGCCAGATGGGGCGGAAGGGCCTTCCGTTCCCTCGCACCCAAACTATGGAACATGCTCCCTGATGACCTCAAGGGGCTTGCCTCTCACCCCCTCTTCCGCAAAGCACTCACGACCTGGCTTTTCCGAGAAGCCTACCTATGATCTACACACCTCTTGTTCATACGGCCATACCATCTTCCAGCGCCTTGATGCCTTCGGGTTTAGTTGCGCTCTACAAATTCAAATTCATTCATTCATTCAAGTTCAATGCAACAAGGGTTAAACTAAAGCTTTTCTGCATTTGTCCCTGCAAGATTGCACTGAAATGCCACAAAAATAGAATTCCTCTTTGCCTTCCACAATTGCTCATGGCACTCACTGCGGTGCTGGATGTTTACTACCAGCACAATCGATCATTTGATGCTACAATGATCCATATGCCCAGGCAGAGCCTGGAGCCGTGAAGAGTTGAGGTTGCCAAGTACACGCCAGTGATTTGCTTTAATTATGCAGTGGGGGCCTGTCCTAGCTCCCTCACCGCTTTCTGTACATTGATTGGGTAATTCAGTGCCAGCCAGGAAGGATATCTATGTTTGCTTTAACCCAACCATTGCTTTACAACATTGAGCTCTGTGAAGATGAATGGAGCTATCTCTGGGATGACAACGCATTCAGCACTCCCTCTTGAGAGGGTAGAATATACTATGGTGTGTGTAAAAAAACTACACAAAAGAGGGTTAACCTATGTTATTGTGATCTCTTCGGATCGACATCATTGATGCTTTGGGTCATCATACCCACGAAACATCTGACTGTTTTTATGTCTGCCAAAGGACTTTTATATTGAAAGGATCTAGGATCCAGAAGGCAATTTTAATTCACTGATAATCCCTCATTCTTAGCATAAGAGCTCTGCTTACAAACTGCTTTGAGCCTACCCACTCCGATGATGAAGCATGCCACAGGTGGTACCTGTAGATGAGGATCCTACAAAAATATCCAAGAGATGCAAGGATCGCACTAATTTTCCTGGGTGCTGATCCTCCACTTTCTTGAGATATACTAGGATCCCACAACCAATCTCCTTGTCCGAAGCGATCACAATAACATAGGATAACCCTACTTTGTGTAGTTACTTGTAATAGTATGGTAGGCTGAGCGTTGCACCTTACATAGTTTCTCACTTCCCTTTCTGGTCATATACGTGTGTAAAAGAAGGCCTGAAGAATGTCAAAAGGTGAAGTACAACAAAACTTGTCAAAAATAAAAGGAGCCAAAACATGAGTATGAGAGAGATGTAGAATGAGAGAATACATTGTATCACATAAGTGTGCCTTGCAGTTGAACAAGTATGTAGGATCCGTGGAAAGAAAGAGAACCTTGCTAATTACTGCAGTGGGAGATATTTTAAAGATTTAAAGGAGTGCAATTAAATAGTTTGACAAATAAAAGGTGAATGTCTTGACAATAACCACGACATTGAGATGGTGGATGGAGACACTCTAGAACTATTTTGAATCATGTAGTAGACTGCTGTTTCGTGAAACATCTGTGAAAGTGAGGAAGTTGAAATTATTTGACGTAAATTAACCTCATGACAATGTAGAAATTTGTCCTAACATTAACGTAGAAAATTAGAGTAAATATAGAGGTTAGAGAAAATGTGCTTTTATTAAACGTGAGGAGAGGAAAATGCTGCTTATTTCTGCAGAAAGCTCTCATTTCTGTTGTTCTTTCACTGCTGGGCCTCAATATTATCCTTTATTCTTTCCCTTTAATGAAAATAAATGCCTTTTTATAAATGCATATTAAAAGTTAGAACTGAACTGCAGAAATTGACGTCTTCATGAAATGTGCTGTGTGCAGCAAAATGTATTTCTTTCTTCCTCACACAATATGACTTTTCATATTTTAGATGTATCTTTTTGTAATACATTTTAGCAATATTCAAATAACAACATGTCAACATGAGTGTTTTCTGTGGGAATCGAGAGAGAAGGCAACATATTAGCGTAAAATCTGGTTAGCGATGATCCAACATTCAGAGTTTGCAACATGTTTTGTGCTTTTCTATTTAGTACTTGATACTAGTTAGAGAGAATGCATGCTATGCACATCTCCCCTGCCATGCCCTTTAGCACTAGACTGTGCTACTCTTGCCCGAATTTGCTGTGAGCTACTTCTAACAGTGATTTTCTGTTTTCATACCTTCCAGGAGAGTTACTACACACTGATCATAGCTAGTTCCTTTAGCCTGTTTTAATGCTGCCATTGCAGCTGTTAGGGAACTTGGCTGAGTTTCCAGCACTGCTCTTTGTGGGGAGTTAGTTCGACCTTTCATAGCCACTAGATTCTTGCTCCAAATTCTCTTATTCTTTTCCAAAAGAACTCTTTATGAACTCTTGCTAGGAAGGTTTAGGTCCTTTATATTAAGATAGGGACTAATTTGTTTATGAGACATGCTGTTATTTTGTATTCTAATTCTAACCAACATGTTCTCGATGTTTCTGTAAACTGACTTATCTAACTAACCGGAAATAAAAAGACAAACATGCAAAGCAATCTCGTAATGAGAAAATACAATTTTTGGAACGTGACCAAAGCTCTCATCATTGACTGAACATTAAAACGCTGCAAGTTACTGAAAGATTTAAAACAATTATATGGGTTGTGCTCCATTCTAACACGGTGGCAAAGATTTTTCCCCCAGAAGAAGAAATTTGCATGTAAATTGGAGATTCTGTTAGTAATTTTCAATGTGGACCTGTTCATATAAATGTTATGAGATTTATGTGCTCACAAAAGAAAGTGCAAATACAAACCTCCACCGTAAAAGTTGTATATATGGCTAGAAGGGTATGGTGATGAACCAATAAAGATGAAAGGTTTCTTTGATGCTTCTAGTGAATTTAGATTGAGGTTGATGGTAGAAAAAAATATGTATCCTAGTAAAGTCAACAACATTTTGGATTGGCAACAACTGAAATGGTTGGGGATAAAAGTCTGTGAACAGTCTTAAGATGTAAGGACAAAATTCCCTCACGTTACAAAAGGAAACTTGGCATGTCTTGGGTATTACATGTGCAAAATCAAATTGAAGAAAGATTCTTAACCAGTTGTGAGAAAAGTATAGAATATTCCCATTAGTGTAAAGGCAGCAGTTGACCAGGAGTTAAAAATCTTGTTCGAAGCAAAGGTCAATGAGCCAGCTAAAGCTATGAAATTGTGGGTCCAGTAGGAATCACAAAGCAGCCTGGGCGCAAATCAGTAAAGACCACCCATGTGAAAATATTTGATGTAACATTGAAATTCCCATTTAGAAGGAATTTATGGTCCAACTATTCCAGACCACTTGAAGTAATAACATTGTACATATAATGCTGCAAAGGTTCGTTTTGGGCGTATTTGGAATCTTAACAATATATATATATACACACACATACACACTGCTACGTGAAAGTTTTTTTTACCATTGTACATTGTGTGCGTATTTCATATTCTTCATTTATTACTATCTAGCATTTCATTGTTTCTTGCTGTTAAAGAAAGGGAGATGTGTTTGGAGGTTTCAGAGTAGGATTCAGTTGTAAACAGGACTTGGTTGATGATGCATGGGCCTCTGCTGTTAAGTAAAGCTACAAACCAGATTTTGACATGTACGAGGCTCACCATCACAGGCCGGGATCTCCTCTCTGGCAACTTTAAATTTTCCCTTTCAACCAGCAGGAAAAGTTAAAAGAAATCTTGGCTTTTCAGAGCAGATGTTAGTGACATCTTAAAAAAATCTGAATCTGATTTTCTCTGTGCAGTTCTTAAAGATTCAAGGAAGGTACAGCAGGAGGTTCCTTTAATACCGCTAGAGTTCTATAATGTATTATATTCAGCTTCTCTCAAGCACAACTGGGTTGACTCCGAAGAGCTCAAAATGCAGTAGTTCGAACTGTCATAGGCCTTAGCAAAAGGTAAAACATGCCCTGGACATGGAGAGGCTTGCATTGGCTTACAGAAGTTGACAGCATCCATTTTAAGGTAGCCCATCTTACTTTAAATTGCCATAACACCTTAGCTGCTTCGAACGTTCAGCAACCAGTGCTGAACGTTCAAATAGTGAGCGCTGGCCCGTCGGCCAACGGTCGTGCGCAGCACTGGGGAGGTAGCGCTCGTGACGACCGTTGGCCGACGGCAGCGCTTAAGGGGTTAAACATAAACACTTTAGCTTTAGGATGCAAATTTATAGTCCAAGCCTCACTTCAAGAAGCAAAAAAAAAGTCCAAAAGTTCCTGTCATCGTCCCCTTCTTCACCCGAGGTGACAGATTCCTCAGCACAAGGTCCCTCCATGTCGGATTCAGCCCCACCCTCTCATAATTAGGATCTCACCCTCACTTGCTGTATTCAGGAAAAAGCTGAAGCCTGTTGCTTTGGTTAAGTACATGTAGCAAGACCGGCTCTAATAGACTTAGTGTGCTAGAGGGCACCATATATTGCAGGTTGCTGATTTTACAGATGGAGGATGATTAGTGGTGAGAGGTTAGAGAAAAAAAAAGTAGGATAGTTTTGGGAAAGGCAGACAATAGGGGAGGCGAGATCAAAGGGAGGCGAGAAAGAGAAAGACAAACGGATGAAAGAGTTGAGCGAGTAAGAAAGGCGTCAAGGGACGAGAGAGGCAGAAAGAAGAGTGAGATAAGAGGAGTACGGGATAAACCCATTGATGTCACTCTTAAGAGACACATTTTCAAGTAATTTGCTTATGTTAACTCCATCTTTGGAGTTCACAGCAGCTTGGAAAACCCCAAGATTCAATCTAGGGCTCCTAGACTTCGTTGTTACATGTGATCTGTTGTTGTCTGGCCCTTAACAGTGGAAGGAAGATTTGCTTGCACCATCTTTAGGCAGATGGGAATCCGTTTGATCGCTGGTGCTTTGAGATATTCACTTGATGTGTGGGACAAACACCCAGTTTTTAAGGGCCTAGCAAACTGAATGGATCAAACATACTGTAATGATTTGCTTGACATATTGCCTTGTGTCAGCTTTCTCGTGCTTTCAGCTCGTGCTATGGCACACATACTGTTTACATATGTGTTAAAATAAAACAGGGATACGCACAATTTCAGATAAATAGTTTATTGAGCGTGTTACAGAGAAACAGTGACACACACACTTTTATTGGAAGAGGAAGACAGCGTGTTATTGTAACAGTAACACGCACACTTCGCTTATTGAGCGTTTTGGAGAGACAGTGACACGCACACTATAGTGGGAGAAGGAGCATCAGCGTCTATAACAGTAACATCTAAAACTTTAATTTATATATTTTACAACAAGTGTCTTTTACTCATATAGAAAGTATTAGGGTGTTAGTATAGAAAAGTGATGTAGTGACATGCCTATTTTAAATAAGTTGTAACCAGTGTGCCATGGTCATGTACTTATGGTACATATGAGACATCCTAATTTGTTTAAAATGTATTACTCTATACAGTATAAAGAAACATTATTAGTATAGAGTTATTTGCATAATTTAGGGAATTGCACATTCTACTTTAACCCTTATCATTTTGAGTATCATTATAATAAGTCTTAAATGCAGTCTGTATCACCACCTCCACCTTTTTTAGAATCTCCAGCCAACCCACCTATTTCATGGAGAAGTTGGTACAATGCTTTTGTAACATATTGGGGCAATTGGTGCTTCACGCTTTAGGGCAGAACGCAGGAAATTTCTCCTTCTCAATTCTTTGGGATTTGAAGGTAGATCTGTATATAAACATTTAGCTGCTTTAGTTCATGCAGAAAATTATGAAGAATACACTGAAGCGGTTGGGAAACTTGAACTCAGTTTTGACATTCAACCTAGTGTTGTTGTTATTAGACATACATTTTTTAAACGCGAACAAAAGCCTGCTGAAGATGTTGAAACTTTTATTCCTGCTTTACACAGGTTAAGTGCAGACTGTCAATTTGAGGCATTCAATGAACAATTGATTAGAGATCAATATATTTGCAAATGTTTAGACAAGAATATACAACAGAAATTGTTGTCAATGGGAAACCCTACTTCAGAGGAAACTATACGTACTGCAAAAAGTATTGAGTTATCTAAAGTTTCTGTGAAGGAATTAGATGAAAAGGTTGTGTCAAATGAATCTGTAACAGTGGTTCGTACTAAAGAGAATAAGAGTAATACTACTTCACGAGCAGACAACAAATTTTACAGACAAACTAATAATATTTGCTACCATTGTGGGAATCTTCCACATTTTAAATCCGGTCGACCTTGTCCTGCAAAGAATGTTGTCTGCAGAGTATGTAGAAAATTGGGACATTTCGTAAAAATTTGTCAAAGTGGAAAGCGTTTTTCTTCAGAAGTCAAACAAGTCCCTTCATCTGTCTCTTCATCAGTTGCGAATGTTTCCATTGCAGTAATTATGTAAATTTAAGTAATATACAAGATGACCTTCAGGATATAGTTGTTGTAGTGGGAGACATGTGTGGTTCTGCCGAAGACATGTCTGAGTGTGTTGATCCTTATGTAAATATAAACATTGGAGAAAAGGATGTTAATTTGTTGGTTGATTCAGGAGCAAGAATTACAACAGTAACTCAAGAATTGTTGGGGGGTTCTCGTTCCTTGAAGCCTCCAGACAGATCCCCTGTTTCTTATGAAGGGAGGAGGTTTGAATTGGCTGGATTCTTTGAAGATTTCCTGGAATTCAGAGGTAGAAGAATTCCTGGGAAAATGTATGTGGCCATTAAAGGTTTTTCAATTTGAGGGTGGTTTTACCAGGGTCTGTTTAAAATGGTACTTCGACCTGGAAGTTGGGAAGGAACTAGGCAAGATAAAGGGTTTTGCACACGTCATAAGAGTCAAAGATGGTTCCATTCCTGTTAGACACAGATTAAGAAGTGTACCATTCAGTGTCAGAGATCAAATAGAAAAAGAACTTAGTGACTTATGTAAAAAAAGAAACATAGAACCCATTGGATCTTCTTTGTGGTTGTCCCCTTTGGTCGTCACAAAGAAAAAAAATTGAGACCTTCGCCTTTGTGTCGACTTACGCAGTCTTAATAAAAAAGTATGGGTGGATTTGCATCCCCTTCCCAAGATCTCCGACATGTTGAGCATGATTCATGGTTCAGTAAAGTAGATCTGGCATCAGCATACCACCAGGTGGTTCTTGATCCTTGAAGACACCTTACTGCGTTTGTGTCACCTTTTGGTTCTTACCAATATTGCCGTATGCCCTTTGGGTTGTCTTCTGCGGCTGCTGTTTTTCAGCAAATTATGTCTTGTTTGCTCAAGGACATAAAAGGAGTAGTTGTCTTTCAAGACGATGTGTTAATACATGGTGACTCAAGTGATTCACATGATGAGGCACTTTTTCACGTACTGGAGGTCATGCAGGATAGTGGAGCTGTTTTAAAACAAGTGTGTGTTCAAAGTAAAAAAAATAGAATACTTGGGCCATGTTTTGTCGAAGTAGGGTGTTGAACCTAGACCAGGTCTTATCAAGGCAATTGTTGATAGTCCAGCTCCCACAGACAAAGTTGGACTTAAGTCGTTTATTGGACTCTGTGAATTTTATTCTCGGTTTGTTCCAGACTATGCTCCAAGATCTCAACCTCTTACTAACATGCTTAAAAAAGATATTCCATTTGTTTGGGATGACCGTTCTCAAAAGGCTTTTGAGTAAAAAAATGTTTTTAAAAAAAAGGCTTTTGAGTGGATAAAAACGCAATTGGTTTGTCCCAAAGTTCTTAAACCCTTTGATCCTAGTGCGATGTGCACTATTACTGTTGATGCCAGTGGATTGGCTTTAGGTGCTGTCCTTACTAAATCCATCAATGGTACAGAAAACACATTGGGATATGCTTCAAGGGTTTTGCGTGGTACTGAACTCAATTTGCAGTAATTGAAAAAGACATTTTAGCATGTTGGTGGGCTGTAAGAAAGTTTAATTCATATATTTGGGGTAGACATTTTCAGCTTCGCACAGACCACAGTCCACTTGTTCCTATTTTATCTGGTGAAAGGTTGAAAGAACACACCCCAAGAATAGCCCGTTTATCTACGAAATTGTTGCAATATGATTTTGAAGCATCATACATACATTCCGGGTAATAAAAGAGCAGAATATTTTTCTAGATTTCCTGTGGATGATGAGAATGTTTTAGATTTGGAAGAGGAAGATGAATGCTTTGTTGCAAGTTCCAGTACTGGATGACATGTTCGCTTTTAGTGAGAAAGAATGGAGAGATGAACTTTCTAAAGACAATTTACTTTCCTCTGTCATCAGGCATATAAAAGTAGGATGGCCTAAAGAGAAAAATGTTTCATATGCCTTACAGACTTTTGTTAAACTTTCTGTTGAACTCTCTGTGGAGGATGGTTTGTTAGTGCGTAGTGACAGATTGGTTCCAACTGATATATTGAAGTTACGTTTGGTTAAAGGAGCACATGGAGGACATTTGAGAAAAACACTTACAAAAAGAGGAGGCTGCAAGAATATTTTTGTTGGCGCCAAATGGACAAAGATGTTGATTTGTATGTGGGAGATTGTGTAGTGTGTTATAGTGCAGAAAAAAGATTCAATATCAGAACTCCACCTCTACAAACAATTGATTTACCTAACAAGCCATGGAAAAAGATTGTGTGGGACCGGTCAATATCCTATCTGCGTCCTCAAAGTTTGCCATTGTGGCAATTAATTATTATTCAAAATGGCCTGAAGTGCGTTTTATTGGTGAAACAAATTCTAGAAATGTAATTGATTTTCTAAAAGATCTGTTTCTGCGTGAAGAATTTCCTTCTACCATTATTAGTGATAATGGGGTACAGTTTGTGAGTCATGAATTTGACGAATTTTTGAAACAAGGTGGTATAATCCGTTCCAGAAGCTCACTTTACCATCCACAAACAAATGGATTAGTTGAGCGTATGAATAGAGTTCTCAAAAATTGTGTGCAGTGAGCCTTGGCAGGAAAATGAAATGTACAGAATGCTGTAAGATCGATGCTCTGGTTCTATCATACGACTCCACACTCATCTACTAAGTTTTCTCCTTATGAGCTTTTGCGAGGAAGGAAACCATGTTCGAAAATCTGCCCTGGTTGGGTGTCTAAATGGGTGAAAATGGACTCCATAACTGATTTAGAGATAATGTTTCCAAAGCCCAAGCTAAACAAAAAGAGTATTTTAATCTGAGGAAGAGATCTGTTCCCCATTCCTTTTCTGTGGGTGTTGAAGTACGTGTAAAATTTCCTATGCACAAAAAGAAAGGTTGTTCGAAGTTTTCTAACCCTTTTATCATTGACAAGGTTCATGGCAATGCTGTCAGAGTAAATAACAATCAATGGTGGAATGTGTCAAGAATTGTGAGAAATTCAGGTGGTAAGAAAGTGCGAACTGTACCTGTCGACAAAAATGTAGTTTCTTCTTTTCCTGACCATTCTCCTTCTGTTTTGCGTAGGAGCGAAAAACAAAGTTTTGTTCCTGCAAGATTTCGCTGAATATGTAAAACTTTAGGAAATATTGTTCCTGCTATATTTTACTAAATTTAAAGATATTTATATTGAAAAGTTGTTCCTGACATGTTTTTCTGAATTTCAAGATATTTATTATTTTTTTATTAATTTTTATTATAATTTTTTGTTTGCCTTATTATTGTTTTCTCAAATTCCATTTTGTTTAAGGAGGAGGATAATGTAGTGGTTTGCTTGACATATTGCCTTGTGTCAGCTCGCTCATGCTTTCAGCTTTCGTGCTACGAGCTGAAAGTTCTTTTTTAGAATGTTTGATTTACTTGTTTATTCGGGCAGTTACTGTTGGGAGTTACTACCTGCCGGTTGCTGCGCGGCACCTGTACAATATTAAACCGACTTTCTGAAATCTCTACCACGTGTTTAGTACTTACTTACAGCCCATGCGGCCTACAGTACGTAGGAATGACAACCCGTAAAATCAAACTACGTATCTCAGAGCACAAGAGCACAATCCGGTGTAGGAGACAGGCAACAAAATTAAGTACACATTTTCTGGATAAAAAACATGATCCCACTGCTTTCTCTTGGACAGTGCTCGAGCAACCTTACATTCCTCCCCATGTAACAGACTTCACTAATTTTCTGCTCCGTAAAGAACAAAAGTGGATGTTTAAACTGAAGACTAACAGGAATGGTTTGAATGACGACATTCCATGGTCCACTCTGTAATCCCCACCCACCCACCGCTCCTATTGGTAATTGTATAAGAGCTTGTTCCTTGATTCATCATTTACCTCTCACTGCGAACGTATAGAGGACTGTTGGTTGGGATATCCAAACCGCTCACCCTGAAAGTCTGCCCTAAAAACATCTAGAGGCATCAGTGTCAGACTGTGTCTAGAGAACTTACACGAATCAGATATACAATCTAGATAAATCTCTAGAAGAAGAGAGTTAACAGTATCTACTAGTCAAAGAAATATTTTCTTACACAGTGTCTCTACAGATATTCTCCGTCAGAACCGAGCAAGTGCACACACTTTTTAAACTTATGGCACGCGCGAAGCCTTGAATGAATGGCCATTCATTGATTTCACGCAATAAGATTCCTCTTGACTAGCTTTCAATAACACGGAATGCTTACGCGTAGAACGAGAGGCATTCATACTGCTTCGTTGCTTAGCAGCGATATCAACAAATCGCAGGTCCAATAAGAGACTAGCATCACTAAACACGTGATGACTAATCCGCCTATCGGCATGGCGGTTTTACCGCATACTCTGCCACCTCATCCTAACTGTGTTCTGGGTGACCGCAAGCGTCCATTTGATTGACACCTCAAAAGTTTCTCTCTGGCCATTCATTGATTTCACGCAATGAGATTCCTCTTGACTCGCTTTTAATAACACGGAATGCTTACGCGTAGAACGAGAGACATTCATACTGCTTCGTTGCTTAGCAGCTATATCAACAATTCGCTGGTCCAATAAGAGACTAGCATCACTAAACACATGATGACTAATGCGCCTATCGGCATGGCGGTTTTACCGCATACTCTGCCACTTCATTCTAACTGCGTTCTGATTGGACGAAACAATCGCGAGCGTCCAATTGTTTGACACTTCAAAAGTTTCTCTCGCGCCGGCTCCAGCACCTCCCCAACTGGCTCAGACGGAGGCTAAGGAGTACCGACGGAGAGGTAAGCTGTACGCAAGGGTCGAGACTCTTCTCTTTTCTAAAGAACCTTGGCCATTTAGTTAAATAATGCTGGCACCCTTTTTCTAACTCACATGCTTGATGTAATCGCTAATGACAAGACTCGGGAGGCTGACACTTGTTTCCCAGTAGTGTAAAGCGCCATTCAACATCGAAGACGCTGAGACGCTTATCCCCTTTTTCTAGACAAACCCCGTTCTCAACTAGCATACCATCGACATTTTTGTCAGCTTTACTAGTGAGGCAGATTGCCATTTCTAATGGGCAATCGATACTGTGCTGCAAAGAAACCTCTTATATGGCTCTATGATACCTGCCATGTGTTTTACTCTTCAATAAGACCAAGAGGCATTAACATACAAGATTGTTTGTTTCTTGCTTCCTATATTAGTGCGGTGCTTCCCTCGACCCCTGAGCCGTTGCCAGGCGGGGTGGAGCCATCTACTCCTACTATCATGGTAAGAGGGAGTCATTGAACGACATATTATTATGTCCTAATTTGTAATATCAATGAGATCAATGTGTGAATTTCACCCTTGTTCATTAGCTCAATGTGCAACATAACATGATGCTTTATTCGTATGTAAGTGGTCATTATTCATGTATTAGTCAGTGTCTTTCTCTTCTCTCCCTCATAGTGACGAACATACTTTCTACAAACTAAAGAATACACCTCACATATCAGGTGATCTTTTTTCATGTTGTAAGAAATATAAGTATTGAGTCACTTTTAATTTTTTCACTTCACTTCACTTCTTGCAGTAGCATCTATACGTTTACCGGTCCTGATGAAAGCAATGGACTCGATAGTCCCTAGAAGTTTGCTGAAACATGTTGACCAATCTAATATCAGGGTAGATATTTGTTAAAACTACCTATGCTGCTTTTTAATGTTGGCGGAGCGAGCATATGACCTAATAAAGTTTTCTTATTACTGCTCACTTACCCAATTTTATATATCTTCACTCACCCTTTCCACACACCCCTTTTCACAGCACTGCAAATCAGTCACCCACCATACAAATTGATGGGTAGTTTGTGACACTCTACCACTATTTGGCCGCCACTTGGCTCTCGGGAGGTTATACCATCTGACCTCTCCTTGTCTGAGCCAGTGACGTACCAATGATTGTGAACAACAGGAATGCCAAATGATGAAGGGCGGTTCCGTGTGGTGACGGATGGATAACCTGCAAGTGATCACTGGTATCCAACAATTCTCCTTTTTGTTTTGGTTAGATGAGTTGACATTGTTCTGTTAGTTTAATGACCCACACATAGATTAGTTAGACCCTCTGACACTCTTTTGTTTTTCTACATGTAGCTAGGGAATGTGTCTTGGTCTTTAAAATCCCTCAGGCCCTCCTCCTACCTTTCTGTGTCCCTAGTACTTACTTACTACACACATGTAAAATAATCTTCACCAATTTCTGTTTTCCATTGTATGTATAGGTCATTTGTTAAAGGTGGAGCTACACCTCACAAGCTAAACATCTCTACAGGGTGTTTACTTCAAAAGAGAATGATTTAACTGAGAAATTTGCATTTATGTTATACTGATCTTACAGATGCCCACACTGGGCAATAATCTCGAGGGGAAAAAGGTTCTAATTTAGTTTAAAGATAGCACTCATGTTTTGGATTGCACTGATAAAAAAAGATTTGAAATAGTACAGATCTGAAACTGTAAGTGACCTCTAAATACAATAAAAAACAGGAATTGGTGTAGGTTATTTTAGGTGTGCTTGATCCATACAGTTTGCAAGGCCCCTTATAAACGGGGCAAAAGTAAAACAATATAAAGTTCATGGTAAAATGTTAAATTTTCAACAATAACAACTGGTCAAAATGAAGTCCATAATACAGCAGAAAGTTTCACTTGAAGGCTGTTTAGTAGGTTTTCATAAGACTGAAAGAGTGAGTATGTGCAACACTGTTTGTGTTGAGGGATTTCACACCCTTTGACACTGATGCAGCTTTATGTACACCAGATGCTGGTGTGACTGTCAGTCTTATTTCTCTGTCTATAATTCATAATCAGGAGTAACATTGTATGACAGAGTTATGATTGCCACATTCTGTACTAAAGAGGCTTTTAAATTCTATCTTGCAGAAGAAGACCATTTAGCACAGAGAACCATTGCTGAGGATGCAGTCAGTGGCATAGCAAACGTAGAGCCCCAGCACCCCCTCATACAGGACCTGGGGCCTCCTGCCTTTTGACCACCCTTTCCTCTAGCGACCACTAATCAGGTGATAACTTCGGGCCTAATTTAGAGCTTGGCAGATGGTTTGCTCATCCAGAAACGTAGCAGCTATCCCATCAGACGTAATACAGGGTCATTATATCCTGCGGCACTTGTAATATGGCAGACAGGATATCCATCAAGTTTTTGAGTGAGTAACCTGTCCTCTAAGCTCTACATCAGACCCTTAGCATCTGACATCCTCTGCCTGCTGAGAGTCTTTAACATGGGGGGAAATACACTTGTTCAGTTTCCCTCTCAAAAAATTAAATTAGTATAGTGAAGAATGTTTTTGCTGTTCCTGTACCAGTTGACATTTTCAGGATGAATATCCAGAATCTTTACGGTTGTGCCTGAGAATGAGTTTTCAGCCTACTTAAAATAATCTCAGTTACAACATTAAGATTCTCGAAATGGGTTTTGTCTTATTAAGACCAACAAAAATGAATGTGTCCTCATATGAAGAGCTTTGATACCCGATACTGTGGGGTCAAGTTCAAGCTATATAAAACACTGTTAAGAATAAAAAAAGACACATATCCCTCTCTTTAGCTCTATTACTGTTGTAAGACCAGGTGCATTTGTTGTCTGAGGCTGAAAGAGAAACGGGAGTGCTGAATGGGAAGCCGGTTAAATATCTCCTAATATATACCCTCCAATTTGAGACAGTTAAACAAAGAGTATTTTGTATAAGAAATTATACATCATATATTTTGCAGGCATGCAGAGTTGCTGCAAATGTACTATTTTTTCAACCTTGAGAGGATAAAGGGTTGAGATGGCCCATCTGGATTCTGTAGCTCTGATCATGAGCTTATATACAAAGGTATATCTCCTTGACTATTACACACAGATCTTAGAAGCAGGTTTATTTGCCTGCTATACAGGTAATAAAATATGTAACATGCAGGTACCAACCAGATCTCTGTCACGTGAGCTGAACCCTCTGATCTCTCTTATTGGGATTTTAGCCTATTACCACAGGGTACACATAAATGTCTGCAGTTTGAGCCCAACTCAACGACCTACATCAATAGCTTAAATTAAGCTCTTTTCACAAGCCCAAACAGTGCCCATACTTTTCTTGGAAGGAAGAAATTCGACTAGTGTTCTTTTATACAGCGATTTATTTTACACTTTCTGTAATAGAGAAAATAAAAAAACAATCATCGCTTCTAGGTCACACCACCAGCAACAGAAGAATCCCCAGGCAGCACTGCATCCTCCCTTGATTAAGTGAGGCTCACAAAAGGCAAGCAGACACCTACAAGTTTTATTGTTGCTGGGAGGACACTTAATGTATTCATCTGCCCTCCCCCTTGCCGCAAACCTGTGGCTGCCCGTTACACAAGACGCCCTTGTTCTACGCACCCTAACCTGGTACTCCCTGACTACCATCGGGAATCTCTTCCCAAATGGCCATGTATTCTAGCGGACAGAAGACGCCTGATTTCAAGATGCTTCCATCCTGGACCAATTTGTTCCACAGCGGCTGCAAGGGGCTCTCAGAGTCCAGATTCCCAGCTACCCACTGGAGCAGTTTGACTTCCCACCTCTGACAATGCTTATCCAAGATACAGAAGGGGAGCACCTGATATCCAAACTCCACAAATCATGCCTGCACTTGCTTCCTACATGGGACGCTTGGGTCGTGCTGCCTGGGAACGAGACCTAGGATGCCTGCTTTCAATGACCCAATTGCTGTATGCAAATGCTACTAATTTCCCTTAATCATTGCCAAAAAATGCTCCACTTTAAATTCCTATGGTGAGCATATGACACACTGACTAAAGTACATAGGATGGAACTCCCCCGCCCCCATTCCTGCCCCAACTGCCACTTACCATCAGCTGACTTTGCCCATGTGGCGTGGACCTGCGAGAAGGTGGCTGTATACTGGCGGACTATTTTCGAGGAGTTGGTTCGTATGACGCACGCTGGCCTCACACCCTCGTCGTTAATAGTGTTCCTGGGGTTTGTTCATGATGTCCCTGTTCCCTCGCACTGCTTCATTGCTATTGCACTTTTGCTTGTCAAGAGGGAGTTTGCTATACCCTGGGGTAGCAACCACCCAACCGCACGCAATGCTTGGATTAATAGCTAAATACATTGCAACATTGTATGCACATCTACAGCCGTCTGCGCGATATATGGCAAATGCTGTGTGACTATCTCCTGACGCTTGAGGGCACCGCCAACTCACAATCTGCTACCCAAGTTCACTGAGTTGGTGCAGGGAAATACTATTCACAGCCGAGTGGACTGCGGAGGTGACCCTGCCCACCAGCTGCGGAACCAAATTACAAAACTATGTGTATAATTCTTCCCGTTTTGCTCACTGTACGTCTGCATGAAAAAAGGGATGAAATGATTTGCTTGTCAAGAAATTGTGGGCCACCCTGTATGTGAAGTACCTTTTACTAAAAATGAAAAATAAAGCTAAAAAAATGTTTTTTTACTGCTGCTTGCTCCTCCTCCATATCTTGGACAATCGTTGCTCTCAGGTCACAGCACCACCGAAGCAGGGCCACATACAGCATTACAGAAACCTTGAGTATGGATTGTGACCTAACCCCAGCCAATCAAGAGCATCGTACGGTCCAGACTTCCTAAGCAAAGTGCAAAGCCAAAGGCATCATACGGCCTAGTCATAGTCCACAAGTCTTCTTGGCGCTCCACAATCAATGTTCAACCAACATCAAGATCTTTCAGGAATCTCACCTACTACTTACCTTGTCAGGAATCAACACAGCCCCTTCAACCTAATCTACAGATGACCAGGAGAAAAAATGAAAACATTCTCAATGAAGAATTCTTAGGGCTCGTGACCTCATTCTTAACCTGACTTCAGCCGACCAGGTGACTTAAGCACCGAAGTAATGAAGACATCTTACACCCTCCTCAATGCCCTGGGGATCAAACAGCTTGACTCCAACTCCACCCACTCCAAAAGCCATATCTTCAACGTCATTCTGTCAGGATCCCTAGCAATACACTGCATGAACCCAATACTCCTGAACTAGTTGGATCACTAAACCATTCCTTTTTCCATCCTCCACGCCACCTCTCTAGACAGAGGATAACCAAATAAATAAAATCTAACTTTCTGCAATGTCAAGGGTCTCCCATGCATGCCCTCTAAGAAGACCTGACCTCATCAACCTATTGAAAACCATCTAGACCACATCAGATGTCAACACCAAACATCTACAACACTACAATAAAAAAACACATGCAATGCATCCCCAAAGACACTATCCTTTAAACTGCAACCTTCAGCTCCATGATATACTCAAGTATTCTCCAACAGAAAGCACACCATTTGCACAAAAAAAGAGAAAAAAAATATTGAGGTGATCAAGGATCCTGACGACCTCACTCAATTTATCAAAAGTAAGGTACGACAATGCACTCCTTTATAAACCAAAAGGGTATATGCACAACTTGTCAATATTGTTGTGTGCGAAAGGATATCACCTTCTAATCGTGAGTGTAAATCAATACAAATTGTTGTGCTTCCTCATGCCGGGCACAGCATATCCTTGGTGCAACACTGTTTGTCCCAAGTTGGATTTTTGCTTAAGTGAAACCACTGTTCATGGAGTTGAAAATAATCGTTCTAATTAATAATGATTTTTGGGTAGTGTGTCAAAAAGACTCATGGACTGAAGCTTGAGTTATCAGTAGTTTTAATTGCTCATGATTATTCATTCCATTCCGTCGACAAATGTATTATAATTATACATTCCAATTCAATGGCAGGACCGAAGGCGAGGATTATGCTCCTCTTTCTTTAGTGCTGCAGATAAGTGCTTCTCGTTTTTGTCCTCATCATGCTTGAAGGCCTTTGTGCTTTGATGTTATTTTTGCCTGTGTCATTTGTTTGCGCCTTTGTGCTCTGATGTTATTTTCGCCTGTGTAAACTGTTTGGCTGCCCGCAGCGCTGTCTTGGTGCGCACTGCTTTGTTTATTAATATCGCTTTGCTCGCGTAGCGGTCGGGCTGCCTTCGCTCTGTCAATTTCATCAGAGCGGATCTGTGAGGTGCCACCGCTTCGGGACTTTTTTCTAAGTTCTTCCCTTTTTAGGCTGACTGACTGCCTGAATTTGCCGCGGTAACCGCTACTCTGTTTCCCGCGCGGAGCAGTAGGAGCGCGCTCACTCCCTAAGGGGGGCTTGGGGGAGGGCAGCCGACCCCTGGGAGGTCTCCTCCCCCGGGCGGTTTGGGAGATCAGGGTGGGGGCTTCCCTTCTAGCAGATTCCATTTGGGCTCCTTTTGGGCGGGTTTTTAGTTGTATTGTGCGTTGCCTATAAATGGGCGTGTCTCCGTTTACGGGCACCATTTTGGGCTTTGGTGACCTGGTGGCCGGTTTGAGCTTAGATATTTTTGTCAGAGTTTTTGGTATTCCTTCATACCTCTATAGCTTTGCTGAATTCGCTTACTATGGCTGGTGAAGATTATCGAGTTTTGGAGGCTATCCGCCTGCTTAGCGAGGCAGGTCGTTTGGACCTGGTTATTGGTGATCGGGGTCAGACCGAGCCTCCGCGTCCCCAGCGGGAGGCTTCGGCGAGGGTGTCGGCTGTGGTAGCAGCGTGTTTCTCACCGAAACGCCGGAGGCAGGATGGGGTAAGTGAACGGGGGCGCTCCAGGACTCGGCGGGCGGGTGCGAGGTCCCGTCGGGGGAGTGATTCTGGGTCTTCTGACCCGTCTGCTTCTTTGGATACCTCTTTGGTCGAAGTGGTTGGGGAAGGTGATTTTCCTTTAGTAACGGGGGAGGTTTCTAATGTTGGTTTTCGTGAAAGGGCGGCCTCTGCTCCTGTTTTGCGAGGCCGCCGTGCTTCCAGGCAGCGTGGCTGCACACGGCGTTCGGCTTCGGCCTCCGCGGGGGCGGGCTCTGACGTCACCGGGGAAAGGGGAGTGGAGGCCATTTTGAATGTGGTTACTGTGGCGCAGCAGCCGTTACGGAGTGGTCAGGTTCAGGAGGTTCAAGAGGTGGTCGCTCCTCAGAGCGTTATTCGTCAGCACGTGGTTCAGGTGCCTGTAGCGGTTGACGGTGGTTCTGTAAGTGGATCCATTGTTCGGCCTTCAGTGTCAGGGCCTGGTGTGGTCATGTCTGAGAGTTCTGGTGTGCTTGTTCGGTCGTCGGTGAGGGACATGAGTAGTCCTTTATTGTTTTCCCCATCGGTGTCTACCAGGGGTGAGGCTGTGTCTGTCTGCAGTGGTTCGTTAGGGGAGAGGGAATGGGCTCAGATGGGTTTGGTAGAGGGAGCTGGACGGTCTGAGGGGCCTCCCCTTGGGGGGGATCTGTATGGCGCTGGTATACCTGTGGGGAGTCTTCGCCCGTCGGAGGTTATGGACAGTGGTGTTGGTTTGGTTCAGCGGGGTCTTGCTGAGGGGGGTTCTTTTTATGGGTTGGCCGGGGATTTTCAGTTTCCTGGTTTGGGAGTGGTTACGGGGGCTGCATCTCGGGGCTCCCTTGGGGGTGCGAGGGTTCAGGATTTTCCTGTTCAGGGGCCGGCGTCGCAGATTATTCAAGCTATGTTGGATGTGAGTTCGGATGAAGAGGTCTGCCCACCGTCTCCTCGGCTATGTGATGCTTTAAAAAGGAAAGGTGCAGGTGGTTCTGGGATTTTGGATGCAACTGGTAGGGGTTGTGGGGTTCGAGTTGGCGGTTTGTCTTCTGCTCCTAGAGTTGGTTTTAGTAAGGGACCCGGCACACCAGTCCGGCCTTTTTCTTTACAGGTGGGAGTTCGAACGGAAGCAGCAGACTTGGCAGGGCGGCAAGCAGCCCAAGTACGCCGAGGAGAAGTGCGGGTGGAGCCTGGCGCGGCACGTCCCATACCATCGAGGGATCCCGCCGCGGCCGTCTCAAGCAGGTTCAGTACGACCTCGATGGCCCCAACGAGGGATTTCGACATGGGCGGGGCCTGCAGGTCTAGCGCGACCTTCCCAGCCTCGTCGGTGGAACCCAGCGTATTCCATGGGAGCGGGTCACGCACGACCTCTCTTGTGCCACGTGTTGGTCGTACTGATGCTTTATCTTTTACAGCGAATCAACAGGTTGTAAGTGGTACTGGCGGTGGAGTGTATAGACGGGTTCAGTCGGCCTCCCCGCCAAGGTCAAACGTGAGGGTTGGTAAGGCCCATGGTCGGTCTAAAACGGTGGAGTCAGGACAGACTTCGTTGATTGTCAATGCCCCTTCTCAGTTAGATGAATCGTTGATTCTAGACTATGATGAGGACAGCCCTGAAGAGGGCGAAGTTCGGGAAGTGGTGTCTGGGGGGGGGCATGCTAACGTTTCTAACAGTATGTTACAGGCACAGGTGGTACGGAGTCGTGCGGAATCGTCAAGGCCACGAGTGCTCGGCCCCTCGGTGAGGGCTCCTCGGAGGGCGGACGACGGTGCACAGACAGAGTGGAGGACGGAAGCCGGTCAGCCGCCTCTATTACGCCCAGGTGAGACTGTGGTTCATTCTGTCCGGCCAAATATGGTTTCTGTTGGTGTTGGTGTGGACTTAATATCTGGTGAGAAAGATGGTAAACTATACAAAGGTCGTGTTGTCAGAGACCAAGGTGTGGGTACAAACGTGGAGGAAGTTGGTACAAGTGATAAAGTGGATAGTGGTACGTCCACTGTTGGTTTGGGCACTACTAAAACTGTACTACACAGCAAGGAATTAAAAATTAAAAAGTTGCCGTATATGGGTGTAACAAAGCCTTTGGGGGCTCATTAAATGCTTAGTACGAAGGAACGGATATGGAACGGTGAGTATGTGGAGCTGCTAAAATTGTTGCACAGAGAGGTTCGTGCTAAAGAGGGTTCCAAGGAGGAGGAGTTCGAATTGGCTAAGCGCCCCAAGGTACCTCTTACTATTGAAAATTGGACGGCGGCCTTTTTGATTTATGCCAGCGTCTACTGTGAAAAGTTCCCTGAGCGCTGCGTTTCATTATTCAAGTACATGGATGTGATACGTAAAGCTCAACTTACCAGGAATGATTATGCTTGGGCTCAATATGATGAAGAATTTAGGGCGCATATGGCATGGGATCCCGAGGCAAAATGGGGTGAGTTGGACACTGACCTGTGGCAGCACACCATGGGTTCATCCGCCACTGGTAGAACGGTGTTTACAGCCAGTGGTCTTCCTTTGGTCTATCGTCCCTTTCAGTCCCGTCCCACCCGGGGAGGGGTGGGAGCCACCTCGAACACCCAGTCGCCTACAGGCACATGTTGGGACTTTAACAGAGGGACATGTAATAGAGAGTTCTGTAAGTTCCGTCATGAATGTTCACAATGTGGTAGAAAGAATCATCCGTTATCCCGTTGCTGGGATCCTAGGTCTTCCGGGGGTCCCCAGGTTTCCCAACAGAGTTCAGGGACTTTCGTGCCACCACAGCAACCTCCAGCTCCCAGGGGAGGGAAGTCTTCATCCAGTGCTGGGCCCAAAGGCTCATACACCGGTTAATGTTGATCATTTGGCGGCCGCTTTGCGGGATTACGAGCCTGCTGAGCTGCGGTCGGTTTTGTTATCGGGTTTCCAGTTTGGGTTCAGGTTGGGTTACGAGGGACCGCGTTTGAGACGTTGGTCTAAGAATTTGAAGTCAGCAGGCGAACACCCTGCTATTGTACAGTCGAAACTGGATAAGGAAGTGAGTGAGGGTAGGATGGCGGGCCCCTTTGATGACTGGCCTTTGGCGAATCTGATTGTATCCCCTATTGGTGTGGTCCCTAAGAAGGAGCCTGGTCAGTTCCGGCTCATTCAGCATCTATCATGGCCTGAAGGTGAGTCTGTAAATGATTTCATTGACAACGAAGCTGCATCGGTGTCTTATTCTTCTGTTGATGTAGCTATGCAGTTGGTTGTCACGGCGGGCCCTGATGCCCTGATGGCAAAATGCGATATCAAATCCGCATTTCGACTGCTTCCAGTCCATCCTGAAGATTGGTGTCTTCTGGGCATCCATTTTCTGGGAAAATGGTACGTGGACAAAGCTCTGCCAATGGGTTGTTCTATGTCCTGTGCGTTGTTTGAAACTTTTAGTACGTTTCTGCAATGGTGGTTTACTAAACAGAGCGGACATGAACTGGTCACACATTATTTGGACGATTTCTTCTTTGTGGGTACTGCAAATTCGCTGATATGCCAAGCTGCTCTCACATCGTTTCAATCCTTGATGAGTCATTTAGGTGTACCATTGGCTCCTGAAAAGACCATGGGTCCTTGCGCGACCATGTCTTTTTTGGGGATCGAACTTGACTCGCACTTGATGCAAGCTCGTCTTCCATTGGACAAAAAACAGAAAATGCTTGATCTGGTTGGAGTTATGTTGAGGAAAGAGAAAGTGTTTGTGAGAGAGATACAAGTTTTGCTGGGACACCTTAACTTTGCCTGCAGGGTGGTCAGGGCGGGTAGGACCTTCTGTAGGAGGTTAGGCAGAGCTTTGTCTGGTCATTCCCTTCCACATCATCGGGTGAGGCTGTCTGCGGGGGTCAAGGAGGACTTACGTATGTGGGTCTTCTTTTTACATTCCTTCAACGGTGTGCCTTTATGTCGGGAGGTGGACTGGTGCTGGGATGTACAGATATTCTCGGATGCTGCCGGAAGTGAAGGTTTTGGTCTTTACTGGCAGGGAAGGTGGTGTGCCCAACAGTGGCCGGAACAATGGAAGACTGCTGGCAGAAGTATTGCCTTTCTGGAACTCTTCCCTGTCGTTGTGGCCGTTACTTTGTGGGGTACGGATTTGGCCCACAAGAAGGTTCTTTTCCGCATCGACAATATGGCTGTGGTGCAAGTAATTAACAAACAGTCGGCCAGGGATCCCCAGGTTTTGAAGCTCCTTAGAGTGTTTGTGTTGGGGTGTCTGAAATATGATATCTGTTTTCGGGCCCTGCATGTTCCTGGCGTGGACAATGACATTGCGGATGCTTTGTCTCGTTCACAGTGGGAGAGATTCCGTGGGCTTGCTTTGGAGGCAGACGAGGAGCCGACTCCCATGCCGGACCACCTGTGGACGGTAGGCAACACCGGGTCTTTCAATTGGTTTTAGGTTCTTTGGCTCCCTCCACGAGAACAGCGTACGAGTTGGCCTGGGCGGAATTTTTGGAGTCGGGGGCGTGTTGGAGGGAGCTGGATTGGCAACGATCTGAAGATGTGGTTCAGTTTATTTTATGTATGATGGACAGGAATTTATCTAGAATTACTATTTCTGGCAAACTAGCTGGTATTTCCTTTGTGGGTAAGCTTTTGTGGGGTTACTCTCCGTCGGCTGGGGAGTTGGGTAGGAGGATGTTGGAAGGGTGGTCCAGGGAGAGGGGTTCTGTGCGTTCTTTGCGATCCCCTTTGTCGTGGCAAAAGCTGTTTCAAGTGATTTCTGTGCTTCCGGTTGTTTGTTCTGATAGAGTGGAAGCTTGTTTGTTCGCTACTTTGATGGTGTGGATGTTCTTTGGCGCTTTTCGTGTGTCTGAATTGCTGGGTACCAAGTCCTCTCCTGGCCTTCTGTGGGGAGATGTTCAGCTGTCGATTAGGGGAGTCCATGTTTGGCTCTCTCATTCTAAAACTGATCAGAGAAGTGTGGGAAAAGGGGTTTGGTTGGACGCTGTATCCCCACCGGAAACTTGCCCTCTTCGTTGGGCTCACTGCTGGAAGAAAATGTCGGGTGGGGTGGTGGATCTCCAGGTTTTTCGACGCCTCAATGGCTCATGTGTCTCTACTTATCAATTGCGCATGGTACTGCGAAAAGCGCTGCGACATATTGGCTTAGATGGTTCGTTATACGGTACTCATTCTTTTAGAATTGGGGCGGCTACGGAGGCTTTCCACAGGGGTTGGTCGAGGGAAGAGATCATGGGCTTGGGGCGCTGGACTTCTAATTGCTTTCGGCGCTATGTTAGGAACGAATCTGCTAGTGCGCAGGCGTCTTCTTCTGTTTCCCCTGTCTGATTCTGTTTTCTATTTCAGGTTCTGTGGCTGGTCCTCGGGCTGCTTTCCTCACAGTATGGATCGTGGGCCATTCCTTCGTGAAAAGAGCTCAAGTGCAAGCTCGTCAAAGTTATTTTGGTTCATCCTTGGGTTTTAATTATCGTTTATTCAATGTGGTTTGGAAAGGAAAAGGGGGCATGTTGTGGAAGGAACTGTTCCCTGCACTTGATTCTTGGTTAGTAAGGGGGGTTTGCCCGGATGTGTTGGTGATTCACTTAGGAGAGAATGATTTGGGTTCTGTAAAAGGGGTTGTTCTGCTTCGGGCGATCAAAAAAGATCTGGCTTTATTGCACAAACTGTGGTCGGGGTGTCACGTGTTGTGGACAGAATTGGTGCCGCGGAGGGTTTGGAGGAATGCGGTGAAGCCAAAGGCGATGGACAAATCTCGGAGGAAGGTGAATTTAGAGGTTTCCAGGTTCTGCAGGGACCTGGGTTTCGGTCGTATAGTTCATGGTGACATCAAATACGATGCGGTGGAATTTTTCAGGGGTGACGGAGTACATTTGTCCCAAATGGGTATGGATTTATATCTGCTGGAGTTGCGAGAGGTTTTGTCTCGCTGTCTGACCGTGCAACAGTTTGTCGGTGAATAATGGGTGTTTTGTGTCTTTTCAGGTATTGGTTTGCTTTCTCTTTTCGGGCGTTCCCCCCCCCCCCCCCCCCCCCCCCTGTTTTTGGTTGATGTGGGGGGCAGAAAGGTGGGGCTCTCTCCTAATCAGTCTTTCCCCCCACGGCTTTCTGGATGGCGGTTTGCTATGTTATTGTCAGTTTTGGGCCAGGTTTGGACCTGTTGGTTGTAAAGTAGGACCTTGTTGGGGGATGTTTCATACTGATTGAGGTGGTGTTCGGAGATTATGGGTCGGGGGATATGATCGGTTGGTTTATAATCGGGGATGTGATATTTTGTATTTGATAAGGTGATGTTATAATGTTATTTGGGGTTTGTAAGGTTTTATGTGTTTGGGTATGTACGGGTGGGGGCGGGTGTGATGGAGGGTGTGGGGTGGGGGCGGGGTTTGGGGTTTGAAATAAAAACGAACAAATCATTGGTTGTGGTTTAGATTGTGAGGCGGTTGCCGAGTTTGTGTAATTGTAAATGTGCACCTGTTCCAATAAAGCGGCCTTTTTCACACTTCAATGGTTTTTGGGTCTGCTCACTCTCCCCCACCCCTCTCTCCCAATGGCTCTTGCTGTGGTGTGGGCGCGCAGCGTTCCTTCCGCCGCCAGAGGGCGGGTGTATGCATCTCTTGCCCGGCATGCTTCTCTCTGCATTCTGCGCATTCCGCATGATCTTCTGCCGGAGAAGCATCGCCGAGCCGAGACCTGCCTGCCGCCTTACGCCAGAGAGGTCTGTCCTGTCTTGAGGCAGTTATCTTATTGGATTCACGCCCCGCGAACGCTCGCATTGCAATACGAGTCTATCCCTGCCATTAGGCAGAGTTCTTTAGTGGGTTTTTTCCTGCCTCGGGGGTCCGCATTAAAACTAGGCCTACTTCACGCTCTCCTTGGGGGAGTCTGTACTGGGACAATACTTTTACTGGCAGGCTGCCCATTGTTTCCACTGCACCAGGGCTGATTGTCCTAAAGTTTTTGACCCGCTTTTATCGCAAGCACTGCCCGCACCTGAGTTAGGCTGACTCCCAGCCCCCGTGAATTGTGAGGCCACCCCTCTTTGTGTGTTCCCACTTACCTGTGCTTTGATTGGCCTCTGGTAGTATGGCGGAGTACAACGAAGAGCCCTACCAGGAGGATCAGTGGGAGGAGGACCCCCTCACTGCCCTTCAATGGGATGAGGATTTTTACGACGCCGTGGACGAGTCTATCCACAAAGCCGTGGAGCAGGCCTTGGCGCCTTTAGAGGACCGCCTGTCTCGCAGAATTGAACAGGCTTGTGAGAAGCTGGCCAAGGCAGCACAGGCTCTCCCCGCTTCCTCGCCCGGCACTGACGCTAACTCAGCTGAGTCTCAACCCCTCCCGGCTAAATGCCCTAGGGACTCTGGAGTGGATGAGGACGTGTTTGACCGCCTTAAGTGGGCGTTCCATGCTAGCAACCCCAAACCATGAAGCCGTCCCGTCCCGTCCCTGGCATCCGGCTCATCCGGATCCTGTGCCCGACGCTCAGAATCTGTGCGCGGACATACTTGACCCTGACAATGTCCTTCACCCGGTTCCTCTGACTGGGCCCCCTCAGGCAAGGTGGCCCAGTACATCACCAGTAGAATCCGCCGGCCATTCGAGGTAACAGCGAGAAGCTGTCACAGGGCAGAATGCCCCCGGCCTTCCCTGGCGGGGAAGGTGGCGGCTACTCCGGAGATTGACCCCCGGATGGCGACATTTCTCCAGAAGTTCGTTAAGGATCCAAACGGGGTATCGACAAATCCTGGCGCGATTGTCAGGACAAGCTCCTCGATGCCCTGGGCCCCATTACTAAGATATTTGATATGGCGGAGGAGGCCAAGGAGTCAGGCTCCCTGATTTCGCCCAAGAATCTCTCGTCCTGGGCCCAGCGCGTGTGGTTTTCTTAGGAAAAGACAACTGCGCGCTTTCCATGGAGCTGCGTCAGAGCCTGTTAATTAAGGTGGACCCCAAACTCTGGGATTTGGCCAACTCTGAGGTGGGGCCCGTGGCTCAGAGCGGTCTCTTTGGAGTACCCTTTATTAAGGAGCTGGGGAGATTTGTCAGTACATTCACCTCCTTAGATAAGGCCCTGTCCTCCATTCGGAAGGTCTTTCGTCCTCGGGTTTTCCGAGGGGCTGGACGTGGCAGGGGCTGCTCGTCCAGCCGTCAAAACCAGGGCAGAGGGCAAGGCTCCAAACACGGCTATTACCAAGACCAAGCGAGGTTCTGAAACTTCTATCCGACCAGAGGTCGTCGAGGGAAAGGCAGAGGCGGCCGAGGCAATGGAGCATCCAATTCCTCGGGTGAGTGTTCTCCCTTCTTACCTTCTAAAAGTGGGAGGGGGGGGGCGTCTGGCACGTTTTTTCCAGGCCTGGACTTCTGTCAAGGGGGGACGCCTGGGTGTTGGAAACCATAGCGGGGTTTCACATAGAGTTCCAAGGAGAGCCCTTCCAACCTGTCCCTCAAGCCTTTTCGACCGCCAACGCGGTGCTCGTCGACCAAGAGGTTTTCTCGTTGCTCGACAAAGAGGCGATTGTGGAGACTTTTCCCCACCCTGCGGTTTTCTCAGCAATTTGTTCTAGGTGGACAATTCGGACGGGACAAAGTGACCGGTCATAAACCTCCGGGATTTCAATGGGTGGCTTGTGTACCGCCACTTCAAGCTGGAAGGGATCTATCTGTTACGCGATCTCCTCAGGCCCAACGACTGGATGGCACGGCTCGATCTCAAGGACGCCTATCTCACGATCCCCATCTTCCCTCCTCACAGGCAGTTCTTGAAATTCCCTTGGCGGGACAAGGTGTACGAGTTCACCACCCTCCCGTTCGGTCTCTCCTCTGAGCCTTGGTGCTTCACCAAGGTTCTTCGGCCGGTGATCGAGCGCCTGCGGGCGTCCGGTATGCGTTTGATAGAGTACCTGGACAATATCCTGCTCATGGCGTAGTGCCCCCAGGCCTTATCGCGTCAACTGCAATCGGCGATCTATCTCCTTCAAGGCTTGGGCTTGATTATCAAAGAGGCGAAATCCACTCTGGTTCCGGCCCAGAAGGTCGTGTTCCTAGGCATTGAAGAGCGATTTCCTTAATGAGATGGAGCGGTTGCACCTCACGGAGTAAATGAGATCTAATTAGGCGCTGGTAATGAGGCTTGGGTGGATATTGGAGCTACAAAATATATAAACTGCTGGGAAACGCATGACTGGCCCAAAGTTGCTGCAGCGAGACAGGGACAATGCAACACGGTCATCAAAGCAGGATGATTTTACACATGAGCGTTTTCCCTCTGGAAATAAAGAAACGTCATATACACATTGCATCCATCCTGCGCACATCAAAGCTACTGACTGTGAGGATGCTATTTTATCACACATATGCATGCAATGAGAGACTTGTCTCTAACTCTACAATCTCTACACAGAACATACAATGCTGAACAGCTCTGTAGTACAGTGTCCGTCTGTAACGCAACTGGTGCTCATGTAAAGCGCTCTGATACTTTCGGATCTAGTTTGCGCTCCATAAAACTCCAAACAAGAACAAAAACTAAAATGTAGTCGGTTTTTTAATACTGCCTCCCACTTTCACTTCACATCATTCATCCCAAGCCCAGGGTACTGACTCTTCCATTCTTCCCTCTGTCCTGCCTTCTACGTCCCCGAACGTCCTTCTACCATACCCCCGCCCTGCCTCTTATCAGCCCAGAGCCCTGCTATATCGAACTGTTACAAATCGCTGCCTGCAGATGCATCCTTTCGAAAAAATGATAGAAGCGCCCAGATGCTCTCCGGCTGCAAGCATTGGCACTATCTCATACAATAGCCACGTATGCAGTCCACACACAGTGAATTACTTCACATGGTACAGACCTTTATTATGCATGTAGCACTACAGAAGCCCCTGAAACATCTAGCACGCTTGGCGAAAGCACATGCGCACTTCCTGACCATTCATGCCTACTCGTACCAAATTAGAAGTGAGGGGCTGGTAGGGAGAAAGAACGCAGAGAGGGAGAATGTGAAACAGAAGTAAAATAAGGTACTGTAGGAAGAGAACAAAAAGATGTCTAGAGAGGTCTGGAATTGTGATTAAAAGCAAACCGAAGACAGGACATTGCATATTTTTTATTGATATCAACTTTCTTTCTTTCTACATTTTGTTTGCTTCTGTATGGTAAGTCGCTTCTCTTCTATGACTGTGTAAAATTGTAATCTTTTACTCATCTGTTTAGGGTATGCAGATAACTGGATTGAGAAGCCACATGTGTGTGTAAGGAGTCGGCAGGCACAGGCTCTATGGACTCATACAGGGGCAGCCGGAACACACAAAGACTATTGTGTTTCTTCTGTCCATCTCAGAGGGCATGCAGAATGGGTATAATTTACAAGTACAAACCTGGAGGGGCTGACTCTTGCAGAGGCCGCCGCACCCCCCCCCGAAGGGGGGGGGGGAGGCTCAAGGGCCGGCGCCTTAACCCACGCCGAGCCCCAGTGGAAGAACCGGTTCTGGGCGCCCAGAAGCGGCAGGAAGGCTCAACACCTCACAGGGGAACATCCTGTTGGCACCAAGGAACCCCCAGCCAATAGGGGGGACAGCATGGTACAAACCCCCCAATGGGGGGCCAGCTGCACGGAACGGACGAGCAGAAGGGGGGATATAAGCCACCCCTCCCCCCAGATAGCTCCTAATTTTCGTGGAGCGGGGGAAGCGGCGCACCTGAATTTTTGGAGGACGATTTCTTACTACGAGGCAAAGCTTTGCAAAGGGAGGCGGAATGAAAGCCCGAATCTCTTGCCAAAGAAGCATGAAGAGGCGAAGCCCCGCATGGCTGGTAAGGGTTTGGGAACACGAAGAAAACAAGGGAGGTGCGCCCGCTAACACCCCCGCTCGAAAATCCTTCATCCTTCGGCTGGAACCCTCAAGATGCTGTCTGCCTTTGTAGGAGGTTTGTGAGCAGGCCCCCCCCCCCCCGAGGCGCAGCCTTTGTTGAGGCCCGACGGTCTACCTGGGTGGGCACCATGTGAGTCGGAGCTAAGACTAACCGACCGCGCCGAGGCGGCACACGGGGGGGGAGAGAGAGCACAACCACACGGCTTGAGCTGCCGAGCTGGAGTCAGGGAGCCAGGCGCGATCCTTGTTTCCGGCTCAGCATCTGGTGAGTCTGGGCGCTTTTTCACCACGTGCCTACTGAACGGATCTCTGAACCTCGCCGCAAGGAAGGTTGTGGGCAGGGGGTTGCAGGAGTTCCTTATGCGAGCGGCGCAGTAAGCCCGCTTTCTTTCACCACCGGAGCAGCAAGCATCCCGCCGCCGCATCCCGCCCCTCCCTCCCCAGAAGAGCATGCGGAGGTAGGTTGAGGGCACCACCGGGGGGACAGGAGAAATGAGAGCGCTGCTACAGACGGTGGGAGGAATAGTGCCCGATACAAGAAAAAGAACCAAGCCGAGCCCAGGGAACAACGGAGCGTCATCGAGGGAGGGCCTGAGGTAAAGGGCACAACTCTCCTCGCCACCCTGGAACAGAGGGAAGCCGAATGACCGATGTTAGCAGCGGCAGCAACATAACTCGGCGCGGCCATCTCGGGAACCAGTGGCGTTGATGTGCCACAATCCTGCGATCCGAGAAGGAAGGGGTGCCCAGCCGCCCACGGAGATCACCCACGGAAGCCCAGGCAGCGACAAAAAGGTAAGCTTGAGACGCTGTCTCCGAGGTTTGTAACCTCATCAGTTTAAGGTATCATTGTGAGCGGACAGCAAGCGGAAAAAAGGAGTATGCGCCAGCTGACAGGCATGTGCAGCATAAAAGGAACGTTTTTTCTAAATCCAACCGTAAACGGCGCGGGCACTGCCGCCTTACAAACGGCATGGGGTGGACGTGGCGTAAGGGCCAGAGCCACCGACTTCGTGTCCGATTTCGTGCCTCGGCAAAATCCCGGGTCTCTAGGCCAAGCCCTGCCCCTACTAATGAGATAACTCCCCCTTGGGGTGAGGCAACTGAAAGCACTCCAATAATTCAAGAAGGAACACACTGTTAACACGAAGATAACGCAAAAAAAAACCCCAAAAAACGAGAGGTAAAGAATCTTGGCAACTGTGAACGACGCGCTATCACAGCGATCAAATTATTTGATTATGGCATGCGCTATTTTTCCACTGGAAGAAAAATCCATTTAGTTCAGGCACAACTTTCAGCTGGTTTCTAATGTAAGGTTTATTTCAAACGTTTCGTTTGCGCTTTATTGAATTGACAGAATGTGTCTTAATTGGTCCACTGTCCATATGTGGTCTCTCATTCTAAAACCCATGTGGAATATCTAGTGGGGTGTGGCCCACCAGAATGTTGATTTAGAAAAGGGGGTGGTGATGAACAGAGTGTCTGAGTTAAACAGACCACTCTTACCCAGTCCAAAGATCAGGGCTTGATCCATCACCGTTATTTATCTCACTGCCCCATCCCAGCTCAGAACCTGGCTATATGCAAATCAGTCTGTCCCTGGCCCAGTGCATCATGGGAACAGGGCAGACTAAACTACCAAGCCAATTCTTCACCAGAAAGGAGACAAGCTACCGGGTATGTTGGCCACCTATACTTTGTATCCCTGTTTAGACTCGCCGCCTCTTTCGGGATGTGCTGGAAAGTAATACACTTTATAGGTTTATAAAAAGCAAGACTCAATATAAAAGTGCAACATCCACAAGCCAGGCGGGCGTAAAAGTAGGATCTTGTCCTGGAGGGTTGCCAACTTTTTGGGGTTTGAGAGAATTAATTGAACAGCTAAATCATAATTGTCACGCGTGACGGAGTGGTGTAAGTCAGTTTTAAGTGGCCACCTGTCCTGTTTCACTTTCTCGCTCTGAAAGAAGTAATCCGATTGCTTAGTTAGGTATACGATACGTGTAATACCCTCTCAATTGTTTCATGCCCACGCCAGGGCGCCTCTTGCAGTCCAGGTTTATGCCTTGCACAATGGGAATGTGGTCCTCCTTTAATAATAGGCTTGACGGGATCGCACATCTCGAAATGCAAAGAAGAAGCCTGGCCTGTAGCACCTCATTTGAGGCATTCGGAACTGGAGGGCACTGCTGCGAGGGCTTTTCCCTGAGACCAAGCAGAAGATACCAAATCTCTAAATGGCGACCTGCTCCGCGTGCGTCCTTTGTGACTGGCTCCTGGCCGAGGGAGAGCAGATGCCGATGGCTTGTGTTCGTCGGTTGCTCGCGTCAGGGCCGGATATTGCTGAGTGAATTCGGCGGGATACAAATGACTTTATTAGCCTTCTGGCGCCCGTATCGAAGTACCTGTCCAGTTGGTATGGTTCAGGCACTCAGAGCTGAACTTACGCAGCGCTTTCAGGGGAGCTCCAAGCCCGTATCACCAGGTGTCACTGGGGGCGGTATCAGCACAGTGGAAACAGAAGTACAGGCCCTGTCTTACTCGTATGAATGAACGTGGTTAGCTAATGCGGCTGACGGGCATTTACCAAGGCAAATATTTAAATTTGATGTTATCGGTGGAGACTTACTGAGCTTATGCTACACAGTAGTGTAACCCCCTTTAGACAATCTGCAAAGCAAATAAAGTTTTGTTTGACCACGTTTAGCACAACAATTAACAATGAGATTGCGCTGCGGAGGCCCCGGCAACACGCGTGCAGCCAGCCTAATCATGGCACGAATTAATAGTCGTGTGACTCAGACTCGTTCGAGCCATCGTAGACGGCAGGCGGCATTGGGCAGGCCTCAAGAAAGTGGGGCTGAGGAACATTATATATTCGTTCTAAGCAAAAGGAGAATGGTGGCTAATTCTGCGTTAGACACAAGGGTTATAATATTGAGGGGCCGGAGAAGAAATAAGTTGGAAGGCCCGTCTACAAGGTAATTGGAGCCTGCAATATTGTAGGCAGCTAGGTTGTGGGGAAAAGCCGCCACAGAGTTTGTTTATTGGGTTAAAACAACACACCGGTTGTAATCACAACAAGTCAGTACCGGCATAACAGCGTGATTTCCTTCGCTTGGTTACAAGAGCACCTCGTTTCGGGTGCTTGGCAGCAAGCGTCCCATAGATATGTTCGGAAGGTAGGCTGTGTACAAGGGCAAATGCAAGCTCCAACGTTGCCGCCGGTGACACCTAGGACACAGGGACAGGCAGGCCGGTGCCTACAAGCCCCCCCGACCTCAGACCCAGGGCATGGTCGGAGGAGATAACACTGGGAAGTTAAAAAAAAAATAATAATAATAATAAATAAATGGAACAGGCCCGACAGCTGTATAGATGAGCAAATATATTTATCGGTGTATGCACACACAACTGAATCCAGTCAAATACAGTGTAACCGATTCTCAGCAATTTCAACACTACTCGGACTTGAAAGGGCGCCTGTGGAACCAAACACAATTCACAGCAATGGCCACAGGAATACGCGTGGCCACTAGATCTAGGCACAGAAGTCTGCCAACAGCAGGGTGCCCATCCCCACCTGGGTAGTTACTTTGCCCCACATGGCGCGGCCTAATAAGGCCACAGGAAGGAGTCCAGACAGGGGGCAGGTTGAGCATACCATAAACCACAGTCCAGCCTCGACAGGGAGGCTCAAGCATCCAGTGAGCCTGGGCAAATCACTTAGTCCCCCGGGCCAAAGGGAATGATTGTTGCGCTGGGTGCGAGTGGCCCCGAGCGCAGATCCTGTGCCCACCTCGGCGTGGGTAAGGGGGCCGGCCTCACAAATAAAGGAAAAAGCACAGCCGGGCACAAGTACACAAGGCCGGGTCAGAGTATGTATGGCGGTTTTCACCTTTTGTTGCCCTTGTCGCCCAGAACCTTTCGGCCATGACCGAGTGTAGATGGCGGAAGGAAGGATGAGAGTCAGTGAGGTGCCGTCCGGTGACGCAATTGCGCATGTAAGCCACTATAATCACGGGAGCTGGGGGGAGCCGCAGGAAGACGTGCGCCTCCCTGCAGCGTGGCGGAAATTGTTACAACAGATGGCTAAGGAGACACACCAACAGGGCGGTGTGTAGAAGTAGGCCACTCATTTTGGGATGCCGCACGGCAGGGTAAGGTGGCCGGGCCAAGGAGGGGAGTAGTGAACGGAGACGGCGCTCGCGGCCCAGACCCGGCCGGACGGCAGGGCACAAAAAGGTAGCGAGTTGGGCCTAACTCCTTGGAGAAGCTACCCCTCCCTACACGCAAAGGCCCTGGGTGACCAGCCAAATGGTGGTCCCAGAGGTAACAAGACAAGGAGGACTACCAAGGACCAACAAAAGAACTGGTTTGGTAGGCGTGCCATCTACAAACTGAATGTACCACGATATGAGCTGCACAATATGATGATTGACAAGTTTATGACCCAGATATGATTTATGACAATGATGACATGTATGATTTATGACCCAGATATGATTTATGACAAGGATATTGACATGTATGATTTATGACCCAGATATGATTTATGAAAATGATGACATGTATGATGTATGACCCAGATATGATTTATGACCACGGCGATGGCATGTTTGAGTTATGACCCAGTTATGTTGTATGACATGTTTATGACCCAGATATAATTTATGGAATATTGTGTTGACATGTATATGACTCAGATATGATTTATGATCCCAATAAAACTGCGGCCAGGAACCACCACAACAACTACGACCTTGTTGGCTAAGTTATTGGGATAACATGGGAATTGGTCTTGGGGTAGATACTTCCCACGGTATGGGGGAGAGCGGGTGTTATTGCAGAGGCCGCCGCACCCCCCCCCCCGAAGGGGGGGGGAGGCTCAAGGGCCGGCGCCTTAACCCACGCCGAGCCCCGGTGGAAGAACCGGTTCTGGGCACCCAGAAGCGGCAGGAAGGCTCAACACCTCACAGGGGAACATCCTGTTGGCACCAAGGAACCCCCAGCCAATAGGGGGGACAGCATGGTACAAACCCCCCAATGGGGGGCCAGCTGCACGGAACGGACGAGCAGAAGGGGGGGATATAAGCCAAGGCTCCCCCCAGATAGCTCCTAATTTTCGTGGAGCGGGGGAAGCGGCGCACCTGAATTTTTGGACCCACCCACCCACACCTAGGAATCAGCAGTTGTCGCAGTGCTGGACAGCAACACAAGCATTGGCGGAAATTGTTACAACGGATGGCTAAGGAGACACACCAACAGGGCGGTGTGTAGAAGTAGGCCACTCATTTTGGGATGCCGCACGGCAGGGTGAGGTGGCCGGGCCAAGGAGGGGAGTAGCGAACGGAGACGGCGCTCGCGGCCCAGACCCGGCCGGACGGCAGGGCACAAAAAGGTAGCGAGTTGGGCCTAACTCCTTGGAGAAGCTACCCCTCCCTACACGCAAAGGGCGTGGGTGACCAGCCAAATGGTGGTCCCAGAGGTAACACGACAAGGAGGACTACCAAAGACCAACAAAAGAACTGGTTTGGTAGGCGTGCCATCTACGAACTGAATGTACCACAATATGAGCTGCACAATATGATGATTGACATGTTTATGACCCAGATATGATTTATGACAACGATGACATGTATGATTTATGACCCAGATATGATTTATGACAAGGGTATTGACATGTATGATTTATGACCCAGATATGATTTATGAAAATTATGACATGTATGATTTATGACCCAGATATGATTTATGACCACGGCGATGGCATGTTTGATTTATGACCCAGTTATGTTGTATGACATGTTTATGACCCAGATATAATTTATGGAATATTGTGTTGACATGTATATGACCCAGATATGATTTATGATCCCAATAAAACTGCGGCCAACAACCACCACAACAACTACGACCTTGTTGGCTAAGTTATTGGGATAACAGGGGAATTGGTCTTGGGGCAGATACTTCCCACGGTATGGGGGAGTGCGGGGGTTAATGCGGTCATCCCTCCTAGGTCGATAACATGAGATCCACTGAGCTGTGAAATGCTGAAATTTGCCATTAAAGTGCTTGAAAGTGTTTAAGCACTAAACATGAATTCCTCATTCAGAACTTCTCCTAACGGCCCCACGCTGAAATTCTAGCCTCGTGGAAAGTTGTGTTATTTTATCCCGGCATTTGTGTAGCGTTTAACTGCCACTGGTGTGGCATCGTAGGTAGCACTGGAACGGTCCGGAGCGAGTACTACAGGCGGACGTGCATGTGTGTTTGGGAGAGTGTGTGGGTATATACTGTAATGTGTCAAGTTAAATATGGCATTGTTTGGTAAGGTGCGTACTGTGGTTGCGAGGGCACGCTTCAGGGGGGTCAGAGCGGGTTCTAGCAGCAGGGCAGCTCTTCCGCTGACACAGTACAAGGGCTGGTACAGAGGACTGATTCAGGGAAAGAGGTTTGCACGTTTCGGCGTCAGGCCGTCTGTGTCTCTTTTGAAATGTGCATTCTGAACATAAAGAGAGCACACTGTTTGTTTTTGGACGTGGTAAAGAGCTAAAATGGTCTGCATTAGTAGCATTGCCAGGAAATGAATCTCAAGCGAGGTTGTTTACTTGTGGTGTCACTCGAGTTCAGGGCCAGCGCCAGGCATGGGCAAGCCAAGGGCACTTGCTTCTGCTGCGCTTACTTCCCAAACTGCTTTTAATCACAATTCCAGACCTCTCTAGACATCTTTTTGTTCTCTTCCTTTAGTACCTTATTTTACTTCTGGTTCACATTCTCCTTCTCTGCGTTCTTTCTCCCTACCAGCCCCTCACTTCTAATTTGGTCCGAATGGGCATGAATGGGCAGAAAGTGCGCACAAGCTTTCGTCCAGCGCGCTAGATGTTACAGGGGCTTCTGTAGTGCGACTTGCATAATAAAGGTCTGTACCGTGCGAAGTAATTCAGTGTGTGTGGACAGCATACTTAGCTATGCTATGAGATAGTGCCAATGCTTGCAGCGGGACTTCCTCTGGGCACTACTATCATGTTTTCGGAAGGATGCGTCTGCAGGCAGCGATTTGTAACAGTTCGATATAGCAGGGCTCTGGGCTGGTTAGAGGCAGGGCGGGGGTATGGGAGAAGGACGTACGGGGACGTAGAAGGCAGGACAGAGGGAAGAATGGAAGAGTCAATACCCCGGGCTTGGGATGAATGATGTGAAGTGAAAGTGGGAGGCAGTATTAAAAAACCGACTACATTTTAATTTTTGTTTGGAGTTTTATGTAGCGCGAACTAGATCCCAAGGTATCAGAGCGCTTTACATGAGCACCAGTTGTGTTACAGACGGACACTCTGTACTACAGAGCTGTTCAGCATTGTATGTTCTGTGTAAAGATTTTAGAGTTAGAGACAAGTCTCTCATCGCATGCATATGTGTGATAAAATTGCGCACAGTCAGTGGCTTTGATGTGCGCAGGATGGATGCAATGTGTATATGACGTTTCTTTATTTCCAGAGGGAAAACGCTCATGTGTAAAATCATCCTGTTTTGATGACTGTGTTGCATTGTCCCTGTCTCGCTGCAGCAACTTTGGGCCAGACATGGGTTTCCCAGCAGTTTATATATTTTGTAGCTCCAATATCCACCCAAGCCTCATTACCAGCGCCTAATGAGACCCCCTTTACACCGTGACGTGCAATCGCTCCATCTCATTAAGGAAATCGCTCTTCAATGCTGATTATTTTATTTGCAGCCATAATTATATTTCTTTCGGCTAAATCACAGTTTAATCGAGACTAAAGTGTGGTTGTGAGTTTAGGCGGCAGGAGCTGAAGGACGAAGGCAGCAGTGGCTGAGAGATAGCTCAGCATTAGTACATGTGAAAATAAATAGATTAATCTGCACTGGTGGAACAAAGCAGATTGAGGCACATTTTAATTGGAAAAATGTCATGTAATAAGGAGTGGTGAAAGTGGCCTGAAAGAGCAGTAAATTAACAATAAAAATGGGAGTAGGAGAACTCGATTTGTGCTCACTTTAATGCTTGCCCAGAATGCATGGATATTCATACTGGCAGCAATGGCGCACAGTGCAATTTAGCTTTCCAAAATCTGCTTGGAAATGCACCATTTACCCACTCTTTTTTCAGAAATTTCTCAGGGGGAGAACCCTCCTTAGGTTGTTAGGGCTCGCTCGCTACACTCGCTCGCCGCGGTACACTCCAACTAAAATTTTACGCCTTACCACTTTCAAATGTCACCAGCCACCACTGCTGACTGTCTGACATGCATTGTCAGTTAATTACTGTTTGTTTACTTTGCCGGCGCTGGCGGCTTGTGGGGCAACGCCCCAGTGCCCTAATGGACTCACCGCTTCGGCAGTGAGCATATAAGCATATAAGGGATTAGAGTAATGGTGTTGATGAAGCCATTTCTGAAGTTTGCCTCTGATGCAACATTATTCATATCATTAGCAAATCAAATGTGAAGCCAAATATGAATGATTCGTATCAGTGGCAGTCAGTGTATAATTTGAGCCGGTGGTTTCCGGTGCTCGGCACCAGCACTTTATTGCCAGCACCAGGGTTAATGACAGTTTGCAACATGGTTGCGTTGTCAGCCGGATTTAGAGATTAGCCCAACACCAGACTTTATTATTTAATAAAATGTATGTATATACTGAGTAATACCTGCCACCCGAGCAATTTATATAGCTTTGGGTGTATGAAATAGGATTAATTGTCACACTTGAAAGAGTTTGATTGTTAGTTGTCATGTTGGCACTATCATTGGCAGTGCTGGCAGGGGCAACGGATTGTGCAAGCTGTAGTGTCCTCCTGAGAGCCTTAGCACAATTGTTTTTTACAAATTAAGCACTGGCTGTCAAACGTGAAACAGCCAATTAGGGAAGGTACTTAAAAAGTGACCTAACCAATCTCTGCATACATGCTTCCTGGGTGACGACAACGTAAAAAAACTTTAACCAAAAAAGATTACAAATGAATATAGGTGCATAAATCAAGATTTAACCTTGGTCCCCATTAAGTAAAGGAAACCTTGTTGAAGTAAGTCCTACTACAGCATGATGTTTCCCACCCAATTTATAGCACTCAGCTCAGCATGCAGAGCCAGGAACACCTCATTTAAAGACACCTTCTACAAACTTAAAATCGTCAAACTAACTAGCAGGAGTAATGCTCTCTTTAAAGCTGTTAAACATTGTATCAGTCCTCTCCCAGTTCATCCTGTCCCTCAGTCAGCTAGTAAGTATAATGCTATCAATCGATAATTCACCAACAACATCTCTCATCAGCAATACAAGAAACAATCCCTAATCTATTTACTTCCTGTCCCCCATCTCTCCACCACCAAGTGGACAACCTTCAAACTTCTCTCTTATACAACACTCACCAACGTCCTGAACTCACTGAAGACTACCTCACATGAAAGAAACATCCTGCCATCCTCGAACATCAATTTCTTTGATGATTTTGCCTTCACTCCCATCGTCAACATTGGCAACGCCTCCGGAAGCCAAAGAACCTTGCCAAATGCCCTCAAGACCGAACCTATACTCCCACTGCTAAAGAAGCTGACTTTGGACCAAGAGGATCTGGTCTACTTCTGCCATATTACCCAACTACATTTCTTAGGAAAGATCATCAAAAAAGAAGTCTCTACCCTACACCTGGAACAAATCAACAAGAACAGTTTCCAGGAGGACTACCTATCCGTCTTCAGACCACAATGTAGCATGGAAGCAGCTACAATTCAAGTAGCTGATCGCAGCCTCCTCACCAACAACACACATTAAAATCATCCCTGGCTCCTGATCCTGCTGAACCTCTCCACAGGCTACAAAAGTGCTACCATCTTACACTGAGTCAAACCCTTGAAGTGGTTCGCCTCCTACCCTTCCCCCAACTGTCATATAGCTACGATCCATCTTACGTGGAGTACCTCAAGAACCCATTCTCTCGCCCATTATCAACTTCTACATAGACCTACTTGTGTCACTAGTCACTGATTATCCGATGCTAATCTGACTGAAAACTGCCAAATTTCCGCTACGCGTCACCATTTACCAGATTAAATTCCTTTAATTGCGAAGTTGTTGGGGTCTGGAAATTCAATTACACCGTCCATAAAGTGCCAGAACTTAATTACTTGTAACATTTGACGATATTCACTTTAAATAAAAGATACAGAACGACGATTGATTTGACTTATGTGTATCAATTGCATTTGATAACTCACAAATTTCTGGAAACATCGCCCAGGGGTCAACTGTTATATTTATGATAGTCCTGAAGATGGTCTAATGGACAATTGCATAAGAGACCGAAACGTCGACATTTACACTCTCTTCTGAAAATAATGTACATCAAGAAGAAGTGTTTACAATAGTGACACTGAAGAATTATACAAATGCATTTGTTTTCCTCTTGTTACATTGTATATTTAACTGTATAGTACCCTTGATAAATTTCAAAAGATAAAAAACTTTCTATATACACCAGTGTTTTGAATATTTATTGATTTGTGATTGACTCTTTGGTTCCGATATTTTCATAAGGAACAAAAATATTTCTCTGATAAAAGGCATTTGAACAATAGTTCTTTGGCGAGTTTATGAATAGTTCTTGCACCGGAATAGATACCAAAAGCAATATAATGGAGTATTTTAAATAAGTCCCTTGAAGGCGCTCGCTACCCGTTTACTAGTCACTGATAGCAACTTCAAGATCCATCAACACTCTGACAACATCCACCTCTATCTTAACAACTCCTCAGCATATGACATTCAGCATTACAGAATCTGCCTGCAGGCACCTACTGAAAGATCAACCCAATAAACATAGATTTCCTCCGATTATTCAATAACTCCAAACATCCGCAGAAGCCACTTGTGGCTCACTGACATGAACCTAATTTAAATCCCCTCAGTTCACTGCCAGTGCAAAATCACATAGAACTCTCCCTCAAAGAACATGCCCCTCCAGCCGGACAGGTGAAACCATAGATGGCCACGGTAGAGGGCACCCTCAGAAATATGTATGGAGTCTTCTTGATAACTGCTCTCCACAGATGAAGCAGGCGCGTGGTACATACTACTGAGGGGATACCATCCCTCTGGTACATTTGGAGGGACCAACATCCCTCATGATACATTCGTTTGAGGGAACAGCATTCTGGGCATGCCCCCGCCTTCAGCGACAAGCGTCATTCCATCTGCTGGCATGGTTATTCGCCAACTGGTTTCCAGATCGCCCTCTGACGTGTGTTTTTGTGACGTTTTATGGAGCTCAGCAGCACAAAGCAAGAGTTTCTCAAATAAATGCATGATCACAAATTTGTAATGTCGGATGTTGTATATTTCATTTACGCACTGACTTCATGAACACATGTCCTAAGAATGAATGGACGGGTTGCCAGCAGAGTTGCAAGTCAAGGAGTGCATGTGCACACTTCGCAGTGTCTCCTCTATACATTCACTGATTTAACCATTCTAATTATCCACCCTTCTAAACGAACTGCCCAGAGGATATGAATCCCTTTCTTCACAAAGGTTAACTTCTTTAAAGCATTCACATATTGGTTGCGACTGAGGGGCAGGTGCAGGAAGCAGAGGGTGAAGGCGGTGACAAAACTGTCCAAAGGGCATAATTTTCAAGAACCCGAAGGTAGTACACAAACTGATATACCTTCATCAGAATTAAAAGGCTTTACAAACGCATGATATGATGTGCTTATATCGGTTAAAAAACATTTATTTTTAATTTCAAAGTCACCCATGTTTGCTCAGTGGCTAGATAAGAAGACCTAACTTTAGACCATTTGCCATCAGTTACAATGAGATTGTTGGGTGAAGATAAATCAGTGAGTTTCAAGCCCACACTGCCACTAGTTGGGCGTGACTTTATTTCCCATTCCTGTTATCCGTCACGTCTCAGATCAAAATAATACACGTCACCGTCATGTGTTTTTCAAAATATTTCGTCTGGCAGGCTCTATTTAATTGTCAAGAACGTCACAGAAAACGTTTCTCTTCCTTATCTAAGCCACTACTGTTATTTTCACTGCTGCCATAGCTTTAAGTGGGCCGGGTCCTGTCGATGCTCAGCACCAGCACTTCTTAAAAGCAGGTGCTGAGACGGGTCTCTATCAGGTTCTCCATTTTTCCCCTCACTCGCAGGATGAAAAAAAATCTTAACTCTGCAGCAGTTCACTGCTTTGGATGTAACTTTAATTTTTTTGCAATTCTATATTGCAAAACTCAAAGTGCCTTTACATGAGCACCAACAAGGAGATATTAATTTATTTTTGCTAGGCACAGGAGATTAAGTGATTTGTCCAGAAACACATGCTGTTGAACAGACGTGAGATTAGAACAGGTTTCCTCGTCTCCAAAATTGGCATCTCTGGTCATTACGCCAAAATCTCTCGCAATAGCTAAAGCATTTTCAATATCAAGTAAAACAAAGCCATAGTTGTATGTATGCATGTAGCATATTTATCTTATGCAACTAACAACCTTTGACAAAGCCAATAGTCCTGGCTTGTAGGTGTAATGTTACTTGTATTATATATGTGGAGGCAATGACAGAAGCAGCAAAATACCAGTCAGGCGGCACACTAACCTAAGCACAGATTTTTAGCATAAATGTTTTTTAAGGCATGTCCTTAATTATATCGTCCACGCCGCTTTGAGAGACCCCCCCAGTTTTTTCATCCCACTTAAACCCCTGACTTGCAATTATATCCGTGTGGTGTTTACTAGATTTGTTGATATCTTTACTAAAACAAAGCGATTGTTCCAGTTGATTATTCCATGATTATCCTTCGTCCTTTCTGCTCTATTCTTTAACAATCACGGTTCCCATATTTTTAGGTCGAGCCTAGCGCAGCGCGCATGCGCTGCTCTATGGGAGGCTTCTTGTGAGCACTCTAAACTTCCCCAAAACGTCTCTATGTGGGTCTGACAACTCCCACACATTCTATTTGCCTTTGTGTGTGGCTTTCAATAATGAAAGCATGCAAACAGCCAAACGTGGGTGCATGTCCCACCTCTTTTCTAAAGGTTCACTCTCACGGCCTTTAGGTCTCTGGAGCAAGCAGCACGCGCAGGGTGCCAGCTGCATTCCTCCCTCGTCGTGGCTCATGTTACTAATTAAACACAGTGCGTCGCTTTCACTTTCGCAGCCGCGCTTGTTATCCTAGATAGTTTCCCAACTCATCCGTTCCTTCTTTCCCACTAACACCCTCACTCATGTGCTTTTTTATTTAAATTTTTTATTTGCCCATATTGCTTCTATGCTAATGCCGCGATTCAGGTATTATTTATTTAAGAAAAATAACGTTATGACTCAGTCAATGCTGCCCGAGCCATAAAACCTTTTTTTCTTTTATCCACCTCCATTCTGGTTCTTCTTCTCCTGTTCCCCTAACCTATCACTGTTTATTCTTCCCCGCTTACACACTCCCTCTTGAGTTTCGTTATTTTTTATTTGCCATGTTGATTCCTTCCCTTGACACTCACCACTTATTTGTGTCATGTTGATGCCCACCCTACCCCACCATCGTCTCTCTGCTGCTCATGCTGTCAATAGCAGACGTGTGTTGCACATCTCAATGTAGACATAAGCTGCTTTTGTGTAGTGTGGGTGGGTGTACGGAGGAAGTGCCGTAGCCTGGCTGCTCCTTCGTGGCAAGGCTGCCATTTCCTGGGACAGAATGCCACTCCTGGGGTGCAGGCACGCTGATATCAGTCAGGCATGGTGCCATCTGATCCCAAAGCCAAACAGCACTTATTCTCTGTCCCCCGATCGGCGTGTGAACTTACCTTCTTTGCAGTAACGTGGCCCACACAGGCACCTTCAACTGGCCAGGACCTTGCGCTCTTCATGGGCCATATGTTGGGAAAGTTCATTATCTCTCAGTGCTCCACCACCGCTTGCTTACCCCTCTGCCTCCCAGAAACTCACAAACAGTACCCAGAGCGAGGCCTAAGAAACAACCCCTTTCCTTTGTAATGGTGTGTGGCAGCTCAGCCCAAACACCTGCCTATCAAAGGAACATACTTACATACCAGAATCACAAGTTCATGTTTGCAGGTCAATAACATGAGTACAATGGAACATGGTGGCTACATTTACGGAATGCAAGTGCCTAGATAAGTGTATGGTGTGCGCTATGATATGCTGGTGATTTTGATATTTCAGATGAAAGAAACAGGGCGGACATGGTGTAAATTCGACCACTAAATACACCTCTAGATATGGCCTGCACATGACTGCATGGTCCTCCAACTAAGCTGTGTATGTAACTGTCTGTCTATCTATCTAACTATTTCTCTATCTATACTTTCACTATATTCTCTTTTTATCATTCTACTCTCTTTCTCTGTTGCTCTTACCCTCACAATCTTTCTTGGGCTCGTCTCCACGTCCATCCGTTGCAGCCGATTACCTCGACTGGTGCAGCGACTCAGTGATGCAACAAGCATTGGCAAAGCCAATAGGTCTTGATTATGAGGGCTATAGGCTTTAACAATGTTTTAAAGCTCTGCTATACAGAAGCGTAGATACTTTGCAGTGTGTCTAAAACTCATTTAAAAAAGCACTATGACCCAGTTAGGGATAATGCACTTTTTTTTTTTAAAGCAAATTAGCACTGGATGCATCATAGTCCCTTTTTATTATTATTTTTAGCAATGCTGCTGCACAGCAGCCATGCTGTCATACAGCTTGGCTACCAATCATTGCTAAAGTCCACAATGCTCATGCTGTACAGCGTGAACAAAAGGCAACAGAAGAGCCAAAGTCTTAAAGCCGAGACCTATTGGTGTGCCAATGCTGGATTGTAATGCACTTCCACCACTGCTCTATTCCCTTCAGGCTTATGTCGTCACTATGTTGAAACAAAAGTCAGGGGCCGCTGTCTGGCTCCTCCCACCGCTTCAATTGCACCTTGCTCTGCGCTTCTCGCAGCTGTTGTGAGAGCTTGGCTCACCAGGGCACTATAGGGTCAGCTGCAAAGGTGGACGGAAATTGGGGGTGAGTAGCACTCAGCGTTTATCATCGAAATTCCAAAGTTAGAGCTGGTCATCTTGCAAGTGCATTTAGGCATGTTTGCATGTTTTGTTCCTCAAATTTTGTGTTCTGGTTTGAAACACAGGAAACAGGAATATTTCAAGGCACCAAACTGCTACAGACAGTTCATGTGACATCGTGCAGCATTTGAAGCCCGGTGATATTTCAGGGTTGAGCTCCTTCCTAGCCCAGTGGTCGAAGTGGGCGGGATCGGCAGGCCACGGCGTGCCCCTACTTCTTTAATTTCATAGAGTCCGTTCCCCTACTTTCTTATTTTCAACATGCCTCCCTGAGGGCATTAATCACCAAGGCCGATAGTTAAGGCTTGGATTTTGGGGACGGGTGGAACGGGCAGAGAAGGAAAAGGACTCTGTCTTATCCTTTGTGCCCAGAGAAGACAAGGACAGTGTCCAGGTCTCCTGCCGCTGGTAGCTGCCCCCACCCTCTCTTTGTTCCCCCTCTTCCCTCTCTTTCTGTCTCACTCCTCCTCATTTAGTGAAAACAAAGACTTCAAGAAACAGGTATTACCTTCTCTTTACTCCTTTCATTTATTTGCTCCCCTGTGAAATGGATTAAAAAAGGAACAAACATTGGCATAGCCAATAGGTCTCGCCTTTGGGAACCTTATAACTGTTCTGTTGAAGGTAGGGTAAATAAAGCATTAAATAAAACCACAGCAAAGCAGGATGCAACATATGAAATTCATCATTTAATCAGCATCACGTTTGAGCTCCAGGACTCAAGTGAGAGCCGCATGGAGGCGCGAGCAAACCCATTAGTGGAACCAGAGTAATGTACTCTCACCAGTGGATCCATAGCGGTGGATGCGTGTCAGTGGATCCATAGCGGTGGATCCCTGGTCGTCACTGGACCTAAGGTGTTGAACTTTACAGTTTAGGAGTCGAATACTGACCTCCGAGTCCAGTCTTTCACTAATCCAGCAGGAGGATGGGGGCCAGGAACAAATGGGGGGGAGGGGTCACATTTGTGGAGAAGTGTGGCTCACTGGTTAGAAGCGGCAGACCCTGAAGCAGAAGTCGGCCCGGGACCAGGGTTCAATTCCCGACGCGGCAGGGTCTTGGGTCAATGTCCGCGGACTCGATAATTCTCGCCTAGGTGCCTACGCTAACCATGGGTCCCACTCTGCAACTCTGGGCAATAGCTTGCTTAATCTCCACTATGGCCCCAGCAGCGCCGGGAATGCCTGGCTTCACCTTGGGGGCGTCTTCTCACAGGGAAAGCCAGGACGGGTTCCCCAGCGGTATACAGCGCCAGGACGCCACGTAACGAGGTAACAGTGCGCTTTACAAGTATACATACATTACATTACATTACATAAAAATGAATGGACTCCAAGTCCCATTGCTTCCTGTTTTCATGGGAACCCTGTTTTCTAAAAGGAAAGCACCCTGAAGCAACCCAAAGGAGAAGTAAGGTGTTTTATAAAACCACTGCATCAGGAGGCTATGGTCACACCATAGATGTTGATATCAGTCTCCGGACCCGAGGATCCTTCTCTAGCACTAACCAGTAAAACAAAGAGTGAACTTACCAAGCGGTGTGAGATGGGGCTTGGGAGCTGCCATTTTGAATGTGCTGCCATTTGCCACACTGAAGAAGCGCATGTGCGTAAACTGAAGCCAGGCCCACGTGCGCCGATGCCAGCACAGGACATGGTCAGTTCACAGCCTGCCAGTGACCATCAGATTGCACTTCTGGTGACGACATGTGTTTTTCCTGGCACAATACTTGGTATTTGCAATCCCCTGGCTGGAGACGCAACCGTCCACAAAGGGCTTTGGAGTTGGCGCCCTGCGTTTTTTTCATTCTGTAAAACAGCATCATTACAAACACTCAGTTTTGAAACCGGGGACGAATCCAGACGTTTGCTTTCAAGCTAGATCTTTGCATCATTAGGCCCGCTTCAGCTCACTCTGACAAATGGTTTGTGTTAGTCGTGCAACCGAAACGAAAACATTTCAATGGTTGATCCCCGAGTATGTTTAAGTTAATGTGCAACTTACTGGGAAGCTATTTAAGTGGCGGTATCAGTTTATTTTCGGCAGGCTGCCAGCTCCGAGGGCCGTTTCTGCGGAGACCTGGTGGATTTCAGAGATGTGGAAGCGGACCCGGCGTATAACGTGGTGTCCACGGAGACAACCAGATGCGGGAGCTGCTGGTGTGCGCGCACGATCGCAAGCAGCAGCATATGTTCCAATTACCGTGCCCGCGTCTGGGCATGATAATTGAAAACATATGCTGCTGCTGCTGCGCGTAACCACAAGCATTGGGCATGAACCTGGGTGGGACAAAACGAGCCTTTGGCCAACTGCATGCTGTCTTTGTTAAAAAGACGCACGCAAAGACCAATAGCCTGGGGCAAAACTAAAAACACACGCTCAAGCATGTTCGAGCGTGTGGTGAGATTTCTGAAAGCCCTTACATAAAGTCGAGCAGCGCATGCGCTAGGCTCCACCTAAAAACACTTTTGTTGGAAACGTCATCTTTTTCTGACATTTTTCAATTTCTAGGTGCAGCCTCTGGCTGGAGAGATATAAAACATTCAAAATATGAAAAATAACTAACTAAAGCAAGACAGAGTGGTTGCAAGGTGGCCAGACTGATTTATTCACACCTAAAAACATTAGCACCACTTTACAGTGTTTGCCAGTGAAGGGCTACTTTTGTTTTCTCGTCTCTCTTTGAACAACATTGCTTTGACTGGGTGGGAAAGTGCACTATTCCTGGAGGTACTGAAATACCTGCTAGATGGGTGAATTGGAAAACAAAATGTGTACCGTGGCTCTGTGTTCAGTGATGTGGTCTTTTTAAACCATACTGCTTATGTTTTATAAGGATATAAGCAATGGGCATTAAAATGGGTCCCTTCTGGACCCTGTAGTCATGGCCTTAACTTTTCAGGCAAAAGTACTCACTAATTTCTGAATAATGAGTGCAAAAAGAAAAAGGTAAACCATGTTGTTCCTGCTTACATTTCACATGCCTTACTTAATCTTGCATTCCGTAAGAGTGTTTGCTTTTTGTAGGATATTGTAATTTTTTTTTTAGGCAGAATATTGCTCTTGTCTAGTGCATAATTTAAATTGAGTCACATCCAGGTGTTTACAGAGGTTCAGTGAAGGGCAAGTTTCTCTCAGTGGGGCAGTATGGTGTTCAGTGGGGGAGAGGATGTGGCACTATTCAGAGCTGCTGAATTGGGAACTGGGGAACCAGGTTCAGCCTTCATGACCAGGCCACCAAACCACTCCCCCTGAGGAAGCACATTCCCATGGTAGACCTTAGAAGGCCCCGCAAGATCTTAACGGCCCTTGTGCTTAGCACCAGCAGGTGGACCCTAGCAGTCGCAAGTGTGGGTTAACCTTGAAGGCCTGTCCGCCACAATTCTTTCTGAAGTTCACCTACAATCTTGCAGGCAGGCATATGAAGCAGCAGACCATAGCGTGACAGTGACTCTGTCACTGAGGTCACAGGACCCTTGAGCAGGGTGGCTCTAGGGCAGTGCGACCGCACCAGGCACTGAGCAGCCGCGGTCTGCGCAGGTAACAGCGGTGGGCAGAGGGGCCAGGTAAGGGGGATTTCAAGGGGCGATGCGGAGGGAAAATTACATAAATAATTTGTTTTCCTGCTGCATTATCCGTCGAAATAGCCCCCACCGCCCCACCGCTGTTACCTGCATGGACCTCAGCTGGCGCTAACTTGCGTTGGGGGCATCGTGTTTGCAAATATAATATGGTTTTAAAAGCACTTGCTGCCTCCTACAATTTTCGGCAACAATAAAAATGTCAAGATAACTCCAGTGATTAATGTTCGTAGTAGAGAGAGATGGTGTTTTGTCTAGTAGACGTTTTGACTCATGGAAAGGAAGCGTAGAGGGTTAATGTGCCTACTTCTAAGTACATGTACCATGCAGATCACAAAGTGCACATAATGTAAATAGTTCAGTGGGTTAATGCTTTTGTCAGAGAGACTCTATTGTTACTGGCAGTTAATAAGTTAAAATCCTAACATAGAACAGTGAACTATTAACTGTCATGTAAGAACTTAATACAAACTGCAAGGTATAAATTAGAGTGTTATGGTTTTTTCCCCAGTCTTTGATTATCCTAATGTTGCAAAAAGGGTTAATTTGGGTAGAAATCAATTCTGATTATTAAAGAGAACCCCCAACCATGGTATTACGTTTTAAATTCTAGGGTTGTGTTTCTCCAGACCAATAACTATGAAACTATGCTGCCTTCTAATATGGTTGTCATGTGACTCCTACACCTTGTAGTCCTTTGTCTTATGTAACATTTCCTATACAGTGATTTACACACACATATGATTGATTGTCTCTGTGTAATATGTGTGATGTAAAGTACTCTGACACCCTACACTGGTATAAGTGGTGCTGTAAATTGTCTGATCATTTATTATTTTGACATTTTTACACATGCCAACAGTCTCTGCAAAGATTTTTCCTTATTAGTACCAGTGGAACATATGCATGCAACAGTAAGAAAGGTAACCAGTCAACCTTTGCAATGGGCACTCCACTTCACAGCAGCACAAGTCATACTTTTTAGTAACTTTTGATCCGTTTGAGCTATAAACAATGTATTAGTTAAAATAGTCAGATTATGCAGCAGATTATATATTGTGTGGCAAATATCGCAGAGCCATAATTATGTGAATAACATTTGCAAACCAGGATATTTTGCCATTCATGTTTGAACTGCTCTTCTGGTAAAAGGGAGGAGACGGGCTGATGACAGAAACTCCATTGATGGGAGACAAATGGCTTATAATTCCACTTTTACGTATATTTGGGACATTCTGTGATTGGAAACGTATCCCACTTTGTGAATGTATTTTATTGTTAATAACTCACTTAAATAAACATGTGTATCCATTAGTTAAATTAAATATCGTAATAAGCTGTAACCGGTTAGTGACATGGGGAACAAATACAAAAAAATGGGCTATTTTGCTCTTTCTGCCACACCTCTGACTCTGCCCACTGACTCAATCCACAGGTTATTCCCACCCTCTGATTCTCCGGCCACAGTTCCCCTACTTTTTCCCCCCACTTCAACCACTGCCTTAGCCCCTCAGCAGCGTTGTTGTTGGTATTGAAGGGTGTAGGGCAGGACACGTGGTGGAAACTACTGGAAGTAAACAGGGCTTGCAGAGCACATTCAGCTTCTTTATGACTAGGGGGACCAAATGGCCCCATATACCCAATGGCCACCACTTTTTCTATTCCTGGTCTTTTCTTTTACTTACCTTTGTTATCAGATGCTGAGGTCCAATTGGCTCAAATAAAATGTAACAAGACTGCAACTCCCATAATGCACTGTTATGTAGGTTACCCTACTCATAACTCTGAAGAAGTAGCAAGTGTAGGAAAAAGGTACTATCCAAGGAACACATAGCTGGCAGTCCTTCTACATCTTCAAGAGTGTGCTATTTTTGAGAAACCTGACAACGATCAGACCTAGCAATGAATAGTTGCCAAAGGGATGAGGAATTCTTTATTTTTATTTTTATAAATCGATCGAGATAGAGTAGCTCAGCAATTGATTTTGGACTGCATTACAGTGATTCGAATTTTGTGAATATACTTAAATACAGATTTTCACCTACAATTATTTTAATTACTTATTTATGTCCATCGAGTGGTAATCGTGAAGTGACATGCTCCAAACTCTTGCGATCAGCCATAAGAAACGCTATGATTTTCAGTTATGGCGATTAGGATGAGCAGTTAAAGCCTCAGATGGTGTATATGGCTTGTCGCAGGCCACTCTAGCCAGATAGGACAATGAAGTCATATCACTTACTGGAGTGCTTAATTTAAACCGGTTGTTGCAGCTCCCAAGATAATGTGCTGCATGGATAAATACTTATAAGGTCCCAAATGCGAGACTGATCGCACTGCAAATGCTTATTTCTGTAAGTCATGACCAAGCACAATGTAGCCTATTTTAATTGATTGTAAAGGTATTGCTCATAAAATAAAATAAATAATGGTAAAACACGGTCTCACATGTTATGGAACTCCCGCCCCCTTCCCTTCGGACAATCAACCTGGAACTTCATTTTTGCAAACTCCTGAAAACATGGCTGTTCACTAATGCCTTGCTCAGCTAAATACGTACTTAGTAAAATTTGGGCTCGCTGGGCAACATATCGTGGGATCGAGCTCCCCCCTTTAACATCTACGGACCGGGCCCCCTTACAGAAATCACTATATAGGTACACTTCTCTGGACCTATTTATTCCACGTTATGTCGTGTCTGTCATTCTATGAACGTATCCTTGGTTTGTATGATAACTTGAGTCTTAAACAATCTGCATGTTGTTTACGTTGTGTACCCTGCATGTTCGCAGGTATTGCAAGTATTTTAAACTGTCGATATTCCAGCATTATCTGCTTTCTTTCAGGTACTTGTAGGTCTACGGCCCAAACTTTACTGGAATAACCAAATAAAATGTGTCATTAAAAAAATGCGTCCTTAGCGATGGGACGCCTACGTGCAGCCATGCGCTCTACAAGTGCTTCTAAGATAAGATAAGACACGCCTGCTTCGAGCAGCAGCAGAGCAGGTCAGTTACCCCTCTCTACTCTCGTTCCTTCACCACCACTGCACTAACTGTACACCCACCAGGGGCGGCCTTAGGCATGTGCAAGCTGTGCACCTGCACAGGGCCCCCAAACCCCAGGGGCCACCACACCAATATATATCCTTAATATAATAATCCTCTGAGGATGGATACATATTTGTGTGGTGGCCCCGGCAGGGATTTGGTGGCCTCTGGCTCTGTTCCGCTTACAAACACCCTGACCCCCCCTCTTCACTGGCCTCCGTGCTCCGCCCCGCACCGGACCCTCTCTTCCGGGGCCCTCTACCTACGCTCCGTGCCAGGGCCACCATGAGCATAGAGCCGCCCCTGCACCCACTAGGGCTAGAGCCACCTGTTATGTATTCAAAAGTTAAAGTACAGGTTTCAGAACACAAACGCAAGCTTGCACGTCTATTTTACATACAGTAAATATTATCCATGCAAATATTAGTAAGTGCTGTGTTAAAAGCAATACTACCTCAGCTGACCTCATTTTACAAACATCTCTTTTGCTGCCTGTAGGCTCCCACTGTGGATCACTGAGTTCCTAGCAAGATGCTCTTCTGGTTATAACCCAAGATGAGTATAGACCACGAAGTGACAAATGGCCCTGATATCTATGGATTGAAGTTTCTGGGTGGCAGTGTTTAGGTTGCCCTCATGTCCTTATCCGTCATTAAAGCCCTCCGTCTATGCTATAGCACATGACAATAGGAATATTCACTGGACAGCTGAACGCTCTTCGTCCTACATCACACAGGGTCAATATGTTTACACTAATACTGCATTCTTCCTTTACTGTTCCATTAAGGCGACCACAGTCATTGCTCCCACCGCAGCTTTAGCTGGTGAAGTTGTTGTGCTCCGCCAACTCTGTGTTCATAGATGTATAGACTAATATAGCAGAAAATGATTAAAGGGTCAAAAAAGTTGCTTTTTTCTCTGCCTCCTGCACAACCTAGATGGTTTTAATTAATCTTTCACTTTTCTCTGTTCATCTCCCATCTAGTACTGCTCTGGGTGACAACCCTACTTTTAGTTACTGTGTCTATGTTGCTTTAAAAGGCGAAGGTTCATCGCCCCCCCATTCAATGTGCATTCTAAAATATAAATAATTTCTTTCATCCAATCTCCACCCTTTGCACAAAACAAATTTGACCTAAAAATAGCTTAGACCTAAAGGCTTTGGCATTGCCTTTTTTTTTTTGCTTTGTATATTTTCCTGGGAATTTGGATCATTGTTACAAGACGATACCTGTTAAATTAAAGTCTCTATGATGCCTCCTTTAAAATGTTAGACACACTCACTCAACAGCTGTGGGACACAACCTATGACTGACCAGTCACCAGGCGCCACAGTGTTGCTGTAGTCTGACCTCTGCCATTTGGCTTACTTAAAGAGGTTGACTTCACCCGAGTGAAAACATGGCCACGGACCTTGCTTCAGTTTGGCAAGTGCAAAAAGAGCCAATGATCAACTACCAGTTATTATGAATAACTTTATCAGCATTATGATATATTTGTAGGTCTGTGTTGACCTGCTGAACAGAATTAGACTCTTTGACAATGCAATACCATTTTTATCAATTTGTTCAATGCCAAGACTCAAATGTGGATATGAATGCAGAATATGTAAAAAGACTCTGCTGTTGGGGATCAATACTTTCCAATAATATCTTGCGATCTATCTGCCAGCTTGTTTTGATGTTCTGTTCAGATATAAACTCTATGCAAATTGATTCACTTAGAGTTTTTTAACTTACAGGTCAAGCATTGCAACAAACCCATCATCTGGGTAAAAGAGTATTGACTGAGAGGTAGGCAATTTAGGATTTGGAGAGCAAGAGATATACCTCAGATCAGAAGGTTTTCAGCTGTGCCAAAACTGTGGTTCTCCAGCCCATTTAAAACTGGGAGAACTGCTGATTGCAATGTGGGAACCTCGGCCGGCAGTCATCCCTTGAAGACAGTCCATCTGCCACAAGGCCGCTGCCTAAGCTGGATTGGAAGTCCCATCATATTTAATGAGTCCTCTTGATATAGATTTCCCCACCAATGCCCACTATGTGAGTCATGGTGAACTCTGGAAGGGACATTCACCAATGGCACCTTTGCACTAGGGAAAAATACCCTGTGTCTTACTGCTATTGACTTTTTTTTCTCAAAAACTATCCAATACCGCACTCCACTTTCAAGGTTTAGTTACTGATAATCAAATATTATGCCAAGTGGACACCATTCACCTGCCTGACCACCTAGCATTACACTCCTGAAGAACATGCTTTTCTCATGTTGGTGGCATCATTTTACTGAGATAAACTCCCGCAATGCAGAAGCTTAATTTTGATTTGGAGGGTGATCTGCCACAAGGTACCTTAGCTCCAGGGCCTATGACTCCAAAGCAGCCTACACGGACCGCTTGCCGTGTGCTAAATGATCTCCTAGAAGATTAACTGGAAAACAAAAAGTCAGTGTGCAAACTGAAATATCAACAATACACTAGGGTCCATATTAACAAGAACAATCGTAAATTACAACCTGTGTGGTGTACACTCACATACTATTGTAATTTGAAACTACTTAGCTTAGTCTGAAACGTGGGCCTTGAGTTCAAAAAGACGATTTACAAACTCAACGATTTTGAGGTCCGCTTTCAAGATCTGGATGGAGGTGATGGCACAGAGCAAAGGAGGTAGTGAGTTCCAGATTCTCACCGCATTGCCGGAGATGACTTGGGCAGGGTTTTAAGTGGGTCAGGTCTCACTGGGTCTGAGCACCGGCAGTTTTTTAAAGGAGGCCACGAAGCGGGTCTCTATCGGACTCAGTTTTATGCCCTGGCAAAGGCAGTCCATTTTTTTCCGAACTGCAGTGGCAGCAAGCACATCATGTGCACGTACTGGCACTGCTCACTTCTCAGTAGTGGAGAAGTTACGGCATGACGCCATGCTAGGGAAGCATTGTAGGAGAAGGAAAATCCTTTAAAGAGAGACATTTTCTCTCTGGATTTCCCTTCTATTTTTGAAACTCAGGTGCAGCAACATTGTCCTGTTGTCACCAGTGGGAGCTTTTTCAATATTCTATACAAGCCAATCTTGCTGCTTATTTATCTTGAGCAACTAACAACCATTGACAAAGTCAATAGTCCTAACTTGTTGCAGGCATGATTTTACTTGTATCATATATCTGGATGCAATGACATAAATAGCAAAATAAAAGTTGGGCGTCACACTCCGCTAAGCACAGATTTTTAGCTGGTGTTTATAAGCCAAGCCCACAATTACGTTGGTCACGCCCCTTTGAGAGCCCCCCTAATTTTATCATCCCAGTAAAAGCCCTGGACTTGGGCCAAGAATTAGGAGACTCATCTGCAGATGAGTTATATTGGAAGGCCAAGGACAACATTCTGTAGTGTACTTATATATTGTTGTCAGTTGGATTGCACTGACTCGACTCATAAGTTTATTTGCTGCAATTAATTGTAATTTCACAAGTGTTTATATGAATACTCTTTGCCTGTGGTTGTCTGACCTCAAGCATAGAGAAGGATTGAGTTTTCATGAGTAAATGCTGAACGGAAAAGATGAGATTTGTGCATTCTGGTATAATGTGGCACTCTCTGCCTGTCAGTCAGACTGGATGACAACCTGTCTAGCTTTAGAAAGCAACTGAAAACTCACTTGTTTATTTAAATGTGATTGTGTCCGGCAGGGATGGCTAGCGCTAGGTAGCCCGATTCGGGTAGCCATGCGCTTAATAAATGTTGCTAATAATAATAATAATTATCCACTCACTCTACACTGAGTGATTCAAGTGCTATTCAGGGGAACGATCTATTACCACAGTGAACTTTGCCGTTTTACACGTCCCCAGGAATTTTATTGACTCTTTCTGATTAATTTACATTCTTATAGATGCTGATTTTGTGCATGATATTATCAATATAAAGTAGAAAATGAGATTTAAAAAATCCAGAAAATGATCAACATGTCACTGCGTTATTTGAAAATAAAGACCGTCAAAGGGGTTTAGGATTTGCAAAAGTTACATAAAGAGGTTACTGTTAATTACTGTTTTATAAATAAAAGCTTCGGGAATTATAGCTTCAAACTTGGGCTGCCTCCACAAGTAATTTGCTTGGTTCATTTTAAGTACACCACGTGTGGAATGCTTATTTAAAACTAATATAAATTAAGTGCCGGCGTGGCTGACACCCTGTTCTTCAGTTTTATTCGATTTTACACCTATCAATCAACCCCACCAGCCATCTGAATAATACGTTGTGGGTTCCATTATAATATTCCAGGCCATCTCACACTTTAAAGGGATTCTCCCTCCTTCCTAGACCACACTTTGTATATTTTATGATTTGTGTTCCGTCACTCTTTTGAATGAAATGCATTTCTTCCCAAATATGTCAATGTGAGATTAAAAAATGTTGTCTATGCTGCTTCAACTTTTTCCTGGTATTTATATTCATTTGTTACAAAGAACAGCTTAGATACGTTAAACCCCAAACTCTGTACTGTTTAAGGTTGGCAATGTGTCACTTTTTCCCAGATGAACGTGACATGGAGAGTGACAGCTGACAGGTGTTCAGAACTCACCTACTGTCCTCCGCAACCGAGTGTTCTCAGCTCCACCGTCCAGAATATTGGTAAGTCCCTCCAAGGAGAAAGGGGGTGCTTCCCGCTCCTTGGCAAGATCCGGGTTCACGTCTTTAGAGATCGCATTCTTGAAGCCCCTCTCCACTTGCCACCAGGCCATGGCAACAGACCGACTACTGCGGGCTCAGTACTGGACCACAAGTGGCAGGTGACCCCCTCTCCGCTGGACTGACCCTTGCAACCCTCAACAGTCAGTGGGGCTCCCCAAAAACTTTTTTGCACCTCGCAGATGAAAGACTGCAGCAGTGGCTCAGGATCAGAGCATTGGCAGGTTTAAATCGTGGGCAGGATCGCGCGATCTAACTACAAGTCATTATGCAAGGAAAACCTGCCAGTAGATGACTCCTCCCTGCAGGGCAGAGAGCACTCTGAGCAAAGGTAGCAGGTTCGCGTTTCAGTCGTACGGTATCTCTCGACGTCAATCATTTGCACATTTTAAACACTTGTGACTTTACAGAATGATCCTCTAGTAACCTCTTTCGGGTTTGCAAGTACAGGCTATGCTTGCAGACACACCTACAGAAGAGAGAAAAGGACAGACATGCTAAAGTACTCGTGGGAGGGGTTAAATTGTCGGCCATCTTGGGTGTGTGTTTTTACCGGAACGATGTAGTGACTGCAAACATAATGCAACATTTCTGCTTGATACTCACTGTTGTTAAATGCACGCTTCCTAACGCCGATGAAATAAAGGGTAACAGTTTAATTTCATAAATTCAGCGGTACAGATCATGACTTCAGAGGCTCAAGTGACAAAACTACAGATGCCATATTAGAGCCAAAAAGATTTACATAGAATTTTAAACGTTTTAATTAAAATCTCAGACATTTACCGGCGATCATTTATTTTTATTTTTTCCTTTTGTGTTGTGCAACCCTTCCCATTGTTATTTTGTCAATTTTACATCATTACACTTAAGCAAAAACTTCACAGAACGAAATTGTGTTGAGCTAGAATTGAGACTTCTGTAGCCATCTTGAGCAAACATTTTCAGATCTATTAAAGACATTGAAGTGAGGCTTATGCATTCTCCTTGCGTTATTACAACAAAGCTATATAACGTTTTTTCACCACAGTAAACGTTAAACTGAAAGAACTATAACAGCCATGTTTTTTTGGGGGTAAAAAACAGTTTGAGTCCCTATACAGCAGCAGCCTATGTAAACATGTAAACACCCCGAGAACTAGTTTGCACACAATACATTCTCGTAAGGAGTTGGGTGGGGCACATACTTGCGTAACTCCAGCGCCCGATGCAGAAGTGTAGTGTCTTGAAACTAAGTCAATTATTCACATGCTAAGTCTGATAATGACCATTGCACTTTGGAGTGTGTGATTTAGAGTCACTTCTTAACTCGTCCCCTTACTATTCTTCTCTACTTGTACTTTGTATGCTTTTGTAATTTGCACACATGTCACCTTCACCTCCTATAACGCACCGTTTGCTACCTCTTGTATTGTTTGATCCGAGTAAAATTGTCCACAGGGCCATCCATGGGCGAACAAATAACTCTACAAACTGCTAAATGTAGGAAAAGCTCTATACAGTCACCGTTAAATGGACAATAAATCCCACACCAAGCTCTCTCCTCGTGCTGTGGTTCAAAATATTGCATAATCCTGGGGGTAGCTTTGACACCTGCACCATTAGAACCGCAGGGACTCAAATGGTTGTGACCCTGCACACACTCGCAGTGAAGGTATATAAAGATGGTACATAAAACACATCTGTGACACACAAATGCTGCACATTCACGCACAGTGGTGACGTGCTCAAGAGATACCAATCGCTCCCCATGGCACATTGCTGTCACACAAACCCCTACACCCCACACACCGACCGTTCGCAAACAGTAGTGGGTCACTCAACCAACCGCAGAGGCTGTCATACACACACCTCACATTCCCACTTAAAAGTGCTGTACATTGTCACACACAAAAGCTGTGCCGGAACCGCACCGCATTGTGTGAACGCCCATAGCATCCAGCCTCCTAGTCCCGGCACAATCTGGCTGCGGCCCCTTGACCCATGAAGCCCTAGCCCCAGTAAACTAAGACTCAGTTTACACGCAAAATACATGTAGGCAGCTGACAGGTACGCAAGCCCTAACTCGGTCGTCCGTGTTCCAGCCCCAATACGACAGCACCAGTTGCTTTACAAGGGGGCATCAAATTTATGACACTGGAAGAACAGGATTACCCCCGAATCACAGGATGTATGCGTGTCGGTTGCCGGGCGTCGAACCTGATGCTACCAGTGCAGATACACCCATGCCCAAGAGAGGCAGCTCCAATGGTGTCCTATTTTATAGAGAGAAGCTACACATAACCAGGGTACACTAGGACTGTACTATTATAGATAGTGTGTCCAACCATACCTGCTCCAGATCAAATTCTAAAGTCCTCTTTGTTGTCTAATTCTTTGCCAACAGACAATCTGTAATTAGAAAAACATGTTAGCCTCAAACCACAGCTGTTTTCCGTTACATCTGGCCCACTGGCCCCAGTGTGCCGACACTTGTTTACCCATGGTCACTTCCGTGACTTTCAACGAGGCGTGCCCCGGCATCCTTTTCTTAATGGTAGCCTGCATGGACATAGAACAAAACGTAAAAGTAGCCCCAACCCCGTCCAACATCATCACACCAGGCCCTGGGGGTGCTGGACGGGCTAGGAGAAAATGCACACTAAATAACCACATGGTTTGGGCCAATTGCACCCTATCTATGCCGCGTGGCCTTGTACCTACAAGAAGAGAGCAAGAAGTCTTGTACCTGGGTCTTACGATGCACACCTAAATTAGCAGACACATTGGAAGTGTAAAAGAAACACTTCCCCTATCCTCATGTCCATAAGCAATTCTAGCATTTTATTCCTCTTACGAACTCATGTAATCCACAATACTATGTAATGCCACTGATTCACTGTAAAGCGCTCTGACACCTTCTGGTAAATTTCGCGCTATATAAACTCTCAATTAATTAAGCATAGCCACAACTCCTGCCAAACATCATGAGGGAGGCAGTAAACATGGCATACATAACTAGCAACTGGTTCTTCCACGAGGCGCTCGTACACCTACGGGTAAAGTTTGCGCTGATTACAAATGTATATAAATAAACATCGCAACGTAACGTTTGCTCTTGTGCTTGAGAGTCTGCCATGTACTGCAGTATTCTACCTCTACTTGTACATTGTACGCCTATGTAACCTGCACACATGCCACTTTAACTTCCTGTGATGCACCAACTTGAAACTGGTGCTTCTGCGAGGCGCTTGTACACCCTCGTGTAATGTTCACGCTAATTACAGATGTATTTAAAGAACATTGCTACGTAACGTTCGCTCTTGCTCTCAAGCGTCTGCCATCTACTGCAGTATTATACCTCTCCTTGTACTTAGTACGCCTTAGTAACCTGCACACATGCCACTTCTCCTTCCTGTAATGCACCGTTTGCTACCTCTTGTATTTTGTTCGATACAATTGTATTCTTGCCTCATGTAACCTCACATTTGCTTATGTAATGCGTTCCCTTGCAATGCTCTCATCCTGCATCAGTTCTGTTCCTAATGTGAAGCGATCTGACACCTTCGGGTAACGTCCGTGCTCTATAAAAAAATTGCACTAAATAAATAAAGAACATGAGGGAAGCCGTACCCCAGGCCTGCATAAAAGCACCACTGATTCTTCCGAAATTGCTCGCACACCAACGGGTATAGCGCGCGCCTACCAATAAGATCTACATACCCACACTACCTCATGCTAACATCGCTGGGGAAGCTGTACACCAGGCTGCATAACTCAGAAATGTTTTCATACGAACGCGCTCCGGTATCATGTGTTCACACATGCGACCTAAAATCTGCCCCCCCCCTGCCCGGAAGCACCATGGCGACGAGCGGCATGCACCCCACCCCTCCCGCCTGTCCCGACCGACACCCTCGAAGCCTCAGGAGGGAGCCTCCAGCCCCGCAAGCAGGCACAACCACGACATAGCCCCTCAGGCGCATGCCGCAACCCCCGGAATGGCGGAGATCCGGCCCCTGACCAGGTGAGTTACCGGGCCACAGGGTCCAACCAGGCAAGGGAGGGCAGGGGACACGGGACAAGGGAGGAGGGGGGACGGACTCAAGCAGGGGGCGCTCCCATTACCAGACAGCAGCGACAGACCCCCCCCACCCCCCCACACATGCGTGTGAGAGCCCAGGGGAGGGCGCAAAGGCTCTAGAAGCGACAGCAAGCAATGGAAATAACCCCCCCTTGCAGCCCTACAAGATCGTAAACCCTGCCCCAAACGCTCCGCACGACGAGGCACCGGCCGTAAACCCCCCCTCCTGCAACATCGCATAACGGAGCCCCACGGAAGACGCCCACCAAACACGCTAACCCCCAGGACCCCGGAACCCCTCTGCCATCACTGAACATCGAGGCCCGACACGAGCGAGTCCCCCTCCAAAGCAACCTGTCCCGCACCCGGGAGCAACGCAGGTCAGGCGCGGACCTGGCACGAGGCCCGAGATCCCTAACCCAGCCACCGGAAACCGGGCCGGAAATATTCCCCCCTCCCGCAACCGCGCCATAAACCCCCAGCACACCCCCAAACGCCACCGGGACCTACAACCCTCCGCGGGCCCTTACGCACCCGACTAACCGGAGCAAAACCCCCCAACCAGGACACACTAGCCCAAGGAGACCCCGGGAGCTGACCCCACAACCCAGGAGCGTAGCACAGAAGAGCGCATCCCACCTCCCTCGGAGCACCAACTACTCCCAACCGCCCCGCAACACGAGAGTCCAGACTGACCCACCGGCTCCCCACACAGCCCACAAGACCAGGCCCAGGCCCACCCTCCCTTCCCCCCACCACAAAGGCACCCACGACACCCGCCCGGTCCAAGACCATGCGACGGCAGCCCCCGCAACTATTCAGGCAGCACCCGACCACGGAGGACCCGAGGGGAACGCAGAAGCAGGGAGAGGTGGGGGGAGGGGGGCGGAGGGAAAACCACTCACCTCACCAAAACAGCGTCTAGGCAGCACCGCTCGTCGGGTCAAGGGGGAGAGGGTCCGTCCATGCGGCCGATCAGGGATCAAAGAGGGCGCCAGGCCCGCGACCCCAGGCCATATACCCTCGGCCCCACCCCTCCCCCGCCGGAAGTGACAACACTGGGGACCCTCCAGGTCCCAGACACTAGACCGCTTCTTGGGGTCTGTGTCATCCTGTGGCACTAAGGATGGCCGCCCTCTTAGGTGGCCCCCTTCGGTGGCCCGGGGCAGCCTGGCATAGGGCTGTACAATGGAAATAAGATGCTTTCTGTGGAGTTGGGCGCCAGGACCTGGGGAGAAACCATGACCAGACCAAGGCAAGGGGAGGAGGGCTGGGAGAGGCAATGGAAGGCGGAAGTGACATATGTGGGAACTGAGGAAGGTATGCTTGCCAGGAGATTGCGAGCAGCTCAATTGGAAATAGAGGGATTGCCCCTCACCAGCGAGTCCGTGTTGTTCCAGCCAATCCCCTTAAAATACATCACAGCTGGCGAGGAGGAGGTGTCGCGGGCATGTCCTTACATGCCATGGCGGACCCTCTTATCCCAGTCGCCAGTCCCACATTATGGCACGTAGAGCCAGAGCCTGGTGGTCATCCGGGCTTGTGAACAATTTCACATCTTCCTCTATGCCAAACAATTCACTATAATCCCAGATCATCAAGCACCATAAACAATTTTTGGAAGTCCAAAGGCAAAAATGCCTCAAAGAATTGAACAATGGGGCTACGTTTGCAAGAGTATGATTATGATATCATTCACAAGCCAGGGAAAGAACTAAACCATTCTGACTACTTCTCACACTACCTGCTGCCCATGACTAGGCCCAAGTCATCACTGGCTGAAGAATACCTCCATTTCATTTTAGAAACGGGCACACCATCAGCACTGTTGCGGATAGTTGCTGCCAGCAAAGAGGATGATTTTCTAAGAAGGGTCAAGAGCTTGATTGACAGGCACATTTGAAGGCACAGGACACAAAAGGGAGGAGAGTTGGACGAACTGATGACATTTCACAACATTCAGGAGGAGCTGGCAGCGACCCAGGAAGGTGACATCTTGATGAGGTTACGATTCATACGTCTGCCGAGCCTACACAAGCAGGCCATTGAGCTGCCCCATGAAGGGCACCCAGGAATCCTAGCCATCAAGAAAGCACTAGGAGAGAGGATGTGGTTTCCAGAACGTGATGCCATGGTTGAGAAAGAACAACAAACCTGCCATCTCTGCACATGCCTGTCTTCAACAATGAAACAGCAACCCTTGATGATGCCTAATCTGCTGTCCAGATTCTGTGGGAACGAACAGCAGTTGATTTCTTTGGCCCACTTCCCAATTGGAAAATACCTGCTAGTACTACTAGATGAGTACTGTGGTTCCCAATCGTCGAAGTGATTTCCTCCATGGGGATTGGGCAAGTTACCGGAATAATTGATGATATCGTTTCTATTAAACCTGTCAACCTTAGGGTGATCTCCCAAACTTTTTGCTTTTTGCGGATTCTTTTTTTGGCCTTGGGACTCTGAGCATTTTACCACTGCTGGCTCATGCTAAAGTGCATGTGCTTCTCCCCTAAATATGGTAACATTGGTGTATATACAATTGGCATATCAAGTTTACTTGTAAGGTCCTTGTAAGGTGGTATACCATGTACTCAGGGCCTGTAAATTAAATGCTACTAGTGAGCCTTCAGCACTGATTGTGCCACCCACACCAGTAGCCCTGTAAACATGTTTCAGGCCTACCACTGCAGATCCTGTGCATGCAGTTTTCCTGGCACTTCGACATGGCATTTAAAACCCTTTGGCAAGCCTTAAACGCCCCTTTTCTTACACATAAATCACCCTTAAGCAGTGTAGGACTGGAAAACCAAAGCAGCCCTGGCAATTATCTCAGACCAACCCCAGGGGAAGTACTGCTTCGACTCGGCAGGATGGAAACGCTTGCTTGCTGCTTTTGTTATGGGGGCCGAGATTGCAGCACCACTGCAAAACCGGCCCCCAGTAAAAAAACTCCCCCACCACTGCAAAACTAGCCCCCACCATTCCAGTCTCCCGGGGAAGTGCCAGATGCCCAGTACTGCCAGTCCATTCCTGCCCCTAATGTAGGTCGTAGGTAGCCCATAGAGCATGGTGCTCTGTAAGTAAAAGGTAGGACATGTACCTTTAAGTTTTGCATGTCCTGGTAGTGAAAAACACCTACATTTCTTTTTCACTACTGTGAGGCGTACTCCTCTCATAGTTTAACATTGGGAATTCCTTAATACACTTTTACTCTATCATTTCTGATTAGAGAGGAGATGCTGTATCACGTTTCATATCTTTGGAATGGTGATAAATCCTCTTTACTGGTAAAGTTGTATTTAACATTACTATTTTTTAGAAATGCCACTTTTAGAAAGTGTCAGAAATTAAATTGCGTGCACTCAAATTAAACTATTACACTAACTAAACCGGATGTACAAAAAATATTCTAACTTGGTGTGCACTACCTGTGGTTCCACCCTACCACCAATTCAACAAAGAAGTATAAACTAGAGCAATGTGTTCTAGATACACTCATTCATTATTATTTTGGAGTTTGTAGAGCGCCTGGTGACGCCTCCCGGCGTGTCCCCGCGCTGTGGAGAGAGTGTGAAATAGTGTAGAGGAACCAATCACAAGGCAAAGAGACAGGTTTTCAACTTCTTCCTAAACATAGTTTCATTGTTCTCCATCCTAATATCCAAAGGAAGAAGGTTCCACTTCCTAGCAGCTAGTGTACGGAATGATCTGCCTCCCATTCTAGCTTTTTTGGGGCGGGTAGTTTTGAGCAGACCCATTCCTTTAGATCTAAGCGACCTGCTAGGTTCATAAACAGATGCCAAATCCGACATATACGCCGGTGCTCTGTGATGAATTATTTTATGACACCATAGCATAGCTTTAAAATCAATCCTCTTCCTGATTGGTAGCCAGTGGAGGGCTGCCAGAGAGGGGCGTGAAGGAGCTCTGCGAGGAAGCCTTAAGTCCAGGCGAGCTGCCGAATTTTGTAAAACCTGTAGCTTTTTGATGTTTTTCTCAGTTGACCCCATGAGCAGCACGTTTCCGTAATCAATACGGGACGTTATCAGTGCTTGCGTCATGGTACGCCTGGAATTGATGGGTAACAGGTCAAGGGTGCGGTTCAGAGTTTTCATCACCCCAAAGCATTTGCCTACAGTTTTTCTTATGTGGCTATCAAAGGACAGTTTATTATCCACCCACACACCCAAATTCTTCGCCTCTCGGGAGGGGGAGGGCAAAGGACCAAGGCAGCTGGGCCACCACTCAGTAGTCCATTTGACCTCATTGCCACCAATAATGAGGACCTCCGTCTTAGTCCCATTGAGTTTCAGACAATGGTCATTCATCCATGAGGCAAGTTTGGTCATGCAGGCATTACAGTTATCGGCTTCCTTAGACGGGGCTTGGGTCGGAGATATAAGAAGTTGCGTGTCGTCGGCGTAGGAGACAAGCTCCACGCCGAACGACTGCACTACCTCTGCCAAAGGGGCCATGTATAGATTAAACAGGGTGGGACTCAGGGCAGAGCCCTGAGGAACCCCCTGCTCAAGCATCACCCTGTCGGAGAGAGAAGTCCCCCTTTGGACTTGAAAGCTCCTGTTAAGCAAGAAAGCTTTCAGCCATCCCAGTGCCTTATTGGTGACTCCCGCTTTATTTAGACACTGTAGCAAGATGGAGTGTGCTACAGTGTCAAAAGCGGCACTGAGATCAAGCATGATGAGGGCCATTGTCTTTCCCTCATCCGCTCCCTCACGTAGGGTTTCTGTGGCCCTCAGGAGAGCTGTCTCCGTAGAGAAACCAGATCTGAAGCCCGACTGAGATTTATGGAAAGCATTATGGGTCTCAAGATGTTCCATCAGTTGACTGTTAGCAATTTTCTCTGCTAACTTGGCCACATACGGTAGCAGGGATATAGGACGTAGATTGTCCATTATGTCCACACTGATGTTGGTTTTTTTTTTCATGAGTGTGCATTAACAATTCCTCAAAGACTTAATTACTTTACACAATGGAAAAACAATGTTATTCACAATCAACATTCTTTCAATGCAGTATTAATGTTCAAACAGTAAACCATAAGCGATGTTCTTCTTCTTGATGGGCTTCTTTTATTGGCACATCTATTGCAGATCCAAATCAAAATATATTTCTACAGGAGAGTAGGAAAAGTTGGGGAAACATGGCGGCCACTTAGTTCACGGTCGCGGAGGCTCCTGATTACGGAGAGGAAATTATGCGGATTTAGAAGAGACTAGCCTATAGCTTTGAAAGCAGATGTTTTCTTGTCCACTGAGGAAGTTTTCGGAGAAGGTAGGGAGTGAGAACTTTTTAAACATGAAGCAAGGCAGCCTCTTACCGGGTTGGTCTCGCAATCCATACGAGGGGCTGCGTAGTGGAGCACAGCGCTTGTGTCTGCCTTCGTGCGGTCAGCTTGTTTTTCCTTCCGGTGGCGCTCTGCTGCTCCTACCCGTGTTCCTGGCTTTGGGTGGAGGTGAAGCCGAGAAGGCAGTGTGGTGAGGTGCGGTGCGACGACGGGGAGAGGAGAGCAAGGGAACAGACGTGTTGGTGGACGAGATTGAAGCCCTGGGTCCTTCCGACACTCTGCATGTTCCCGCGATCCTGGACCCCTACTGGGACGCTCGGCAGGGGCCAAAAGGGGCTGATGCAAGGAGGTACCTACAAACCGAGGCTGAGCAAGGTAGATGCAAAATTGAATACCAGGGTAAAAGGTGATCCTTGAAGCAGGTCAGTGAAGAGCAAAGTAATAAGGCACAGGGTGAATGTGTGCAGGCACTGGCCAAAATAGTCCCAAGAGTTGAAGGGGTCAGAGCTGGGGCCATAATTGATGTCAAAGGGGTTCTAAGGGCATCTTTGTTAAGGGAACGGAGTGTAGATGGGAGCCTAAGCATATTTGGCCTCCACCAAGCTGAACAAGCGGAAGGAGGAGTCGGAACAAAAAAAGAGCAAAATCGGTACCATCTGAAGAGCGGGCTAAGTAAAAGCTGTATGAAGGGGGGCCCTCTAAACTCAAATACTGGAACAAACATTCTCTTCCATTAAAAAAGGGGGGCTCAGTTACTGGAGAGTGGGTAACCCTGAAGAAAAAAAGGAAATCTAAGGTGAACCAAGAAGCTCAAGTATTAAATCTTAAGATTGCTCCCTCTCTGAGAACTTTCTTCAATGTAGCTCCTAAAATGCTCCTATTAAAGAACCCTATCATAAGCCCTCCTGAGACTAGCTTGCATAGAGAGGTAGACGCTGTTAGTAGTAATACATTTCAGGTTTTGGAAGGGCTTTCGGACTCTTTTGATTCTCAGCATTACATTTCTGGAAGAATGGAGGCTCAACCTGCACAACTTCACGCACAAGTTCAGTTGCTGGAAGAAACTTCCGAGACGTTGACTGAACTTCCCAATGGAGCAACTAAAGAGGGGGAAGATTTATGTGTGACTGGTGGGAACCAAGTCGAAAGTGAGCCTCTACTACAAGCACAGCCTCAACCACAAGCCCAGGAGCAATCAGTTACGGAGTTGATATATCTATTGAAAGCCGATGTTAGAAATAGGTTCAAAACATCTGAATCAAATCAGAAAGAAATCCGGTCTGTCTGTGAGAATCTAGGGAAAAAACTAGATGATGTGGAGATCGGGATGAAAGATCTGGCATCTCAGGTGGCGGTTAATACTAAGGAGATTAGTGACCTCAGGACTAATAAACAACAGCTGAAGGACAACATAGAATCAATGGAAAACAACCAAAGAAGTTGTAATCTTTGGTTACTTAAGGTCCCGGAAGGAGCCGAAGGAGAGGACATAAAAAAGTTTGTGATACATCTGAACAAGGAAGGGTTACAGGTTAAATGGACAGAAGAAGAACTAAGTATGGATATACAAAGGGTCCATAGAGACCCATATAGAAGGAAGGTTAATGGAGCCAAACCGAGAAAGATATTGGTAAATTTCCACACTTATAATTTCAAAGAAGAAATCCTGCTTAAGGCCTTAAAACAAAGATCTCTGATAGTGGATGGTATCAGTTTTGAGATCAGGTCAGATATTTCACAAGTAACGGCTACCAAGCAATGGGAACTAGGTAATTTGATTGAATCCTTTAAAAGTCTGGGAGCCACGGCTCAGTTGAAATTTCCGGCAAGCCCACCTGTAATGTACAATAACAAGATGCAGACTTTTCGTAGGGTTGAGGGGGCAGAAGAGTTCTTGAGATCGATATCGGGAGCTGGAATATGAATGAAGTAACTTTTTTGTTAATTTGCAAGGTACACAGTCCTTAGTGGTTTAGCATTATTTCTATGATGGGTATAAGTAGACTAGTGAGTCCTCCGTAATCAGGGCCTTCCTAGGCTTAGGCCATTAGGCAGGAAGAAGAGGGGTTCCCGAAGGGTGGGTGGGGTTCACAAGTAGTTTTTGGTGCACGGGTGCAGGAGCATGGGATAAAAAGCAAAAAAAATGAAGTCCTCATTATACATCAAAACTCAGGTAGAAGCACAGCCATAAGAACAAAAAAAATTATAGATATGACAACAAAGCAGAAACCATTGATAGAGTTTCTATCATTGAATGTAAATGAATTAAGGGGAAGTCATAGGAGTGAGAGGATTTTGCAATATTTAAAAAACTCTTTAGCCCAAGTTATTTTACTTCAAGAAACACATCTAACTGGTGAGGAGATGAGAGGGTTGTTTAAGAGTAGGAGATGGGAGCAGAAGATTGTATGTACAGAGCAGCAACGCACCATAAGGGGGTGGCAATCTTCATTAAAACAATTCTCAGTTGGAGGTAGTTGAAAGCAGGGTGGATAGGACCGGAAGGTGGGTAATTGCAAAAGTTAAATATTATGATCAACTATATACAGTAGTGAGTTATTACGGGCCGAATACTGATGACCCTTCGCCCTTCAGTAACATGCTCGCTGAACTGCTGGATTTCCCTGATCCTGTCATAGTGGCAGGTGAATTTAATGTGGTCCTTGATGATAACCTTGACCGTTCCACCAAAAGCAGGAGTATTATGCATAGTAAGTTGAGAACATTGATAAAAAATACAGTCAAGACTCTTTGATGGTGTGATATTTGGAGAGAGAAGAAGGGACCTTTGAAGAGTTTTACTTTTAACAACAAGAAATATGGGCACCAATCCAGAATAGACTTGTTTTTGGTGTATCAAAATATAAAAGATGAGGTTCGTATTGTAAATCATGTGGGTGCACACTTGTCTGATCATCTGCTATAACATTGGTTTTGGCCCCGTGGATCGCAGCGGCACAACGAAGATGGACCATGGATCGTTCCATACTGTCCGATGGCGAGGTGATAATTAAATTGGGCTTAGAATCCCAGGAATTATTTCACAATAATCTGGGCAGTGCCTTGATAGGGATTGTCTGGGACACCTATAAAGCCTTCTTGGGGGGTTGGAGAACATCAATTCAGCTATATAAAAGCAAACAGCGAAAGGCGGAAATTCTAAGCATAGAAAATAAAATTCAGAGTTTGGAACATAAAATACAATGTAAAGAAGTAGATTATGAAGAGGGACATTCAATGATTCAAACTCTTAAAACAGATCTGTTGGCGATAGTGGAAAGATTTCTGCAAGAAAGATGGCAAGCTAGGAAATTGGCCCATTTTAACTATGGGGAAGGTTGTGGCAAGCTACTTGCCTGGAAAAAAAAAGTGATCAGGCCAGAAGCTTTATAAAAGAACTTAATTATGGAAATGCTGGATGCCCAATTATAGCGGGAGCTAATGTAGAGCATGCGATGTTAAAATATTATGAGGAAGTATACAAGGAAGACCTGAGTACAACAGGTAAGGGCGTTCTAGCCTGGCTAGAACAAGAATTACCCCAGTATCAGGCCCTGAAAAGGTTGCCATCAATAACACAATAACTGAGGAAGACATAGAAAATGCCATTAAATCGTGGAAATCCAGTAAGGCACTGTGTCCGGATGGGCTGCCCACGGAAGTTTCTAAGAAATTAAGTAAATATTTGATGTCAGCAATTAGCGAGTTATTCACTGCCATTTTTGAAAATAGAGAAGTGATCCCTCCTTCATGGAATGAAGCCATAGTGACTTTCCCCCAGATGCATCAAGCACCCATTTTGCTATTCCTTATTAGCGAAAAATAAGGATGCGCTAATAAGGAATAGCAAAATGCTATGCATGAAGAAATCACTAAAAAAAATAGCGATTTCTTAAAATTCCTTAATTGCGACTCGCAAATTGTGAGTCGCAATTAAGGAATACCTAGAGGCCCATAGGAATGAATGGGAAGACAATCTCAATTTGCGATTCTCAATTAGAGAATTGCAAATTGAGATTGCAATTTCAAGGGTGCCAGGGTGTCAAAAGGGCACCCTGTTGCACCCCTGAAATCTGCATATGGGTACATCTTGCACACACATGCCCTAGGGGGAATGTTTGTGTGTAAATGGAGCTTTGAAAAATGAACATAAGTGCATTTTTCAAAGTTTTTGCAAATTACCACGAAGTTCAACTTCATGGTAATTTGCTCCCCCTATTAGCGAAATCGCAATTTTTTTAACTTTAATGCATTGAATTTAAGAAATCTCAATTTGAGATTCCTTAAATGCAATAGCAATTTAAGTAATCGCAATTTAGCGATTTCTTAAATTGCGATTTTTGCATTTGGGATGATGCATCCCAAATGCAAAAATACCGGTCGCAAAGGGGCAGATTCTGAGAATCTGCCCCTTTGTGAGCGGATTTTTGCTTGATGCATCTATGCCTAAGATCCTTAAACCCGATAAAAAAACAGATTGTTGTGATTCATACAGACCTATTTCTCTGCTAAGCTTGGATTATAAGATCTATTCAAAGACATTAGCAGATAGGGTGAATGGGGTGGTGGGAGCACGCCTTCATGAAGATCAAAAAGGGTTTGTGCGTGGAAGGAGCATTAAGAACTTAACTTATAGCCTCATAGGCACCATTGATTTAGCCACTGTGGAAAAGGAGCCGTTAGCAGTTAATACAGTTGACGCGACTAAATCGTTCCACCGAGTGAATGGGACGTACTTACATGAAGTATTGAGATTATCAAACTTAGGAGGTAACTTTTGAAGGGCAATAAAAAAGATTTACAAAAACCCCACTGCAAAAATATTAATTAAGGGGAGGTTACCTGGAAAATTCACCATCTTCAGAGGGACGAGGCCCTTCAGGTGTCCGCTGTCCCCACTGCTTTTTAATCTTTACATCAAAGCCTTGGCAGAGAAAATCAGGAAACATGAGGAGATACTCCCGTTCCGGGCCAGGGGCTGGCAAAAAAAGTGGGGTTATATGCGGACGATCTGGTGGTATATACTTCAAATCTTAGTCTAGCGCTACCAAAAGTTTACGAGCTGGCGGAAGGTTTTGGAAAGATCTCAGAATATGAAATCAACCAAGGGAAAACGGATATAATGGCTTGGAATAGCACCACACAAGAGAGCTGTGTTAAAAAGGAAATGAGGAACTTGGGCATTAAAATTACTGAGAAAATAGAGCAAATCCCTGAATCTAATTTTCACAAGATCAATAAGGAAATCCGTAAACTACTGCTGGGGTGGTCTCACCTACCTTTATCTATCTATGGGAGAGTAAATATCATCAAAATGACTATTCTCCCTAAAATTACTTTCCTATTCCAGAATATTCCACTGGCTTTTAAGGATGAGTGGCTCAAAAAAACTCAATCCAAGATATCTAGCTTTATTTGGGCCTCTAAAGGGGTGTGTATTTCGTGGAAACAACTGAGATGACGATATGAGAAGGGGGGCCTAAGGTTGCCAGATTTATCCTATTATGCCTGGGTCTTTTTATTAAAAGGAGGGAAAAGGCTGTTTAAGGGGCCAGATGACTCAGAAATAGGAAAGATGTATACAGCAATGCAAAAAAATGTAAAAGGAGGAGAATATGGCTTTACCCATAAATATGGAGACCCGCGCTTTCAAAAAAAGATTTGTTTAAAGACCCTACAGAGCTAAGCAGAAACGTGGCATGAAGTCAGAAGAGAGTTAAAAAATATTTACTACAGTGGGATGGCGCCAATTTTTGACTCTCCTGGATCCCCAGAATTGGCAAAGGATTGTATGGTGAGTCCATTAAAGAACGCAGGAATTACTATGTGGAGACAATTGATAACAAATGGTTCCTTAATATCCTGGGAAGAAAGCCAAATACTGTCTAATGGCCAACTTTCGAGATTTAAGTATCTGCAAATGTTGAGCTGGAGTCTCACTGACGGACGGGGAGCAGGATTATTTAACGAACTGGAAGAAAGTTTGGTAGCCAAGGGAGCCTTCAAAAAAGAAGTAGCGAAAGGGTTATTGGCTGCTAATGGAGTTGACGGAGGGAGATTTTAATCTTTCGATGGAGCTGTGGGAGAAGTGCTTGCCGGGAGAGCAGATCCAAGATTTATATCAAGTATCTTGTGACATACTATACTCAACAGTTCGACCCGCAAATTTAAGGCGGAACCACCTCTTTTGTCTCCATAGAGTCTATTGGACTCCGTACAAATGATCTAAACTGGGGAGCGGGACAGCATCTAGATGTCCGAAATGCAACAAGGAGAAAGGTGATGATATTCACATGTTTATGCTCTGTCCGGTGATCCATGGTTTCTGGCGAGACTTGAGTAACACAATATTCTCTATACTTGGTGAAGCACCCCAGGTAAGCGAATTGCTGGTCTTTTTTGGACTCACAAATAATTATGTCTCTTTGTTAAAAAATACAAAAAAATTGATCTTCTACTTAATACTACTTACTCGTAGAGAAATCTGTAAAAATTGGGTTAAGGCTAAACCCCCTAGAAAAATAGAATGGCTGGCTTCAATTAAATACACTAATTTGCTGCATAGAATGCATAAATGTAAGCAAAATGCATTCTGGCGACCCTATGAGGAATGGGTACAGGCATTAATAAATTGAGTCCAATGATTAGGCCTCTATTCCACATTGCCAAATACTCTGGTGGATGCCGATGGTAGATTGGGTGGACTAGGCACTAATGGTTGAGTACAGATGGCAAGGTGTAGAGTGTACCACTCCAGGTTTCTAAAAGACCACTAGAGGCGCCTCCAGGAAGTGATCAAGGTGTGAACTCTTAAATACCTGGGCAATGAGGACATTAAAAAATAAATAAATAAATAAAATTCTACAGTCCATACAACGAATCAAAAACAATGTGGTGGAACTAATTCCTCAATCCCAATGCATTTCGGGTGTAATCACCACCCTTCTTCAGGGGATATCTACGAACAAAATTAATCACATACAGTAAACCATGAATATTTAACTGTAACAAGAAAAAGAGGCTAGGTGTTAGACCTATATAGTAGGGCTGGGCATAGTTTGCGTAGCGCCACTAAGCACACTATGCAGAATTTCGGAAAAAATTTGTGGAAAATGAGGGCACGTCCTGACGGTCCATGTGCCTGGGACAGGGGTCCCTTGTGCCTGAGCAGGCTCTCCGATCTCCCCTGCCTGTCTGGGTTGGAAAGCAGGGACCGGCCCCGGGGCCTGGGTTTGGGAGCCCCCGTCCTGCGGCCTGCCAAGAGTCCATCTGCCCAGGATAAGGGTTCCTGGTGCAGAGCCCATGAGACCTACAAGGCTCCATGGGTCCCGGGCAGTCCTCCCTCGGGCGGCTGTACCGCAGGAGCGCTTGCATGCCTCCCCATCCCTGAGGCCCAGCGTGGGGTTTCAGAGCCCCCCCTGACCACGGCATGACAAAGTGCCTGGGACAGGCTCCATGGTTCCCGGGCAGTCCTCCACAGGGCGTCCCTGGCTCCCTCCTCCAGGCCAACGGCGTGGCAAAGTGCCCAGGATGTGCTCCATGGTTCCTGGGCATCTGGGGCTACTTCCTCCAGGCCAACGGCGTGGAAAAGAGCCTGGGACGGGCTCCATGGGTCCCGGGCAGTTCTCCTCCAGGCCTCTGGGACCGAGAACTCCAGAGGTCCTCCTCGTGCCTGAGGACCAGCATGGGGTTTCAGAGTCCCCCTGAGTTCTGCAGCCCCAGAGCCTTGTAGCCCCGGAGCCCTGCAGCCCCAGAGCTTTGCAGCCACAGAGCCCTGCAGCCCCGGAGCCCTGCAGCCCCGGAGCCCTGGATCCCCGAAGCCCTGCAGCCCCAGAGCCCTGCAGCCCCGGAACCCTGCAGCCCCGGAGCCCTGCAAGGGCAGGCGGAAACCCTCCAGTGAAAGCTCGGGGCAGGCAGATTGGCGCTATTTCGGTGCTGGCCATCTGGTCGCACCTCCCCCCCTCAGCCATCTGGTCGCACGCAATGCTTTACAATGCGGCGACCAGATGGCCGGACTTCCCTGGAAGTCCCAATGAGGGGCCATTCAACTCCCCGATCCCAGCGAGGGCTCCAGGAGGTCGGGCGCCTCCGTGCCCTGGGTCCCCTCTGTCACTCAGTGCGCGTGGATTCCCAGAAAGAGGGGTAGCCTTCCTCCGGATTACTAGGGGCCGGGTATGCCGGGACACCCCTCCCAGGCTGGCGGTTCTCTGCCGGTGACCAGATAGGCTATGTTGGGACAACACCACTCCTCGTTCCGGAGGCTCCGGCCCATAGCATGACAAAGTACCCGGGACAGGCTCCATGGTTCCCGGGCAGTACTCCCTCGGGGGTTCGGGGCTCCCTCCTCCAGGCCAATGGCGTGGCAAAGTGCCTGTGACGGGCTCCATGGGTCCCAGGCAGTCCACCCCTGTGCATCCTTGGCTTCCTCCTTGAGGCCAATGGCGTTGCAAAGTGCCCGGGACGGGCTCCATCGGTCCCGGGCATACTCCCCGGGGTCTGGGCCCGAGAGCTACAGTGGTCCTCCCCGTGCCTGAGGCCCAGCGTGAAGTTTCAGAGCCCCCCTGAGCCCCGCAGCCCTTCAGCCCTGCAGCCCCGGAGCCCTGCAGCCCTGTAGCCCCGGAGCCCTGCAGCCCCCAGAGCCCTGCAGCCCCAGAGCCCTGCAGCCCCAGAGCACTGTAGCCCAGGTGCCCTGCAGCCCCAGAGCCCTGCAGCCCAGGATCCCTGCAGCCCAGAGCTCTGCAAGGGCAGGCAGGAGCCCTCCTGTGAAGGCTCGGGGCAGGCAGATTGGCGCCAATACGGTCCCAGCCATCTGGTCGCACCTTCCCCCCTCGGCCATCTGGTTGCACACATTACTTTCCTATGGGGCGACCAGATGGCCGGGCTTCACTGGAAGTCCCGATGTGGTGCCATTCGCCTCCCCGATTCCAGCGAGGGCTCCAGGAGGTCGGGCGCCTCTGCACCCTGGGTCCACTCTGTCACTCGGTGTGGGCTGATTTCCACATAGAGGGTTAGCCTTCCTCCGGACTACTAGGGGCAGGGTTTGCCAGGACACCCTTCCTGGGCTGGCGGTTCTCTGCCCGTGACCAGATGGGCTATGCTGGGACAACATCTCCCCTCCGTCCGGAGGGCTCCGGACCACGGCGTGGCAAAGTGCCCAGGACAGGCTCCATGGTTCCCGGGCAGTCCTCCCCCAGGCATCCGGGGCTCCCTCCTCCAAACCAATGGCGTGGCAAAGTGCCCAGGACAGGCTCCATGGGTCCCGGCCAGTTCTCCCCCTGGCGTCCGGGGCTCCCTCCTCCAGGCCAATGGCGTGGCAATGTGCCCAGGATGTGCTCCATGGTTCCCGGGCATCTGGGGCTCCCTCCTCTGTGCCAACGGCGTGGCAGAGTGCCCGGGACGAGCTCCATGGGTCCCGGGCAGTACTCCCCCGGGCGTCTCTGCCGGTGACCAGATGGGCTATGCTGGGACAACACCTCTCCTCCGTCCGGGGGGCAGAATTTCCTAGCTATGTCTGCTAGAATGTGAGACCTTTGCTCCCTAGGGCAGTTGATGTACTGCTAGAATGTGAGACCTTTGCACCCTAGGGCAGTTGATGTACAGTACTGGCAAAAGATGGTCTATGCTGAAGAGACATGCAACATTGGGACATTTGCCTTGCTGGGACACAGATTGCAAACACTTCCTTAAGCAGTTTTAGAGAGTTGATGTGCAAATTAAACTTCACCTGGGAGGGTCTTCCCCCTTAGATACCTCCCAGATCTTGCTCCGCAATTGAGTTGCTGGCATCAGATTCAGTTACCACATCAGGGACTAGTGAGACTATGGTTTGCCTGTTCCAATATTCCATTTGGGCTAGCCACCAATGAAGTTCTTGACGCACCTCTGTAGAAAGTAGAATTACCCAGGCATGTGTAAGTCCCTTACATAGGGGAAGAATGTTTAGTCACTGGAGAGCTCTGTAGAGCAAGGGGCACGAAAAATGTCTTGGATATTAGTAGACCTGGTGCTGGTGAATGTGTCTTGACTGATTTTCACTGGTTGCATCGGAGACGAGTTGGGCCAATCAATTGATCTATATGAATTTTATGTATACAAATTTCAATTTCATAACTTGTTTACTTCTCTGGAGCCTCTCTGGACTTTTGGATTTAAATTTACTGGCTAGCAAAAATCAGTTATTGACACCTGGATGTCAGTTAAGTTGGCTACAGAAGTGGCGGGGCATGCTCATGACCCCACCCTGGTTCTGGTTTTGTTTCTGCTCCTACTCATGCATGTTACTTATTATGCATTGTGGGCTCTATTCCCTGTAATGTGAACTGTCAATTGTTTGCTCTCTGCTCCGTTGGATGCCTTAGATGTTGTTTGTTGTTGTCCTCCAGATTCTTGCTAATCCTCAGGACTGGTCCTCAATGCCACCAACAGGGTTTGGTATTGCTATGTAACAGTGAAATCCTTGGTCTCCTTTTGTGTGCCTGCGGGGAATAGGTGCGCAGTAGTAGTTCTACACAGGTCGTACCAAGTTTATAAGGCTAGCAGAGGAGGAGGCTTTGGGTCCTCACCAGCTTAAGAGACTTTGCAGCATTCTCTCCTGCTGCAGTGGAGTTGTGGCAATAAAACCTTGCGATATTCAGTGGTGGGAAGGCGGTGCTTGGTGTGGTTTGTGGCTTAATCTGGACTGAGGATCTAATTATGGATCGTAGAATTGAAGACTGAAGGCCCTCAGAACAATAGATTTATAGGTTTATAGATAGTAATTTCCCCACCCTCGCTCCACCGTGTTGCTCTGACATTTCAGCGCATGTGTACCTGTGGTGCAGTAATTAGGTACAGCAATAAGCACATCTGCCCAGCTTTTCTTCTGATATTGATCTTCACTACCAATCAAATTATTAGTTCCTATCACAAAATTGATATGGCAGTACGCAAGCTTCATGTGAAAGAGCAAGCCCAAAGATGATCATTAAGTCAAGTCAAGTCAAGTCAGAAATGTATATAGCGCGCTACATACCCAGAGGGTCTCAAGGCGCTTGAGGAAGGGATGGGAATTACTTGTTGAATATCCAGGTTTTAAGTTGCTTTCTGAATGTTAGGTGGTTCTGAGTGAGGCGTAGGTGAGTGGGGAGTGAGTTCCAGGTTTTAGCTGCGAGGTAGGAGAAGGATCTACCTCCCAGGGTGGTTTTCTTGATGCGAGGAATGGTAGCAAGGGCTTGGTTGGAAGATCGTAGCTGGCGAGGGGGGGTGTAGAAGGAAAGTCGTTTGTTGAGGCATTCGGGTCCAAGTTCGTAGAGTGCTTTGTGAGCGTGGGTTAGGAGGTGGAAGGTAATCCTCTTATTGACGGGGAGCCAGTGGAGGTTTTTCAGGTGGCTGGAGATATGGTCTTTGCGCGGGATGTCTAGTATGAGTCTGGCTGATGCGTTCTGGATGCGTTGGAGTTTTTTCTGGAGTTTTGCGGTGATACCGGTGTATAGGGTGTTTCCGTAGTCCAGGCGACTTGTGACCAGTGCATGGGTAACTGTTTTTCTGGTTTCGGTGGGGATCCAGCTAAATGTTTTTTTGAGCATGCAGAGGATGTTGAAGCATGAAGATGAGACTGCGTTGACTTGTCTGTTCATAGAGAGTGATGAGTCCAGGATGATGCCCAGGTTCCGTGCGTGGTCCGTCGGGATGGGTGCTTTTCCAAGGGCCTCTGGCCACCAAGAGTCGTCCCAGGCGGAGGGGGAGGTGCCTAAGATAAGGACTTCTGTTTTGTCTGAGTTCAGTTTCAGACGGCTGTGCTTCATCCACTCTGCTACTTCTTTTATACCTTCATGTAGGTTGGTTTTGGCGGTGTTGGGGTCTTTGGTGAGTGATAGGATCAGTTGGGTGTCATCTGTGTAGGAGATGATGTTGAGGTTGTGTTGGCGAGCGATGGTCGCGAGGGGGCTCATGTATACGTTGAAGAGGGTGGGGCTGAGTGAGGAACCTTGGGGTACGCCGCAGATGACTTCAGTGGCCTCGGACTTGAATGGTGGGAGGCGGACTCTCTGGGTTCTACCGGTGAGAAATGAGGTGATCCATTCCAGTGCTTTTCCTTGGATTCTGATGTTTTTGAGGCGCTGTAGAAGAGTTCTATGGCAGACTGTGTCAAAGGCTGCGGATAGGTCTAGGAGGATGAGGGCGACTGTGTCTCCATTGTCCAGTAGAGTTCGGATGTCGTCTGTTGCTGCGATGAGGGCGGTCTCCGTGCTGTGTTTGGCTCGGAAGCCGGACTGTGAGGAGTCGAGGGATTTGTTGCTTTCGAGGAAGGCGGCGAGCTGGTTATTGACGGCTTTCTCGATGACTTTGGCCGGGAATGGGAGGAGCGAGATGGGACGGTAGTTTTTGAGTTCGGTGGGGTCCGCTGTGGGTTTTTTCAGAAGGGCGCTGAGTTCGGCGTGTTTCCAGCTTTCCGGGAAGGTGGCGGAGTTGAGGGAGCAGTTGATGACGTTTCGGAGGTGTGGTGCTATGATGGAGTCTGCTTTGTTGAAGATGTGGTGAGGGCATGGATCTGTGGGGGATCCTGAGTGGATGGAGTTCATCAGGCGGATGGTGTCCTCAGTGGAGATTGGGTTCCAGTCGTTAAGGATGTTCGAGGGGGGTGAAGGTACGGCGGAAGATTGGGTGGGATGGTCTCCGGGTCGGTTGTCGAAGCTGTTGTGGATGTCTGCGATTTTGTTGTGGAAGAAGGAAGCTAGGGAGTCGCAGAGGGCTTGGGAAGGGGTGATGTCGTTGGAATTGGCTGATGGGTTGGTGAATTCTTTGACGATGTTGAATAGTTCCTTGCTGTTGTGGGCGTTGTTGTCTAGTCGGTCTTTGAATGCGGCTTTCTTGGCAGTCCGGATCAGTTGGTGGTGTATGCGGGTGGCGTTTTTGAAGGCGTCCCTGGTGCTGGTGTTTGGGTCTTTTTTCCAGGCCTTCTCGAGGGAGCGGCAGAGTTTCTTCGATTTCTTAAGATCATCGTTGAACCAGGAGGCGTTTTTGCTGCCAAGTTTGATTTGACGTTTTTTCGGCGGTGCTAGGATGTCGGCGCTGTTGGATAGCCATTGGGTGAGGTTAATCGCTGCTTGGTCGGGGTTTGAGGAGTGGGCAGGGGGGTTTTGAAGAAGCGATGAGGAGATCTGGTCAATGGTGATTTTGTTCCAGTTTCTTCGTAAAGTAGGTTGGGGTTGTTTGCGAGTGGTGGTTTTATTGTAGAAAAAGTGTACGCAGCTGTGGTCCGTCCACTGGAGGGTAGTGGTGTGACTGAAGGAGACATGTTTGCTTGAGGTAAAGATGGGGTCAAGTGTGTGACCTGCGATGTGGGTGGGCGTAGAGACAATTTGTTTGAGTCCGAGGTTGGCGAGATTGTCCCGAAGGGAGGTGGTGTTGCTGTCGTTGCTCTTTTCCAAGTGAAAGTTGAGGTCTCCTAGTAGGATGTATTCCTCGGAGGGGAGAGCGTGTGGGGTAATGAAGTCAGTGATAACGTCGCTGAATTTTGCACGGGGTCCTGGAGGCCTGTATAGGAGGGTGCCTCTGAGTGTGGTCTTGGGGTCGGTGTGGATCTGGAAGTGAAGGTGTTCGGCGCTGGTAAGGTTGACGTCTGAGCTGGTTGAGATGCGGATGGAGTTCTTATGGACGATAGCGATGCCTCCTCCTGTTTGGTCGATGGATCCTTACGGATGATCTTGTATCCTTCCGGGATGGCAATGGTGATGTCAGGGGCTGATGAGGCGTTCATCCATGTTTCTGTCAGGAAGGCGACGTCGGGGGAGATGGTGTCTAGTAGATGCCAAAGTTCGATGGTGTGTTTGTGGACTGAGCGGGTGTTGAGCAGGATGCATTTAAGGTGGTTGGATTCAGATATCTGATTTGTGTCCGTGGATGAGGAGTTGATGTTGCTGCCGTCGAACTTGCAGGATTTGCAGGAGAAGGGACCATGGGTGTGTCCAGGAGTGGCTTGGATGCAGTGGGGGAGGCGGCCGGGGTTAAGGGCTAGGAGGGTGGTGGCATCGTATGTAATGCGGGGGAGTTGGGTGGGGCGAGGACCAGGGGGTCTGGCGCTGTGCGCGGTCCAGGCGCGGACGGCGTAGACGGGCTTACCTTTGGCGCACCTTCGGCGCGGCCGTAGCGCGTGGACGCTGCGCGTGTGGACTTCCGACATAAATGGAGAGTGGAGGGGGCGGAGCGTGGGAGGGGCCGCTGGGAGGTGGGGTCGCGGTGGAGTGACGGTGTGGGAGGACGGCACTACAAACAAAATGGCAGCAACAGTAAACAAATGCTGCAAGGCAGGACGAGATCAGGCACAGGCAGTAATAAAAGTGGAGCGCTTATGGGGGAGGGTAAAGCGCTACGATATTTGGCAGTACTATAGGTAATGTGCACTAAGCAATCGAATTGAGCAGCCAGTAAGTCAAAGCAAGATTTACTCAGCAGTGACAAAGCCCAGCAGTGAGCAGAGCGCCGAATATTTCAGAGCTGTGAGGTGTACTCGGTGATCAGTAAAATACAAAGCGCTACAGATGGCCAGCAGTGCGATATCACCAAGCGCTACAAAAGCCCAGCAGTGCAAGCGATACAAATGTCCAGCAGTGCGATGTCACCAAGCGCTACAAAAGCCCAGCAGTGCACGCGCTACTAAAGCCCAGCAGTGCGATATCACCAAGCGCTACAAAAGCCCAGCAGTGCAAGCGATACAAATGTCCAGCAGTGCGATGTCACCAAGCGCTACAAAAGCCCAGCAGTGCAAGCGCTACTAAAGCCCAGCAGTGCGATGTCACCAAGCGCTACAAAAGCCCAGCAGTGCAAGCGCTACAAATGTCCAGCAGTGCGATAAATTTAGCAGAGGTTGTTGGAAGAAAGGAGTACTTAGCTAAGTTGAAGTGCTATCTAGATACAATGAAAGCTAGTTACTGTAAAAGTGCATCAATTACCACAGCAGTCGATTCAACAGCCACTGCAGCAGGTGGTCAGCAACAATATTTCTATCACACTATGCTCTAAGCCTAAATTTATAACTGATCTTTTTATCAATCAACCACGGAACGACCACTGACTGTTTTTAACTAAGTGATAGACCCTAGACCAGAGCCAAGAATGGTTTACAATGTAGAGGAAAACATTGCTCTGTTATTTTAATTCCTGAAATCACTGGCCAGGTTGTAGAATGGGGCTGTGGAGTATCAATGCTCAAAGATTCACATGGTCCACAGGCCATAACTGGAGGAAGTTCATTTTCCTACCTCGCCGCCAAGACCTGGAACTCCCTGTCCCTCTACCTCAGAAAATGTGCGTTGCTGACCAAATTCAATAAGGACCTCAAGACCTGACTATTCGAATGATCCTCCACAACCAGTAGGACCAGCAGCCCCCCCAAGTGCCTTGAGACACTCACAGGTGAGTAGTTCCGCTTTATAAACCCTGATTGATTGATTGATTCATTCATTTATTAAAGGAGAGAAAGCAATTTGTAGATGCACAGAGCGAGATTTATACTAACATCATCAAATTCTTATACCCCACCCTACAGCAAATATCTGCAATTAATGTGCACCTCTAGCACAGATCAATTGTAGTATACCATTTAGTGGAATTAAGAAAGACATCTTAATTGAAAACACTAATGATGAAGGGGCCAACTAACAAGCAGCAGCCATTAACTGGTTAAATAAAGCAAAAGCAACTGATGGGACTAGTATTAGTGCCAAATGGAAAGAAAAAGGTCAAAGGAAGAAGAAAAAAGGTGTACCACATACTCTTTGAAAAGCATATTTTCTGAATCACAAATATCTAGCCGACATTGTAAAAAGGGGCTACAACCCAAGTTGACCAAACCTTCACAAAGAGCAGAAAAGGCCCCCAAAATGCCAGTAAAGTCAGGACTACTAACAGTGAAGTAGAGAAAATACCAAACTAAAAAAGAAAGTAAAAAAAAGTCTACAAACATTGGCAATGCCAATAGGTCCAACTTATGAATGAAAGTGCCTTTTGTTCCACTGATCGCTTTTGGCACTTAATAAGTCATCATACATGCACTCTGTCACTCAGCTTTACACTCATGCATTCATTCATCCATCTACTGACACACACAAACTCAGCAACTAATGTTAGATAAATTAAAAGAATACAAATAGAAACAAGATAACATGTTGCCGTCAAAACAAGACGGGCATATACTTGCAATAATGAAGCTAAACATAGCAGCGGGTTTCTGTCTTGTGGAGAATTTGGCAAATAGTATGTAAACGTTTTCAAATTCCAACAAGGCCACCATGGTTATAACCAATATGTTACCCGTCACAGAATGATAAAAGCAATGCACTATGGACAACAACTGGGCAAAAAGAAGTGACCATGTGGGATGTGGTGCACTGCAGATTTAATGGGCAGCAAGTAAACGACCTGTTAGCACTTCATGGAGAGCTGTAATATCCTCTTAAGGAAAATTAAAATTAAAAGAGGACAAACAAAGAACTGAAAGGGAAGCTATAAAAAGGAGAACATTGAAAACTAAAGGACTGATTCACCAGCCCTGATAATGAAGCATACTCATTTTCATGTGGATGGACACATGTGGTCAGAAGATACTGTCATTCACAGAGCCAGTGAACCAGTGACTGGTGGACAGAACCATTACCCCATTTAGTTTGCTGTCATGGATTGAAGCAGCGTGTAATGACACTAAGATAGAACAATGGCAGAAGAGATCTGACCAAAAGGCCCATGTATCTATAAGAATATTTTTGGAAATGTGCCACTTCTGGAAGGTCACCCTGAAATTTTTGTCAATTCACTGAACCCTATTTTTTGTTGGCCAGAGAATTCCATGCACTTTACCCTTGCTAACCAGTGTAAAGTGCTTGCGCTTCTCCTTTCAGCGTGGTAAAATTGGTATACACCTGATTGTTTTATTTAATTTTCCTTCAAGTTCATGGTTTATTGGCTGCACCTTTGAGTCACCCTGGCTCAGTGCTGGGCGTGCAAGGCTAAGGTGGAGTTCCACGCCTCCACGTAGCACCTGGGATTCGTGCTCCTTGCTCCTCCCCCCATGAGGATGATGGCGGAAGGGGGCTGGCATCTCTGCAGCTCCTGCTCATCGCGTTTTGTGTGAATACGGTTAATCTTCTGAGACAGCGCAGCCTTGTTTTCAGGGCCAGTATCCGTGTTGGCGTTTGTGCCCTGGGTTCTTAAAATCTCTGGGACACTTCAATCTGAAGGAGGAAGGAAGCAACGCTACCTATGCTGCCTACGCGGACGGGGAAGCGCGGAGGAAAGCTAACGGAGGGAACGGAGGAAAAAAGAGTACCCTTATCCAGGGTGTTTCCTATTTCACCCCAAGGAGCGTATTTTTGGGTGCGGAAGAGAGGTGCCACACTCACGGTGGATTTTGAGAGGACTCTAAGAGGATTTACCGAGTTACTTGCACCTCACCCGTCAAGCTAAGGTCCGTTCTACTGTACGGCTGACTGCATGCTCTGGAGTGGAAACATTTTATCACGACTTCTCTGTTCTTACTGAGCACAAAGTAAAACCTTGTACTAATCGTGTGACAGGAGTGACGGTTGTGGCAACGGAGAGTTCCACCGTTCCAGTTCCCTGGATCCGTGCACCATTCATCATCGAAGAAAGGGACTTCAACACCCAGAATCCTTCATTTGCTGACCGGTAAGCCCCTTAGCGCTAATATCACCTTTGTGCTTAAGTGGTTAACCGACTAAAAGTAAAGGGCTCAAAGTAGTCCTATAATCTGTACAATTGCCGAGCACAGCATGGGTAAGCTCTTGAACGCGCAAAGCAAGGCCCGGGCCCGCCGACAGCAGGCCAGAGAAGCAGTGGCCGTTAAACTAGCGGATAAAGGGGACTCAGATGAGCTGGAGGAATTATCTACAGAATGTCCTGTTCAAACCAGCCATGGAGATATTTCTGGGAAAGCTGAAACTGGGAAATTCAATACTGGAGAGGCGCTGACTAACCAATCTACTTGTGATGATTTGAATGTAGAAAAAAAAGTCAAGCCGCCCGGGCTGCCCCAGCGTTCAAAGCAATTCCCGTTGTTTGATAAAAAAATCAATCATCCTTCCTCTCAGTAGCCTGATTTCGCCGACTCCTGTCTCCATAAGTCAGCTTCCAGATGTGTCTGATGCAACTGTGCCTCTAAACAATTCGAATTTAATTCTGGCGGCCAATACTATTTCTGCAAGTACCCCACCCTATGAAATAAAAAAGTCCAGCCTCAATGGGTCAAAAAATGGAAGAACCAGCGAGCACTTCGGCAATATATGCTGATGCAAAACTTGGAAACTTGGCGGACCCTTTTAGCCCTATTCTAGAGATGGACACTGAGACTGTGGGTGAAATGAAGATGTCCGTTAAGGATATGTTGAATTTAATTCTGGATGAGGTGATAGAGATAAGAGGTTCCAAAAAACTGAACTGGCTTCTATACATCAGAGGCTGGATAAAATTGAAGATCCAGTCTCTACTTTTCCTGCTTGTTTGCAAGAGGCTGAGGGGAGAATCTCTAGTCTGGAGGACCAAATGACGGAGGTCAAAAAGGAGGTTAAAGGCAGGTCCAAGACTATAAGGAGATTGGACGTAAAATTGGATGACCTGGAAAATTATAATCGAAGATCCAATCTTCGAATAGTGGGGGTTCCAGAAGGAATTGAGGGGTCTGATATGGTTCTTTGGGTCACCTCTTTTTTACAGCAGGGAGTGATTCCTGAGTTTAAAGGGGACTTAACGATTACTAGAGCTCATCGGGTTCCGGCTCAGCCACTTCCAAACTCTACTCTCTCCCGTACCATTCTGTTGAACTTTGCAGAAGTTAGTATTAAAGAACAAATCCTATCTAAGGCTATTAAACAAATACAGTTCGCAGTAAACGCAACGGTTAAATGTTGAATCTTCTCCGATATGTCCGCAGCTGCGGTACGTCGAAGAAAGGAGTTCGTTAAACTTCTCCACTCGTTCAAAGCTAAGGGTGCTCAAGCTATGATTGCTCAGCAGTCGAAGTTGAGAGTTTTGATTAAGGGCAAGTTTTATATGCTGTCTAATGTTGATGAAGCACAGGAATTGCTTAAGGAGATTTCTTATGGTTAGAAGGGCTGAATGACTCTATTACTTTAATTTTGAATATCGTCACCTTGTTTAAGAGATGCGGCTCTTCCTTTTTTTTTTCTCTGGTAGTATGGAGGGGAGGAGAAGTGAGGGGCATGACCCATGGGCTGAAAGGGTGTAATATCACGACACCTCAATGTTAGGGGATAGGGCTCTGTGGCTAGCGTGGGGGAGGGAAGTAAGAGTAGGAGTAGGGCCACAGGCTGGGGGGGGGGGGTGCTGGGGTTGGGTACACGGGTGGTGGGGGAAAAAAAGAATAAAAAATGAAGTCCTTGATATTACAATTTTTTTCTTGCTAAGCACAGGTGACAAGGATAGTTTTGGCAGATGCAAAACGTGGGTGTCCTTTGATTTGCTCATGAAAAAAAAGGTTGTTTTGTATATTTAAATGTCTACTAGAATTGGTTTGAAAATTGTTTCTTTCAATGTGAATGGCCTAAACAATAAGAAGAAAATGCTTGCTATAGAAACATGGATTATGACTGAGAACCCCGCAGTAATATTGTTACAGGAAATTCATATTCCAGTTTCAAAAGTTGAAGACTTTACTATGTTTAAAGCATGCGCTTCATATTGTGGCTTTTACTTATTCACAGAGTCACAGAGAGGCGTTGCACTCTTCTTAAATAAGAATCTATATGCTGAAATCATTCGAACAGAGGAGGGCGGCCAAGGTCGCTACATGAAAAAACAAAAACAGGCAAAGACCTTTAACTTTTGTTAGCTTATATGCCCCCCTAAATGATAACTCTGCTATCTATGAGGACCTGTTTCAGTCTTTATTAATGGTGGGAGGGGACATTGTTATCGGAGGCGATTTCAATATTCTCATGAACCTAAAACTAGATTCCACTACCTATTCAAAAAAGCAGTCTAAACCTAAGTCATTTAGATCTATCTCTAATAATATGAAGATACTTGATCTTTGTGATCCATGGCCTTTGCAGACCCCTCAAAAAAAGAGTTTACCTGCTGGTCGGGGAGGTTCAAGTCATCCTCTCGTATTGATTTTTTTCTTGCCTCTACAAAACTTAAATTTCTGTATCAGAAGACTTTGCATAATGGCTTCTCCGACCATGCAATGTTAGCTATCGAGTTCTCTCTGGGGGAGAATAAGAGAACTCTTAAACGATGGGTATTTAATAAGATATATTTGTCCGATGAATCATGGGTCACATCACTTAAATTAGAGATAAGAGAATACATTGTACTTAATATTGGTACTGCCCCTCTTCAAGTAGTTTGGGACTCCTTGAAGGCCTTTATTCGGGGGGTAGTGATAGGAAAAGATGCAATGGAACTGTCCATCGCTAGGAATACAAAGAACCTGCTGCAGCAAAAAATACAGGTTTTAACGGAACAAAGGTATCATAACCCCTCTGCTAGTGTGCAGAACCAATTAAATGCTGCTAAGCGGGAACTCAGCACGAACTATTACGCAAGGAGCGAGGACATTTTTTGTAGGCAATCACAACAAATGTATGAAGATAGCAATTTTACAGGAAATTTTTTTGCTTGGCAGGTCAGGGAACAAGCTGCCGCCAACTTGATTTATTCCTTAAAATCCCCAATCACTCACATGCAAACATCAGATTCTGGAGAGATAGGGTCAATAATGCTCTCCCACTATGAGAATATTTATAGTACGCACCATAATACAGATCATCAAAGGCTAAATGATTTTTTAGATAAATATCCTTTGCCGAACCTTTCCCAAGTAGACTCATTGACAATGATAAGCCCATTTTCCAGGGAAGAAATAGAGCTAGTGGTAATAAGTCTTCCCCATGGTAAGGCCTGTGTTCCGGATGGACTTCACGCAGAGTTTTTTGTGGTATTTTTTAGTTCTTTTTCTGAACTCTTCCTGTTATTATTAAACTCTATGCTGGATGGCGGCCCAATTCCAGACTCCTTTTGAGACGGAATGGTTGTGAGCTTTTTGAAGAAGGGGAAGGAAGCAAAGGACCCTAATTCTTATAGGCCAATCACATTATTAAATTCTGATTATAAAATTGCCACAAAACTACTTTCAATTCGTTTTAATAGTGTTTCCGCAGGCTTGATTCAATCCGATCAAAATGGATTTATTGCAGGTCGACAACTCATCTCTAACTCACATTATTTGATTGAAGCTTTAGATTACTTTGAGACCCGAGAGATTCCTGCTTTAGTTTTATTATTAGATGCGGAAAAAGCTTTTGATTTGGTGGTTTGGGAGACACTTTTTATTATTTTACAGCGTTTTGGGATTCCATCACAAATCACTAATTTAATTCAGAATTTATATAGGGGCGCAAAGGCTAATATTATCGTTAATGCAGCTGTGGTAGGCTTGATCTTAGTTCAGCGGGCATGAGGCAAGGATGCCCATTGTCACCTGTTCTTTTCGCTTTTTTTATTGAGTCACTAGCAGTTGCAATTCAGAATTGTGTGCATATTTCCCCTCCCGTTACCTCTATGGCCAAGATAAAATTATACGCAGATGACATCATGCTGACAATTGAACCCGAGATGCACTCCCAAACACAGGCTCTCCTAATCTTTGAAGAATTCGAGGCTTTGGGGGATACCGAATCAATAAAAAGAAAATGAAGATTATAGTTTGCGGTGGCATAGATCCAGAACTTCATCCTGATATACATAGCTGCATTAACAATAGACCTAAGAGATACTTGGTTTTTTTTTCTAGCTCAGTAAGAGATTTGTTTATATTGAATTTTGATCCCCTTATTCAAAAGGTTCGCAACATGTTTACACGCTGGAACGCATTACCATTATCCATCTTGGGTTGGGTGGCTCTAATTAAAATGTCAGTTCTTCCCTTATTCAATTTTCTGTTTTCCACCATCCCCTGTTTTTTGCCTGGCTCCTTTTTTTCAAAAGTTGACTCTTTATTTTCAGCCTTTGTTTGGGCAAAAAAGACACCCCGAATCACAATTAGTACACTCTACCCGGATACGGAGCAAGGAGGTCTTGCCTTACCAAATCTTAAAGATTATTACAACGCATACTTTGCAAAGTATCTGTCAAGATTTAAACAGCCAGTCTGTGGCCAGACATTATTTATAAATTTCTTTTTTGATTTAATTTGTCAAGAGATTAAGATTCCCCCCACTTCAGGTTCTTAAATCACCTAAATTTGTTCGCTATAAGGTCCTGATCTGCTTTTTAAAAAACGTGGTGCCATGCTCAAAATATATTCACTCTCCCTCTTTAATTTACCTACTCCCTTAAGCAGCGTTTTTTCCTTTATAGGGATTAAAAACGGGTCTGAAACAGTTGTAAATTGGGGACGAGCGGGGTTTTCAACGCTGATTAATTTTGTTAAAACTGGATCATGGATAACTCAGAATGAGATGGCAAGTTTAACTCCGGGAAACTTTTTGTTGATAGGTTCATATAATTTGATCTATAAATTCCTGGGGCAAATGGAACTAGTACAGCTTAGTCAATCAACTCAATTGACCAATGATCTCTTCTTGTATCCACGGTCTAAGAATCCCGGTGATTGGAGACGTTGCTTAGCGCAGAGTAGGAAGGGCGATCTAAGCTCTAAAGAAATTAGGAAATGGCAGAAACACGAAAATTGTGCGCTGACTCCTAACACTTGGAAGATTATAAATAAATTTAATTATCGTGTATTGAGAGGCGCCAACTGGCAAAGAATGGCATTTTTTAGTAAATGGCTCTTATATCGCACCCCAGCCGTCATTGCTACATGTTTTAGATGTAGACAACAAGGCCTGGCAAATTGGTCTCATATAATGGTCCACTGTCCCAAAATTAGGACATTCTGGGAGGGAATTTTTGTTTTGCTTCAAACTCATTTGAAGATTATGGTTCTCTGGAATGTTAAATTAATACTTTATGGGTTTGATCCAGAACTTAAATTGTCTAAACAGTTTGCAAAATTGGTTTATATTGTAATAGCAGTGGCCAGGTCATTGTTACTCCAGTACTGGAGGTCAGAGTCGGTTCCTACTGTAGATGAGTGGTATCAAAAAATTAAAAGAGTCAGGAAAAGTGAATATGTATATGCACAAAGGATTGGGGGGCTGAGAAAATTTTCAAAAAATTGGGAATCATATTTTGATTAGTTGATTAGGACTGTTAGTAGATCAAGAAAGTAACGTTTTCTGTTTGACGCTTGTTCTGGCAGATTTTCTCTGCGCTATGTAAGATTCTTTTGTTTAATGTGTATTATTCACTATGATGTATAATGTGGTCAAGCACTTCAATAAAATATTTAAAAAAATTAAAAAGTTCATGGTTTATTGTACCAAGTGGACTCAGGTCCTTACATTTAATGCTACGAGTAGACTGCAGCACTCATTGTGAGATCCACTGGAGGGGCCTTGTAAAGCATGGGTTCAGGCCAACCATTGTAGTCTGGCTGTGCAGTTGTAATATGCAAACTTGGTCTGTCATAATAACCTCCTTTAACATATCTAAACCCCCCTTTTCAATGTTTATAAGACCCCCCTAAGTAGGCCTTGTTGCCCATAAGGCATGCTGCATGATATTGAAATGTGTGACATGGAACAGGTACTGTTTCACATGTCCTTACAGGGAAAAAGGCCCACAAGCTATTTTTACTGCAGCAAGGCTGGCTGCTCTATTGAAAAACACGGTATTATATCAAATAATGCTAATTTAGTTTGGAACAAGAAAGACAAATACTTCAAGGACTTTTTAAAGGGTATTCAAAATTCAATTTAATGGCAAAATCAATTTTATTAATAACTTTTAAGGAAAAGGTATTTTTAGAAAGTTACTCTTTCATTGCCTGAGGTCACTGGAAGCTAATCTGCATTTTGCATACCCACTTCTGTCAGCCAGTAATTAACATTTAACTAGGTATGAACTTGCTCCCAGGACAGGGAAAGAAGGTCTTGGGTGCGGGGAGGTGTTGTGCCCTTGACAGGATGGCCTGTGGGCTGAGCCCAGTAACTTGATTAACTTGAAAGAAACCTACCCAGTCACAAGCAGATGTAGCTTACACCCAGACCCACTCCCTTCTTTTGTCCCCTTAATCAGACCATCCCCAATCATAGTAGGCCTCTAGTTGACATCACAGTTTACAATCTTGCTGCAGTGTCACGATTGCTGGGGTTTTATACATCACATTTGGGACATACTGCCAAGTGTGAAAGCTGGATGCCAAAACAAGTTTTGTGTATCCACTGTCTGGTTGCTGATGAACGCTGCTTCATTCTACCAGATGCCTGTCTCTGGGTTTCTTGTGGATACAGACTCTGCCTCAAACTGGATTTTGGTGTTAGATGTGGAAGAAAGCTATTATTACCATAGTACACTTCACAGACCCCGAGAGCCCAAGTTTTGTGTGGCTGAAGACTGCTGCCACCGTGAAAATGTCCAAAGTGGGTAGGGTTAGCCCTGGGAACCTTTCCCCCCCTGATTAGGGCATGCCTGAGGCACATTCCCACCCACTAGCTAGTGGCAGGCCTAAATGTGGAATCGCCAGACACCCACTTCTGTGCACCTCTGGGCCTGTGGATGAGTCAAAGAGGACTGTACTACTGCCTTCAACCTGAATAAAGCCCTGGAGGACTGGACCTTCTCTCTCTCTTGCACCCAGGACATAGAAGTGGACTCCAAGGGTCATAAGGCTTACCTCCTATTCAAGCTACAGGAATATAACAATATACAAGTTGCCTCTTCTACTAACACACCCTAACTAGGATTGTGATTATTATTTGAGGTGGGTACATACCCTCCTCAACTAATAATAACATTTCTTACATATTTATATTATATAGATACATCTATATGTTAACTAACAATTGTGTACTACAATATCCTAGCAGACAGCCAAGAAGAGATTCTAGCAAGAAGTATTACAGTCCAAATCTTCTCCCCAAGAGTTTGTCAGAGATGGTAAACGATAACAAAATCAATCCCTACAAAGGTAATCTGTGACATTCCATATAACAAAATACCCATCTGTAGGCATAAATACATATTGACTTTAATATAAGACTTTCACAATCAACTTGTTAGGCCTACTGCATTTATCATAACAGGTCGGATCAATGGCATTAGAAATATTTTTTCCTAGTGAACCAATTAGGCCTCTAGCAGCTATCATTGGCTTGTCACATAACCTACAGGGCTACGCAAACAAATGATGGATGGAATGCTGAATAAATCATACATTCACCCCCAGTCAAGAGAGCTTAGTTAAATCCATTGTTCTTTTGCTCACCATGCCACCCCAGTTTAGACCCAGCCATATGCAAATCAGTCTTGACCCTGTGCCTCATGGAACAGTCCAGACCGACTTGCCAAACGGGGTCCTCCCTGGACCGGAAACAAGCATCCTGGGACAGGTTTCTGGATATTACCCTTCATCAGCCAGGCTAGCTTGAATCCAGTGGCACAGTGAGCAAGGGACCCATGTCTGGGCATACCCATCCCACTTAGGGGGACAAGTGCTACGCAAACAAATGATGGACTGAATGATGAATAAATCATACATTCACCCCCAGTCAAGAGATTTGGGTTAAATCCTTCGTTCTTGTGCTCACCATGCCACCCCAGTTTAGACCCAGCCTATGTCCTGATAGTGAACAACTTTTAAAGTTGTTTTTCACTACTGCAAGGTCTATGTCTCCCATAGGATAACATTGGGATTACCTTATTACATTGGTGTAATTTCCAAATGGGAAGATATAGTTTGGAGACTCTGGAATGCAAATTAAAAAACCTGTTGTATGGTAATATTGGGCTTTAAATTACAGTTCTGAAAATGCCACTTTTAGAAAGCTGGCATTTTCTTGGCACCACTTGGTGCCTGCAGCCTGTCTCTGGTCACACGACTGGGTGTAAGTGGCAGTTGGGGTTAGTGTAATCCCCCTAGGCAGCCTGACACAATGGGAGCTTAGATGTGACTGAGTGGGCCATCACTAGCAGGATGGGAGGGAAAGCTGTCCCCAGCCTCCCACTTACTCCTGAATAGGCTGTGTCTGTTCCCCACACAAAGGACTGCATAGCCCCTGTAGTTAGTCTGAAGCAAGGACAGGGAAGGCAGGGCCTCTGTGCACTTCAAAGGCTTGCATCTAGAAGCATCTCCCAGTTCAAAGGCACTACTGTGTACACTTCTGGACCTGTGAATACTTTGTCAGGTAGGACTACTGTGCTGCTGAAGCACTGCCACTCTTGTTGGACTCCAGCTTTGCTGTGCTGATCTGCTGCCTGCTGTTCTCTCAAGAGAGGCAGGCAGGCCGCCTCTCTTGAATCCAGAGTGCCTCCTAAGGCAAATTGGGTGGCCTCCTGATCTAAAGCCTCAGGGACATAAGAGTCTTCCAAGCTCTTGCTCCTGGACTCTGCCATCTGTGAGTCTACCCTGCCAAGTGGTGTCACCCCTGTCCTGGACCCTTGGGAGTGGGCGTAAGGTGCTTACCCACAGAACCGATGCATCTGCTCTGCTGAGTGAAGTATCCCTGAGAAGAACTGATGCATCTCCTCGACTGAGCGGTGGATCCCCAGGCAGAAACAACAGAACGCGGCTGTTGAATGAAGTGGATCCATCGCTAAAGACTTGCAGCGTAGCCCCACAAGTCCTCAGAACCAATGCACTGCAGACAGTGCAGCGCATCAACAGCCCAGGTCCCCCATCTCTCTCTCTGATGACAGCCGTGACGCTGCACCTCGTGGTATCATGATTTATCAGTAGCGATAAATAACGGCTCAACTCTTAATACAGCCCTATCTCTGCTAAGAGAGCCTAACAAAGATTATGGTAGTCCATATATTCAAACCCTACGGTTTGCTCAGGTGTATCAACAGCACGAAAACCCTTGGCTACTATGGAAATCTGTGAAATTCTGTGTAAAAAACATACGTGCCTCCAGGCTTTAACACAGTAATTACAATCTACACTTAAAAGGCTACTGTCTTTAACAGCTGCTTTACACAATAAGAAGGTCAGGCCTACAAGTTTTGTCACAACGTTTCATATTTAGCACAGAAAACCTATTAAATCAGACATGACGTTTTTCAATGAACATATGAAGTTGGTACCCTTTTCCCTTGGCATTACACCATACCCAATACTCAATTTTCAAGTGCACATACATTGGCAACCACCCTGCATACTGTTATAAATTACGAATACGTAGGAAAATACAGCTTGCAAAGCAATATACAAATCCTCTCAACTGGGTCCAGTAAGACTTATCACAGTGGAAAAACCCACTGGGTTTGCAGAGTCGGTGGCCAATGCCAAAACCCTTGCCTACTAATGTAATCTGTAAGATTACATGTAACAAAATAACTGCCTTTAGTCTGTAACACAATATGATAACCCTCAACAGTTAAAGACTTACTTGCTTAAGCAAATGCTTTTCACAATGTATAAGCTAGACCAAAATCCTTTGTTATATTGTTTCAGAATAAGTAGACCAGACCTCTATGTTTCTTTACTTAGTTTTTTTATTCAACAAGCATTCGCATTTTGTTTCAGAGAGGGGAAATAAAACCTATTGACCATAATTATGCTATAATATTTGAGAACCTGGTTTATAAGGGTTGACTTTCAATGCTATGGTATTTGGCATGGTCTAATATCGTCTAGGTAAATGGAGTATGTTTTTTTTTTAATCCAAAAACCTTTATTGTACCTTCAGATTTACACAGCTGAAGGCCTACAACCCGTTGGGCTGGCCGCTATATCAATCCGTTAGCCATTCTGCAGCAGCACGAAGTCAACGTTAAAATATCAGTCCTTGTAAACATCAATATAACTGCATCGATGGAAAGGTACATTATATTCAGCATAATTCAAGACAGTAGTGGTTTTTGATTTTCTATTTTTACAAAAACAACAACAAAACAAAAGAAACTCTAGGAATCACAATGTGGTCGTATGTTGATCGGTATCGGTCGTATGTGACTATTTCGTAAAATGTTCCCCCTCAGTGCTCCCCCCGTTCCCTCTAGCACTACCTGAGATGTAAGTTAGTGCGTGTGCATATGCCCCGCTGAACTACATTCCTTGTGGCCTCCCCCCTTCGATCCTGTGTAATATCATAGAAAACCGGCAAGTCCCGTGGCCCATGGCGTTCACCCCGTCGCATTCTGTAAGTACTATTAATCCTCCTCCCCTTCCTCATCCGACACATCCTGGTCGTCCTCCAGCAAGGGATCACATATCTCCCCTCTGTACACATTCCACTTGGTCCAGATTTTGTTCCACTTCCCCGGACAGGCTCGACCAGAGTACGCCGCCCTTTCCGTTACCATCACCCTATCCATGTTCAGGCACCATTGTGTCTTGGTTGGCACCTCTGCCACCCCCCAGCGTTGTGCGATATCACGTTTTGCTACCATCAATCCCACCGTTACCCAAAGTTGACCATATCTAAAGAGATCAGTAGGTTCCCATACATTTAAGAGGCACCTCTTTGGTTCAGGCAACAATGAAACCTCCAGGGTCTGTGAGATTGTTCGTAGTATTTGTCTCCAGAACTCCTGCACCCGGGGACACTCCCATATGGTGTGAAAAAATGTGCCCTCCTCCCCGCACCCACGAAGGCAATAAGGGTGTTGTGTTCTGTGAATACGGTGTAGCATGGTCCTCGTGTAGTACACCCTATGCAACACTTTCAATTGTACCAGTCTCAGTCGTGCGGAGATGCCTACTTCCTTAGGCGACGCTATCGCCTCATTCCATTCATGTTCGTCCATTTCACAGGTGTCTCCCTCCCATTTCACCTTTAAAGAGGTTGTCGGGTCTGGCAAGTTGTTAAGTATTTTGCGGTATGTGAGTGACGTTGCACGTTCAATCATAAAGTCAGTGAGGAGGCGGTCTTCCAGCGGGGACGACTCTGGCAGATCTGTGTCCGGGGCAGAGCAGCGAGCAATGCATGTTGTATCTGAATGTACCTGTACAGCTCTCTTTCACTCAGGTCGTATAGCTCCCTTAATCTATCAAAAGGTACCACCCCTCCCCTCTCCCAGAGAGCTCCCACTGTGGATATCCCTATGGTGTCCCAGTGTGAGAACCCCCTGCTGTTCCTCATGTTACCCAGGGCTCGAGAGTCCCACAGTGGGGTAAGCTTGGTTTTTCTCCCTTTCCATCCCAGAGCTGCTGTCGCCGTATGCCATAGTGTCACCGTTAGTCTGGTGGGCCCCACCAATGTGCGCATTTTACGTAAGTCATATAATGGGGCCAGTAAACTGTTAGTGCCCAATTGTGCCCTGTCGGCCTGAAATGCTGGCTCGTTTTGTGGAGTGTGTAGCCACTGGTTGATGGGTTTAAGATGTGCCGCCCAATAATACAGTTTTAGATTAGGCAACGCGATTCCACCATCATACCATCCTCTATGCAATTTAGGTTGAGCGATGCGCGCCGGGAGGTTCCCCCACAGGAGATTGGACACCAGTGCCGCAACTTTCTGAAAAAATCTCGGGGCCACTGGATATGGTGTGTTTTCGAGTATGTACAAAAATCGGGGCAGGGCCATCATTTTATACAGTGCAGCCCTTCCTAATAGCGTTAGTGGTAGTCCCGACCAAAATTTAACATCCTGCTTGAGCCTTTCTAAGTGGGGCCCCAGATTTTTGTCCATAAACTCCGAGGGGTCACTAGTAACCTGGATACCTAAGTATTTAAATGACGAACCTGCTATCTGCAGAGGGCACTCTGCACTTAGAGCCGGGACCTGTCCCTTCAGAACATACAGTTCCGATTTGCTCCAGTTTAACTTATATCCAGATACCCTACCGTGACTATCGCAGAGATGCAATAGAGCCGGTACCCCGCTTTCAGGATTTGTTAGATATACTAGCATGTCATCAGCATAGAGTGACAGCCGGTCCTCCCAGCCCTCCGTCCAGCATATGCCCTGCAAGAGGGGCGAGGTCCGTATTAGAGTGGCAAGGGGTTCCAATGAGATCGCAAACAGTAATGGCGAGAGGGGGCATCCTTGTCTCGTGCCCCTCCCCAGTGGGAATGGTCGCGAAATATGTCCGTTTGCCACTACCTGAGCTACCGGGTCAGTGTACAACAGTCTAACCCATGCGATAAAGCGGGGGCCAAATCCCAAATGCGACAGTGCCTCAAATAAGTAGTTCCACTCTACAAGGTCAAATGCCATCTTGGCATCAAGGGCCAATATCACTGCTTGTGTTGTGATCGATTCTGCCCTAGCCAGTACCCCGTGCAACCTACGCAAGTTCAACGCCGTATTTCTGTGAGGCATAAATCCGGACTGGTCCGGGTGAATGAGGGACGGCAGATGTGGCAAGATCCTGGTCGCCAGGAGTTTGGCCAGAATTTTAGCTTCTGCATTAAGCAGCGAGATGGGGCGGTATGAGGAGCATTCTTCAGGCGGCTTCCCTGGCTTGAAGATGGCCACTATAGTCGCCATTCTCTGGTCCAGTGGAAGTTTGCCTTTCTCTAAACATTCCTTAAACATCACTAGTAGATGTTTGCTGAGGCTCTCAGGCGTCGCTTGATACCATTCTATAGGTATGCCGTTAGGACCCATCGCCTTACCCGGGTTCAATGCATTAATAGCCATTTGGATTTCGTCAGCGGTGATGTCCGCTTCCAACTCACTTGCCACCTCCGACGACAGCGTTCGGACCTCTATCGGCTCCAATGCTTCTCTGGCCATCTCAGGTGTAATTACGTGTTCAGGAGTGTAGACCCCTTCGAAGTGGGTCGCGAGCTGTTCAACTATCTGTTCAGGATTCGTGTGCACCCTCCCCAGATTATCCTTCACTCGTTGGATTCCCCTGGAGCTTCCTCCCCGTTTGTCAAGCCATGCCAGCATTCTTCCTGCCTTGTCGCTCACCTCGTAAATCCTATTCTGAGTGCCGGTTATTTGCCCCTTTACTTGGAAACGTAAGTGGTCATTGTATAACTGCTGTTGGATGTTAAGTGCGTGCAGGGTGTCCGGAGTGGGGTGTTGTTCATGTGTCGTTGTCAACTCCCTCAACTTTAATTCCAATTTGGCTAGTTCCTGAGTCTGTTCCCTTTTATAGCCCGTGATTGTATTTATGGCTTGTCGCCTTAAAACCGTCTTGTATGCCTCCCATACTACTTCGGAGGAGCGCACCGAATTCACATTCTCATTGAAATACTGTATCGTTGCTTTTTTGAGAGCCTTGCGAACCTGGGGAATCTTAAGATATGTAGCGTGTATGGGGTATATGCGTTTGCGTGACTTCTCCTGAGTGGAGATCGTAAGGGTGAGTGGGGAGTGGTCCGAGATACCTCGAGGATGAATTTCAACTTTGTCTATATGTTGGAGACCATCTCCCAGGGTCAGGAAGTGGTCGATCCTTGACATGCTTCCGTGCACAGCGGAGTGGAAGGTGTATTGCCTCGCATTGGGGTGGGTGTACCTCTAAACATCAGTGAGACCCATGGCTGTCAGGAACCGTTGAAGGCGGGGGGGTCCTCCCGCGGGAACCGGTGTTGGAAACCTGTCAAGTTGTGCATCTAATATAGCGTTGAAGTCCCCCCCAAGAATAACCTCCCCCTCGGGAAGAGTCAGTATAAAGTCTCCCAGTTGCGGGAGTTGTACCGAGTGAAGTGCCGGTGGGACATACACGGAGACTAAGTTGAGAAGCCTACCCTCCCACTGTCCCTGCAGGGCTGCGAAGCAACCTTGATCATCAGTCTTAGTTTGTAGTGGGATAAACCGTGAGGCTTTCTGAATGAGGATACCAGTCCCCCTGGATCCCGACGTGAAGTCCGAGTGGACCATCATCTTGTAGCCTCTTCTATCCATGGCCTTGTTTGCCCCTTCGTCAAATGTGTCTCCTGTAGTAGTGCAATGGTGGGTTTCTGTCTCTTAAGTGCGGTTAGTACCAATCCTCGTTTTACCTTGTCCCCCAGCCCTCTCACGTTCCAAGTCAGTAATCGTAGGGACGAGCCCTGTGACTCTGTGTCTACTCTCCCCCCTCCGGGAACTGGGTCACCAGCCATTTGGAATTATGGGGTCCATGTTATATCTGACATGGGTTGTGTCATGAGTGTTGGCTGCGTATCTGTTCAGTAAATTGCTGAGGGTCCCCATGGAGGAGCTAGACATGTGTTGCACATACCAACCTTTTGTCCAATCGTGTGGAAACATAGCATGTGTTGTTGACCTTACACGTGTATTCCCAACTGTGTTAAAACAAAACCCCCCCTTTCCCCCCCTCCCTGCATCCCTGCCTAACGGACTTCCAACTGCCCCCCCCCCCAACAGAGCAGAGTGCTTAACCCATCCCACAACCAGAGTACGTGCGTGTAGGGGGGAGAGCGTCTCCCCGAGCAGGCGGCATCCCTGCGTACTTCTGGGGTTAACCATGCCAGCGTCCATATGCAGCTGTAAACCGGTATGTCAATGATCAAAGACAGCAGTCATCATAGTTTTCAAGGTTCAGGTCATTCTTCTCCGCCGGCCCCTGTAAATCCACGAGATGGGGAGCTTTACGCTCCTCCCCGATCTGACGTTTGCGATCCTGCCCGGCTATCTTCCCTGCGTCCCTGGTTTGACCTATGCGTTCTCCGCGGCTGGTCCGTAGTGCGCCAACCCTCAAGCCAGTCCCTGGCCGCATCTGGGGAGTCGAAAAACCATACCTTTTTGTCCGCTACCACTCGCAGCCGGGCCGGAAAGAGCATCGAGTAGGGCAATTCTTTTTCTCTCAATGTCTTTTTCACCTCGAGAAACGTTCTTCTCTTCCTTGAGACCTCCGCCGTATAGTCTGGGAAAAAGGCTATCCTCGAGTTCTGAATTTGGATGGCAGGCGCAACTCTTGCCGCATGTAAGATGGCGTCACGATCCCTGAAGTTGAATAGCCTTGCTAGGATTGGCCTTGGGGGACCTCCTGTCTTAGGTTTACCCCCCGGCACCCTATGTGCCCTTTCCACCGAAAATAAATTTGAGAGTCCTTTAGGCTGGAGCCTGGTTTTGATCATTTCCTCCACGTAGAGGTCCATTGCTCCCGCATCTTCAGATTCCGGCACGCCTAAAATTCGGAGGTTGTTGCGTCGAGAGCGCCCTTCCTGATCTTCTAGCTTTTCTCTGAGTATTTTGTTGTCTGTTTGCAGTTTCTCCATTTCCGATTGTAGTTCGGACACATCCTCGACTAAGGATTTGGTCACCACCTCAACTTGTTTAACCCTCTCATTCATCTTCTGGAGGTCTGCACGTATCAGGGTGATCTCAGTAGCTGTAGCCCCCACCGTCGCCTGCACCTGGGCTAGCACCGCCAAAACGTCCTCCAGCGTGGCCTTCTTAGTCCCGTCGGTGTCCGTCATTTTCCCTGTGGGCTTGCGTTGTTCTTGGGGAGGAGTTTGCTTCTCATAGGCGAATTTGTCGAGCTTGGCCTGCGTGGTGCTGTGCCTGGGGCCTCTGTTCACCATGGTCCGCCACCGAAGAGCGTTTTGGTCCCCCACCGTGGCTCGGCACTCGGGCAAAGAGAGGGCTGACCACGTGCCCACCGGTTGCTGTCTGCGTGGTGGTCGCGATGTTTTTTCCGTAGTGCGTGAGGTCAGCTTCACCCAGTGGGTTCCTCGTCCCCTGAATCTTCCTTTAGTGGCAATGCGGGTTCGGGCAGTGTCCCGCGTGAGTGAGAAGCAATTTGGGGTGGCCCCCCGTCTCCCCCCCAGGTGCAAAGGACTCCACACTCTCTGTCCGTGTCACCGAACAGCGTCTCAGCTCAGGCAGCTGACCGAGCCTGTAAAAATGCACTGTGCTGTGAGCAGTTCATCCGGAGTTTAGTCTGCGTGATTGTGCTCTGCCCCGAGTTCCTTTGTGTCACGAACCCGGAGTCCGCTCTCCCTAATGCAGGCGTACTGCTTTTATTATGCCTGGCATCATTCGTGGCCCTTCAGTATGAGGGGGGGTCTCGATTCTCAGCTAGCACACGATATCTCCTGCACCGCGTCTTCTTGATGATGCACTCTTTAATGTTCCCGCAAATATATGCGGGTCGCCGTTCACTCACCCGAGGGTCATCCCCGACTGCAGCATGCCAAGTGCATTGATAACGCGGGGTCCGCTACCAAGCTTCAGGGTCTCAACCCACGATGTGCGTCTGGCGCCCAAGATGGCGGTCCAGCCCCCTCGAGCCGCGGCATCTGCCACGGTGCGTTCAGAGTTGCTCTCCCTGCAGCGCTCTCCACTACTGGTCATCACACAGTCCTCTGGGGCTCAGAAAAGTGTTTCGACCATTTACTGCCCGCTCCTCCGATGGACCGGCGCTTCCGGCCAGCCGCACCCGCCGAGACACCGCTTCCGGTCGGATGTAGTCCCTCCACTACCCCGCTGCCGCCGGGAGGACAGTAGGCCCTTCCTTTCTCCACGTCTTGCCGGCTGTTTTCGGGCCCCCGCTGTCTTGGAATTGCTCCGCTGGGCGCCGCACGGACCCCGGATCCGGTCCACCCCTTCAGGTACTGAAATTTATCGGAGGAATATTACGGATTTGTGAGGGACGCCGCCTTGTCACGGGTGCCTCCCTAAGCTGCGGCCGCCATCGTTGGCTGCTAGCCACGCCCCCAAAATGGAGTATGTTTTTGCCTAATTTCACCTTTCATTGTGTTTCTTTTTATATTTTTAAGAGGGAATACCAAAATAATATGGCTGATATATTTCTAATATATATTGTATACCGTACTTTTCAAGGGTTACCTTTTACTGATAAACCAACTGAGATTGCCTTTTCATCAATTGCGGAGTACAATAAGCCTCGCTGACTTTCAGTTACAATTCCACAAGCTTTCACTTCCTATTATTTGGGGGATACCAATTATGACCTTCCCCACTACCCTAAAGTTCTATTTAATTTGGTATATACTATTTTTCAAGGGTTGATATTTACCTATATAAAATATGAGATTTTCTTATATAGGCTAGTTGAATAGAGAACTTTGATGCCTTTCCTGTTGTTTTTTAACATATCTTTGTATGACAATACAAAATATAAAACATATATATTGTTATGATATCTTGTATCCCCTACTTTTCTAGTGTTACCTTTTAGTGATGCACCAAACAAAATTGCCTTTCATTTGGGAGGAGATTACAATATGTTTTTCTATTTTTTGTTCTGCTATTCCACAAGCTTGAACATCTTGCTTTTTGAGACGAGATGCCAAATATACTGGTTCATTTAATGCTGTAATATTTTGCATCCTCTAGTTTTCATAGGTTAATACTTACTGGTATATAACTTGATATAATATTTTATTGCTAGGGGAAGAGTTTTCTGCCTAACCTCAACCTTCCTTGTGTTTTCCCATTTGTTTTGGTGTTGCAATACAAAATATAATGGCTGATTTATTGCTCTAATATATCATATCCCTTATGTTGTTATTTTGGGGGGTCCTCAATAAAGTAACTCACATAGAATCAGTTGAAATGAAGGTGATGCAGCTAGACTTGAGAATGGTATAGTTATCAATCTGGGAGTGCTGTTGAATTTCTTCTGGTCCTGGAGAATGGGACTCTTGTTTGGTAAGTGACATCCACCCAAAGGGCCAAATCACGAAAAATGCCTCAAATCCTCACATTTCTTAGGCTGACATGCAGAAAGATTTTGAGCAGTCTGTGCAACCCGGTTTCACTCTGCAGCCCAATTACAAATGCCAAGAACATGAGTTTTAGAATTGTTGATGGCTATTGGCTGAATGGCTGGATGTCTGCCTTGGAGGGCACTCTGGTTTGTGCATCGATTTATTAAGACCTTCTACGCGCTCATGTAATGTCACTAACTTTGAATAGAGGGGAGATAGCAGTGTCTGTTGTGATGTCCCTTTTTATTCTGCTTCGGCTGCACTTTATGTTGCATGATCTGTTTTCTGTGTATGTCTAAGCCATGGTATGCCATAGTGCAGGGTTAGGAGGAAGGCCAGCCTGCAGTGTTGTTGGATACTCTAACAGCTATCAGCGTGCTTACACTCACTACATTGGGTCAGCACAGACACTACATACCTGGGGATTCTGTGACATTTTGCACTGTTTTTCTCCGAACAAACACGATGCAGGCGCCTGGCGCCTGCTATGAGTAGCTGATGTATTGTACAATCCTGCACCTGTCACTAAACAGTGATGCAATCGACCACCTGCATGCATCAAGGGTCCAATTAAAAGAATACAAAGTCCTGCATCTGTCATTAGCAATAAACAAACTGTGCCTATGAATCTTTTTATGGCTTCACAAACGTATATCACTCGGGAGAATATAAACATTAATTAATTTAGCTGAAACAGATTAGACACCTTCCTGAAAGTTTCATTGAGTTAAACTGAGAAATATAACAAACCCCAACTTATTAGAAAGTATTATTGTGTCCAAATAGAAACTTCAAACAAACCCGTTCCAATACTGTTGTATACTATACGTCTTAGGATGCAGAGATGAGTCCAGTCATAAACTCCCAATTGCCTTGTGACTGTGTATCCGATGGAACTAGTTTGTTCTCCTAGTTAATTCCGGCGTCTATGGTTCAAGGGCACAGCTAGTGTGCTGGTGGCACGAGGGTGGAGGCACTTTCCTTGTCTGGCTGGCATACTATGGCAGTCTGCTGAGACCTGGAGGGATAAGGCTGGAATGTGAGAGACATAACTATTATCTGCCACCTTGCATACCTTTAACCCCGAGATACACACGCTGCTGTTAGATTGGATACATTTTCTGCTCTATTTGGAGGGAGAGTATCACAGGGTTCATGGGTGCATCCCAGGTTCAAAGTCAAATAATGTTGCCCTTTGGAATCACGTATGTTGCAATCAAGAAACGGTGCCTTGGCCATCTCACATGGTTTATTATAGCCGATGGAGCAGTGTCATTTTGAGTAGGAGTGCAACATAACTAGTCAGCACTCAAAAATTATTTTGTGGGATTAACATTACTAAAAAGGAAGATGGGGGTCCCGCATATATGAAATGCTTCACACAAATCAGATACAGTTTATGAAACATGCGTTTAAAATGTGGCCAATGAAGAAGATTCATGTGCAGATTAATTAATACGGTAGAGGAAAATGATATACATGACATATCGTTAGACAGTCAGTGCTTAATTTGTAAAATATTAAGTGCCAGGGCTCTGACCAGGAAGCAACTGCAGTTTGCACCACCTATTGCACTTGTCATTGCTTCCAAAGCAACTACTAACCATCTCTCTCACATGTAAATGCAACAGTTCAGATTATTCCAAATCCCCAAAGCTAAAGGAATGGCTGAGGAGGCAGGTAGTAGCAATTTTAATACATATTGTATTTCTAAACTACCATTGTTCTGCTCATCTGTAAATTAGATGAGCAGCGCCACCATGTGGTAGACTGTTCTTAGTATGGTGTTGACGATTAGGTGATGGTGCTGAGCACCGTAAACCAATTAAGTGCCGGTGCTTAGCACCAGAAAGCCCCAGCTCAAATTAAGCACTGGTTAGACTAATGAAACAAGATGTGCAAACAAATTTTTAGAAGATTCATGTGTAACACGACATTATATTAATTTGAGTGAATAGTATTTTGCATTATTCATGTGTTAAGAGATTTCATTTGTGATGCATCTACATTTGTGCACGTATTAGTAACCCAATGCACTTGCTAAATTGACTTTACTTTTGAGGCCTAACATATAATTTCAGTTCAATCTCATGCGTCATTTCATTTTAGCCTAACATTCAGCAGCTGTTCTTCCATACTTACCATGGAAGCTCTTTTTAAATGTGCACTGTGCCACTGGCAATGCCTGTCCCTCTTCATCCGCACAGAGAGAGAAAGAGACAGCCTCCTCCTCCCACCCCCACCCTGCCTTACGTGCATACACTGCAGCATGACCAGAAGCCCTAGTAACCTGACTATACCGGGTCTCTGAGCCAATCTAGGCACTGCTTCTGCAATTAAATAGCCGGATAGCAAAGCCAGAATTGGCCCTGGCAGGCAATCTCACCGTTCATTGTTGAGATGGAGGCCGCGGCTTTGAGTTGCCCCTGGCTCAATAATGTGCAGGTGAAAAGGGCTCAAGTGCGCATGTTGGGTTGGCCCGAGAAAGGCTGCAGTCCAACCTGACATGCGCACTTGGGCCCAAGTGCCCTGATGAGTCGAGTACTGTCTGTCAACATTTATAAGCCCGACCCCCTCAGGCCTGCATGTGATGCACTCCAGGAAGGTATGTATTACTCAGTAATGAAGAGACCCAGATGTAGTAAGGACTCTTAACTGAGCAGACGGTGGTATGGTCGGCCACTCCTCTGGGCTAGTGAATGGTCAAAAAGTGTTGTGACTGGGGAAGTGCAGTGCTAAAAAATGTGAAAAAGTAATGATAATAGTGTGTGTAACTAAAATTGGATGAGGGAGCACAGAACAGACTTTATTCGGATGGTGCTCACTCCGCCAATGTTAAAAAATTGTTAGAGAAAATATACTGTCTAGAGGTGGAACTGGGTCGACATGTTTCAGCAACCAAGGGACACAATTGTCCTGATGAAAGCAAGGACAATTTTGTCCCTTGGTTGCTGAAACATGTTGACCCAGTTCCACCTCTAGACAGTATATTTTCTCTAACTGTCTTTAAAAATTTTTTAACATTGGCGGAGTGAGCACTTTGGTAAAGCTCCATTTTAAAATGGCTAGAAACATAAAATCCATTTTAAGATGGACAGCAAGCATGAACACAATAGCTGTATGACCAACCCCTTTCTAGCAGATGCCTAATGCATTACACTCCTCTGGCTTGCCCCTGCTGTTGGATACTTGGCTTGTGTTTTACTCCACGCCTGACAACTTGGCTCTAGTTCCACATACTCCATCTGTGCTCTACCCTTACCAGGTCTTCCCCACTATTGTCAGCTCATCTCCAGTCCTGCCAGTTGGGACACAGCCCCGTGGAGGTTTCTTGTGCCTTTGAGTTTATTCCTCCTCACGCTGTTACGCAATACTTTCAAAAGGGCAACTTCTCTGTTACTCCTGTTATACCCAAGTCTGACTGTGTGGTTTCAAGAATAAGACACGTTTTCCTCTAAGAAAGAAGCAAGGACCAATTTCTAGGGCCAGACCTTGACACGTGAAAATATAGTTATTTTGTTATGGTTTGTTTTAAGTCCCTCTTCCTTTGATGTTTGACTGCTCTTCTTTCAATTCTAGCTCCTCATACAAAAGAGGTTAAACAGGTATCACCATTCCTGTACAGTGTACACTTTCCTTCCCACTTCCCATTAAGTCTGCCTGATATGTGGAGGGGGTGGGGTGGGGGGGGGGGGGGGCACTAGAGAGTCCACAGCAAGATGGCCACACCTTAGTGCAGCTCTGACGACCGGGAGTTCTAATCTTCCCAGAATCCGCCCATCCAGCAACATGGTTCCTGAATGTTGGGGGACGTGCACAGGGAGAGTGGAGGAGATTAGTACATACATGCCAACCCTCCCGAATCAGGCAGGAAACTTCTGATTTCAAGGTTAGTCTCCCGCCTCCCGATTCTTGCATAGAAAGACTCGGGAGCATATTATCAAGACAGGAGATAATTATCGCCGCTTTATCAACAGAAAACTGCAGATAAAGCGGCGATAATGGGCTTGATAATATGCTCTATGGAATTCCAATCGAAGCCCATGTTATATGTCTTCACATCTAACATGAGCTTCGATTGGAATTCCATAGAGCATATTATCAAGCCCATTATCACCGCTTTATCAGCAGTTTTCTCCCGATAAAGCAGCGATAATTTTATCTCCTGGCTTGATAATATGCCCCACGATTCTTTGGCCGAGTACTACTGCCATGGCCTGGTTTGCGCGACTCGGAGTATGCACTGCCAGTAACCTGCTCCTGCAGGCGAGTGCGCATTTGTCACGCTCTCTCTGCCTGCCATAGCGCTTTCCCCGTGGTCCTTCCTGACAGGTGAGCAAAAACGTATATTTGCTTTTCTCATATCCGATCCTGTAGCAGCAGACTTCAAAGTCCCCTACATGCCAATAGACCCGATTCAGGCATCAATAGAAGTCAATGGGAGAAACACATTCTTCCAATTATTATTTTTAAATCTCCCTCTTTACTCTTCTAAACTGTTGGCATGTATGTTAATACACCCTGAAAATCGAGCCCTGGGGCTGTACCTGGAGCGAGAAGCGACCCGCAACAGGTTTGCCGCCTGAGAAGAGCGGCACGCATAGGCTTGAGACGGCAGGTCGCAATATTAGGGCATTTACTGGTGCCCAACGTGGCAGTCTGCTGGTGAAACAGTGACTGCTGGGGACCTACAGCGGTGAGAAGACAGGGCAGCTGCAGCAATGGTGCCCGCAACGTCGTGAAAAGCCTGAATAAGCGGGTCTGGAGAACGCAAATGGGGAGGCGCAGCAGGAGCGCCAATGCTGGAGTTACTTGGTGCGGTGGTGGACCTGTTTCCCCAAAGTGACTGTAGGGCCATCTGATGTGAACCTGCCGAGAGCCTGGAGGCGGCCGCATGTGACCAGTTCAGCGATTAAGAGGCCACAAATTGAAGGCGAGAGTGCGGGCCTGATAGACAGTGTGGTTATACAGGCCGCAAAGAAATTCATTTAAGGCGATATCTCAATATCACACTCTCTGTGTCCCAGCGCACAACGAACTTTGGGACCACTACTGCAGCTCAAGGTCTAGATTGGACATCCTGTGTTTACGGGGCCCACATCCTTGGACACTGACATTGTAATAGACACTGCTGTGGGGCCTCGCACTGCACCCTGTGCCTGCCTGCTCTGCTCTGTTTCTTGAATGACGATGGAGAGCAGGGGGGACACAAAGGCCATAAGTCAGTTAGTAGCAGAAGACCTTTAAACAGTGCGCGCTCGGTAGCTCAGCGCTGGTCTCTTGCATTGCACTTTATACATGCTGCTGTGGCTTGGGAGTATACGAAAGTTGATGGATGGAATGCTTGAATTAATCTCAACCACTGGTAATTACTCTGGGCCGCATCCTAGTCCATTGTTCTATCGCCCCGACATTGGATGCTTGGTCTTCTGGTTTCCCCCGCAACCTCAACATTAAAATAGACCTCAGAGTGGGTCTTCACGCTGACCCCTGTGCCTGCCCACTTTACAGTGCTCATTGGCTGTACAGTTTTGCAGGTAGCGTGGACATGCAGATAATGAGACAGGTGGTAGAGGGGGAACATTGGCTATCACATGCTCTGTGGACTAAAGGTTATCCCTTGCTATAAGCTCTGTGCACACCGATATACCTCGAGACCTGCATTTAGGGGTCTAGCCATACGGGGCACCCCTCCTGGATACTGAAACAGGGAATGATCTATGACCCTGCAGAGACCTCTGTGCCTGCCCAGTCTGCTACACTGCTTGGCTGCGAACCACTAAGTGCCGTGAATCCTAGCACACAGAGGCGGTAGCCAGAAGCCCCTGTTTCGCATTGGATTGGGCCAAGATGCAGATATGGGGAAAACAGACCGTAGCCAGATGCGCCCCACCTTTCAAACCAGGTTCACTGATAGGCCCCCATAGGATGCACTATTTGACCAAGAGCAAGCAATGGTGCCTCAGGGTATAACCACACTAGAGACGGTGCTGCTGGCCATGCAGCAGAGTCTACAGCCCATTGATGGGAAAATTGATTTGTTAAATGTTCGCATTGACCACGTCAAGGAAACTAGACAAGCAGATGGCACGAATCACAGCAGCAGAGCAGCGCATATCTACTACAGAGGATAATCTACAATCAGTGAGAATGAAATGTTTGAACCTGGAACAGTCATACAGGCCAAGAACAAGAACTTAGAAGTGTGCTTACGCTGCAATAATCTACGCATCACTGGCATTCTGGAATTCACTAACACTGGCAAAATGGAGCAATATCTGGTGACTTTGCTAACCACACTCTTTGGTTCTGAAAATTTGTCGCACCTGCTGGTACTGTAGAGAGTACACCAGTCCCTCATGGTACGACCTTCCCCTGTGTGATGCCCATGCTCTCGATAATAGTAAAACTACGTAACTATAGTGACCGGGATGGTACTCAGGCTGGCGCACAACAAGAAGGATCTCGTATAACAGGTCAACCATGTAGCCTTTTTTCCAGATTTCATAGCAAAGGTATGATAAAAAAATAAATACCATTTACAGTTGCTCATCCCTAAATGAATGAGCAAGGCCTATATGTGATGGCACAGGGTACTTCAAGCAGCACCCCTGTAACCCTGGTGAATACATATTGGCCTAACATAGATAACCCCAACTTTTATAAGACAATTTGGTGCCAAATACAGACTTTTCCACCAACTGCCATCATACGTATTCGGATCTCACACTTGACCGATCAGCCATGATGGACTGACAGTGCAATTATACGGGTGGGAATGGAGAAATATGTGGTTGTGGGACTTTGGAGACTCCGTAATCCCTCCTGACAGGAGGGCCCATTCACATCATCTGTACATGGGTCATGGTCTTGTCTAGATTATTGGTTAGAAACTCGGAACGTTTGTGCTTGGACGACTGATGTCACACACCTGCCCAGGACTTTGTCCGACTATGCACCTGTGAAACTTGTGATTTTTAATTCCCACTCATGCCCAACACAATTCAAATGGAAGTTCCAGGTGTCCCGGACCCATGTTCCCAGAGGGGCAACGCTCAGCTATTATCAAGCACTTTGATAAGAATGTTGGCTCTGTGGATGGAATAGTTATGTTGTGGGAAGAATTCAAGTTTACAATCAGGGGAATTTGCATTAGCACACAGGCAAGTGTCTTAACCCCTTCGAAGCTAATGACGAGCTGGGCTCGTCATGGCGCTTACCTGCCGTGCGCGGATGACAAGGCCAGCTCGTCATGAAATAAAGTAATAAAGCAATTCCCAGCACAGGACGGGAAAACGCCTAGCAGCCATGTGGTTAAAATCAATACGCACACAATTGCAAAATATAGCAAACACACTAAGATCCTTAGAGAGTGATTATGAAAACAATCCGTGCCCACCACCCTTTCTGCAATTCGGGAGCAAATTAACCTTTTTATTGATATGACATCTAAAGAACTATTATATTTATCTAAACACCACATAGCGAGAACGTATGGGGAGGTAGGTTGCTCGGCACGCAGTCTGGCAGCCAATCTGAGGGTGCCCTGGGCACATACACACATTGTGAAGGTCAACACCCCTGAGGGTACAGAACATTACGACCCGCCCTCCATAATGACTAGCTTCATGGACTTCTACACTCGCCTACACAATACCTGGCACTCCTCGTTGGCCGATCATGTAGCAGAATACCTAGAGGATGTGGCCCTGGCGTGGTTATCCATTGGCCAGCAAAGAGTATTTGGTAGAGCCTATTACGATTGACAAGATCAAAGACACCATACACTCTCTCTCCAACGGTAAAGCTCCAGGTATGGATGGTCTGATCGGTGAATTCTACAAGGAATTTGTTCACATTCTGGTACCACACAATATATATAAAAACGCTTACACTAAACTGTCCTCCCCCCTCTTTAAGGGAAGCCTTAATTAGTGCACTATTGAAACCTGCAGAGCGCCAGAGTACAGTCTTTAATTAATACTGATGCAAAGATCCTAGCTAAGATACTAGCGAACAGGATGCAGCCACTACTTCCAAGTCTAGTGTTGACATATGAATCAGGCGTCATACCGGCTTGCTTTAACACGCATAATCTGTGCATCCTTTTTGCATTATTATCCATTGCTAAAGCCACTGGCAGTTCGACTGGGCGCTTCCTGCACAAAAACAATCCTGGCTGTAATGCAGGTACCCTTGCACCATACTGCAGCGGTGCTTGCATTGGTGCGCAACAGCCACAAGTGCGCCAATCGCAAAGGTAGAGTAGAAATGCACCATATCTTAGTAGATATGGCGCATATCTGGCCTCTCCATTCGACGCACAAGTTGTCTTGCTTCATTGCACCAAATATTAGTGAATCTGACTCCCGCCCTCCAACCCCCCTTCCCCCCCCCCCCCCCCCCCCCCCACCCCACCCTCCTCCACGCCCGATTCAGACATTTTCCCTTGCAGGTAAGCGAAAATGCAAGCTGATGTCTTTAAATGCAATGTTTTCATCATTGTGGTCCTACCTGCAGTATGCCCCAACCCCTAACAAAAGAATGTGATCAGAACCAACTAATATTAATCAGTTTTTGTCACACTCAACATGTCAACTATTTTATACAATGTACATTTTGAGTAGTTTATGTGTAAAAATGCATTTCAAATATATTTTCAATCATATGCGAAGCTCCTTGACAGTCGTAGAAGCTGTGTTAGTACTCAGGCCTCTGGTTCAGAGTTAGCAGCCATGAAAGGTAAGAGTTATATTTGCACTTTATTGGTTAAAGTAAGTACCAGTAATACAATGTCACACTATGCTTTGAGATCTGTTCTACTTTTCTACAATGGAAAGGCTTTGTTCAGGTACATCCTTTCAGAGCTGAAACCTCTCAGCTCTAGTTTGATGTTCTGTCTGGGGGAAGTGAGGTCAGCAGCGGCTCCTGCAAAATTGGGAAAGAAAATTAAAGTTAAAGAACAATTTTTGTTGTTAATGCACACTTTGTCACAGTCTTAAAATGTAGGCGCCAATTTAGATACTACATTAAATGCATCGGTGTATTATTAGTCAACATTTTTCCGGTAGTGGGTTTGCATAAATATCCTATGCTTTCAGTAATTACTTTTACGTAGAGTACTATTTAATGTAAATGTAAATGTATAGACTTCAATTTCATCCTCAACTTCAGCAGTACCAAAAACTGATTAAAGTGTAATATTGTATGTCTATAGTGCTCTTTCCAATTCACTGTGACACAGAGGCCCTGAAATGATATTTTGTGTTTTTTATTTTCCTCTTTTTCACCAACTTGTAAGATTGAAAGGGAAAAAAAAGATCTGGTAAGTTTCGACAAAAAAGCGCTAAGGTATGCAATTGGGGCATAACAGAAACAAGGTTGCCCTTTAACTAGAAAAGAAAAGAGGAAGGAGCATAGAACATTTAGTAACATTGAAATGACTATGCAAAGTAACACTGAAATATAGATTAAATGGAACATTATTACCAACCAGAATGGATCAAAATGGAGTATGGAGTGATCACCCGTGTATCATCTGCATGCAGTTATAAGGGGAAAATTTAGAATGTTGTCAAACCACTTAAGAGTTACTTGGAGAGAGAATGCGACTGTGGGTGAATGTGCTTACACAAATAACTAGCACTGGCAAAGCCAATAGGCCCATATGACGCTACAGAGCTATTAGCTTTACTAATGCCTATTTCCTTTGGTATTGGTCGATTTAACTTTATCATTCCAAGATGGCTGGCACATTTGTAAACAATGCGTCAGCCACCTTAAAAGGGTAAAGAATGACGCATGTGTACAGGCACTGGAAGCCATCTTGGAAAGGTTTTTCTTACACTTCACGCAAAAGCATTCAAAGATGGCAGGCGATGAATGCGTACCCGATCATACTCATAGGCTGCCTTCTTAAAATGCTTTTTGTCAAAGTCAATCTCAGCAGGTCTATTCAGCATTTCATCTTTCTGAGGTCAATAAAATGAGTTGGATATCAACAAATACCGATTATTCAGTATCAAGATGCCACAAGCAGTGAACATTTGGTTTTTAATTGTATTTATTGAATTTTGCAATGTTTGATATCAACAGCACAGAATTAGTAGTCATCATTGCATAAACATGCAATAGTGGAGAGATAGAAGGACAAGATGGGAAGAGAAAGGGGAGAAGGAAGAGGGGAAAGGAAAAACAACCAGTAACAATGCCACTAAGTCCTCCCACACTTAGCATTAGGGAGCGGGACTACAGCACCCAAACAATAGGATTCTCACGACAACAGCACCATTCAGTAAAGTCAGAAGACAATGCATCAGTGAGAGGAGAAAATGGTGATCAGACATGCAACTATGAGGGATCCCCAGAGTTGCTCCTGCTTTCAGTCAGTTCCTCATTTAGCCGAAGGTAAGCAGTCAAGGGAGCCCATATGTACCTAGGGTGAGAGCGAGCAGGATCAATTCCCGAAACGCATCTAGCATCTCCGGGCAAAGCGCTGCATCATGCAGCCGAAGACGGCTGTAATGCCAGAAACCGGTCCCCGGGAGCTTGTTTCCTTCCCAGTGTAAGAATTGGCTTTTGTAGTTTGGTTTGCCCTGTTCCCATCATGCACTGGGACAGGAACAGACTAATTTGCATACAGCCAGGTTCTGAAACTGGGATGGTGCAGTGAGCTAAAAAACGGTGTTGGATCTAGCCCTGATCTCTTGACTGGGTGAGAGCTTTCTGCTTAATTCAGAGACTCTGTCCCTCACCACCCCTTGTTGTAAATATGCATCATGCAACCAGGCACTCCTGATGGGGGCTCTTCATCTATCCCGGTGCATTCACACCATACGCTTCACTAACAATAGCAGAATTGCAGTCAGTCGACGGGCTTCGGAGGGAACCTCCTTATCATAGCCAAGGTGGGCTACAAGGGGTGTGTGATCAGGAGAGGGGCAATGCTTCTAAGCACTTCTGCCCAAAAGATGAGACTCTCTGTACAATTCCATGGCAGGTGAAGAAAGTCAGCACATGGTGTAGCGTAGGCAGTGTGAATCTTCTGTAAGGTCCATTTGATGCAATCGTGCAGGTGTGTGATAAATTCTATGTAGGAACTTGAAATGGATCAGGCGACGGAAACCCGGATGGGTACTGTGCGCTGCATGCCAGCACAGATATGTGTAATCAGTCTACGGGGTGAGGGATTGTTCAGCATCTCCTCAAGCACCAGGAGCAAGGTGGGAGTGGGAAATGTAGAATGAAGCTGCCATCTGGGTATGCCACCCCAAAGGATGTGAGATGATTGGGAGACTTCAGACAGTTCAGATAATAGCTGCTAAGCAAGCCCTAATGAGATCACGTTGATCATCAGCCTCCATGGCTCTTGAAGAGCTTAATTGGCTCCCAGTGCTACAGAGGATACAATTCAAATCGCTCTGCATTGTATTTAAAGCTCTACATGATATCAGGTCCAAGCCATTGCAGAGCAAATTCGAAAGGTATGTTCATACAAAAAGCCTTCGATCATCTTCAGCTAAGTTGATAAAAGTGCCTAGGTTTAAAAGAGCAAAAATGGGAGGAAGAGCCTTTAGCACTGCAGCCGCTCGACTCTGGAATGAACTCCTGACTAGTCTTAGACAGATAGAAGATCTTTTGGAGTTTAGAAAGAAATTTTAGACTTGGCTCTATCCCAAAAGTGTAATCTAGATCGTCATCGTTTTTAGTGAGTGCTATCCTCACTGTAACCTATGTGCATAGTAGGGCTAGTGTATATCTTCGCCAGGAACCCTTGGGGTGATAGTGAGGTTTATAAGTTCGAATATCATTAACATTAACAGCTGCAGCCTGCAAAGCTGCGATCCCACTCCGGTCTCCGAGGCCATAGGAAGTAGTTGGTGACCCAAGATTGGAACAGACAGAGCAAAGATATGGTCGAGGCAAGCTCTCTTCCTCAGTCCATCCCATGCCAGAATTGTGCAGGCCACAGTATCCAACCGTTGGCGTACCCGGCGTAGGGTGCCATAGAGCACCATCTAAAGCAGACATGGGGATATGTGGTCAACTTTGGGGGTGGTGTGGGGCAGAACATGGATAGGGTGTTGCCAAAAATGCGCAAAGTGAGCCTGGTCACTGAGAAAGTATAATTCCATATCGGGTGTCTCAGGGCCGCCCTGTTAAAATGGAAGATCAGGATTTCCCATGCCATGCCAGGGCAGGCCAATGAAATGAGGAGGAGCAAAGGTGGCGATGGAAGCAGGCCGGTAGTGGGAGAGGCAGGTTTATGAATAAGTATAACGATTTGGGAAGGACAACCATCTTTGAGATGGTCAGTCTGCTTGTTAAGGATAATGGTATTTTAGACCATGCAGGCATCCGGTTCTCAAACTATGTCATCAGCTTGCCATACCTAACCTGCCACAGCTCATCCGTGCTCTGGCTGAGCCACACCCCTCGATTGCAAACAGAGTTGTGCATCCATGAGAATGGAAAGTCAGAAGCAAAAGGCCTCGTAGTCTCAGTAAGTGGAAGCATGATGGTCTTAGTCAAATTGACAGTGATGCCCGCAATGCCACCAAATCGCGTAAACTCCAGGAGGAGCGGGTCCAGGTTGTCTGACAGGTCTCAAACATATAGGGTGATATCATCCACATAAATGGAGACGAGAATCGGCCTGGGGAGAAAAGCAAGGCTGCAGTGTGAATGATGTTGACGGTCCACATGCGGTTCCATTGCGATAACAAAAAGTATAGGCGAGAGCAGATATCCCTGACGTGTGCTGCATGCAATCTCAAAGGGGGTTAGATAGAGCCATTGATCCTCAAACGGGCAACAGGCAAGGTGTAGAGGTGTCGTATGAGATGCATAAGTTTATGACCCACCCCAAAGCGCCCGAGGGGGTGGAAAAGGTAGGGCCATTTGAGCGAGTTGAAGGTCTTGTAGGCATTGAGGAACACGGCCGCGTACAATAAGTGCGGATCAATTTCATGGAGGAGAGCAAAAAAGGTGTGTAGGTAGTGGGCCGTAGATCTTCCTGGCACAAAGCCCCACTGATCTCGGTGGATCATCTGGGGTTAAATGGGAAGAAGACGCGAGGCAATGAGTTTTGCCAGAAGTATTTTGCCTACGTTTATCATAGAAAGGGGTCTGTAAAGCTCACAGTGCTTGGGGTCTTTATCATGATTTAGGATAGTTATATTGAGTGCTTGGTGCAGGGAAGGGGAACGGAGCTGGTACGTGCAGACTCCTTGTACATGTCAAGGAGGTGGGGAGCCAAGGGGGGGTGGGGGCGCACATTTATCGCAAAAGAAGCCATCACCGGGAAGCCCTGCAATAACTTGAGTAATATCCTCCCCTGTGAAGGGTTTGTTTAAGAAGAGGCAATGGCCTGCCCCATGCCAGAGGAGCTGTACGGAGTACAAGTAGGAGGCTAAATATAGGGTTGTGTTTCATGCTGGGAGGAGAAGTAAAGAGAGGTACATAGAAATCAGCCAGAGTACCCTGAACTGCAACAGAACCAGTCTGTATGTTCTAGTGGTCGCCTAGCAGTTGCACAACATAGTCACTCACCCAAGGTTTCCGTAAGAGCCCAGCTAAGGTTTTACTGGTTCTCTCGCCTTCCCCATAGGGCCCAGCTCATGCTTCTCTACCCAGATTTCTCGGAGAGCTTCCTCCACATATTCCAACAGTTTACTATTGATAGATGCCAGCGGGCCTGTCTCGCCAGACCAAAAAAAATGCAGATGCAATGCATGGATCACCTCCTCTAGATGCCAAAGGCATGCCTGGATCACCCTGAGGACTCCAGCCTGTTTGGCAATGCAGACCACACAAATGACCACCTTTAAAGCCTCCCATAAGGTGGCAGGGGAGTCCACCGATTGGAAATTGAGGGTTAAAAATTCAATGATAGCCTCCTGTACCTCATGTCAGAACATCTGATCTCTCAGTGCACCAGTTGGGAGCTGCCAGGTAAATGCACAAGGAACTGCACCATTCAAGTGTATTTCTAAGAGCATGGTCGAATAGCATTCATGAGAAATGCTGTACAGTGAGGGTCCAAGAGGCAACATCTCTAGTGGCGAGCCCGAGGTCGATTCTGGACCAGGTGTTGTGGGTGGAGGTAATGCATGTGCCTTCAGTGCTATCAATAGATCAATCAATCAATCAGGGGTTTGTAAAGCGTGCTAATCACCCGTGAGAGTCTCAAGGTGCTAGGGTGGGAGGTGGGGGCAGCTCTGGATCAGTCAAAAAGGCAGGCGTTGAGGTCCTTCCTAAACGTGTGGAGGGTCGGGGAGTGTCTGATGTTCACCAGGAGCTCGTACAAGGTCCTGGCTGAGATGTAGGAGAAGGCTCTCCCTCCTGTTCTGTTTCTGTGGATGCGGGGGACCTCTGCCAGGGCGAGGTCGGTGGAGCGAAGGTTCCTTTTGGGTATGTGGAAGGATACTCTCTCATTGAGGTATTTTGGTTCATTGTTGTTGAGGGATTTGTAGGCGTGGGTGAGGAGTTTGAATCTTACCCTCTTCTCGACGGGGAGCCAGTGGAGTTTTCGTAAGTGTTGGGTCATGTGTTCATGACGTTGTGTCCTGAGGACGAGTCTGGCTGCGGCTTTCTGGATGGGGTGATGTGCATGCCAAAGATCTGTGAGGGCATTGTCAGTCATGATGGCATGTAAGCGCGCAGCTGATTGTGGGTGCGGGTGGCGTGATGCGCTGAATCCATCTGTGTCGGCATGAAATATCATGTTAAAGTCTCCATCCCTAAGGATGGCCCTCGGGCCCATAGTTCCTTTCAGACACCATTCCTCAGCAAAAAAGGTGAACAAGATGAAATACCATTCCTGTGGGTCGCAAAGCGCTGAGCAGATGCGTCAATGTAGGGCTTTGCGGAGCACCACAGCCGTACCTCTCGCATAATTAGAGTAACATGCAGTGTGCATTTTGCCTATCCAACTCGTCCTCAGTCATGTCAGCGTGGTGGCCGTCAGATGTAATTCTTGTAATAGGCACACGTCTATGTTATTTCGGTATGAGGAAATCTGTTGTGCCTTATGTATACCTCTAATGTACCAGGTTAGGCACTTGACTGATCTCATCAGGGGGGTGTAAACGGTACGGAGCCATCTACATAAGGTCAAGTGCTGTGGATGTGGAAAAGGGAGTTTAGTAAGGCAGAGTGGATGAACAGGGGAATTACCAAACCAAAAAAAGGTAGAATAATACAGTGTCACAACAACCACCTCCCACCTCCCACCTTGGCCCTCCAACCGGGCCAAAAAAGATCAACCCTCCTTTCCAACATCACCCAAAAAAGAAATCTAAAAAGACACAGTGGTACTCATTCCAGGGAGGCGAGATGTCTGTCCAGCACTCTCCCAGCAACAGAAGCACTGGGTGGCCAGAGAGGCAGACAGGAGTGGCCAGGGGTGAGCGTGCCACAATCAGATAATATATTTTCTTAAAGTGGGCCGTTGGGGTCAAGACTTCACATTGTGAGTGTAAGTAAGGCAGGGAAGGAGATGCCTGGGTCAGGGCGGCAGCAAGGGTCCTTCAGATGGACTCAGACAATGCCAAGTCACTCAGTAATTCTCATTGAAATGTTCGCAACCAGAGTACACAGGTGAAGACGGTGGGGACTTCTGATAGCAGGCAGACCCCTTGAGAACTTAGCAGCAGCCTTCGGGTCAGTAAAAAATATTAGGTTTGCCGAAGTGGTGAATATAGAGTTTGGCAGGATAGATTAAAGAGTATTTGGCATCCATCAATTGAAGGGTCCACTTCACCAGAATGAAAGCACGCCTGGGTGCCTGGACAGCCATAGGAACATCTGGGAAGAATGAGAGCTCATTGCCCTGAAACTGAAGTGGATGTTGTTCACTGGCAAGGCAGAGATTAGTGTCTCTGTCGCGATCATTCAGGAGCCTTGTGATTATTGGGTTCTTGGAGTGGGCTGCTGTCCCATCGACCTATGCGCTCTCTCAACAATCAACAAGGGGTAGAGGGCCCCACCAAAGAGGCCTGAAGGCTGCGCTGGGCAGATCGTGAGAGAGAACTAGGGACAAAGGAGCACCTTAATTTGTACCGGGGTGTGCAGGAACCCTTGCTCTAAAAATAGAGAAAACAGACATGTGAGCCGTGGAAACTGAAGCTGAAAGGTTAACAGTTTTATTAAGAAGATGCAACTTCTAGAAACAATAATATAAAGGCATAAAAATCACATTAGTCCTGTATACAGTGCTCCGCATTCACTGGTAGCCACGTGTATTTACATTTCAGTTCTGAACATTGCATTTACTTAATACAAGCTTTCAAACTGCTAGAGAGAAAGGGTCTAAAACCTTAAAGACACCTTTATCATATAGCGCAGACTTTACCTTCGGGTAAAGTCCGCGCTATATAACATCGCATAAATAAATGAAGCAATGTGACAGTGGGCTGGGCTAGCCTGAATAATAACACTTGACAGGCACTGAAATATTTTAAATTATGGACTTGCATGTTGTCACATAGCTTTAAAAGTTCACGAAGCCTGCCAAGTTGTGAATATACTTCTTGGACCATGAAATTGAATGTAGCTTTTTCCCAAAGTCTTGAAATATATCTCTCTGGCTTTGCAAGTCTAACAGCCAGGTTTAAATACAGCCTCATTCTTCCTATCAATACAAAATTATGTTACATAATTTTCTCAGGACTTGTGGTAGTGGATGAGAATATAGATCAAGAATCAGAATTTGAATTATTCTTTTTGTAACATAATTTGAAAGAATTGAACTGCAAAATGTATTTCTATGCAAACATAAAAAATCCAATCGCTTATGCTATTGAACCAGGTGAGATTTGCTGGTAGGATCGATTCCATTTAAGCAGTGGCTAGTGGGACTGAATCCTATTCAGAAAGCTCCAGTTCAGACCGTAAAACTTTGAAAGCAAAAGGAAAGTAGAATCTTTATTAGGGCAAAAGTAATTATCTATAGATGTTACAATAGGTTTCAGTATAGATTTTGCATCCTGTTTAATATACCTTGTTGTGGTTCCAAGGGACTCGACAGTCAAAGTTGTTTTGCTTGTGCAGGTTCTTGGTTCTAAATAATACGAACTTTTCCAAATTTTCATTGTTTTGTTTCAGAATTTGTTTGGACTTACACGGTAGGTTTGTTACTTTTAACTGAAAACTGTGTTGTTTGTAAAAATATAGTCTGATTATATCACCCAAGACAAAATGAAGTATAGCATTTTACCCAACAGAGTGAAGATAAGTAAACTGCTTAATTGACTTATTTAACTAACGAGTACAATGCTTGATACACTTATTTAACTAACCAGACTATATATAAAGATTTTTCACCCAAATCACATGACAAGGGGTTGTTGTATAGTATGTGCAATGAAATCACTTTTAGTAACTGAAATGGCTACACTAATAGGATATATGATGCACGAGTCCACCAGTCATATAAGAAAAACTTATAAGACTGTGGCAAGATTGAAGAATAGTGGTCACGCCACATGTTTCCAGAGGTGGAAAATATGCATCTCGTTTTGATGTTCTTTCAGGTTTATCTTTAAGTTGGTTAGTGTTTCTATCACTGGACTGAACCAAATTGATGTTAAATTAAATCATTTAGCTTTTAATTGCCTTAAAGTATTTTATGATATTACTGTATGTGCAGTGATTGAGTAAGAATAATAGGAGAGCGGTAGGGGAGCATTTCTATCTGGGTGTATTGTGTAAGCTGCATTGTTTTGTCTTTAGGCTTCATCGCCATTTTCCATTACTGACTGCTCCTTCATCCTCTGCCAAGCAAATATAATAAAGTTATGCTTTACGACTTAAGATATAGCTAGTGCTGCAATGAATACCAACCCACAGTGCCTAAATTATTTGTTTATCGCACACCCCAGTGGTTTCTTCTAAATAGTCAATGAATGTTGGTGCATTACAAGAGTCAGCTGCAATGTTTCCTGCGACCAAAAGGCAGATTTGAATCGTTTATATTGGAAATCACAATAAAGAATTAATTCACTTCATTTGAAGGCGTGACTCAATAGATGTGACAATGAATAACTTATCTATGGAATGAACTGATACAAATGGAGTTGCTTTTAACGAAGTGGGGTTGATGACCTATTTATATGTTGAGTGCATTTTGAAGTGTAAAAACAGATAGAAACAAATGTCTGTGTCACAGTGGCACATGTGGAGAGAGTGTATACTACCAGAATATTGAGTTTTAGATATTGTGGTACAAAAGTATCATAACCAAAATATTGGCTACTTGCAGCACAATATGTCTGTGTTTGATATTTGAACATAAACCTTCATGGCAACAATCTGGCTACCTCTAGCTACCCCTCAGGAAACAGCGTCCATCAAAGCCATCTGGGACAGACAGGATGACATTATGGCTTTCCCAGACTTACCAGTGGCTCATCCACGACATATTGTGGTTCTTCAGAGAGACTTTCTGGAGGTCCCTGGATTATCAGTGTCTCATCATTCTTGACCAATTGAGATTGATGGAATGATGGAAATCACATGCGGAAGTTTGCAAACCAAACATGTATTTGCAAACCCTCCCCCTCCCAGAGTATGAAATTTCATGCCACAATTACTGTTCATTCACGGAAATGACAGGATTCCATGTGAATTGCATTTCATATTCATAAAACCTTCTTTTCAGAAACTGGTAAGATTATGTTTTTGGGCACAACTGCTACATTTGTAAAGTATATTTAAAGATAATCTTACAGGGAAAAATGATGCTGGGATCAGGAGACATTCCCCTGCTTCTGGCCCTTTGTTGCCTAGGGCACTTATTGCTATCACTGTTATTTTATGTCTTGTTTGGAGAATCGACTGCCGGAGGCCTTGGAAACCGGAATCTCAAACTCCCGTACCTGCGCACTCCGGGACCCCCTGCACGAGTATCGACTGCAGGGGACACCGGGCTTAGAGACCTCCCCTTGTAGAACCCATGGCTCTAATCGAGCTTCTGAGCCCCCCATGGTCCCAGACCCCCCGCATGAGTGCAGACTGCCGGAGGCCTTGGACCCTGGACTTGGACCCCGTCCTGCAATAGTGGAAATAGACACCCCTATTGGAGTCCCCACTTACTGTTCAGATAACATCACGCTCAGGGAAGCTGAAATGGCAATTGAGAAATTGCTCCCAAATAAGGCCCCGGGCCTGGATAAGCTCCCCGGAGATCTTTTTAGATCTCAGCCAAAGATCTGGGCCCCATACTTGTTGGTTCTGTTCAATGCTGTCCTACGAGGCTCCCCAGTACCTGAGACCTGGCTGGGGGCTGAGATTGTTCCAATCTTTAAAAAGGGTTGCCCGCTTGCCCCATCAAATTATAGACCAATCAGTCTACTTGACACTACTCAGAAGCTGATGGGCCGAATTCTGCTGGAGAGGTTACTGGGGTGGATGGAGGAAAACAAAACTTTGACCACCCTCCAAGCCGGTTTTAGATCAGGGGTCTCGACCTTGGACCAGATCTTTCGACTCCAGGTCCTATACTGGAAAACTGCAAGAGTAGAGGGTGGCAGCCTCTACCTTGTTTTTGTGGACCTGCGGGCCGCATTCGATCTGGTCCCGAGGGAGAGGCTCTGGACGGTGTTGGAGGAACTTGGTCTTCCTCCTTACTTATTAGACTCCATAACCCGGCTCCACACCGAGAATTTTGCCCAGGTGAGATGTGGCAAGAATGGAGAATTATCTGATCGTTTCCCTGTCACACGAGGAGTACGCCAGGGCTGCGTATTAGCCCCTACCCTCTTTAGCTTATATGTTAATGGCCTGATAGACAGACTCAATTGTGTCAAGGACAATGATGCACCACGCCTGGCAACTGGCAGGGTGCCCGCTCTGATGTTCGCAGACGACACCTTGCTGTTGTCGCGGACATCATCGGGCATTCAGCGGGTTTTGGACGGGCTTGTTTCCTTTTGCGCCTCGCGGGGTTTGGAGATCAACTTGGAGAAACCAAGTTCATGATCTTCAACCCCCCGAGGCACACCCGCCCCAACCCCACATTGAACGGAACCCCCCTTGAGAGAGTCAAGACATTCACATATTTGGGAGTGACTTTGACAGAACAATTCACATGGGACCAGCAAGTCTCTAAATCCTCCTTGAGACATGCACAGATAATGGGTGGCATAGGCAGATTTTGCAGCACCTTATCTTTCAAACCGGTTACCCCAGCCCTAGAGATATATAAAACACAGGTTAGGTCTGCAGCCTTATATGCTGCAGAACTCTGGGGACACACCAACACATGTAACCTAACAAAAGTGGAACATTCCTTTATGCGGCATTTGTTCGATCTGCCGCAAAGTACGCCTCTGCTCCCACTACGCTTGGACCTGGGCCTGGAACCTATTACTGAGCTGACGGCAGCCCGACCTCTGCTCTATTGGAGAAGGCTCTGGTCTGTCCCGGAGCTGGAACCGTTTAGAGCAGAATTCAAAACCATTTGGGGGCAGTTAAAGACCAAGAACATACCATGGCTGGCACATGTTAAGTCCCTTTTTTACCAAATCGGCCTTCCCCAACTTTGGGATACACCGGAGGATAGCTGTTTGAGGATTCAAAGGACTGTCTTGGTGGCAGCTGTAAAAGCGTACAACCTCAAATTGCTACATTGTTCAAATTCCCTGGGCAGACTGTCCAATGAGTTCCTGAAAATTAAAGTTGAATTCAGGATGGAGGCGTTCCTGGATCAGGTGCAACCTCCACTGGCAAGAAAGCTATACATTCAACTGAGACACGGCTCTCTACCACTCGGGAATTCACTTCAAGATGGACAAAAGCGATGAAGGCTAACTGCCCTGCCTGCAACCATGCCAGGGAAGATATTATACATATCCTCTTTTTCTGTCCAGCATATGGTGAAATTCGGAAGTGCTGGATCATCCCGCTTTGTAAAAACGTGGGCTTTAGACACTGTGCTCTTGCCTGCAGAGTCTTAACCTATGACACTACCCCTCCTATTATCTTTGCTGTTTCCCGGTTTCTTGTCGGTATGTGGAGGAGAAGATCCGCAATAATCCATAAGGACTAAGGGACCATTGCTTTATTTTTAACTACTCCTTTGATATCCAATGTTTAATAACTTTTTAATTTGATGTATTTATATTTCAAATCTGTGCTTGTATATATTTTATTGCACTTTTATGGTCTTTGACCGAAATAAAGTTATCAAAGTGAATAGTTTAAATAATTATGGCTTGAATTAAATAACCACTATTGATGACTGAGGCCTAACACGTAATATTCATGTGACCGCCCTATTGCCTTCGTGTGTCTCTGACAACTGAAGAAAATTCAGCAATTACAATTTGACAAATTAAAGGGACCGTCATTTGGCTTCCGACAATGAGTGAAAGAGCTTCACATTTTTAATCTATAAGAAATGTGAGATACATAGAACTAATATAAAATCAAATATGCACTGTGTGCTTTTTACTTCCAAGAATCTGAAGAAAGTCCAGCCATTGCAACTATAATAATATTCAAGACCATGGTAAGCCTTGTCGCAGTTAAAGAAATGCCTTAAATTTACAGGGCTGTTAAAATCCAGCATATTAAAAGCCTCCTATGTATCGGCTTAATCACTAGTGTGCTGAACCTCCTAACATTTTAACATGAATGCTATTCAGATGTCCACATAGACTTTATATGTACACGTATTAATTACAGTTTCTGTTTTATGATAGCTTGCAACCTTGAACTCTCAGATGGAGGACACATACATCCAACTGCTTGTTTTACGAGCAAGGTGGGTCAATTTTCTTGTTCCTAAAAAAAGCAAGACCTTGAATGCAAACAGCAGTCTCCTCCACCATGTGTGGTCTCCAAAATTAGGGCGCGTCATGCAGGTAGCGAGATATAGGCCTTGAACCGAAAGAGTGCTCATTTTTATTCTTATTTATTTAAACATTAAAGTGGCCACCCTGAGCCCTACAATCCCTTTCAAAAGGATTGTTTATTCACTTTAAAAACGATAGAAACATCTCTGCTGCAACGCAAGTTGAAAAATCAGAGACAAGCCATTTTCAAATGTGACTGTTGGACAATAGTTCAAAGCCAACACGTAGAACCCCATAGACTGATCTTAATACACAAAATATTTTCTTCAATTCAGAACCTCCCATCTTCAAATACCTTCCGGTAAACAACAGAACGTAGCACTTTACAAGCCTCAAATTTACGTTAAACACTTATACAAAAGGTTATTGCTTCATTGTAGAACCTTCACACCAGAGTAACTCTCAAGTACTGCTAAAAAAATGTGCAATGTATTCATTAACTTTCAAATAAAGTGAGCCCACTTTCTGAAGCTACGCATAAGGCCCAGCATTTACTCACTAGAATTTATCTTATTGGATGCACACAGCTTTGCTCTCAAAATATAGCATGTAGAAATGTGTCAGGACTGCAGGAACAAAATGAAAAAATGCCCTTAATGTGTTCTAAACCCGCACCTTTGTGCACAGAGAACCTTACAAGCATACTCTTAAAACACAAAAAGACCCAGTGACATTATTGTACCACCCTCTTGATACATTCTCATCATTGCCTCAAGGAAGATACGAACATTATGCGAAGTAGTAAATACATGAAATTCTATTTTAAAGCAAGTAAAAAGGGATTGGTGGCTTAATTCAAATCTATTTGTAAAATAATCTGTAAGCATCACATGAAACAGATGAAGGTAACACCAGCACATAAGCTTAAGGTGTTTCTGTACAAAACGAATGTGTAACACAATTCCGTTGTAAAATATCAGATTTTGTGATTAACTATAGATTCTATTTGTAAGCGCATAGAATCCATTGGATGTTTATTTTCGAATGCAACTCACAAACATAGTTGACCCAAGAAAAAAAGTGTAAGAACATGAAATTCTAACTTTTGATGCACACCATTTAAAAGGCTAATTGCCTGTGCACTGGAATTGCAGGCTTTGAAGTTTGCATGTCAGGTTGGCCGGCTGTTCAGCTGGCCAAATTTGTCAAGCGCACTGAGCAGTCATCCTGCAACACGCAGGAATCTATCTGCCCCGTCCCCACCATCACGCTTGACGGCCAGTGGCACTCAGTATAATAAAATGGTAATGACCATTTTATTATTCTGTGTGATCCTGCTAAACTCGCAACAGGTGGGGCGTTGCTTCTCTGCCTTAATGGAGAGCCGCCCCTGGTTAATCAAGTGTCATCCTTCGTGGCCACTTCATCTAAACTAGGAGACTATAATGGATGTTGTCATAATGTATCATGGTTTTACCAATCCAAGATGGCCAATACACTAGTTCAAAATGTGGCGGCCATGCTGGAACTTTAAAACAATTATAGACCATTTACAATACCTCTGCAAGGCAGACACCCTGTGCTATGTTTATTTTCCTTACTGCAGCATATGTCAGCCGTTTTTAGACAGCAGCAGGTGTTCTTTACTTCTTTTGTCTACTAGTATTCTTTTCATTTATTGTACATATATGTTGAATGCGTTTGTTTTATAGCAATTGTGTCAGAGGGTAAATGCAAGATTGAGCCAGTAAATGGATGAATGGATGGATGCATCAGTGCAAAGCCAGTGATAGTACATGTATAATGACCTATTGAGTGCCTAAACCCATCAGTGACACAAGAAGCAGTTTCATTCATAAGCTAGACCTATTGACATTGCCAGTGCTTATTTGATTCTGATATGAATGTATGTTGTGCATTCTGATGCACTTGATTTTAAACTAGGGGCCTTGACTTTCGTTTATTGCTTTATTTTGGAACCTATCTTTGCAATAGACAAGCTCATAACTGTTGTGTCTCCTATCCCCTTGACCTGGAGACTGCATTATGGGATACCTTTTCTTTTCTGTGCCATCTCTTTGCCTGAACCTGAACCCCAGAAGGTAACAACTAGTCCCTCATAGTATTGGCCCTAAATTATGCCTGAGAATATTGGCATTGCTCTTGAAACTGTTCCTGCTCCCACAGTTTTGAGTTTAGATGTTAGACTCAATGCAAAACACTTTAATGACTGTGTCAAATATTTTCCCTGGTGCCATCTCTCCTGCTAATCACCATACAGGGTGAGTCTGATCCCATCCTGGGCAGAATCTTCTCCAGAATATTCACTTAAACAGGGAAAAGAGAAATAGAATGATAATGTTTTACCTCACAAGGGTCGGCAGTAGGCCTCTTAGATCTGGCGTTAGCCAAGAACCTTTGAGTGTAATAAAATTGTAATATACTGATTTACACGGTTTTTTAACTAGTCATCTTCATCCATTGGTATGTTATTGTCATTAAAAGTGTTCTTCTATCTACTACAGTATACATCATGTGGCAATGGGTGAGCCCACTTCAGCCATTGGTAACATCCTTTCACTTTACTAGGAGAACATCCACACACAAAGCAGTTGCTTCAGTGCCAACAACTACTACGTCAATGTGTTTTTTCAGACCAAAACAATATCTTAGCTTTTTGCCAATGTTTTTTCAGAATGTTGAAGGCCCATCAGCTTCCCCAGCAATAAGGTTTTTACAAAAACTATGACAAAACAAGCAATGACAAAGCCAAATGACTTTTAGCTATCAGAGCTTCTTTACTTTACTATAGCTTGCTACAGGAATGCCGCAATTTAGCCAGTAGCCACTGAGATGTTAAAGTTATGGCAGAAGTCTGGTGCCACAACAGCAAAGACATTACTCAGGTGATTGCAGGGCAAGTGCACCTCGGAAGACAGAATTGAATATAGTTAACATAATGGTAACAACTACAGATCAAGAGGAATGTAGTGACGAAGAGCTGGGTGAAAATCTCATGAGGAAACATATGTTATGGTCTCCCAAAATGAGTGCCAATGGGTTCCACCTCAAACCACCAGCTCAAATGAAGCTGTGGCAAAACTAGAGTCTACCCTTGAAGTGCACTGAAACACACATAGACTGCGATTGGAACTCCCAAGAATAAGACATAATTGGAAAAGGGTGGAGACAACAGTGAAGAATGTGATTATGCTTAATTACTTCACCCGCGGGATAAACTGAATTTTGTCTGCCTGTTTTCACAGCTTTAATCTCATGTTGGATTGTATTTCTGTTCTGGGATTAAGAGATTAACATACCCCCTTGAGGAGAACAAAATGTGTTTGAAAGGGACGCAATCCCATTTTAATTGAATTATTATATGGCCTGGTTCTACAATATCTGCATTACAGTGCTAATGAAGAAATATGATAAAATTGCTATGTTTATGGATGGATTGACTAACTATTAACATAGTAGGATAAATGCATGGTTGTTCATCCTCATCAAGAATTCAATTTTAGTCCCCTTTATATTTAAGGGTGCATGCTGGATCGTTCCCTTCCCTTCATCAGAGGTTGTTTCTTCCTCCACCCATTGCATCCTTATCCCCATGCCTTGTATTTTTTACTTCCTCCCCTTTCCCTTCTCCCTTTTCTTGTTTGCTTGAGCTGGCCCTGGAATGAGGCCTAGCTGTAGTGTCTTCAGCAGCAGCCAGTGATTGGTTTGTTGGTGGTTGCCAGTAGGGGCCACTGGTACTAATTGTTTTCCACATCAGATAATTGCAGAGAGCAAGAGAGAGAAAAACATACAACTCGGAAAGACAGAGGAACAGTCACCATGGGCGAAAGCAGGAACCTGCACGAGTTAGATAAACAGGTAGGGAGTGGGTGGTGGTGGATTTAAAACGAGAAGGCTTGGTATTCGGTGCACTGCCGACTTCTGAGTAGAGCTTTGGTCACGCTTTTTAAAATAAATTAAGCACTGGCTGCAGCCCACATCCCAAGTTATTCATTTGACCCTCTGCATTGGTTTTAGGTGTATTTCTTCCAAACGATCACTCAGGGCCATATTATTAAGCCCCAGCGATAATTATCGCTAAGCGCACTTAGCGCTAGGATAATTATCGCCGTGTAGTGTGGACTTTTATCACTGAGATAGCGTGCTATTAGCAACGCTTATCTCAGAAGTGATAAAAATCCTCGCGCTAACTGCCAAATGAGAGATTACCACTGGAAAACCAACAATAATCTCTCGAAGTTTGGCGTTAGCTTGATACAAGGGGCTCACAAACTTAGCCATGATATCCACCTTCCATAGGATATCATGGCTAAGTCAGGAAAATACCAGGTGTGAAAAAAGCAGCGCTAACCGCGGTTAGCGCTGCTTTTTTTATCGCTAACAGATTTAGCGATATCCTTGATAATAGGAGAAATGTCGCTTAACAACATTTCTCCTATTATTTTTCTCTAGAACGCCCCCTTTGCATCTCATTAGAGTTGCAAGGGGAAGCTTAGAGAAAAAGGGTGCATGCGAATTTGTGTGTTAGCACCCTGTTGCTGATAGGGAGATCATTTTATCTCCGCTTTCTTGGCTTTTAAAGCCAAAAAAGCAGAGATAAATCCCTTGATAATATGCCCCCCAGTTCCCCAGTTCCTTGGATTCTGACTCTGCCCAGAAGGAGGTGTCGATGCTTGCAGCCATCATCCCGCTCACTGCTCTCTACGCATCGCATTACAGAGCTCAACAAATCTTGTGTGTCCCATGTTCCAAAGATCTCCAGACTGTCAACCTTCCCAGGGCTGTGGTTCTTTCTCTAAGCAGTGACAGATCCTTATTCAATTAAACATGGGGCTTAAGTGAATCCTCGCTAGTGGTGCCGACGGCCACAGTGACTGAAATTTCAAAACGTGGGCTTAAGTGAGCCTCACACTTTCGAATAAAACATCTGGTCACGCTTGAAAGAAGCTCACTCACCTTCATTTTGAATATTGTGCTACCCAAAATGTGAAAGCGCTCACCTGGGACATCATTCTAGACTCGGAAGCGGAATCCATCATTTTACTGTATTGTGCCTGAAAGGAAAGAAGAGGAAAATATAGATTGCGATTGATGAGAAATAAAGACTCAGATATGACGGATTCAAATATGTCAACATTGCTTATGATTCAGATATTTTCATGTGATGTTACCCTCCTTGTCTAGAGCCCGGAGCCCTATGATCCACACCAGCAGAGGGAGGATTGATGACGAGGCACACTAAGCAGATCACCATTTTCTGGAAGCACATTTTTGCCCTCATTACCTCAACTCTTCTTCGAAAACAAATAAATAAATATGGTTTTTGTGCCAGAGAAATCAAATCAAATCCCATGCACAATGGGGTCCATATAAAAACTACATGGCCATATACCGGGCAATGGGCTGCATCATCTACCTTCTTACCGCTCAATGGAGTGAAGGTATGTCCTCTCCTACCTGCTATGCCAGCACCCTGCACAATAGGCATTTATGTGTTTGAGATTGATAGTTCTTGCAATGAATAATATATATTGCGTGACTTAAACAGAGGCAGAAAAAAATGAAAAATTAAACCATAATTCAATTAGGCCTATCACTTTTGTTGCAAAGTTTTTGTAGAAATCCATAGAACAATTATTTTAGCTGTACCCACTTCAGCCGAAGTGAGTATAATTTATTTTGCATAGGCAGTATTTCAAGGAAAAGGGAGACATATAAGTATTTCCCATTGTGTATTTACACTATATACATTTCCACAATTTTGAAGTGACTTTGTGACCAGAGTGAAGTGACCGTAACCAAAACGGTGCGATAAACGTAGTGCTATTAAGGAATGTAGGTGATGGTTATTGGTAATTAAAAGGGGACCCCTTTGGAGATATAATAAATTCAATTCTTCATAGACAAATTAGGGTTCGCAGGTGCTCTCCCTTTTTGAGTTGTCGATGATGTTTCAACCCTCTTGTGAGCCTATGGAGCACCAGCGAGAGCGGATCACCGTACATGATCAATCTTAGGCAATGCTCATCTGATTATGATAAAATGAATGAAAATGAAATGATGGAATTTTTTATGTTATGTTAAGTATACTTATAAAGTGCATGACTGCCCCAGCAACGGGGCTTCCCAGTGCTTAGACAGACAGGTGGCTATCAGGAAGGATATAACTAAAGGTTAGAAAAAAGCCAGGTTTTAATCAGTTTCCTAAATGCCCAGTGATCTTGTGTGCCCGAGCAGCAAGAGGAGCAGAGGTCCATAGAGCGGGTGCCATAGCCATGAAAGAGTGTCCCCTTGCTCTCAGCCTGCGCGATCGGGCGGTACAGGCTAAATGCAGATCAGCGGAGCGCAGGGCTCGATTCGGAACATACGGTGAGCACAGCTCTTGTAGAATTTGGGGCTTTGGCCATGCAAGACGCATGGTAGTGCTTCGGGAGGGCAAAAAGAGTGTGATCCCATTGCAGTAGTCTAGTCGAGACTGCACCACAGATTGGACAATCATTTGACGGATGGATGTGTTGAAAAATCTCAGAATGGGTTTCAGGCCGCGTAACAAACCGAAGCAAGTGCCTGCCACTTTTTGGGCTAGACTCTCAAATGAGAGGGCACTGTCCATCAGAACTCCTAGGTTCTTAACCACGGTTTACGGTTGGGGAGGGGTACCCAAGACCGTAGGCCACCATTTGCTGTCCCATTGAAGGGCATCGCGGCCCACCAGGGGCACCTCAGACTTGGTGGAGTTCAGTTGCAGGTAATTATCTGCCATCCAGTCCGAGATGGCCAAAAGATCCTCTTGAAATTTAGCTTGGTCCTGTTTGGGGTTATTGGAAAAGGCGAATACAAGTTGGGTATCATCGGCATGTGATACCATGTCGATGTTCTGTGCTTTGGTCAAGTGGGTCAATGGGTGGACATATATGTTAAATGGCCTGGGGCTTAGGGTAGACCCCTGGGGTACACTGCAGTCAAGAGGGTACACTCTGGACAAAAAGGGGGGCAGAGACCTGAAAAGAGCGATCGTCAGAAAGGACACGAGCCAGGCCAGGACAGTGCTCTTGATCCCGGTCTCCTCTAACCGTTGTAACATAATTTTATGGCAGACAGTGTCAAAGGCCACACTGAGGTCCAGTAAAATCAATTCAGAGATCTTGCCCTCATCCAAAGTGGCCTGTAGCTGCTCTGTGACTGCAAGTAGTGCAGATTCGGTACTGTGTCTGGGCCGGAAGTCATTTTGTGACCTGTCCAGAATCTCATTTACTTCCAGGTATTTGGTCAGAGCGATGTTTACATAGGACTCCATAATTTTAGCCGAGTATGGGAGCAGAGATATTGGGCAGAAGTTCTCTGGCAGAGACGCATCAAGTGTAGTTTTTTTAACAGAGGGATAACTTTGGCGTGTTTCCATGACTTGGGGATCACCAACGTTTGGAGTGACCTGTTTATCAACTCCCGGCCCTCAGTCAAAAGGCAGTCGTAAAATTTTCTGAAAACGTCAGGTTTTAAAGGATCATCAGGAGAGCCTGATATTTCCTTGGCCGACAAGAGGTCCATGTCTTTAGAAGATATGGGCAGACGGTCTTGTATGGGGTGGGATAGGACTGTCATGGTAGAGTTTTACCAAGGTACGGAGGCATCCTTCTTTGGACTGAATGCACTATGAATACGTTCCACCTTATTGATGAAATATTTTGCCAATGACTCGCATTGTGTATCAAATGTATCTACTTTACAATAGTTTACTGTGCATGTTTTTTCAATTGACCGCTTACAATATAAACGTCCTACTTTTCATAACACACTTCTCTAATGATGTCTTTTAAGGCACAGGCCCTACTACCAGCCAGCAATTTTTGGTAGGTCAAGATGTTCATCATATGTTTTTTGTTCTAGAACCGCTGTGGGAAACCTACACAAAGTTACCCAACATTTACCAAACACTCCTCACTCCAAAAGCCAGCCCTATTGACTTTGTCAGTGCTTGTTTATTGAGTACCTTTTTTTCTCAGCCAGAGCAATATCTCAATGAATTTATGGATGTGCATGTATCTTAGTATTAAATCTTTTTTTAAATTTTTTTTTCATTGAAGCCAATACACCGACCAGTGCTTTTTGGAAGCAAGGGCCGAATAAAGACAAAACAGTTGCTGCACCAATGCCAATGCTGGTGTATCATGATGCAAGTTAAACACGGCAAGTCGCCTACAACCCAACTGGGCCGGCCGCGGTTGAAAGACTGAGAATCAGTCGGGTGCAACAACAATGCAGTCATTATTTGAAAAGAGAAAAAAGCCCCCCCCCCACCATCCCTCCCCCACCCCTTCCCCCCTCCCTCCCCCTTGTCCGCTAAGGTAGAAGAAAGGAAACACAAAAGGACCCAATAGCAGTGGCCAGGGCCTCATGTATGGAGCCCTACTTCTGGGATGTCTTTTTGCGGGGTTTTGTCTTAGGCTCAGTGAGAGGTGTGTCTGCGAGATGTAGCAGTCGCAGGTATCTCGGACAGCTCAATTCCCTGTATTCCCCTGTAAGAAGCATCAGGAAAGGTCGCCAGAGGTCAGCAAATTCATCCCCTCTGCCCGCCGTGGTCAGGGAAAGCTTCTCCATTCCCAGAATGGTCCATAGCCTATGCAGCCAGCCCACCTGCACCGGTGGCTGCGGATCTCTCCAGCGAGCCACAATGATTTGCACCGCTGCCCCTAATGCAAGCGCTATTAGTCACCCTCTCATAGACTTCAGTGGGTACATCAACGCGTTGGGTAGTCCCAGCAGCACATAGGCAGCAAATCGGGGGAGTTGGGTGTCTAAATGGAGGTCTATCAGGTCCAGGATAGGAGTCCAATACTTCTGCAGGTGTTCGCAGCTCCACAGCAGGTGTTCCAGTGTGCCCAGCTTTCCACAACCCCTCCAACAACGGTCACTGACGTGGGGGTCCCAGCGGTGTATGCGTTCGGGGGTGTGATACCAGTAGGAGGCTACTTTTGTGAGTGTCTCAGTGAGGCCCGTGTGGTAGGCCGAATGCCTGGCTCTGTGGTAGATCCCCTCCCACTCCTTGCGCGTGAGCTGCCTTCCCAGGTCCTTTTCCCATCTAGCCTGGCCCGCGCTGTAAGTGTATTTGTTAGTGAGAAGCAGGTGTTGGTATATGTCCGAGAGTAGTTTCTTTTCTGACGTGCGCGTGAGCAGCCATTTTTCATAGGGAGTAAGAAAGCGCTGCGCTCCTGGTTTGATCGGCGTAAGACCCAGCATCGGACTTGCAGGTAAGGTATGCGGTCCGCCTCCGGTATGCCATAGGCCTCCTTTACCTTCTGGAACGGAAGGATGCCTTGAAGATCAAACATGTGGCCAATCTCCCGGCAAGGCGTAGTCCTCCAAGTCGCGAATGCCTGCGTATCTAGGCCCGGGGTGAACTCAGGGTTGTCAAATATCGGTGTTAGCGGGGAGGGAAAGGAAGTGAGATCTCTCCGGACCGCCACTTTATCCCATACTTCCAAGACCGTGCCGGTGACATACGACGCATACAGGTTGGGCAGCCTATGTCGCCGGGGCAGGAAGGGTACACCCTGGAGTGTCCGGCCTGCCACCGCTTGGTCCTGAAAAAGCCAATGCTTGCTGGACTCCAGCTGGTACCACTCTACAAGCGTGCGTAACTGTGCCGCTTGAAAGTACAGGGCTAGATCAGGTAATCCCACTCCTCCATGTGCCGGAGGGAGCGTGGCAATTAAGTGCTTAAATCTGGGGCGGCGACCGTTCCAAACAAAACGCGACAGATCAGCCTGCGTTTTCTGGAGCCAACCTGCTGGAGGGCGCAGCGGCAGCGTCTGGAAGATGTATAGGGCCTGTGGGAGCAGCGTCATCTTAATAGCAGCAATGCGGCCTAGCCAGGACAATGTGAGATGTTTCCACTTCCGGAGAGTCTCGGTTAGGCGCGCGCCACGTCTGGCATAGTTGGCCTCCGCTGTGGCCTGTATCGTGGGCGCTAGCAAGACTCCCAGGTAGGGAACAGTAGACGTAGACCATTGTAAGTCAAATTCGGCTTTAGCTTCTGCTAGCACCTCTTGGGGTAGGGACACATTCATTGCCTCCGATTTATCCAAATTAATTTTAAAGCCCGAGGCTAGGGCAAACATATGCAGCTCAATAAAGAGCGCCCTCAGGGATTGCATTGGGTCCATGAGTGACAGCAGAATATCATCTGCGTATAGGCTGATTTTGTGTGTATCTCCACCAAAGGGGATGCCTCTGATAAGCTGGTTTTGCCGAACCCGCTGCGCCAATGGCTCCATGTAGAGCGCAAACAAAAGGGGGGAGAGCGGGCATCCCTGCCTGGGCCCCCTGCCAGTCGGAAATCGTGGCGAGGTGTGGCCATTCACTCGGACCATTGCGTTAGGCTGCCTATAGCAGTTGAAGATACGGTTTCTGAGAGTAGTCCCGAAGCCGAAACGTTGTAACGCTAGGTCGAGATAGGGCCAATGCACTCGGTCGAACGCTTTCTCAGCGTTGACCGTGAGGAGCATGCAGCCCGGCTTTGTCCGGGAGCCGGCCTCGATCAAGTGAAGGACGCGTTTAGTGTTATCGCTGGTCTGTCTTTGGGGGATGAACCCGGCCTGGTCTGGGTCCACCAGTTGTTGCATATATGGGCCCAGTCGGCTAGCTATGATACCTGTATAGAGTTTGAGGTCAATATTCAGTAGGGATATTGGTCGGTAGGAGCCGCATCTGGACGGGTCTTTACCAGGCTTGGGTATCACCAAGATTGCGGCCTCCAGCAGTTCCGGAGGGATGGCTCCGGGTTGATCAGAGGTGTTAAATAGATCTCGCAACAGGGGGGCCACCTGGTGACAGAATTTCTTATAGAAAGCCGCAGGGGAGCCGTCCGGTCCCGGGGCTTTTCCTAGCTTCAGGCGAGATATCGACGAGATGACCTCCTCCAGACCAATGGGCCTATCTAGAAACTTCGCCTGCGCCTCGTTCAAGGATGTGTCGCCCCATCTAGATAATCGCTGCCCGCTTGCAGGTCTAGAGTATCTGCATCGTACAGGTTGGCATAGAAGCTACCGAACTCTGCTGCTATAGCCGTGTCTTCAGTAATCGGGTCTCCGATATTAGGTCGAATCGTTCGGACGTGTTGACTCTGTCGCTGCTCTCTCAGCTTGCTCGCTAACGGCTTCCCACATCGGTCCCTCCCGGTGTAGTAGGCATGCTTTAGGCGCAGGGCTGCAAATTCCGCCACATCCTGTTCTAGGGCCGCTAGCATCTTCCTCTCCGCGCATAGTTGGAGCCAGGCCCTGGCTGCCCCCGTGCGTTGGTGCATTTGCTCCAACTCTGCCACCCTCTGCGTGAGTTCAGCCCTCTTCTGAGCGTGCTCCTTGTTGTCAGCCGCGGCCACCGAGATAAATTCGCCCCGCAGGACAGCTTTAAGCGCCGCCCATTGAGTGGCTTTGGAGGTGTCATCATTGGCATTGTTAACAAGAAAGTGGCCAATGGCAGTCGTTATCTTCTCTACCGTGGCCGGGTTTTGCAGTAGGCCGATACGCAGGCGCCAGTGCCGTTGTGGCCTGGGAGCATCCTGCACCAGAAAGGACGCCACCACTGGGGAGTGGTCCGACAGTGAGGCCGGGAGGATCTCGACATCCTGCGCGCGTGTTGCTAGCTGGGTAGAGCATAAGAAGTAGTCTAGCCTTGCATATGATTTATGGGCTGCTGAGTAGTGTGTGTAGGCCGTAGCTCGGGGATGGGAGAGTCTCCATAAGTCAACTAAGCCCAGGTCCTCAAGGTGAGCGTGTCCCGCTGTGGAAAGCGCCCCCACCTGACCGAAGCGCTGATTGGAGCGGTCTGCAGTGTTATGTAATACCAGGTTTACGTCCCCCCCCAATAGTAAGTGTGGATGAGTATTGGCTGTGGCAGTTTCTAGCGCTGAATATAGGTATCGCTCCTGACCATCATTAGATGCGTACACTGAGCCTATCAACAACGTCTGTCCCGCCACTAGGAATCGGTGTACTAACAGCCTACCCATAATCTCCGCCTCTTTTTGCAACACCTTGCCTCTAAAGGACTTCGCTACCAGGATCGCCACCCCAGCTACTTTCTTAGATGCCGATGAGAAAAACTGCTCTGGGAAGAAGCGGGATTTAAGCCTATGGTGATCTTTGGACAGAAGATGTGTCTCCTGTAGGAGGCAAATGTCAGCTTGCGAGTTCATCAGAAAAGAGAGGACTGCCCTGCGCTTGTTCGGATTATTAAGCCCCCTCACATTTAGTGAGAGAACTGTCAAGGGCAGTGTCATCTCGGGTATGTTGTAAGGGCAGGTGCGCTATGCGTGTAGCCAGACAGTGCGATAAGGAAGAAGGGTAAAAGGAAAAAACGGTTCTTCTCAGCACTAGTGGACAAGGAGGCCCCTCCCCCCACCCCGTCCCAATCCCCAACCCCAAAAATGAGCCCTCCCCGGCACCCTCAACTGCGCCGATCCTCCCTCTGCCAAGACCCACCCCCCGCCCCCACCCCCCCCGAACCCAACCAATGAAACCCAAGTGAAAATCATAGTCCCAGGTCAGTCAAATGGAGAGTAGACCTGTAGAGTGACCAAAGTCAGAAGAGACCCAAACCTGTTGGAGTCAGAATATAGACAGGGGATGTGGCATCAGCGACCTTCGTGGCCCCCCGGCCCGCCCCCTTCTGTGTTGCTACTGTCTATGTATGCCCCTGCTGTGAGTGACTTAAAGAGGCCCAGAGGTGTTTTTCGCCACTTCCTGGACTGCAGCAGCGTGCTCTTTGGCGATCGTTATCTGGTCCGGGCGTGCACGCGACTTGTGTTGTCGCCGTCTGCGGACTTTCTGCCAACCTTCACGCCGGGACTGTGACTGATTTTCCTGTGACGACTCCGTATTAGCGTCGTCGCTGTGGTCTTGTTCCGGCAGCTCGATCCCCAATAGAGCGCAGGTGTCCTGGAGGGAACGCATCTGGTGAAGGGTGCCATCCCACCGAAAGATGAGTCGAAACGGGTGACCCCAAGAATAGGGCACCTCTTTGTCTCTCAGGAAAGTGGTGACAATCTTGAATTCCCTTCTCTTTTGGAGTGTTATCACAGAGAGGTCCTGAAAGAGTTCCACAGATGCATCTCTGAAGCGGAGAGGCTGAGACTGGCGTGCCTCTCTAAGAATCCTCTCTTTGAGTGGAAAGTCTGGGAGCAAAGCTAGTATGTCAGGAGGAGGGGCAGGGGCTCGGCGTGGTAGACCCACTCGGTGCGCCCGATCAATGCGGATGGGGAAGTCCGCGGGGTCCCTGAGAATTTCCCGGAATAAATCTTGGAGGTACATGGTGACGCTATTCCCTTCTGTTTTCGATGGTACTCCCCGGACCCTGATGTTGTTCCGCCGGGAGCGGTTTTCTAAGTCCTCGTTATGTGCCTGGAGGTCCATTTGCTGATCGCGGAGTCGCAGGACCTCTTGTTGGAGATGCACCAGTTCCTCACAACGGACCTGGTTGGAGTCTTCTATCGTAGCCACTCTTTCCCCTAGTCCATCCAGGTCCCTGCGAAGCTCCCTTTGTTCGCTCACCAACTCCTGTTTGAGGGTCTGGAAGTCTTCCCGCAGTGTGCCAAATAGGGATTCAAGGAAGGACCTCGTGACCGGGGCTTCTTCTTGGGTCCCGCTCTTGTTAGTGAAGGGCGTGGACGATGGCGACGCCGTTTGGGGTTTGTCTCCTTTCTGCGGTTGCTTCACCAGTAGGCCAGTGATGGAGCGGCCCCCCCTGCGGTTAGCGTTTGCCATCGTGGCGCTGCCTGCTGTGTCCTATCTCTGCGGGCACGTCTGTGATTCGGTGCCCAGACCGGTCCCCCGGTCGTGTGTTGGGCCAATCGGGGTACGGCCAACAGCGCGGTCGTCGCAGGGACGGTGGTCGCCAGCCCAGAGGAATTTCCGATGTGACCCCTGGTCGTGCAGCTGCTGCTGGTTCGTGATTCACAGCCGCCCACTCCACTGCATCTGGGCCCACCGCCCTCGACCCCTGTCTTCGGGGTGCTCCTGGCGTCTCCACGCTATGACTTCGTCGCCTGTGTTGACCCTCAACACCTCCACCGTCTCTGTCTTCCACTACCAGTCTCGTTATGCCTCCCGAATTGTGCCAGCCGGTACTTGTGTGTCTCGGGGTCTTCTGCTAAGGCCGGGGTGGGGGGTCCAAAACCGACCAACAGCAGGCCGGAGTCTTCAGTTTTGGGGTATTTTGTGGGTAAGTCCAGATCTGTGACCCCAGATCTCGGCCCTCAGGCCCTGGTTAGGCAAGGAGTCCAGCAGCCCCGCCACTCACCATCTCCGCGAGCCCCAGGAGATGCTCCGGTCATGGGGGGGCGCCGGTGCCGGGTCTGCGACTGTCGCCTCGGTGCCGCCAGGCGGGCACTTCCTCCCTATGGGCGCGCTGTGCCCCCCGAATCCCAGTGCCGGCTCGGGAGCTGCTTAATGTCGCTGGGGGGCCTCTCTTCGTGGGGGTCCTTCTGAGGGCGCTCGGCTGCCTCCCGTGCGGGGTCCTCCCCGACTGCTCGTCCACGCTGCCTCTCGTAGGTTGTGACCACGGCTCCCAGGGTGTACCCCACCCCACAGCCAGTTGCCTCGAGCCGGGCTCGTTCCCTGCACCCCCGGGCCTCCGTGGCCCTGCGCGACGTCGTGGCATGGGGCCAATCACACTCTCCACGGTAGGTCCGGCCGTGCCGGGCCCCGACCAGGCCCTCAGGGAGATCGTCTGTAGGTCCGCCCCGCTGCTCCCCACCGGAAGGCCCGCTACTCCATCCAAGGCCCCAGTTCCGCGGCTGCCTCAAGTGTCTCTGGGGGACCCGAACCCACCTCAGCCCAGTCCACGTTGGCTCATCCGGCCCCGACCGGGCCCTCGATGCACCAGCTCCTAGTCTGCCCCACACTCACCGCCAATGATGCTCGGGCCGCCCGAGAGACTCCGCTCCCCTCTAGGTGCCACTGGGGTCAGGCGGTGTCCCGCTGCTCCGGTGCTTCTTCGGCTGCCCGCTTCATAGGCCCAGACCGGGCCCTCGATCTCCGCGCTCCCGGCGCTCTCCGCCGCTAGCCGCCGGGAGCCTAGCCCTCCAGGCCTGCGCCCCGCTTCCTCACGTTGTCCGGGGGCTGAGGGAGGATGCACGTCGGCCTCCGACTCGGTCCTCAGTTGCCTGGCACCTCCACGGCCAGTCTGCCCAGGCCCAGACCGGGGCCTCGATTTTGGCGCTGGCCGCGCCTCTCCCGTCAGTCGGCCAGGGCACTCCCAGGTGGGGTCAACCGGCGGTGTCTGGGGCCGCAGTCGGCACCGCCGGCGTCACAGCTGTGTCAGGGGTGGTCGTGGCAATAGCGTCTCTCCAAGGCCCCTGCTTCGTGGCCGCCACAAGCGTCTCCGGGGGACCCGAGCACCTCCCAGCTCAGTCCACGCTGGCTCGTCCGGCCCCGATCGGGCCCCGACGCATGAGCTCCTAGGCCACCCCTCAGTCACCACTAGTGATGCTCGGGGTCCTCCGTGAGACTTCTCTCTCCACCAGGTGCTACTGGGGCCAGGCGTTGTCCCGTTGCTCCAGTGTCTCCTCTGCCGTCCGACTGGGAGGCCCAGACCGGGCCCTCGATTTTCGTGCTCCCGGCACTCTCCGCCACCTGCCGCCGGGATCCCAGCTCTCCAGGTCTGTGCCTTGTACCCTCACTTCGTCCGGGGGCTGAGGGAGAGAGCGTGGTGTCCTCCGACTCGGTCGTTAGTTGCTTGGCACCTCCACAGTCGGTCCGCCCAGGCCCAGACCGGGGCCTCGATTTTGGCGCCGGCCGCACCTCTCCCGTCAGCTGGCCGGGGTACTACCAGGCAGGGTTAACTGGCGGTTTCCATGGCCGTAGGCGGTACCGCCGGACTCACAGCTGCGTCGGGGGTGTTCTTGGCAATAGCGGACAGCAGGACCCCTCGAAAGCCAGCGATTTGGGGGCAATATGCTGTGTTTATATGGGCTATGGGGGAATTAGGGCAGGGAGCCACGCAGACCTGCGTCTGATCAGGTCGCCATCTTGACCACGCCCCCCCTGTGCATGTATCTTAGAGCTAACTGTGTGCTGCTGGGAAAAGTTGAAGGACCATGGCATGGGTTACCCAGATGAATACAGATGTGTAGATTATCTGGGCGATATCCTGAACTGGAATATCATACTTTATTTTCTTGTGTGAATTTTCTGGTAGATTATTGTTAAACAAAATTAGGAGTTGAAGGAATAAATAAATTTTTAAACAGACTTTCTACGAACTCAGAAGATGGTTTGCTGGAAAGTGTTCGGTTTTCCTAAATGGCGATATATGAATGTGTTGTTTGTAATTGGAGTGTTCTTGTGCTTTTTTTACTTAAAACCTGATTCCCAAACGTAATCTTACACTTTTGTGTAAGTTTGCGATAGGTTGCTATTCACAAAGGTATTTTATGAGTAGTATCTTTACAACTTCACAATCTCTACACATAAAAAGGTAGGACAGTCCTATCTATTTATGGGTGGATACTCCGCTGTCGTAAAGATACCACTTGCAAAATGCATTTATGAATAGCAAGCAATTGTAAATTTACACAAAGGTGTAAATTAACCTTCGTGAATAAATCAGGCCCTAAATGATTATCTTAATGTGAGTGGTTCTCTCTCTCTCTCAATATATATATATATATATATATTTTTTTTTAACCAAAGGCACGGCACTCTAGACTCAGGTATTTTCGCTCTGTTTATTCAGACAAGGAGCTCGAACCAACGCGTTTCAGCCTACATCGGCTTTGATCACGTGATCAAAGCCGATGTAGGCTGAAACGCATTGGTTCGAGCTCCTTGTCTGAATAAACAGAGCGAAAATACCTGAGTCTAGAGTGCCGTGCTTTGGTTGCAAATTGTCGTAATTGGGCCATGATCCGGCCCCAGCACAGAGCACCAGTAGTGGAGCGCACAGAGGCTTGAGGGTCACTTTGGTAACGATATATATATATTTTTTATATATATATATATATATATATATATATATATATATATATATATATATATATATATATATATATATATATATATATATATATATATATATATATATATATATACTACTATTATAAAGGAAGAACTTTGAACCTTTGAGGCGGGTAAACTCGGGAACCACAGCGCCAATCCACACACCCTATACATTGTTGTGATCGTCAGGGTGTGCAGATGGACATAGGCTATATGAACATAATAAAGATACGTAATTTAAAAAAATTACCCCAAAAAAAAAGTAGTCCCTTGGAAGAAGCGCCGGCCGCGACGTGCCTGCCCGACGTGAGGAGTGGCGTCCAGGAGCGCGAGGAGGACTGGTGGACATGGCGCGGGGAGGAGCGGTGAGGAGCGGCGGACAGGCGGTGAGGAGCGGCGGACAGGCGGGGAGGAGCGGTGAGCGGCGGATGAGGTAGGTTATTTATTTATTTAGGAGCGGTGAGCGGCGGAAAAATGAAGCAAAAATGAAAATCGTGAGCAAAAGGAAGCAAACGGAGCATTACAAAAGTGAGCCAAACGGTGCATTACAGGAGGAAAAAGTTACGTGTGCAGGTTACAAAAGCGTAGAAAGTAAAAATAGAGGTATAGGAGGAAAAAGTGACGTGTGCAGGTAGCATGAGGAAGCAAACGGAGCATTAAAAAAGTGAGCCAAACGGTGCATTACAGGAGGAAAAAGTTACATGTGCAGGTTACAAAAGCGTACAAAGTAAACATAGATGTATAATACTGCAATATATGGAGGAAGGCTCCAGGGGACCCACGGACAACGTCGGGGCGGGCGGGGGCCTTGAAGCCTAATTGTTCCCGGACAACGTCGGGACGGGCTGCTAGTATACTAATATAATAAAGAGAGAGCCCAAACCTTTGAGGCGGGTAATCTCAGGAACCACAGGTCCAAACACAACACCCAATACAGCGTTGGAAAGGGCAGTTGCAGCAGAAGGACATAGGCTATGCAGATGCCCACCATATTCATTTAAAAGGTAAAAGAACCGTGCCAGCAAAGTAGTCCCTTGTGGGAGTTTCTGCGTTGTGCTGTGGGCGTGTGCTGGGGGCGTGACAAATGCTGGGGGCGTGTAGTACGTTCCGCCCTTCATGCCATGTCTCATATCGTGTGCTGTGGGCGTGGGCGTGTGCAGGGCGTGGGATTACGGAAAAAAAAGCGAGCGTTGTGCCCAATATTTCATTGTTTTTTCTTCCCAGGTTCTGTACATTCCAGCTCCGGGTGTTCACCCTGCTCCCTTTAAATACCCCTGCACCCCATAATCATAACCCACCCTTACTCCTTTAAATATCCCAACACCCTTAAACATTAACCCATCTTAACCCTATAAATATACCCTGTACCCCAAAACCCAAGCCCTGAACCCTATAAATACCCCTGTACCTCAAAACCCAAACTTACCCCTGAACCCTAAAATACCCCTGTACCCCAAACCCCAAACCTAGCCCTGAACCCTAAAAATACCCCTGTACCCCAAAACCCAAACCTACCCCTGAACCCTAAAATACCCCTGTAGCCCAAACCTAGCCCTGAACCCTTAAAATACCCCTGTACCCTAAAACTCAAACCTACCCCTGAACCCTAAAAATACCCCTGTACCCCAAAATCCAAACCTAGCCCTGAACCATGAAAATAACCATACACCCCAAAACCCAAACCTACCACTTAACCCTAAAATACCCCTGTACCCCAAAACCCAAACCTACCCCTGAACCCTAAAAATACCCCTGTACCCCCAAACCTAGCCCTGGACCCTTAAAATACCCCTGTACCCCAAAACCCAAACCTGCCCCTGAACTCTAAAAATACCCCTATACTCCAAAACCAAAACCTAGCCCTGAACCCTAAAAATACCCCTATACCCCAAAACCCATACCTATCCCTAAACCCTAAAACTACCCCTGTACCCCATAACCTAAAACTATATATGAACCCTTAAAATACCCAAACACCCCAAAACATATACCTCAGTACCCCAAAACATATACCCCTATACCCATATTTACCTTATCCAAACATTTAAAAAAAACTGCTTTTACCATTCATGCATTTACAACGACTTTCATTGTAAATGTATGCGTGGTAAAATCATATAAAATGTAATGCCATGGATTATAATGGCATTGCGGAGTCATGGTACTTTCGTAATGAAAGTTGCAGAATAATGGGTGTTTACCCTCCCCCGGTAAGTACATTGGTGGCACGGCGGCCCACATCTCCAGCAACATTCTCATATTTTTTCACCACCGATTTGAAAAATGCACAGGTCTCTCTCATTGATGGCCAGCACGGACATACACTTTCAGACACACCTCCCGCCACAAGTTCTAGAATTGTGAACTTTAGAGCTGGGGAGCTACGTTTGAATCTCGGCATCAGCTCAACATCCTGTGATTCCAGGCAAATCGCTTTGTCTCCCGTGCCTACCACAAATGAATATGTTCTTCGGTAATGTAAATTGTGCTCATGCCATGTTGTCGAGTTCGCGCTATATAATATTGCAAGGAAAAAGAAAGTAGGGAAACTTGAGTTCCACACTACTGAACGCGCACTCTTAAGTGCATCAGCAGTGCACTGTGAATCGGAGCGTTTCACAGGCCTGTCACAGATAAGAAATACTATCAAAACGAAATCCTACAAAACAATATACTGCTGGCCGGCAGCAATTCATACCCGGACAACGTCGGGACGGGCTGCTAGTATATATATATATATTGAGAGAGAGAGGGAGAGAGAGAACCACTCACATTAAGATAATCATTTAGGGCCTGATTTGTTCACAAAGGTTAATTTACACCTTTGTGTAAATTTACAATTGCTTGCTATTCACAAACACATTTTGCAATATATATATATATATATATATATATATATATATATATATATATATATATATATGAACAAAGTCTCGTCAGACGCAAGCAGCGCCTCCAGCTCTCGTATCAACCAGATAAATGACGATGAGTCGAACCCAAAATCGGTGCCAGAACAAAGGTGCTTTATTTGTGCATAATTCTGCTCAGCATGCCGCATATATATATATATATATATATATATATATATATATATATATATATATATATATATATATATATATATAATCTTGCAGAAGGTGCCTCTGATCCCAGAAACGCCACTCTACACCGGACAAGTTTCACAACCTTTTATTGAGGCATCTGCATCACGAAGCCATTAAATCAGTCCCCTACGCATTTCGAAGCAACATGCTTCTTCATCATGGGGCGGCAGCAAGGGACGTGAAACAACCACAGCGTTATTTCCCTTTAATGTTTGCTCTCTCCAGTGAGGCATACTGGTCGCTGTAGTTTAATTCAATCCCCTCCAGTGGGTTCAGTCAGAGTGCCTTCAGTGTAATTCCTGTCTTTAAAATGTATTTCAAATATGCGAATTAAGCTTGTATTAATGCCATGACGCTTACTATATGTTAAATAATTTGCTTACAACTGAGCTGACGAGCCCTTGGAGATGCACCTGTGCGCCAGGGAGAGGTACAGAGACCTGAGAGGATTGTGGCAGCTTTCTCAGCAAACCTCAGATGAATTTCGTTTTATCTCTACTGATGAAGGATAAAATCCAGAAACACATGTGTCTAGAGATTAACAGCACTAACCTGCACCAACTTTGGTGAAACACTGCAAAATTTCAAGTAAGAATTTAAATTGAACTGCATTTACCAGGATGCAAAGGGGCGAACTGTGCTGGGAGGTGAAGCAGTGTGCTCCCATCCCCCTTCTATTTAAATTAAAATGTGCTGACATACCTTGGACACCAGAGGTATTATGTTAAGTAACATAACATAGCATGACATTGAAAACATTAATATTACATGCCATACCATATTATGACGTACCATGTAATTGCATAACATAAAATAAAGAATACATAAGCAATATCTTAGCATAAACATAACTATAAACAATAACTTAGGATAATATGACCATTGAAAGATCTGTCATTATCTGAAGAGTTTACTCATAAAGCTATAGCTCTATTGAAAAAGTACCTGGTGTTTTCCGGGGAGGTTCATGCGTTGTAACAGGGTCCTAAAAAGGTAAAAATGCAAGAGCTCTTCCTTTGAAAGCAAAAAGAAAGAAAAGGTTAGCTTGCCTTTTTAAAAAATGCATCAGGAAATTAAGTATCGACACTAGTGATGAAATCAACATCACATAACTAGATTTATGTTTCACATTGTAGGAATCCACATTAAAAACCAGAAAAAATTAACAGTAAGAAAGGACCTCAGGCTGTGTTATTAATAAATATATTGTAAAGACATATTCAAAATAGTTTCTTACAATGTTAAAACAGAGATTTAGGTTGTGTGCACCTATGAATACTAACAAGGTACCTTTTAACAGCAGTACTCTACCAATATTGCAATCAGTAAATCGCAAGATGCTTGTACCGTGACTAAAAGTATAAATGTAAATTTGCTGTCCTTCAGCGACTGTTGTACTATCATGTTGTCTTTGCTGACCCGATGCCTGTTAGGACTCTATCTTTACTAATCGTCCACAGGCTGACGTGGTTTTCTTTTATTGATAACATTACCAAACCCAAACTACCACACTCCTAAACATTCTGATTTATGGAGGTGTCCCAACATCTGCAGTCGTCCTGTCGCCTAGTGTCCCACCACAAAAAGCAATGCTCCCATTGAAACGCATTGCATGCTTCAACAAGTCAGTGATAGTTGCTCAGGGAAGGAGGTATCTTTTCCGGGCCGACTCCTATCGAGGTGCAGTCAGTTGGCGTGATGATGTTTCTCTGACCTAAATACTGCTATGCCTTCAGCTACAACAGGATCAAAGGGTCAAATTGATGAAAGACTGGTCACAAAAAGAAGTTGCAAATTGCACACACAGTTTTTACAAACAATCTTGCGATGCCACATTTGTACTAAAAGATCACACTGAAAAAATCTCCTGTTTTAGGATATCCTAGAATGACCCCCCTAATGAATATTAATTAGGCAGGTCACTATGTGTGACCCCATGACATTGGCTACAACGACTGAATGAATGGTCTGTGAGGAACAGCAGAGCATGATCCCTCTGTTTGTATTCTCAAGTGGAAAGTTTTGTTATAGGAAGCAATGGTGATTAAAAACATAGAAGTTTCCCAGTTGGGAACTCACTATGGGGAGCAGGTAGTCCACTCTGGACCGCTGCTTGCTCCCGCAGAGGTCGCCTGACTGATTCCCCAAGGAAAAGCTTTTCAAAGGGACATCTTTCCCTATGTCAAAGAGTTACCACCCCTTTGGTGGAGTTAGCTACTGGTCAATGGTTTGCGACAATTGATACATACATAATGAATCGCAACTAGGAGGGAGCACCCTCTTCACATCCTTTACTAATTGAAACTCTGTATGAGGTAATGACCCCACTTTGCGAGACAGAGTGGCTTTTCTGACTTGCAAAACGGGTGTAGTATTATGGAAAAGCCATACAATCGGGCCCCAGATGTTACCCACAGGCCTTAGCACATGAAGTATTTGCTTTTTTCTGAAATCTAAAGAAACGACGGAGGAAATAATTTCTAGCACGTAATGCAGCAGGTTTATAATGGCTCTGGTTCAAGAATTTCAACAAAACTAAAGAAAAGGCACTTTTTTCCTCGAACACTTACTCATTTGCTAAGTCAACTATATCCAATTTTTCGTAAAACAGAACCTTTACATCGCCTAGGAAAATCGCAGCAAGTGCCACCCAAAATGTTGGTGACAAAAAATAAAAAAAAACACACAAATAAATAAACCCCTGTTGCTGACAGTTTCAGGAATACTTGGAAACATCAAAAGGGGGCGCCGCGCCCATTCCGTGAAGACGTCACATCCAGGTGCAACCTGTATATAATTTGATCGGTTGCAATTTACTGCATAAGCATGACACAAAGATGTCACTGCCAGTCCTAATGCCTCTCATACACCACTCACACACACCAGGGATTTGACTCAGCAGAGGAAAGTCAGCAGAACCGGGGACTCCTCACTCACTCATTAGAGGCCTCCAGACTGGATGAGCAATATATGCAGTCTGTGTGTTATGTGACATCTTCATCCCTGTAGGTACCTAGCAATGTGTCCCTGTGGAAATCATGCTTCATGTTCCTCACTAGCTTTGGAAAGAAATAGTACAATATTTTGTAGCCACTGAGTTCTCCTCATATTGAGGTAAGATAGAGTTTTTAGGTCCGGCATTAGCCAAGAAATGATTTTAGTAAAACTATATATATAATAAACTTACTTATTAGGGCTTTCAATCAGTTTTTTTCTACCATGGTGATTCATAGCTTTCTTCCAACCACTTCAGCATAAAGCATGGGGCAGAGGGTCAGCCCACTTCAGCCATTGGCTAACTTCACTGTGAGTGATGTCATCCTGCTCTTGCACAATGTGCACCTCCATAACAAAGGAGTCTCCTTTAGTGACAGAGACTACTGCCCCAATGTGTGCTTTTTGATGCAAGAAAAGGGTCAAGACTGTATGATAAAAAGACTAAATAATATTGGCAAAACCAAGAGATTGGCAGTGGGTCAATCTGCGTCAAACACTGCTACAAACATTTAAATTGATGGTTCATTAAGACCAACCTTTCCCAGTGGTTTGTTCTTGTAACATGTGAAATTAAATAGGTGATCTCAGACTGACCCAGACGATTGTTCTACCTGCAAAACTGCTTCATCTAGAGAATCAGTTGGCATGTGGTAGAACAGTTTCCTCTCATCCTACTGTTAAAGAAGTATCTTCATTTCTCAGCTTTCAAAAATAAATAAGTGAAATGAGAAAAATGGCAGCCCCTTACCATGGATTCTTGGACTAATGGTACAAACACATGATGCAATTTCTGGGACTTTAACTGTTTCCAGTGTTTGCTACCCCGCTCCCATGGATGGTACGCACACATTTCACACCAAGATGCCCACCTTTATGATTTGTTGGTATCAATAGGGGGCAGCCACCTCCAGGAGTGGTCTGCCAGGGGCACAGATCTAAGCAGCTGATGTTTGATTTAGTGATAAGGGAGGGGGAAGCTGGATTTAAGACAGTCAGAAGGGACACACCCACAGCATGCTCCAATGCAACACCAACCACATCTGCAAAGACACCTCAGCACCCTGCCACATTTTGTCTGCATTCCCAAACGTTTTTAGGTGCACTTTAATTGATTCCTAGTTCTTTAAAAAAAAAATCATTTCTATTAGCATTTAGTAACATTTCCAAGTCAACATGTCACAATCTTTATATTGCTATACACTTTGTAAGTCCTTGTTTTAATCCTTACTGTAACCCTCTGTTACTTGTATAGTAATTGATTCCTAGTTCACTCAGTTGGATATTGGGTTCTTATAGGCTTGATGTATAGTATTTTACTAACCCCAAAAGCTCTATCATCGAAGACATCGCCATCGTCCTCAAGGGCACACTTGCCTCCCGTGCAGGAGCGATCGTCACGCCTCTTGCGTATTTTCCTCAGGAAATCCGAAGAATCAGACTTATCCATGACAGCTAAGAAAGAGAGGGAAGACATCAGGAGCACGCCCACTGCGTTGTACCATGGCACAGTGCTTATCAATGGGAAATATTAGTTTAATCGGTGCAGTAAGTGCCAATTGATAGGCTTTGTGGAGGTCACTTTTGTATACCATCACTAGAACTGACCAGGGTTCCTGCTGTTCTACAGAAGCCATGTTGTTGACATTCAATAGGGAGCACCTATGTGCAGTCCTTGGCATTGCACCTACCCTCTTGGCGAACCAGCTTCTAAGAGTTCGACAAGCTGCTGATCAGTTAAGGATCTATAATAGTTATTAGGTATGCATTAAAATAGACATTTAGCTCAACCTATTTACACTAAAATTGAGTATGTCTATTCCACATTCGCAGAATAGTTATGACCAGGGCGTTGATTTCTTGCCAGAGAGGAGAACCCTCTCACTTTGTACACAGACTGACCATCCTTTCAACTCATCAAATCACAACATTATAAAAATGAAGCAGCTAAGGAGGTATTTCACCTGCAACCACTGGAACAGTACAACACAACCATTGAACAATCTGAATTGGTTACACATACAGGCATATATCCCTTTGAAGATGTAGTCTCACTCAAGAGGCGTTTCACAATTCAGGTTCTGCTTATTTATTTATTTTTATTTATAAAGTCTTTTATAGCGTGAACATGATCTGTGAGGGTATCAGTGCACTTTATAGCGGGGAGGAGTGAATACACAGTAAAGACACAGTAATAAAATGCAGCTACAACAAAAATACCCGCACAGAAGAATGACAAATTACAGGAAGTGACCCCCCTAGGAGTAACCATGATCAACAAAATAAGAATACACCAAGTAAGATAGAGAATTCTGTCTTCCGTTAGAATTCAGTTGCCAAATGCTACTCTAGATGTCTATGGCTAAACCTCCATACCACAATAGTCAGTCGCTGCTTGAAGTTCAAGCATCCATCCAATGCAACATACTTTCGCTCAACTTTACATTAATAAATAAAGTAATACCTATTAGTCTCTTTTTGTGAAAAAGGCATAATTCATGCTGCATTTTTCTTCAGATGAAACTGTCGCACCTTGCGGAGGTAAGCAGGCCAGTATATGTTGCAGTAAATGGAGCTTTACATGCTATCAAAAAAGCATTTATTGCAGGGGTCTCTAACGGTATACAACCTTTACAACTAATCTTTTACCACGCACTACCATTACAACGCAGCTTTTACAACGCAGACCATTACCACGCATTGCTCTGGGGGGCGCTCTAGGATAGGGAATAAGTTTAATTTACTATCCAACACCTTTCCTAGTGTCCACGGGGACTGGAGTTGGGATAGTAAATTAAACTTTTCACTATCCAGCACCCCAAACTAAAATGCGTGGTAAAGGTTTGTGTTGTAAAAAACGCGTTGTAAAAGCATGCGTGGTAAAAGTATGCGTGGTAACGTCATACATCCGTCTCTAACCTTTAGTGCAATAAGACCTTTTTAGGTTCAATGGCACTCATCTGAGCCTGCTAATATTTTCAGTGTTGTAATAGTGACCACGTCACACAATATTACATTAGTGGCCACCATATGCAACAAATTCTAGCACTGATCACCTCACTCCATCAGGCATGGTTGCCAGAAGTGATTGGTTCAACGTGGGTAATACGTAACAGACATTGTAGCAATAAGAATGGAACAAAGGTAATAACTTTAGTAATGTTTTCCCACTGTTGCATGATTTATCACAGCAATACCAGCTTTAAACATATTTTAGGAATTCAACACATTTTCTTCAAAATGCAGTTTGGGAGTTCAACAAATGCACACTTCGGGCCAGATATGCAACACTTTTTTTGCGGCCACAAATGGGCGACGGGCCCATTTGTAACTACAGAAATGGTTCCAGGCATGTACAAATGCTATTTTGCAAGTCACTTTCGCGCAAAATAGCATTTGCGACTCTCGCTATTAGGAAGAGGCATACCTTCCTAATAGTGAGTCATCATGCCATGTACTGTTGTTTTGCGGTCGCAAAACACTTTCAGTTTACCACCTACTTCAAGTAGGTGGTAAAACATTCGCAAACTGGACTGGGTCCCCAGGGGACCCCTTACCCTTTGTGAGTGTGAGTGTGTGTGTAATTATTTTTTAAGAGCAGGTAGTGTTCCCAGGGACCACTGCCTGCCCTTAAAAAAGGAAACTGAAAAGTTTCATATTTGTTTTTTAAATGCATCCCGTTTTCCTTTAAGGAAAATGGGCTGTATTTAAAAAAAAATACCTGCTTTATTGAAAAAGCAGTCACATACATAGTAGTCTGCTGACCCCAGCAGACCACTAGCACTAGCCCACCATACGCTGGCCGGCGTATGGTGGGGTAGTGCTAAGAAGCATCTGTTGACCAAAAAAACACAGTGAATCTACGGGGATACCTACGCCGCCACCCATGGAGAAATTCTCCACTCTAACGTAGGTCTCATTTTGGAGCAGATCAACTATCTGGTCACAGCGGGCTGTAATTTGTACAGCTCCTGCCCGCTCCTTTAACATTGGGGGCTGGTATACCCCCTATACTTGCACTCACTCATGGCACTTTTCACTTGATTTCACTGGTCCTGATGAAGCGCGTTGGATCATTATGACCATCTGAGCGCGAAACATGTCGCCCTGACCACTCTTCCTGTTACCTGGGGTACATTACTACCCACGATGTAACACACAACCTCTGGTTTTTTAGTATGACAAGGATACCTATATACTACTATTAAATTCCTTCTCTTTTAGTATCCTGCAGCCAATTTTGCTCACCTCTCACGCACACACTCAGTGTACATAGAGGACCCTCTCCACATACCCGCACTCATCTAAAGGCTGTTCTCTTAAAAGATCACCGCAAAAGCGATCCTTCGGGGGACCTTTAGGGCATTGCAGCACCGGCCCGACGAGGAGCAACTGCCCGATGATGCAGCATGACATCCCTTGGGGTGTGTGAAGGCAACAAGACAATAAGTGTCCTTCCCCGCCCCCCCATTCCACACGAAGAGGGTCCCGGACCTAGTCCAGTTATTCTTCCCCTAGAAACCTTCTACTTTGTTCTAATCTCTCTCTCTCATTACGAGTGTGACTATTCAGCACCCACATGGATGGAACAGTGACCCCCTTTTTGGTTATAGCATTAGATTTTGGAGCATGGGCACTGGACCATAATTAGCTCCTGGTTCCCCTCTCTTTTTGTTTGACATATGCAATTTACGACCCCATTGGGAATCGCAAACGACATCTGAGACACAGTTGTACTTTGCATTTTGCGACACACAAATTGCGGGTCGCAAAGCGATTGAATTTGTGAGTCGCAAAATGTAACTGTACATCTGGCCCTTTGTCATCTCAAATACATGCTTTTCAAGTTCTAGAACTCTTTATTCGACTGGTCCAGCCATAAAAGATCAATACACATAGATATACAACACATAGAAATCCATCAGAGATTAAAAAACGTCAATGAATACACATTTAAAACATCATAATTGCTCGGTCAGCATGTTAACAGCTGTCAAAAAAATAGCCTGTAAAGTGTATATACAGTTGTTGAGTGCTTGAGTCATAGAGAATCTAAAATTCCTATATGCATGATAATTAGGGATTGACCACACAAAACACAAAAGGCAATGATAAAAGTAGGCGATTTCCTCGACCTGGGGGTGATACCAGCCCTCCGTTGTTCTCCTGGGTGTAATAGCAGCTTTTAAGAAAGAGCATACACTAAAGTAAATGCTCGGAGTGTTCAGCAATTGAAGGTGATATGAGGCCTCTCTACACCTACAGTAACCAAGGGTTTTTAGCAAGGGTTTGAGAAAGTGCTTACGTGCATAGTTAAAATAAGTACAAAAGAACATAAAATGTAAGAAAGACTGTTCTGAAATGCGATCACAGGGATGGCATAAGATCTTGCAAAACACAAAGACCACCAAACAGTACTGGATCTAAAACAAAATAGCAATTATCTCTCCCAGTGCGTAATTCAAGTGGGAGACATGCGTTTCAATTTGGTATACATGTATCGATTCACACAAGCCCAAGATTCTAATTTAGAAGGCTGGGCTGCACACAGGAGAGCTACTGCAAGGTGTCCAGAGCTTTACCAGTAGCTCACTGGCTGCTTGCTGGAGATTTCTGATCTATTGTTTATTATCTGTTCTTTTGCAGTGATATATTCTCTTTTCTTTCTAGGTACAATATTGATACTATATAGATCATGCTGTGCTTTCATTCACATATAGGAAGCATTCATTTCATAAGATGTTTGGTGGAGGAACTCAGCTGTCCACCAGGGATACACGGCCAGAGGATTGTCATCTCTCTGAGAGAAAAGGAAATCAGCCATTTTTCCATGTTTTGAGATCCTGGAATTTCCTGATGTGTGTGCCTCCTAAATGTCATGGAGGGAATATTTGTGGACTTTAATATCATTGACAGAATATCGGGGCCAAAATATTGAAAGGTAAGTAGATATAGATTTTCTATACTTAACTCCACGTATATGTACCTTGAAGATATATTATGAAGTTGGAGTAGCTATAGTTAGGCTTGCCAGAGATAGAAATTCCTCTGATATTTGACCGCTAATTACTTTGTACTCGTTTAATGAATCATGACAAAACTTTGGAGACTCATTCCATTTTCTACATTGGCAGAGGAGGCAAAGATTTACCGTCGATTGGGCAAGGGGGTGCAAAGAAAAATGGGGGCCCCAAAACAGGTTTGGGCACCAATGCATTTCCCAGAGACTTTGTACTCACGCATAGCGCAATAATGACTACACGGTTTCTAATTAAATTTGTCAGGAACATAATTAGGGTGTGTAGATGATCCTTTTTGATATTTAAAATGTATTGTTTCAGTCGTAGTTAAGTTATAAGGCAGGAAAACTTAGTGATATCTGATGTCCCAGTAGTACCACAGTACTACCGCATATGTACCGCAATACATGGCGATGACAACACCCAATATTATTGACTACTACTCAGCACTCCAAGCCCCGTCACAGGTACCAAATACTCAAAACAGAATGTGAATCAACTGTCCATTTTTCAATGTAATAACATGAAGATCCTGGTTTTGATTTATTTTTAAACATTGTCTCATAAAATTAGATTCAGTCTAGCCATAGTCAACGTGTTTCATCCCCCATTGGACTTCTTCAGGGCTGAAAAAAAAATATATATATATAAATGTTATTTACAATTTACTCCTAAATGATGAGCATAGTATATTGACATTTCACCCAACAACCTAATTTCATAATTTCATCATTCTGATTTTCAATGACCTATTTGATTGACATTCTGCATGTTGAATTAGATTTTGGGAATTATTGCCAGAACTGGCATTGTGAGTTTTGCTTTTTAATATTGTATTTAGAGATTTTCAAATATTTATATAATATAAAATATATATATATATACATATTTATCAACAGATTGTAAATATAGATTTTTTATATATATTTGTAGCCCTGAAAAAAGCCCAAGGGGGAACGCAATCTTGTTGGCTATAGCTATAATCAAAATAATTCTATGAGAAGATGTTTAATAAAGAATCAAACAGAAATCAAATCCAGGATCTTTGTGAAATCACTTTGAAACATGGACATTTGATTCATATTATGTGCTAAGTATTTGGTACTGATGATTGGACTTGTAGTGCTAAGTAATATTTCAATAATTTTAGGAGCATGGTGATTGCCTAATAGAGGATTGACAAGTGGCTGGTCACTCTTACTTGTGCACCCACATTTTCTTTTCTGTGTGGAATTAATCCAGCATACTTAAGTGATAAGTGCAGTACTGGCTGCCGCCAGCCATCTTTTGTAAGACAAAACACAATATGATTGGTTAATCAAATCCCTTCAAAAATGAAACGGCAGCCATTTTGATTACAGCACAGTGTGAGTGTGTTGGGTCTTTACATAGGAAATAAAACAGATACATTATGGTGACAGGCAGCAATAAGTAAGCCACTGTAATAAAGTGAGTTGTTATGGGTGAAATTAGTATTATAGGTTTAACCCCTTTAAAAAATGTTTGCAGAGTACCATGGTACTACCGCAGTAGCATCTAGAAAGTACTGCGTTACCTGTAATATTAATTAAAACAAATTCCCAATACAAAATTAAATTATGCAAGGTATAGCATGGCTTTTAATAAAGCCTTCAGTTGTTTGGAAAACTAAATATTGCTAGATATGTTGGACAAGCCAACATTTCAGATTTAAAAAGGAAGATATGGTTTCCATAGGTAATAGGATGTACACCATTTGGATGATATAGTGCTGCTTTTGAACAGTTGATATTCAAATGACAAATAGATAACATTCTATGATCCCGAAGGAATGCAAACACTGTCTTGTTAACATGTTGCGAGTCTTTTCTAACTTAGCAGCATTTAAATTCCTACAACACTCCAGTCTTCGTACTGCAATGTATGTCCCTCACTCTATGCTATTCACTGTAGGCAACTCCACTATATGCCACTCAACTCTATGCTATTCTACTCTATGCTATTCCACTGCGTGCCACCACACTGTACCTCACTCACCTCTATGCCTCTCCATTGTATGTCACTTCACTCTATGCTACTCTACTGTATGCTGTTCCACTATACACCACTCCACTCTATGTCGCCCCACGCTACACCACTCCAATGTACGCCACTCCAGCCCAAGCACTGTACTGTATGCTATTCCACTGTATGACACCCCACTCTATGCCACCCAGTCTACTCCACTTTACTGTATGCAACTCTACTCTATGTTGTTGCACTGTATGCCACTACATTGTATTTGACTCCCCTCTACACCACTCCACTCTATGCTTCTATCCTTTACACCACTCTGCTGTACACCAACCCACTGTACACTCTGTACTCCACTCTATACCCCTACACTGCACTGTACAATGTTCACAATATACCACTCCAGTGCACGCCATTTCAGTCTACGTCACTGCACTCTACCCCACTCCACTAAATGCCACTTCACTCTACACTGTTCCACTCTACTGTTTGCCACTCCAATATACGTCACTCCATTTTATACCACTCCACTCTATGCCATTACACCATATGCTGCTACACTGTACCTCACTCCACTCTACACCACTCCACTCTACGCCAGTCCACTCTATGCCACTCTACTCTATGCTGTTCCACTCTATGCCACTCATCTCAATGCCACTCCACCCCACTCCAATCTACTTTACTGTATTCCACTGTACACCACTACACTCTATAACACTTCACTCTACACTATTCCACTATACACCACTCCACTCTGTGACATTCCACTCTATGTAACTCCACTCTACCCCGCTCCACGCTACACACTCCCCTCTACACCACTCCACTGTACGCTATTCCACTCTACACCACTCCACTCTATGCTACTCCAGTCTATGCCACTCCACTCTACACTATTCCACTATGCGCAACTCCACTGTACACCACTCCACTCTACACTCTTTCACTCTACGCCATTCCACTCTATACCACTCCACGGTGCACCACTCCACTGTTCGCTACTCTACTCTATGCTATTCCACTCTATGATATTCCACTCTGTGCTACTCCACTCCATGTCACTCCACTGTACGCTACTCCACTGTATGCCACTCCATTCTAAGCTATTCCACTCTAGACCACTATACTGTACCTTCCTTCACAGTATGCTACTCCACTCAACCATTTCAATCTACAGCGGTCCACTCTACCCTATTCCACTGTAAGCCACTCCCCTCTACCAAACTCCACTCCACACAACTCTAATATACTACACTCAACAACACTGTAATCCACTCAACAACAGTCTATGCTCCTCCCCTCTACAACTCTATACTCTTCTCTATAACACTTTACTGTACAACAGGCTCCCCCTGTCAATGCACTCTACTTTTTCTCAGTGCTATTCTAAGACACTTTACTCTATATTACAATACTCTATGCAACTCCCTCTACAGTGCTCCACCCCACTTTACTATACTCTATTCTATGACACACTGCTGTACTTTGTTCCACTGTACTCCACTACTGCACTCTGCGCCACTCTATTGCATGCTTCTCTATGCCGCTCAACTCTATGAGAGTCTATGTCACTCCACTCTACCATACTGTACTGTACTATACTCCATGCTGCTCTACTGTTCAGCAATTCACTCTGTTATACACCACTCTACTCCACTCAGCAACACTTGCCGGCACTCTACAACATGCCAGTCCACTCCACTACACAACACATCACTCCACTCTACAACACTTTACTGCATTGTATGCTATGCTGTTCTACTCTGCTCTGCTCGACACCACTCCTATCTACTCCACTTTATGCTGCACCACTACAGTGGACTCCACTCCACTGTACTCCACTGCACAACAGTTTACTCCGCTCTATACCACTGCATGATACTTTGCTCTACACCCCTCCATTCTACAACACTGTACTCCACTCTATGGCCTAACACTACACTACACAACTCTATACTCCACTCTATACTCCTACGCTCCACTATACAATGTTCTACTCCACTGTACAACACTTTCCAACACTGTAAAACATACACTCCACTGTACTCTACAACATGCCACTCCAATTTATGATAGTTTACCTATGCCTTTCCACTGTACTTCACTCCATGCGACAGTACTATACAACATTATATGCTGTGCTACTCCACTCAGCTCCAATCCACTCTTGTAAACTCTGTGACATCAAACACTATGATGATACACTGTAGGACACTCTCCTCCACTGTTCTGTACAACACTACACTTAGTGACATTCCACTCAACGACATCGGACACTACGATCTGAAACACATTTCTATTAAAAAAAACATTTCTATAGACAGAATAAATAACGTTTTCCTGTAGTTTTTCATGTGTCCCTTGATATTTTTTCATTTTGTCTATGATAATATGATACTACAATATTCCTATTCTCAATATTCTGTGGTACAATTGGCCTGAGACTGGTACTTAAATAAAAACATTTTTTAAATCCTTTGGATTCTTTATATTAAGACTACTATGTCTCTTTTTTGCAATTCATTTAGAAATACTTTAGACAAATCTTGAATAGGCTTCAAGTTACTACTTATATTTACCATTTTCAATTTACATTTCAAAGAGAAAAATACTAACCTTTGCTGTTTTCTCTCATTTTTTAGCAATCATGACACAAAATATACCAGCCGTGTCGGTAAAATATTGGCCAGGTTGTTCCTAGATGCCTTCCATTTTAATTACACCTTGCTTCTTTTTCATGTTTAGTTCTGTTGTGATAAACCCATTATATTTTGAATTCAAACACAATTTTGGATTTCACATCTACTTGAGTGAATATCTGTATGTTTGGTCTTTGAAAGCCTGCGCCGCTATTTGGGTTGTTTATACGTGAAACTTCAAAATAAAGTTGTTAAAAACACATGATGTTGATGTGTAGTTGAAGAAAATTTTGGAATACTACCCCAAGAGATTGCAAGTGATTAAACAAATTGCAAGCATTACTACCATCACTTTTTGCGTTTTTGATGCCCTAATTGGCATAGGTATGCTCAGACGTGGATATCGTGCTCACTGTGCCACTGAAACTCAACTGCACCCAACTCAAAAGCCCCAACAGGGCAAAACTGGTCCTGGATTACTTTTGTTTCAGTAGAGGGGGGGGGGCTAGTTTGGCAGTTTGGGCTGGACTGCTACTATTAAAGCAGGGTAAAAACTGATTTTCATATGTCTAAGTCCAAAATGAGGTGGCATGGTGAGCAACATAATGATGGATTGAAATTCTACCCCAAGTGATTACCAGAGGTTAACAAATTGCAAGCATTTTGTCCTTCCCCTTTTGTGGGATGTACGTTGTTACAACGCATGCTTTTACCACGCATGCCTTTACAACGCAGGTTTTTCAACGCAAGTCGTTACAATGACTTGTGTTGGGGGGTGCTGGATAGTGAATAGTTTAATTTACTATTCCAACTCCAGTCCCCATGGATAGTAGGGAAGGTATTGAATAGTAAATTAAACTATTACCTATCCTAGAGCGCCCCCCAGCGCAAGTCGTTGTAATGACTTGCGTTGAAAAACCTGCGTTGTAAAGGCACTGCGTGGTAAAAGTTGCGTCGTAAAGGATGTTTCCCCCTTTTGTGTGATAAGTAGTTGAATCTAACTTTACAAATCTGTCAGACAAAACACCACTGGTGGAAAATGCCTTGCATTGCTGTAAATAGTGCAGTGAAAATCAAACCTCATACAGACTGCATGAGCAACTTACATTTTTAATAGAAATATATAAATCCATCTGGATGTTCATTTGTATTTGACTAGGACACCTTTCAACACAGCTGAATTTGCACGAGACTGATGCAGGATTGGAAATCATGTTTGTACAAGCATATGTATGCATGTATGTATGTATGTATGTATGTATGTATGTATGTATGTATGCATCACAGTGTATCTATTAAATGTAGGCACCTAGAAACTAATATTCATCTGCTAGAGAACAGGTCACTTGTTTTTCTTAATCCAACGTCGTAATCAAGAAGTGGCTAAAACCCTGGTGGGATGGTGGAGGAATAGCTTCCTGGAAACTTCAACTTGGATCTTCACAAAGTTCTATTTCAGTGCTTTTTTCATGAATTAATTGAGTCAGTAGTGGAAAAGAAACCTGCCCCGAAACAGTCTCCCACAGTACTAAGAACAATCAAACTTTGGCCTTAGGGAACATACTCATATTTGATCAGTGCCTGATTTGTAAAGCAAAGAGTGTGGTGCACGAAGCTCTGCTTTGAAGTCCACGGCCTATGCCAAATACCAAGGCTTGTAGTCTTAAACCACCTCATGCCTCTTTAATTCACTACCAGACACTCCCCGTGACTTTATCTCACTGGTGTAGGTTGCTGCTTTCTCTCTTTGTGATGATTCTTTGGTCTTTCTCTTCTCCCGTCTTTCCGATTTGTGTGTTTTTCCCTCTCTTGATCTCGGTAAATATTTTGATGTATAAAAATAAGTGATGGTCCCCAAAAATAAATGCTGCTGCCCCAAATTAAGCAGTGATTTTGATGATCTAAAAATTTGTAAGAGAAGAGATGTTATTTGGTGTAAAGCGTCCGAAGGTCTCATTAATTCTTCAGGCATTCAGGAGTGAGGGATGAATTACAGGTTTCACTCTTCTCCTGGGAACTATCTAGTTCCAGACAATGAAAGCCAACCCATACTGTTAATTAAATATGACCAGCCGGGATACTGAGTTTTGGAGGGGACCAGGGGCGGTTATTGCACCTCCCTCTTCTTCCTCTACTGAAGATGGTTTATGTTGCTCAATGCCACATGATGTGAAACACACAAATTAGTCATATTATGAGTTGTAGTATTACACCCAGAGGGGTAACTCCAAGTGGAATTAACCAGCTCAGAATTATATTTCTTTTTAAGGTCCAGAATGATCATGTCTGCAAACTCCAGACATGAAACATCTGAGAACAAAAACACCAGACCTAACTTTGGTGCTGCAGGGACCAGGGCTGTCTGACCGCATGCACCAACACGAGGAAGGAGACAAAGCTTATTCTGTCCCAGGGCAGACAGAAAGCCCACACAAACTTCCCAGTTCCCTCTCCCCCAACCCATGGCCCTAGACGGATACTTTTTGCCTCCTCAGAGCAGGGGGAAAATGTCAGCAGGGGCTTTGCCTCTCAATCGTGGAATACTGCCAGGAATAGGACACAGTATATTTAAGTCTGGGAAGTTAGTCCCCATTCCAGGAAAAAAGAGTCATACATGCTGGAATTTGGTGCTTGGATACTGACCACAATCATGGATTTGAGGCCCCATGTATACCTGCACCGAATCACCCAACTCACGCTGTCCTCTGTCCCATGGATCCACAAGACTAGAACTGCCTCGCCGCCAAGACCTGGAACTCCCTGCCCCTCCACCTCAGGCAATCCGTGTTGGTGACCCAATTCAGGAAGGACCTCAAGACCTGACTCTTTGACTGAACCTCCACACCCAGAAGGATAAGCAGCCCCCACACAGTGTCTTGAGACCCTCACGGATGAGTTGCTGCGCTATACAAACTCCTGATTGATTGAAATGCCAGGCAACTCATAACGAGGACTAAAGTAAGCACTGCATCTCATGAGAACAGTACACATCTTTTTTCATAAAATTCCAAGTGTGATGCAGTGTTGTGCGTGGAGCTTGAAGCCAGGTATGCGATACCAGTATGCCAGATGGGATGTGTTGGAAAATATTACCACATTCATTGCTGCAAAGAATTTTCCCAGTCCCTTAGTGGTTGTGTCTGGATCGGGTTAGAGCGAGTTTGTCGAGTCCATAGTGATTCTGAGAGTTGAAGCAGAAGACTGACTCAGTGACACTTTTTTGAGTCCTGTTGTTTTTATTTGTAGGGGTATCTCCTAAGACCGACTCAAAGTCAGGCTAAGGCCTCCTGGTAGCCTTAGGAAACTTGGACGGTGAGACTCTTGAGAGCCTCTAATCCTGGCTGGTAGGCGAAGTAGGACGCGCATAGGCCTGTGTACAGGGCACAGAAAGAACGGGGTATGTTGGGAGCTATAATGTCTCTTTATTTCACATAAACCAACAAGCAAGGACACTGAGAACCTTTGACTTATCCTTTCCTTGAGGAGAGCAAGACAAACACTGTGAATTCTACACAACACACTACAACGCTACACTGTATGACACACTACTCCACTGTTCCGTGTGACTCTACACTTAATGACACTCCACTCAGCAACATCGGTCTCTTCGATCTGAAACACATTTTTATTAAAAAAAAACATTTCTATAGACAGAATAAATAGAGTTTCCTTGGTTTTTAGGTTTCGCCTACGTGAAAGCTGCGCACGCAGCTTTTCACAAAGGTGAAAACCTAATGAGAACAGTATGTGGCTTGGTCACCGCCTCTCTGTTCCATTGGCTAGCTCCATAAATGGAGGCTAGCCATTGGAACAGAGATCTGTCCGTCATGGCCGGACCAGATTCGTGGGCGTTCCCGCAATTTCTTCCCTCTCCGCCCCTCTGTGCGTGTCATCTCGGCGGTGGGCGGGTTGTTTTTTGTTATTTTTTTTTTAGGTTTGTTTTCTTCATTCCAGGCCAACCGCCGCCGGAAGAAGTCCAGGTGAGTGCCCGTTCCCGCCCCCCTCCCGCTGACCGCGTGCCGTTCCCGCCCCCCACTCCCGCTGTCTGTGCTTTCCCGCCCCCCTCCCGCTGTCATTTTCCTCGATTGTTTTAAAACTGGTTAGTCACTCTTTTGTTGACATTTCTTCCTTGTTTTATTATTGCCAACTATTACTTATCTACTTTCTTCATCTGAAGTGTAGTTGTTTTGCCTCGCCAATCTTTAATGTTTACAGAATCTTTGCTGCTTTTAGTCACTAGTTGTCTTTTCCGAAATTAATTTTTCAGTTGTCTTTCTTAAATACGCTGATATTCCCTTTCCGTTTGTCTGTTATCTCGGCATTGCTTTATTTTTGTTTTTAAAATGCTTTTGTTGTTGCAGTGAATCATTTTCTGTTTGTGTCATTTAGGGTGGGTCAGATGGGGTTCTAGGTGCCTCCAGGTCAGATTTTCACTTGGGTCGGAGCCTTTGATTTACTGCTTCCTTTGTGGGGTTTTATTGGTTTTGTCGGCTGTGCCGCCCTTTTCTTGTAATTATAATTCGGGAGAAGTAAAGTGAGCACGACCCCGAGTGCTGTGGAGTGGAGTGTGACGTCAAAGTTCAGGTCTGAAGGGCGGAGTCAAAGCTTTAACAGCAGCAAAATTCAAAGTGCCGCCATAACTACTGGAGTGAAGTGCTTTGTCTTTGGGGTTGGAGGGTTGTGCCGCGATGTCCATTTAGTGCTGCCTGTAACCACCAGTGGCAAGCTCTGTGGAGGTCCCGGGTATATCCCTTCAAAGTGCCACCCGTAACTACCGCTGGAAAGTGCATGGGGCGGGGACAGTCATTGAAAGTGCAATGTAAAATGTAACGTGGAGAGGGTCTGGATGTCGAGTGTGACCTGAAGCTTGTATTCCCTGCATAGCAGACAAATGGTGTCCAAAGTCTCGCTGCAAGAACTGTTTTTTGTTACAGGTTTATAAAGCATGAACTCGACCTGAAGGTATCGGAGCGCTTTACATGAGCACCAGCTACATTACACAGTCAAGGACACATTCATTTTTTGTAGCTACAGGGAGAGTGAGTGTTTTGCCCAGAATCACAGGACGCAGTGCCAACGCTGAGACTCCAACACGGTTCTTCAGATTCATAGTCGACAGTCTTGGCCGTTAGGCTCCCCCCCCACCCCCCCAAAAAAAAAATGAAGAGGGGAAATAAATAAGTGAAAGTGGAGCTGATAAAAAAGTTGGGCCGGTTAATTCTTAAATACATTCTGTAACCTATTAATAAATAGCAAAGTGCAGATGGGTGTGATCTCGAAATGCCACGGGAACTTTTAGGAGACTTTAGTCGAAAAAATGTCCTTTAAAGTGCAGTGGAAGGAAAGGGATTCCCTGCACTTCGGCTTCACACTATAAGCGTACTGCGTAATGTGTGCTAACGTGTTCATCCGAAGTGCAGCGGTGTTGTCTAGTATAGTATTTACGGTTGGAATGAGTTATGTGCAGGCGACATCTGTACACACAAAATGACCCGGGTATATGGATTTAAAGTCCAGTGATTGTGCACGAGCTTAAATTGAATTAGTGTGTGAATTTAAAGTGAAAATCAAATGAGTAATGTGCTTTGAATGTGCTGCAGGGTGTATGTTTAAATACGTTACTGAATAACGTGCAGCTGACATAGGTGCCCTTACGTGCAGAAGGGTGTATTCGAGTAAAGCGCTGTGAGAAGGGAGCCAGGTCCTCACCCAGAGGGACAGTGCGTCCATTTAAAGTGCAACAAATAATGTTTGAGGGTGCAGTATGTAAAGTGCAGCACGGGTGCATGATTTTCGAACGCAGCAGGCACCTCTTGTGCTTCGGTGATGCAATTGAGGAGTGCCGTAGGGGGTGTACAGTGCAGCGAGGGAGTACAAGAGTGTACTCCGCATTTAGAGTACGCTGAACGCGTGCATTAATCGTGCAGCTAGCAGGGTTTCCTTTGCAGTGCAAGGGTCGTTGCTGACACGTCTCTGTAGGGCACATCAATTGTAGTAGTTGCAGGTCGTCGGAAGAGGATACATTGCGACGATTTTGGACTACCATATTTGAGGAAGCCTCATCTATTGTTTGTTTTTCAGGTGTGGTGTGAACCAAGATCTTCTCGTTCTAGTAATATCATATATTTCGCTCTTACTTATATGGCGTTCAGGCAGCCCTCTTCACCCATTGGTCTGCTGTTGTGCCATTCACACTTCTCTTCTGCTCGCTGCTTTGAACCCCCTGGCTCAGCCCACTTCAGCCATCGGCTTACTGCATCCTGAGCGTGGGCAAAAGCAAACCCTGTCAAAATGAACGCATCCACACACAAAGTAGCACCCCCTCAGGGGCCACTTTGACACTGTGTTTGTTTAGAGAAAAAATGCGTGTTTATATTTTTAAAAAATATTAGTGAAGGCCTGGCAACTTCCACGGCGGCGTTTTTTGCAATCGATGGCAATACAGAACAACTATTATCCAAACCCAAAGTCTGGAACCCAACGCTAGATGGATTGGCTTTGCTAATGTTTGCTTTCCTATGTTGCCCATTTTTTGCGAAGCTCCAGTTGCACAGAAGTCCGAGAGAGATACTCTGTGCAGTTTCTAACCTTTTCTAAACCTCCAGGCTTGTCCTCAGTCTCTCTCTGTGTGCAGTGAGTCCCTCCTGGCTTGTCCTCAGTCTCCCTCTGTGTGCAGTGAGTCCCTCCAGGCCTGTCCTCAGTCTCCCTCTGTGTGCAGTGAGTCCCTTCAGGCTTGTCCTCAGTCTCCCTCTGTGTGCAGTGAGTCCCTCCAGGCTTGTCTTCAGTCCCCCTCTCTGTGCAGTGAGTCCCTCAAGACTTGTCCTCAGTCTCACTCTGTGTGCAGTGAGTCACCCCCATGCTTGTCCTCAGTCTCCCTCTCTGTACAGTGAGTCCCTCAAGATTTGTCCTCAGTCTCCCTCTCTGTGCAGTGTCCCTCAAGACTTGTCCTCAGTCTCCCTCTGTGTGCAGTGAGTCCCCCCAATGCTTGTCCTCAGTCTCCCTCTCTGTGCAGTGAGTCCCTCAAGACTTGTCATCAGTCTCCCTCTGTGTGCAGTGAGTCCCTCCAGGCCTGTCCTCAGTCTCCCTCTGTGTGCAGTGAGTCCCTTCAGGCCTGTCCCCAGTCTCCCTCTCTGTGCAGGGAGTCCCTCCAGGCCTGAAATGAGACTCCGCCTTTTTTGCAGCTAGCTCATGCAAGTGAGTTCTAGCCTGCACCAAAATAACAGATACAACTTTGTTTTGTTTTTTCTTGCCTTCTGCCTTTTGATTGTGCCTGTGCCTGTTCCGGCCCCCCCTCCCGCTGTCCGTGTGCCCGTTCCTGCCCCCCCCCCCTCCCGCTGTCCGTGTCTCCGGCCACACTTGTAAATGCTTGTTTTATCTGTGTGGGCTGTGAGAGCTGTGTGGGCTGTGAGAGCTGTGTGGGCTGTGAGAGCTGTGTGGGCTGTGTGGGCTGTGAGAGCTGTGTGGGCTGTGAGAGCTGTGAGAGCTGTGTGGGCTGTGTGGGCTGTGTGAGCTGTGTGGGCTGTGTGGGCTGTGAGAGCTGTGAGAGCTGAGAGAGCTGTGAGAGCTGTGTGGGCTGAGAGAGCTGTTGGCAATGTAAATAACAATGCCATTTATTTATAAGTAAAAAAAAAGAAAGAAATGTCATGAGCAATGCCAATAGCTCTAACTTTTCCAAAGGCGAAACCATTGCATTGTAAATGCTTGTTCATTTGCCCATTGATATGTTTTTCATTTTGCCTATGATATTATGATACCACAGTATTCCTATTCCCAATATTCTGTCGTACAATAGGCCTGAGGCTGGTACTTAAATAAAAAAAAATGTTAATCCTTTGGATTCTTTTCATTATGACTACTATGTCTCTTTTTTTCTGTTCATTTAGAAATACTTTAGACAACTCTTGAATGCGCTTCAAGTTACTACTTGTATTTGCCATTTTGAATCTACATTTCAAAGAGGAAAATACTAGCCTTCGCTGCTTTCTCAACTTTTTTAACAGTCATGGCACAAAAAATACCAGGCATGTCATTAAAATATTGGCCAGGTTGCAATCTTGGATGCCTTCTATTTTAATTGTACCTTTCTTATTTTTTAGTTGTGTTGTGATAAACTCATTTTGATTCGAATGCAAACACAATTCTAGAATGGGGTGCCTTATTGGCAACCACATAACCATGGACTAGAGGGTTCAAGCTATGATCAAGATGTATGGACAGAAATGTATAGAAGTGGGTATTGTACTGCATTGTAATTACATTTTAATGGCAGACACATCCAATTTTGCAATTCAAAAAATTCATTATCTTTGGATGCAAAATTCCAAATGGCCAATCCTAATCCTAATTTCCCAGTGACTAGCATAACAATTCTTTTGCAACATGAAACTGAAGGCCTGCACCAGTATTTGGGATGTTTATATGTGAAACTTTCAAAATAAAGCTGTTAAAATCACATAAATGTCAATATCTAGTTGAAGAAAATGTTGGAATGCCCAAGTGATTGTCAGTGATTAGACAAATTGCATCCAATCAGCTTTTGTTTGCTTGATGCCCTAAGTGGCAAAAGTATGCTAAGACGTGGTTACCGTGCTCACTGTGCCACTGAAATCAAGCTACAACTGACTGAAGATTACCAATCAGGGCAAAATCGGTCCTGGATTGCGTGTGTTTCAGTTCAGGGAGGCCTAGTCTGGAAGTTGGGGCTGGATTGCTACTATTGGAGCAGGGTCAAAACTGATCTGCAAATGGCTAAATCCAAACTGAGGTTGCATGGTGAACAAAATAATTATGGATTGGAAGGCTACCTCAAGTGATTACCAGCGGTTAACAAATTGCAAGCATTTCCTCCGTTACCTTTTGTGTGATATGTAGTTGAATCTAATTTAATGAATCTGTCAGACAGAACGCCACTGGTGGAAAATGCCTAGCATTGCCGTGTATAATGCAGTGACAATCAAACGTCAGATAGACTGCATGATCAACTTAATTTCTGAATAGAATTATATAAATCCATTTGGATGCTCATTTGTATTTGACCAGGCCACCTTTACATGTGTCAGTGTGGAGTTTCTGTATGAAAAAGTTACCTAAACGAGACTGATGCAAGATTGAATGTCATGTTTGTACACGCATATATGTATGCAAGTGGGTATGTATATATGTATATATGTATGTATGTATGTATGTATCACAGTGTATCTATTAAATGTAGGCACCTAGTAGAAACTAATATTCACCTGCGAGAACAATTCACTCATGTTTCTTAATCCAACATCTCAATCAAGAAGTGGCTAAAACCTTGGTGGGGTGGTGGAGGTAGTCAGTAGTGGAAAAGAAACCTGTCCCGAAACAGTTTTCACAGTTCAAAGAACAATCTAATTTTGGCCTTGGGGAACATACTCACATTTGATCAGTGCAAAGAGTGCGGTGCCCGAAGCTCTGCTTTGAAGTCCACTGCCTATGCCAAATACCAAGGCTTGTAGTCTTAAACCAACTCATGACTCTTTAATTCACTACCAGACACTCCCTGCGACCTTATCTCACTTGTGTAAGCTCATGCTTTCTTACTTTGTGACGTTTTTTCCATCTTTCTCTTCCCCATCTTTCCGATTTGTGTGCTTTTCCCTCTCTTGCTCTCAGTAAATATCTAAACAGAAAAATCAGTTGTGTCCCCCCCAAAATAAATGCTGCTACCTTCAAATTAAGCAGTGATTTTGATGGTCTGAAAAATGTGTAAGAGAAGAGATGCCATTTGGCGTAAAGCGTCAGAAGGTCTCATTATTTCCTCAGGCCTTCAGAAGTGAGGGATGAATTACAGGTTTCACTCCTCTCATGGGAACCATCTAGTTCCAGGCAATGAAAGCCAACACATTTACGGTGACATGCATCAATAAAACGTTTTGCGATTCCTTATTAGCGATTTTTAAGGAATCGCAAATAAGGAATCGCAAAACGGGATGCATGATTTAAATTGCATAATATTTGCGATTCGGCAAAAATCGCAATTTTTACCAAATCGCAAATATTATGCGAATTTCAATATGCGATTTCGCAATTCCCATTGATTCCTATAGGCCAAAAGGCCCATAGGAATCAATGGGAATAGCGAATTCGCGAATTGAAATTCGCAAACTGTTGATGCATTCCATGGGTGCAGGGGGGGGGTCCTTTGGACCCCCCCCCCCTGCACCCCTGAAATGTATTTTGGAGTGCATGTTTCAAACATACATGTCCTAAGGACATGTGTGTCTGTAACATGACAGTGTTTTTAAATGCAAATTAGAGCATTTTAACACATTTTTGCAAATTACCACGAGGTACAACCTCGTGGTAATTTGCACCCCTATTTGCGAATTCGCAATTTTAAAATTAATCATGCATTGCTTTTGAGGAATCGCAAATTTGCGATTCCCTAGAAGCAATCGCATTTTTGGAATTCGCTAAAAATAGCGATTTTCCCAAAAATGCATGATGCATCTCAAAACATGATTTTGCATTCGCAAACAGCCGATTTTAGCGAATCGCACCGTTTGCGCATGCAAAAATCGTTGATGCATGTGCCTGACTGTTAATTAAAAATGACCACCCGGGATACTGAGTTTTGGAGTGGACAAGGGGGCTGTTTTTGCACCTCCCTCTTTGCACCTCTACTGAAGATGTTTTACGTTGCTCAATGTCACATGCTGTGAAACACACATGTAGGCCACATTATGAGTTGTAGTATTCCACCCAGAGCGATAACACCAAATTGAATTAAGCGGCTCAGAATAACATGTCTTTTTTGGGTTCAGAATTATCAGGTCTGCAAACTACATACATGAAAAGTATGGGCCTAAAAACACAGGACCTAACTTTGGTGCTGCAGGGACATGGGCTGTGGTCAGCAGCACAGACCAGTCCCTGTCTGACACCTGCAGCAGCACGCGGGAGGAGAAAAAGCTTATTCAGTTCCTGGGCAGACAGAAGACCTATGCAAGCTTCCCAGTTCCCTCTCCCCCGAACCCATGGCCGAAGACTGATACTTTTTGCCTCCTTAAAGCAAGAGGATAATGTCAGAAGTGGATTTTCTTCTCAATCGTGGAATACTGTCAGGAAAAGTACACAGTATATTTAAGTCTGGGAAGTTAGTCCCCATTCCAGGAAAAAAAGAGTCATACATGCTGGAAATTGGTGCTTGGATACGGACCACAATCATGCATTTGAGGCCCCATGTATACCTGCACCGAATCACCCAACTCACGCTGTCCTCTGTCCCATGGATCCACAAGACTAGAACTGGAGGAAGATTCTTCTCCTACCTCGCCGCCAAGACCTGGAACTCCCTGCCCTCCACCTCAGGCAATCCGCGTTGGTGACCCAATTCAGGAAGGACCTCAAGACCTGACTCTTTGACTGAACCTCCACACCCAGAAGGATAAGCAGCCCCCACACAGTGCCTTGAGACCCTCACGGATGAGTTGCTGCGCTATACAAACTCCTGATTGATTGAAATGCCAGGCAACTCATAACGAGGACTAAAGTAAGCACTGCATCTCATGAGAACAGTACACATCTTTTTCATAAAATTCCCAGTGTGATGCAGTGTTGTGCGTGGAGCTTGAAGCCAGGTATGCGATACCAGTATGCCAGATGGGATGTGTTGGAAAATATTACCACATTCATTGCTGCAAAGAATTTTCCCAGTCCCTTAGTGGTTGTGTCTGGATCGGGCTAGAGCGAGTTTGTCGAGTCCATAGTGATTCTGAGAGTTGAAGCAGAAGACTGACTCAGTGACACTTTTTTGAGTCCTGTTGTTTTTATTTGTAGGGGTATCTCCTAAGACCGACTTGGGGTCCGGCTAGGGCCTCCTGGTAGCTTTAAGAAACTTGGATGGTGAGACTCTTGAGAGCCTCTAATCCTGGCTGGTAGGCAAAGTAGGACGCGCATAGGCCTGTGTACAGGGCACAGAAAGAACCGGGTATGTTGGAAGCTATAATGTCTCTTTATTTCACATAAACCAACAAGCAAGGACACTGAGAACCTTTGACCTGTCCTTTCCTTGAGGAGAGCAAGACAAACACTGTGAACTCTACACAACACACTACAACGCTACACTGTATGACACACTACTCCACTGTTCCGTGCGACTCTACACTTAATGACACTCCACTCAGCAACATCGGTCTCTACGATCTGAAACACATTATTAAAAAAAAACATTTCTATAGACAGAATAAATACAGTTTCCTTGGTTTTTCATATGCCCATTGATATGTTTTTCATTTTGTCTATGATATTATGATACCACAGTATTCCTATTCCCAATATTCTGTCGTACAATTGGCCTGAGGCTGGTACTTTATTAAAAATGTTTTTAATCCTTTGGATTCTTTTCATTATGACTACTATGTCTCTTTTTTTCTGTTCATTTAGAAATACTTTAGACAACTCTTGAATACGCTTCAAGTTACTACTTATATTTGCCATTTTGAATCTACATTTCAAAGAGGAAAATACTAGCCTTTGTTGCTTTCTCTACTTTTTTAACAGTCATGGCACAAAAAATACCAGGCATGTTATTAAAATATTGACCAGTTTGCAATCTTGGATGCATTCTATTTTATTTGTACCTTTCTTATTTTTTAGTTGTGTTGTGATAAACTCATTTTGATTTGAATTTAAACACAATTCTAGAATGGGGTGCCTTATTGGCAACCACATAACCATGGACTAAAGGGTTCAAGCTATGATCAAGATGTATGGACAGAAATGTATAGAAGTGGGTATTGTACTGCATTGTAATTACATTTTAATGGCAGACACATCCAATTTTGCAATTCAAAAAATTCATTATCTTTGGATGCAAAATTCCAAATGGGAAATCCTAATCCTAAATTCCCAGTGACTAGCATAACAATTCTTTTGCAACATGAAACTGAAGGCCTGCACCAGTATTTGGGTTGTTTATATGTGAAACTTTCAAAATAAAGCTGTTAAAATCACATAAATGTCAATATGTAGTTGAAGAAAATGTTGGAATGCTACCCCAAGTGATTGTCAGTGATTAGACAAATTGCATCCAATCAGCTTTTGTTTGCTTGATGCCCTAAGTGGCAAAAGTATGCTCAGACGTGGTTACCGTGCTCACTGTGCCACTGAAATCAAGTTACAACTGACTGAAGATTACCAATCAGGGCAAAATCGGTCCTGGATTGCGTGTGTTTCAGTTCAGGGAGGCCTAGTCTGGAAGTTTGGGCTGGACTGCTACTTTTGGAGCAGGGTCAAAACTGATCTGCAAATGGCTAAATCCAAACTGAGGTTGCATGGTGAACAAAATAATTATGGATTGGAAGGCTACCTCAAGTGATTACCAGTGGTTAACAAATTGCAAGCATTTCCTCCGTTACCTTTTGTGTGATATGTAGTTGAATCTAATTTAATGAATCTGTCAGACAGAACGCCACTGGTGGAAAATGCCTAGCATTGCCGTGTATAATGCAGTGACAATCAAACGTCAGATAGACTGCATGATCAACTTAATTTCTGAATAGAATTATATAAATCCATTTGGATGCTCATTTGTATTTGACCAGGCCACCTTTACATGTGTCAGTGTGGAGTTTCTGTATGAAAAAGTTACCTAAACGAGACTGATGCAAGATTGAATGTCATGTTTGTACACGCATATATGTATGCAAGTGGGTATGTATATGTATATATGTATGTATGTATGTATGTATGTATGTATGTATGTATGTATGTATCACAGTGTATCTATTAAATGTAGGCACCTAGTAGAAACTAATATTCACCTGCGAGAACAATTCACTCATGTTTCTTAATCCAACATCTCAATCAAGAAGTGGCTAAAACCTTGGTGGGGTGGTGGAGGTAGTCAGTAGTGGAAAAGAAACCTGCCCCGAAACAGTTTCCCACAGTTCAAAGAACAATCTAATTTTGGCCTTGGGGAACATCCTCACATTTGATCAGTGCAAGGAGTGCGGTGCCCGAAGCTCTGCTTTGAAGTCCACTGCCTATGCCAAATACCAAAGCTTGTAGTCTTAAACCACCTCATGCGTCTTTAATTCACTACCAGACACTCCCTGCAACTTTATCTCACTTGTGTAAGCTTATGCTTTTCTTACTTTGTGACGTTTTTTCCATCTTTCTCTTCCCCATCTTTCCGATTTGTGTGCTTTTCCCTCTCTTGCTCTCAGTAAATATCTAAACAGAAAAATAAGTTGTGCCCCCCCAAAAAAATAAATGCTGCTACCCTCAAATTAAGCAGTGATTTTGATGGTCTGAAAAATGTGTAAGAGAAGAGATGCCATTTGGCGTAAAGCGTCAGAAGGTCTCATTATTTCCTCAGGCCTTCAGAAGTGAGGGATGAATTACAGGTGTCACTCCTCTCATGGGAACCATCTAGTTCCAGGCAATGAAAGCCAACACATATAGTTAATTAAAAATGACCACCCGGGATACTGAGTTTTGGAGTGGACAAGGGGGCTGTTTTTGCACCTCCCTCTTTGCACCTCTACTGAAGATGTTTTAAGTTGCTCAATGTCACATGCTGTGAAACACACATGTAGGCCACATTATGAGTTGTAGTATTCCACCCAGAGCGATAACACCAAATTGAATTAAGCGGCTCAGAATAACATGTCTTTTTTGGGTTCAGAATTATCAGGTCTGCAAACTACATACATGAAAAGTATGGGCCTAAAAACACAGGACCTAACTTTGGTGCTGCAGGGACATGGGCTGTGGTCAGCAACACAGACCAGTCCCTGTCTGACACCTGCAGCAGCACGAAGGAGGAGAAAAAGCTTATTCAGTTCCTGGGCAGACAGAAGACCTATGCAAGCTTCCCAGTTCCCTCTCCCCCGAACCCATGGCCGAAGACTGATACTTTTTGCCTCCTTAAAGCAAGAGGATAATGTCAGAAGTGGATTTTCTTCTCAATCGTGGAATACTGTCAGGAAAAGTACACAGTATATTTAAGTCTGGGAAGTTAGTCCCCATTCCAGGAAAAAAAGAGTCATACATGCTGGAAATTGGTGCTTGGATATTGACCTCAGTCATGGATTCCAGGTCTCAAGTATCCCTGTACCAAATCGCCCAACTCGCCCTGGCCTCCATCCTACGGACCCAACAAACCAGAACCGGCGGAAGATCTTTCTCCTACCTCGCCACCAAGACCGTGAACACCCTGCCCCTCCACTTCAGGCAATCCGCCTCGATGACCCAATTCAGGAAGGACCTCAAGACCTTGCTCTTCGACTGAACCCCCAAACCCAGAAGGATCAGCAGCCCCTCCCAGCGCCTTGAGACCCTCACAGGTGAGTCGGTGTGCTATACAAACTCCTGATTGAAATGCCAGGCAACTCATAACAAGGACTTAAGTTAGCACTGCATCTCATGAGAACAGTACACATCTTTTTCATAAATTTCCCAGTGTGATGCAGTGTTGTGCGTGGAGACTGAAGCCAGGTATATGATACTACTATGCCAGATGGGGTGTGTTGGAAAATATTACCACATTCATTGCTGCAAATAATTTGCCCTTGCCCTTATTGGTAGTGTCTGTATGCGGCTAGAGCGAGCTTTCAGATTCATAGTGATTCTGAGAGTTGGGGCGAAGACTGACTCAGTGACATTTCTTCGAGTCCTGGTTTATTTTCATTTTTGGCTGTATCTCCTAAGACAGGGACGGGGTCATGCTAGGGCCTCCTGGCAGCCTCAGGAAGCTTGGAAGGTGAGACTTTTGAGCAGGCCCAGACTGGCCGTGGCGGGCACCGGGCAATCCCCCGGTGCGCCGCAAGGGTGGGGGCCGGTTTTGGGCCCCTGGGGGCCGTTTTTGTTACAGGGCCGTTTTCTCAGCATAGCTGCAAAATCGTCCCTGTAGCAAAATCGGCAGAAACCCGGCCCTGACTAAGAGCTTAGTGCAGGGCCGGACTGGGAACCAAAATCGGCCCTGGCAAAGTGCTCGCCCATCCCCGTGGGGGGTTGGGGGTGCCACCGAGCTCTTTGCCAGGGCCGGTTTTCTGCCGATTTTGCTACAGGGACGATTTTGCAGCTATGCTGCGAAAACGGCTCTGTAACAAAAACGGCCCCCAGGGGCCCAAAACCGGCCCCCACCCATGCGGCGCACCGTGGGATTGCCCGGTACCCGCTACGGCCAGTCAGGGCCTGGCTCGGTGGCACCCCCAACCCCCCACGGGGGAGTGGCGAGCACTTTGCCAGGGCCCATTTTGGTTCCCAGTCCGGCCCTGCTCTTGAGAGCCTCTGATCCTGGCTAGTGGGTGAAGTAGGATGCACATTGGACAGTGTACAGGGCACAGCATGAAGGGGGTATGTATGGGAGTTATTACATCTTGTTATTTCACATTAATCAACAAGCATGGACACTGAGAACCTTGAGCTTGTCTTTTCTATGAGGAGAGTAAGACACACCTCTGTCGAAAGTAAAGGACAGAGATAGAACGAAAATGTGGATAATGTGGACAAACATGGTCTTTACTAATATTAACGAAAATTCTTAGGATTCTGGAGTCTTAAACTCACATGGCTAAGTTACTATTTTTGGAAACAAAGCCGCTGGTACTAAGGTTAGGTTTTTTGACCCACTGAATAGTAAATTCCAGTTATTTTTTAGAATGACCTAAAATACGTATCCTCTTCAAACAAAGTAGCTACATATACCTGCCCAGAGACATATTGATTGTAGATATCCTGACAAGCTAGGGTGTAAACTGTACTCTGTGTTATCACCAGCACTGCTCCCTCTCCTGAGTTGTTAACTGGCAAACAAAGCCATCAAGTATTTTAGTCTGATTAGCAAAATGCAGGCAAACAACTGCAGCACCCAGAATGCCTTAGGATGGCACATAAAAAGCAGGATTTAAACTATTGTCCATGCTGACATGCAGTGTGTTGGTCACCCTATAAAAAGGGATTGTATTTTTATTAGTTGTATTGATTGAGCTCAGTGCCACCTAGTTTGACCAACAAATGCACATTATATATATGTGTGTGTGTGTGTCTGTGTGTATGTACCTGTGTGATTTATACCTACTTACAGATGACCACAATGCTGTATACAGACAGGGGATTTACAGAAGGGATATGGTGTGAAAAAAGGATGCAGGCGTGGACAAGTGAAGGACACATGGGTGGGCATCCATGTTTTGCAATATGTCATAGGTCCAGGGACCATTGGAGTGATTACACTTGGGAGATGGCAGGATTGCATTTTGGGAGTAGAATGAGGTGCAAGGTGCAGATGTTGCAGTCATGGAGAAGGGATTATTGTTACAGTGCAGGATGCATGGACATGGCTTGGTTAGGGCCTGGGAGAGGAGGAGGCGAGTCAGTGACCACAAAACAGCTGGCAGCAGCAGGTTCAGAAAGAGGGTGACTTCAGTAAGCAGATGGTTACAATGAAAATCCTGATTACACAGTAAGACATACATGGCAACATAATAACCCAAAAAATAACAGGGAAATCGCAACAAAGAACCTAGAACATAATTCAACAATCTCAGTACAGCACATCAAACTCACATTGGCTTAATGCAGCACAAACATAAAGCAGCATAAAATCCTCATGGTTATTTGCAATAGATTAATAAAAAGGTTTGTCAATGGTATCGTATTGAAATTGTATTTACATAGCGTTTACTGCTCACAACGAGACGTGTTGAGGTCCTTTGTATCTGAACTTGCAAAAAACTGTTTTATCTGACTCGACTAAAAATGTATGATGGATATGAACGCTGACAATTCAACTTACTAACTTGACTAAATACAATTTTATAATACAAAGTTTTGAAGACGTTATCATACAATCACAGCGTGATGGCAGACGGATACAACTAGAACAGAAATTGTAAAAAAAGATAGCCAAAGCGACCCAAACCTACCCCCCGACGCTCATACCCTCTTTTTATTCACCCAGGGCACGGATTTTGAATATTGTGAAAGGTAGGGGTGCAACCTCGGTGGCTCCAATCAATGCTAAATACATTTTAAATTCCTCTCACACTCGAGATTGAGAGGAATATCTGGCATTCCTATACAGCCCACTCCCCTATACCACGATTATTCTAAACTCTTACCTGAATCCGTTTGACCAAAAAGCATTGAAAGCACTGCAAACAAAGATATGGCCAACATGAGCTTCATTGCTGCTTCCCCTCTGACTAGCGCGCTCATCGCTACCTTCCTCAGGGCCCTTTTAATACCCCTGCTCTGGACACGCCTCTAGCAAAGTCCATTTTCTGCATGAGGACCCTAGATCTGGCGTTTTGCCCTGGATGGCGGCCATGTCATGTTTCAATATGGTTATTAAAATGGCTGCCAGGTTATAAGTATGTTATGTTGAAGGATGGTGGTATTTAATAAGATTTCATGTATCCAGTGACTCCTGCTATCAGATGGAGACAGCTCATGGTCTTATGGCACCTGAGACCTATCAGATGAACATAAACTCTACCTGGCGGAGAATTAGTGGGGCACTCTTACAAGGCATGCAGACAAAGGCTCATTTCAGGAGCCGGCCAAGCACGCTCCAAGTAGATTGCATTGCTGATGATAGGACTTATCATGGTAAATGAGATGCTGAAAGCCTGCAGTTTCTATACGCCTTGATGCACATGATTGATAATTGGTCCGATCGTATTCAGCGACTTTGCGTAACTGAGGAGTCAGACTTTCAACAATGTCGCGTTTTGAGGATTTCTGTCTGCAAGGTTTTCAGTGCCAGCGTGAGCTTCCTCCAGCATGTATCACAGCTTTTTATGAGCTATAAGTTGAATGATCCATCAACTCTGAAGTATCTAATAATAATAGAACATTTCTCTTGGTTGTCTTCTTCTTAAAAGTATTATTGTTATAATTATTATTTGTTGCAGTAATAGAAAAGGAACAATGTTAGTATTAATTAATTAGCACTTACAATACCAGCAATAGTAATATAGCAACATTGATAATAGTATTACTATTATTAGAATAATTGTTTGACATTGTAATAGTAGCATTACTTGCTATAATACAATAATAGACAGTAAAAGTAGTAGAATTACTATAAATTGTAGTAGCAGTAGTATTGTTATATAACAGTGGTGCTACAGTAGTAGACTGACTAATTAATACTGGTAGTTAATTAATTGTAGTACCTCAATGGGTAGTGTTTGTGTTTGTATTTATTTTATTTATAAAGTGAAGCAATGTCAGGTAGGGGTAGGAGTAATGACTGTAGTAGCATTAGTAGTTCTAGTATTAGTAGTAGCGGTAAATCATTTCAGGCATTAGAAATACATATTGTTTATCAAACATGTAAAGTATTAGCTGAATACGCATAAACTCAATAAGCATTTTTGGCACAATACATTGGTTACATACAGGGGCGGCTCCTCCACTAGGGCGGAGGAGCGTCGCCCCACTGCTTCTCACAGTGCGAGAAGCAGAAACATAAAACGGTAATATCGTACGTTTATTACCATTTTATGTTCAGTTGCAGGCGGGCAGGTGGGTGGTGCTGCTCTGAGAGCAAGGCAGGGGAGGAGTGGTGTGCCTGCCCACTCTCGAGTGTGCAAAGACTGTTTGGTCAGCCCCCTTGGGCCGCCCCAACCAATCATGTGTACTCTGACTTTTCTCCATGTAGGCTGCAATACAATGCAGGCTACATGGAGAAAATGGCCTCTCCATAAGCCGCTGGCTGGGTGGTGTCCCGATCAATCGCAATGCTGCTTGAGCAGTATTGTGATTGGCTTAGTAGAGGGAGGGAGCCTGACTGCCTGATTCTGCTTCCTGTTCCTGGAGAGCAGGTAAGTTTAATTATATATTTATATATATATATACATATATACAAAAAATTAAATTAAACACCCACCTCCAGCGCGATCCATCCTTCTCCCCGTGCGATCCCCCACCCGACCCACTCCCGCCCCCCTACCGGCGAGTCATGCCGACCGTGACTGGTTAAATAAGAATTCATTGCAATAACATTAGTTGGGTAAGCTTGAGTTGCTATAAGTATTAGTTGAATACGCGTTACTTGCAATACACATTAGTCGTAATAAGCATTAGTTGAATAAAAGTTAGTTTCAATAAGCTTTTGTTGCATAATCATTAGTTTCAATAAGCATTAGCTGATAAGTAGTAGTTGAATACGCGTTAATTGAAATAAGAGTTAGGTGCAATAAGCATTAGTTGCAATAATCATTAGTTTCAATAAGCATTAGTTGAATAAACATTAGCTGAATAAGTATTAGTTGAATAGGTGTTAGTTGCAATAAGCATTAGTTGCAATAATCGTTAGTTTAATAAGCGTTAGTTTCAATAAGCATTAGTAGTACTAGACATTAGTTGAATGAGCATTAGTTACAGTAAGCGTTAGTTGCAATAAGCATTCGTTGCAATAAGCAATAGTTGCAATAAGCATTAGTTTCAATAAGCATTAGCTGCAATAAGCATTTGTTGCAATAAGCATTAGTTGCAATAAGCATTAGTTGAATAAGAAATGGTTACAATAAACATTAGTGTGAATAAGCAGTAGTCAACTAAGCATTAGTTGCAATAAGCGTTACTTGTCATTGCCATACCTGTGCGCACAAGTGTGAGAATAAGCGTGTCATGGGCTCACTTCAAGAATGACAGAGATGCTTGACCTCGAGTAGTCCAACGGAGCTCCTCATATGGCAGTTGGGGCCCGTGGAGTGGATTCATGGTTGCTGCAGCTGCTTCTTCATGACCATGTTTTTAGGTCTAGGATAGACAGCGCATGTGCTTTCTTGAAGAGATGTGTTGTGTTCTATCTGTGGGTTACAGACCACCCATCTCCTACCATTAGTAAACTTCCGAGTTGCTCTCATGTTTTTTGATGCCATTCATTATGGCATGCTATGCGTCATGCCTTCTTTTTTTTGGGCCCTTCTGTAGCGCATGGACCAAGAACATGCCTCCTTACACTGCTCCAGGCTTGCGGAGCAATTTTTTTCTTTGTTTTCAAGCACTTCATAGGAGTACTTGTGATTTTAGGCCATCACCCTTGTACACAACAAAACTGCTAAAATGCATGCACATGTACATAAACTAATGCATTTCTTAACAAGCATTAGAAATGCAATCGGGCTCGGATTTATTTGAGTTTGAGCTAATGGCATTTTAAATGCCAATGTATTGTTGCTATGTGTTATGGAGTGTGTTCATGTGGTGTGTACTGCCAGTGATCTCCTTGTGAGTGTGAGAATATTGCACCGTTACTGCCTGTGATGTCCTTCTTGTGAGTGTGAGAGGCTTGCACCTCTGCTGCCTGTGGTCTCCTTGTGAGTGTAAGAAGCTTGCACTGCTGCTGCCTGTGATGTCGTTCTTGTGAGTGGGAGAAGATTGCACCTCAGCTGCCTGTGGTCTCCTTGTGAGTGTAAGAAGCTTGCACAGCTGCTGCCTGTGATGTCCTACTCACTACTCGACTCACTACTCTACTCACTACTCTACTCACTACTCTACTCACTACTCTACTCACTACTCACTACTCACTACTCTGCACTCACTACTCACTACTCTGCACTCACTACTCACTACTCTACTCACTACTCTGCACCCACTACTCACTACTCTGCACCCACTACTCACTACTCTGCTCACTACTCACTACTCTACTCACTACTCTACTCACTACTCTGCACTCACTACTCACTACTCTGCTACTACTCACTACTCTGCTCACTACTCACTACTCTCCACTCTACTCACTACTCACTACTCTACTTTCTACTCACTACTCTACTCACTACTCACTTCTATACTCACTACTCTGCACTCACTACTCACTAATCTGCACTCACTACTCTACTCACTACTCTACTCACTACTCTACTCACTACTCACTACTCTACTCACTACTCACTACTCTACTCACTACTCTACTCACTACTCTGCACTCACTACTCACTACTCTACTCACTACTCTGCACTCACTACTCTACTCACTACTCTACTCACTACTCACTACGCTGCACGCACTACTCACTACTCACTACTCTACTCACTACTCTACTCACTACTCTACTCACTACTCTGCACCCACTACTCACTACTCTGCACCCACTACTCACTACTCTGCTCACTACTCACTACTCTACTCACTACTCTACTCACTACTCTACTCACTACTCTGCACTCACTACTCACTACTCTGCTACTACTCACTACTCTGCTCACTACTCTCCACTCTACTCACTACTCTACTTTCTACTCACTACTCTACTCACTACTCACTTCTCTACTCACTACTCTGCACTCACTACTCACTACTCTGCACTCACTACTCACTAATCTGCACTCACTACTCTACTCACTACTCTACTCACTACTCTACTCACTACTCACTACTCTACTCGCTACTCACTACTCTACTCACTACTCACTACTCACTACTCTACTCACTACTCTGCACTCACTACTCTACTCACTACTCTACTCACTACTCTACTCACTACTCACTACTCACTACTCACTACTCTACTCACTACTCACTACTCACTACTCTACTCACTACTCTGCACTCACTACTCTACTCACTACTAACTACTCTACTCACTACTCTACTCACTACTCTGCACTCACTACTCTACTCACTATTCACTACTCTACTCACTACTCTACTCACTACTCTACTCACTACTCACTACTCTACTCACTACTCACTACTCTGCTCACTACTCTGCTCACTACTCTACTCACTACTCTACTCTACTCACTACTCTACTCACTACTCTACTCACTACTCTACTCACTACTCTGCACTCACTACTCACTACTCTGCTCACTACTCACTACTCTCCACTCTACTCACTATTCACTACTCTACTCACTACTTTCTACTCACTACTCTACTCACTACTCACTACTCTACTCACTTCTCTACTCACTACTCTGCACTCACTACTCACTACTCTACTCACTACTCTACTCACTACTCTACTCACTACTCTAATCACTACTCTGCACTCACTACTCACCTCACTACTCTACTCACTACTCTACTCACTACTCTACTCACTACTCTGCACTCACTACTCTGCACTCACTACTCTGCACTCACTACTCTGCTACTCTGCACTCACTACTCACTACTCTACTCACTACTCTGCACTCACTACTCACTACTCTACTCACTACTCACTACTCACTACTCTACTCACTACTCTACTCACTACTCACTACTCTACTTTCTACTCACTACTCACTACTCTGCACTCACTACTCTACTCACTACTCACTACTCTCCACTCACTACTCTACTCACTACTCACTACTCTACTTTCTACTCACTACTCTACTCACTACTCACTACTCTACTCACTACTCACTACTCTCCACTCACTACTCTACTCACTACTCACTACTCTACTTTCTACTCACTACTCTACTCACTACTCACTACTCTACTCACTACTCTACTCACTACTCACTACTCTACTCACTACTCACTTCTCTACTCACTACTCTGCACTCACTACTCTACTCACCTCACTTCTCTACTCACTACTCACTACTCTACTCACTACTCACTTCTCTACTCACTACTCTGCACTCACTACTTTACTCACTACTCTACTCTACTCACCTCACTACTCTACTCACTACTCTACTCACTTGAAGAAGGAATTAAAATATTTAATAAATTCACTGTCATTTCACAGAAAAAAATTGTCAAAAGGGGTTGCTGAAATCTTTAAGAAAACTGGTTCTAAAGTGCTTTCCATTGAAATCTGTAAAGCGACTTTTTAGTTGTAAAATTACTCATTTCCCTTTTTAAAGAGCGGTCAGTAGATGAAAAATTGTGTCAAATGTATTATAACTTGTTTGTTTTATTTGTTATCAAGTTTCACCAATCACTTTGGATTTTTCTGGTGGCCCTAAGCATCGTTCTGTCGCACTGTTTGAAGTGTTAGCCCATCCTCCAATGGTTGGTAAATTTACACCTCCAAACATGCTTCGTTTTCTTTTTGTTTCCAGTTTTATCCAGTGCAAAATCAACCCCAGTATTAAGACTTCCATATACTGTCAGTATGCAGACTTAGGTGTCCTGTCAGTATGCAGACTTCCACGTACTGCCAGCATTCAGACTTCCATGTACTGTCGGTGTGCAGACCTATGTGTCCTGTCAGTATGCAGACTTCCACGTACTGTCAGTATGCAGACTTCCACGTACTGTCAGTATGCAGACTTCCATACATCGTCATCATGCAGACTTCTCTATGCTGCCAGACTGCAGATTTCTCTGTACTGTCAGAGCACAGGCTTCCCTGTACTGAGCGTGTACTCCCCTCGAATGCCAATGTAAAGCCTTCCACAACTTCTCTTATGCTGCCACTATGCATAGGCCCGTACAGTAACAGCACACGGACTCTGCAGACTCACCAGCACTGTCAATACAAAGGCTGCTATCCAGTACTACTAAAGTACAGAAGTACCTCTATAGTGTAAACTATGAATACTCTGTAAGCGTACACCCTTCCCTGTGCTGTGCTAGCAAAAAATGCAGACAGCGTCCCTTTTAATATCCGTGTGTAGGAATCCCTTCTGGCAGAGGGCATCTTTCCCTATGCCGGAAGACACCAGGGTTCATTGGAGGTTCCTAGACTGTGATCGCCAAGACTTCGACAAACTGACCTAGAGCGGGCTCCCTCGAGTGCCAGAGAGCAGGCTCCCGTGTACTGAGGGCCGGCTCCATCGCGCAGCAGAGTGCACGCGTGTCCTCACTGCACTGTGAGTGCAGCGGCTTCCCTGAGCCCTTGTAGTCTCAGGGTGCAGGCTTCTCGGTGGTGCCAGAGTGGAAGTTTACACACAGTGTCAGTGAGCAGGCTACGCTGTCCTCACCAGCGGACAGACATTCCTGTTGCTTCAATCAATCAATCAATCAATAAATCAATGACATTTATAGAGCGCGCTACATACCCGTAGGGTCTCAAGGCGCTGGGGGGGGGGGGGGGCGGGGGGCTCTGCCGCTACTGCTCGAACAGCCAGGTCTTCAGCTTCTTCCTGAAGGAGAGGTGGTCTTGGGTCAGGCGCAGGTCGGTCGGGAGGGAGTTCCAGGTCTTGGCGGCCAGGTGGGAGAAGGACCTTCCTCCTGTAGTCGCTCTTCGGATGCGGGGGACGGCGGCGAGGGCGTGGTTGGCTAATCGGAGGTGGCGTTTGGGAGCGTAGAAGTTGATCCGGCTGTTGAGGTAACGCGGGCCTTGGTCGTGTAGGGCTTTGTGTGCGTGGGTGAGGAGGCGGAAGGTGATTCTTTTGTTGACGGGGAGCCAGTGAAGGTCTCTCAGATGTCGGGTGATGTGGCTGGTTCGTGGGATGTCGAGGATGAGTCTGGCTGAGGCATTCTGGATCCGCTGGAGTCTCTTCTGGAGCTTGGCGGTGGTACCGGCGTAGAGGGAGTTGCCGTAGTCCAGTCGGCTGGTGACGAGGGCCTGGGTGACGGTCTTCCTGGTCTCGGTGGGGATCCACCGGAAGATCTTCCGTAGCATGCGTAGGATGTTGAAGCACGCCGAGGAGACGTTGTTGACCTGCCTGGTCATGGAGAGGGAGGAGTCCAGGATGAAGCCCAGGTTGCGTGCATGGTCTGTCGGTTTGGGTGCGGTGCCCAGGGCGGGAGGCCACCAGGAGTCGTCCCAGGCGGAGGGGGAAGAGCCCAGGATGAGGACCTCCGTCTTGTCTGAGTTCAGTTTCAGGCGGCTGGTCGTCATCCACTCGGCTACCTCTTTCATCCCTTCGTGCAGGTTGGCTCTGGCGGAGGCGGGGTCGTTGGTCAGGGAGAGGATCAGCTGGGTGTCGTCGGCGTAGGAGATTATGCTGAGGTTGTGTTTGCGTACGATGGCCGCGAGGGGGCTCATGTAGACGTTGAAGAGGGTGGGGCTCAGAGATGATCCTTGAGGGACGCCGCAGATGACTTCGGAGGCCTCTGACTTGTACGGTGGTAGGCGGACTCTCTGTGTTCTTCCGTCGAGGAAGGAGGTGATCCATTCCAGCGCCTTGTCCTGGATTCCGATGTTGCTGAGGCGCTGTACTAGGGTGCGGTGGCAGACCGTGTCGAATGCCGCGGAGAGGTCTAGGAGGATGAGGGCCGCTGTTTCTCCATTGTCCATCAGGGCTCGGATGTCATCGGTGGCGGCGATGAGGGCGGTCTCGGTGCTGTGATTGGCTCGGAAGCCGGACTGTGAGGGGTCGAGGGATCCGTTCGTCTCGAGGAAGGCGGCCATCTGCTTGTTGACGGTCTTCTCGATGACTTTGGCTGGAAACGGGAGGAGCGAGATGGGGCGGTAGTTCTTGAGTTCGGTGGGGTCCGCTGTTGGTTTCTTGAGTAGAGCGCTGAGTTCGGCGTGTTTCCAGCTCTCAGGGAAGGTGGCGGTGTCGAAGGATGTGTTGATGATGTCTCGCAGGTGGGGAGCGATGACAGCGTCGGCCTTGTTGAAGACGTGGTGAGGGCAGGGGTCGGTCGGTGATCCGGAGTGGATGGAGTTCATCGTGCGGATGGTGTCTTCGGTGCTGATCGGGGTCCAGGCGTGGAGGGTGGTGGTGGGGGGTGATTGTTCGGTCATGGTGTGCGTTGGTTGGTTGTTGAAGCTGTTGTGTATGTCCGCGATCTTGTTGTGGAAGTATGAAGCGAGTGAGTTGCAGAGGTCTTGCGATGGGGTGATGTCGTTGTTTCCTGCGCTGGGGTTGGAAAGCTCTTTCACGATGTTGAAGAGTTCCTTGCAGTTGTGTGCGTTGTTGTCCAGCCGTTCCTTGAATGCTGTTTTCTTGGCGGCGCGGATCAGCTGGTGGTGCTTCCGGGTGGCAAGCTTGAAGGAGGTCCTGTTGTCCGGTGTAGGTTCCCTTCTCCAGACTTTCTCGAGGGCTCGGCAGTTCTTCTTGGAGCTCTTGAGTTCGTCGGTGAACCATGGGGCTTTCTTGCTGCCGGGTCTGCTGGGCGGGGTTCTCAGCGGGGCGAGCTCATCCGCGCAGCTGCTGATCCACTTCGTGAGGTTGTCGGCGGCCTGGCTGGGGTCCTCTGAGCTGGCAGGAGGGTGCTGGCTCAGGGAGGTGGCGAGCTGGTCTGCTGTGACCTTGTTCCAGCTTCTGCGGGCGGTCTGTTGCTGGTGGTGGTGGGTCGGCGTTCTCTTGAAGGTGAAGTGGACGCAGCTGTGGTCCGTCCATTGAAGCTCTGTGGCGTGGCTGAAGTTGATGTCTGTGCTGGAAGAGAAGACTGCGTCGAGTGTGTGTCCGGCGAGATGGGTGGGGGTGCTCACCAGCTGCTTGAGTCCAAGGTTGGCGAGGTTGTCGAGCAGGGTGCTGGTGTTGCGGTCGTTGTTGTTCTCCAGGTGGAAGTTGAGGTCCCCCAGGAGGATGTAGTCAGAGGAGGGGAGGGCAAGCGGGCTGACGAAGTCGGCGATGTCCTCGCTGAATTGTGTGCGTGGTCCAGGGGGTCGGTAGATCAGGGTGCCTCTGAGGGTGGTGTTCGGGTTGGTGTGGATCTGGAAATGCAGGTGTTCGGCGGTGGTCAGGGTGTTGTCGGTGCTGGTCGTGAGACGGATGGTGTTCCTGTGGATGATGGCGATGCCTCCTCCCATCTGGTTGGCGTTGCGGTCCCTCCGGACGATCTTGTAGCCCTCTGGGATAGCGATGGCGATGTCGGGAGCTGAAGAGGCGTTCATCCAGGTCTCCGTGAGGAAGGCAACGTCAGGGGCTGTGGCGTCAAGGAGGTTCCAGAGTTCGATGGCGTGTCTGTGGACGGAGCGGGTGTTGAGCAGGATGCACTTGAGGTGGGTGCTGTTGGTGTTCGATTTGGCGGGTGCTGGTGTGAGGCAGGTCCGGATGCAGGTGAATTTGCAGGCGTGGCAGCTGAAAGGTCCGTGGGTACGTCGTGGAGTGGCTTGGTGGCATTCTGGGAGTCGGCCGGTGTTGAGTTCGTTGAGGGTGGCGGCGGAGTACGTCAGGCGGGTCGGTCGGGGTCCTCGTGGGCCAGGGGTCCTGGCGCTGGTCGCGATCCGGTCGCGGACGGGCGCAGACGGGCTTACCTTTGGCGCACCTTCGGCGCACAATCGGCGCGCCCGCTGAGCGTGACCGCTGCGCGTTCGCACGGTCGCCATTTAAGGCGAAGTGCGCGGGTGGGCGGAGCAGCTGGGAGGCGGGAGCGGGGAGGGAACAGAAGAGAAAGGGGCGGGGCTAATGGCGGTGGCGGGAAGCGGGAGCTTACAGACCCCCCTGTGCTGTCAGTCTGCAGATTTCCCTACACTTCCAGCGTACAGACTTGCCTTTCTATCAGACAGGGTCGGATTGGGATCACAATTCGGCCCGGGCACTGATGAAAAAAGTGGCCCACATTCAAGGGGCGTGGCCCATATTTAAGGGGCGTGGCCCACATTCAAGGGTGGTGCCCTTTCATAAAACACCATTTGCACAGACAAGGAATGAAAGTGGGAGGATACTGCTCTTGCACACAACACAGGGCCAATGTGACAATGGCCTACATGCTGAGCAACTAAAAAAAAATAGCAAGGCCCCTTTTTGTCACAAAATTATTCCAGCCCTCCAGCATAGGAGCACCTGAAAAGCAGCAAAGCCCCTGCTATTACTAACCAACTCAGCACTCCCCAGACCTTCAGCTCAGGAGCACATGAACAGAGGTAAGGCCCCTGCAATTAGTAAATTAATCAGCCCTCCAGGCTTTGGGAAAATGTCCTGGCAGGGGAGCACAAAACACAGCTTTCTGTGTCATCCAAGGTAGCCAGGTAGCCAGGGGGGAGGCTGAGGTGAAGCTGGTGCATGGGAAGTGCCTTCCCAGTGTGTTCTGGCAGTTTGAGTATTTACCATTTACTGTAGTATTACCCTTGTACCTGTGTATGGTACCCTTTCCTAACTTGCACACGTCACTTTTCTCTTGTAACGCACTGTTTGCTACCTCTCACTTTTGTTTGCTTTAGATACTTGCACAAGTGCCACCATTGCCTACGTAACGTTTGTTCTTGTGCAAGAGTGTCTGCCATTAATTGCAGTATTATACCTCTAATTGTATTTTGTACGCTTTTGTAACCTGCACACATATCTCTTTTTCCTCCTGTAATGTATCGTTTGCTCCTCTTGTATTTTGGTTGCTCACTATTGTCACTTTTGATAACGTTTGCTTTTGTAATTTGTCCACTTATAATTTTCTCCTCATGTATTATTGCTGTTCCTAGTGTGAAGCGCTATATAAAATCGCATAAATAAATAAATAAAACAAAAAAATTCCAAACATCACCAGGCCCCCACAGCAAGACCCATTCTTCCTCTCCCACTATGCCCTGAATGTGAAGGGCTGTGGGCGAGGTGTTAAGACTAACACCGTTTCTGGGCTGCATGGGCCCCAGGGGGGCCGAGGTGCAAATGGCTCAAAGGCCTGAGAAACACCTGGCCCCCAGGGAGGCCGATTATTGCAAACAATCACCCCTCCCCAGCCCAGCCTCAGCTTGATTGCTTGGCAGGGCAGGGGTGAAGGAGAGCCCACAGCTGACAATCGCTGTCCGGCCGCACAGCGAGGCTGCTTTCATTTTCTCTGTCTGTCTCCGTGCACTCTGTGGGCCGTTTTTTTTCTCCCCTTTCCTAGTCCACTCTCTGTGGACTGGGACAGGGGAGAAAAAAAACGGCCCACAGAGGGCACTGAGGCACCGGCCCTTCGGCCCATTCCCGAATGCCCGCCTTGCCAATCCGCCCCTGCTATCAGATGTGGTTATTGCCCCTTCTGGATACAGGGGGACGAGGTCACATGCCTCCGACAGCCGTGGGGGCCACAGTTATGACTAGGGGCCACGAGCCCACAGGGCCCGTCTTGTTCAGTCCAGTGCTGCGGTACAAGACACTGCTGACCTACGATGATCTCACTCCTCCTGTTGGTGACTTTAAACTGACAGTGTGTATCACTCTTCTCGGTTCCTCGGACATTCAGTCAATAGATAACTCAGGCCATGATTACAACCTTTCCCACCTCGGCTAAGAGCGAATGGCTGGTACCTGCCAGCGAAGAGCTCAGCCAGGTTTGGGCACGGGCTGTCTGCACCTCTCCCCTGGTACGGATGTGCAGACGGGGTGCTGGTACCCGGAGGACTCTCTGATCTGTGCCGGCGATGCCTGCAGTCCTGCACCAGTGCACCTCTCCCCTGGTACGGATGTGCAGACGGGGTGCTGGTACCCGGAGGAGTCTCTCTGATCTGTGCCGGCGATGCCTGCGGTCCTGCTGCACCTCTCCCCTGGTACGGATGTGCAGACGGGGTGCTGGTACCCGAGGACTCTCTGATCTGTGCCGGCGATGCCTGCAGTCCTGCACCTCTCCCCTGGTACGGGTGTGCAGACGGGGTGCTGGTAACCGGAGGACTCTGATCTGTGCCGGCGATGCCTGCAGTCCTGCACCAGTGCACCTCTCCCCTGGTACGGATGTGCAGACGGGGTGCTGGTACCCGGAGGAGTCTCTCTGATCTGTGCCGGCGATGCCTGCAGTCCTGCACCTCTCCCCTGGTACGGGTGTGCAGACGGGGTGCTGGTAACCGGAGGACTCTGATCTGTGCCGGCGATGCCTGCAGTCCTGCACCAGTGCACCTCTCCCCTGGTACGGATGTGCAGACGGGGTGCTGGTACCCGGAGGAGACTCTCTGATCTGTGCCGGCGATGCCTGCAGTCCTGCACCTCTCCCCTGGTACGTGTAACCCCACTTGTCTCCAGGATGTGTGCCAGAGTCTTGTGTGGCCTATAAACTCTGCATAAGGTACTTATATCTCAGAATCTCAAAAAAATGGCCACGGAAATGACCCTGTATCTCAATCCCTCAGAGAGATGTGCGCATAAGTGCTGCAAGGCCACATGTACGCGCGTTCTACCTGCATTCAAACGACTTGGCTGGAACCTTTGCAGAATTATCTGTAATTCGAGAAATCTGCCACATTACGCAGTAGTTACCCGAATCTCTGCCAGATGTGCACAGCAGTAACGGCTATCTGTGAACCGTGTCAGATGTGTGCGAAGGTTACCTACAACTGTGCCAGATGGGCACATAAGGCGCCTGAAAAGACCTCAAGTTGCTGGCCCTGTGCTTTCCTTCGTATTGAGCTATATGTAGTTATGATTCGACTATACTGGTGCTGGTCTTTATTCATCGCCATAGATGTAGGACTACACATACATGCATAGTAAAACACAAGAACCTAAAAGCTGCTCATTTCTAGGCAGAGCTGGCCTTATCTAGGATAGCGCCCTGGCCAGACAGAAATGCGGCACCCATACTGATGCTATTCAAAAAAAGATGAGGTGGGGGGAGGGGGGGGGGTCTCTTTTGTGTTGACCACCAATCCTCGCATGAGCAGTCCGTGGCCTATGAACACAAACATCTCCAGACCTCCACAGCTCACCTAAATCATCCACAGCTCACCTGTGTCACGCAGATGAGGGGTCTGTTTATATTTGCCAGCAGGAGTGAGAGGGAGGGCGAGGAAAGGGGCTAATAGGGTGTTAAAGCATCTTCTCCGATACAATGAAGGAATTAAACCGGTTTAAATGGGCAAATCTGACAGAGAAAGAAGAGCGCATGGTCACACGTATGGCTGGATCAAGATGAGAGTGTCGCCTATTTTTTTTCTCCCCAATATTAACTGCATACAGCTCCGTGCGCCCCTCTGAAGTTTGGCGCCCTAGGCCTGGGCCCAGCTCGCTCATGCCTAAAGCCGGCAGTGTTCATGTGCCAGCGTGAGAGACCTCACCCGCACCTTTCCCTTGCAGCAAGCTTTGGCCGGTGGTAGAAGTGAGCCTTACGTTTGCGCGGGACCGGTGGGCTCACAGCGGTGCCCGGATCATGCTGGATGGGGCAGAGGCCCTGTCTGTGGGGTGCGCCTCCTCCAAGAGGTGTCGATGTGTGGCGCTGAGATCTCTTCTCCACCACTCAGCCATCACCGTACACCGCTCTTCAAGCCGCGACCCCCTCTCCCCCTTTCGTGATTACAGGGTTTCTACGCCGCGAAGCTGAAGTGGCTGGAAAATCCTGCAGTGAGGTCGACTTTCCAGTCTCAGGGAGAAAAGTCCCAAAGTTTTCACGCCTTCCCTCTCTCCCTCCGCCGGCGCTGTCCTGTCTGAGCTGGAGCAGAGGCCAGGATGCAAGGCTCGGAGGATGGCTTGTCGGTCTGCCAGGGCTCCCAGGCTGGGAGACAGCAGCCCATTAAACTTGCTGGAATGCCAAGAGATTTAATCAAACTCAGCTGGGGCAGGAAGCAGCGCCTGGGGCTGCAAACAGGGAATGCGGCGTCTGCCTCCTCAGCACTGGGGCTCCCTTAGAACTCACAGCACAAAAGTGCTGGACATGTGTCCCTAAAGTGCCGGACTGGCCCTCCGTGCTGCCTACGACCATGTGCTGACGTCACGCATTGCTTGACGCGCTTCCGACAAACGCACTGCTAGATGGTTAACGCGCGCACAACATCTGGATTGCATTACACGGGCACTCTGACAGCTCCTAATTAAGATTAATCACTCTCCGTGCTCGTTCGCGCATAGAATATGCCAAATCGGGCACGCGTACATTACATACAGCCTATCACGTCAACGCTACTAAATACACAGCACAGCGAAGACGAATCACTAGGCAGATGCAATAAAACTCTAAGGAATGTGCCAGCCTGGACCCCTTTCTGAATTCTTTTGTCGAATACTAAAGAGCTCGGAAGCTCCGCCCACTTCGTGGGGGAGGCCCGAGCCCTAAAAAGTTGTTGAAACATGAACAGCACTTTTTATTTTTTGAACGATCCACTGGTATTGGAGTGCCTAGCTTTTTTATTTCTAAAATTGAAAACATTAGAGCAGTCAAAGCAAATTATTATTTTACTGACATTCCTACTGGAAAAATAAGTTCTCTTTTTTGCGAACCATGATCAAAAATTGAACCATTAGACCAGACAATGATTCAACACTGATTATCTCCTTGTAGCTCGGATTCTCTACTACACCACATACCAGCCAAATTCTTGAATAAGTTAGGAGAATACATTGATTCATTAGCTCGGGATATTTTCAAGATCAGGAATATTTTGTTGCCAAACATTGTGCTGCTTTCTGTAAACTAATGAGATTCTGGACAATGCCCATGCGGGCTTCTGCCCTCATTGTAGCATTGAGCTAACCATGCTGGTTGTAGTAGATGACCTCGGCATGCTGACAGATGGCAACAGTGTCAATGGCCTGATACTACTCAATCTTTTGGCGGCTTTTGACATTTTCAACCATTATATACTCACCAGTCAGCTACAAACTAGAAATGCAACTTAAGACCCCTCATGGCCATCATTCAGGTCAAACCTTTTTACATATGTCAATTATACTGAACTTACTTTCACACTAAGCAATCAGTCAAGGGATGTCCTTTGTTTTAGGGATGTCTGTCTGCACCATGCAAATGGATAGGCCTGCATTGGCTCAAACTCCACACCACAAAAAGGGAACTCTTGATTGCCAGTGACAATCCAAGCTTCTGCCACCCCTTCTTTAGGATGCATCACTTTAGTTGGTGCCTCCTACCACCAACGTTGTGAAAAGACTGGGTATTAAGGCTGACACAAAGCTACAGTACTTGATTGAATGTGTCAGTGTACATGAATTAATGAGTGCATCAGTGTATGAGTCAGGAAACAGTGTGATTGAGTATAGCAGTGAATGAATACAAGAAACGATGAGTGAGATTACAGAAGTAAATGGGACAGTAGTAAAAGGTGGAGCTGTCTGTTTATAAGATGCTTCAATGCTTGAAAAAAGTTGCTGATGCCAAACAATACATTAACGTGCACTTGCTACCCACAATGTAAGAACATATACTGACTGCCAAATGTCTGAAAATATATAATGCTATTTGATCAATGTATCCCTAAATAGTACTCTTGACAGATCCAATGCAATAATTGAGACATCACTTGAATGAAAACGGATAACGTTTCTTTCCCCAGCAGCACATAATCACTAGCACATCCCCATCTCAATCCAAGCAACAAATGCTAGAAAAGCTCCACTGCAGTCACAGATTTATCAACCCTTTGCATCAGTGCAAAGCAGTAGTGGTCGGTGGTGGGAGTAGCTGCCGGGCGGTGACGTGGAGAGGGGGAGGGGCCGGGTGGGGGCTAGCAATCTATGGATTACGGAGGATTACAGGTAAGTAAACCTATAAATAAATAAAAACGAATTTCGTTGCGTGCACTGCATATAGTTTGGTGTACATTGGCAGTAGAGAAAGTGGCTGATAGTTAGATAGCATCTTGGGATCCAATGACATTTTTGAAGAGGGCCGTAACCATGTCAAATTTCCATGCTAATGGAATGCATCCTGAAGGTAAAGAGGAATTACTCAGTTTAGTTAGCAGAGGTCTGAGATATCAGAATCATCCTTGAGATGATAGACTGGAGCAATCGACAATCGAGTAATGGCGGTAATGGTCATAAAGACCTTTTTAACCTCTTCTGACATCTCTATGAAGGTAGACTAACATACTTCCGCCTCCTGTTCCATTGCTTTGCACATGTTCTGATCCTGTAGGCTTTACGCCTCTACTGTGCAGCACAGTCAGAATCACCGGGGCCCTTCTGTTCCTACTTTGTAGGATCGAATAACACCTAGTCACTATATATATATATATATATATATATATATATATATATATATATATATATATATATATATATATATATATATATATATATATATATATATACATATATGCATACAGATGCATGTTATTTACATGAATGTTTAAAAAACACTAATAAAAGCAAAGCTAAAAAGCCACCTCATTACAAACAGAATGGCTTTAACTTAAACGAGGGCGAGATCTATTGCATTTTCAATGCTTCTTTACTTTGGTTCCATCAAGAAGGCATTCAGATGTGTCACACATTTGCCATAAATTCTGTATGTTAGCACTCTAGTTGCTCATTAGATCACTGTAGTAAAGCTACTGCTCACCAGGGAAGTCTGCTGCTGGTATTCAAAGTGCATGTTTCAGTCTGCATGTCAGAATTTTTTAATGAAATTGAAGAGTATTTGAGAAGTCACTCAAAATGTGCCCTAATTTTTCTTTCTGCAGCACTAATCATACTTTCTATGGCAAAATATACCCCCCCCCCCATTTTGTTCCTTTTTAAATTAAATGTTTTAAGAGTTACCACTTTATTCCAATCAAGATGGCTTCAGGTGTGCCATACCTTTGTAATAAGTAGGACTGTTGGCGCTCTAGTTGTTCTTTAGAACACTCTGGGACATTCTGTCATTGGGCTATACTTGGGCTACATCTGGGTGATATTTGGGCTAGATTTGGGCTCTTTTGTCTCTAGTGGCCATCTTGGGAGACTGCATGTGAGAATTTTTTAATGAAATAGAAGAGGATTTGAGAAGTCACTCAAAATGTGCCCTGATTTTTCTTTCTGCAGCACTAATAATACTTTCTATGGCATAACATACCCCCTCATTTTGTTCCTTTTTAAATTAAATGTTTTAAGAGTTATCACTTTATTCCCATCACGATGGCTTCAGGTGTGCTATACCTTTGTAATAAGTAGGACTGTTAGCGCTCTAGTTGTTCTTTAGAACACTCTTGGCGGCTGCAGTAGAACACAAAGGAATCAACTGACAGTCTCTGTCCTTGTTGGATGTACATGTTTTACTGAGAATGTCAGACTTCATTCTCACATGACTGAGAAAGATAATGTGAATTTACAGAAAATATGCTTTCAGTTTAGCTTATAGATCCGTATGCATGCATTTATATTTGTATTTATATAGATATACAGATTATATATGTTTATATATGTATGTATATATATATATATACATACACATACATATATATAAATGCATATGCATATATATATATATAGGTGTATATGTGTGCGTGTAGAGAGAGGTAGAGGTGTAGAGGTAGAGAGGTAGCGGTAGAGAGGTATAGACTAGTAGAGAGAGAAGTAGAGAGAGGTAGAGAGGTAGAGAGGTAGAGAGGTAGAGAGTAGAGAGTGAGTAATAGAGAGTAGAGAGTGAGTAGTAGAGAGTAGTAGAGAGCAGTAGAGAGAGTAGCAGAGAGTGAGTAGTAGAGAGTAGTAGAGTGAATAGTAGAGTGAGTAGTATAGAGTAGTAGAGAGTGAGTAGTAGAGAGTGAGTAGTAGAGAGTAGTAGAGAGTAAGTAGTAGAGTGAGTAGTAGAGAGCAGTAGCGAGTGAGTTGCAGAGAGTAGTAAAGAGTGAGTAGTAGAGAGTAGTAGAGAGTAAGTAGTAGAGAGTAGTAGAGAGTGAGTAGCAGAAAGAGAGAACAGTAGAGATTAGTAGAGAGTGAGTAGTAGAGTGAGTAGTAGAGACTAGTAGAGAGAGTAGTAGAGAGTGAGTAGTAGAGACTAGTAGAGAGTGAGCAGTAGAGTGATTAGTAGATAGTGAGTAGTAGAGAGTGAGAAGTAGAGAGTGAGTAGTAGAGAGTGAGTAGTAAAGAGTGAGTAGTAGAGAGAGAGTAGTAGAGAGTGAGTAGTAGAGAGTGAGTAGTAGAGAGTAGTAGATAGTGAGTAGTAGGGAGTGAGTAGTAGAGAGAGAGTAGTAGAGAGTAGTAGAGTAGTAGAGAATGAGTAGTAGAGAGTGAGTATTTGAGAGTAGTGGAGTAGGAGAGAGTAAGTAGTAGAGAGTAGTGGAGAATATTCCAAAGTTTGGCACAGCACCACTTGCACAATAAGTCCAATCAAATCATATCACTTAGAGTCCTTATTGAAGCGCTGAATCTTGGTGTATATTCAAATGCTTTTATTTTCCTTAAGTTTATGTACCACAGCCAGCCAAAACGTTTTGTTCTGTACAACAGAACTTCTTCAGGGCGTTCTTATTTCCTTCAAGTTATGTCGGTATCCTGTTGTCATATAACTAGATATTTCTTCTAAATGTTAGACGAGACGTAAGTACATTCTTATTCAAAGTGACTAGGTATCAATTTTACCCACACAATTCGGGCAGACTTGAGTAATTTATAGCATCCTCAAAGTCAGTCTTTCAAAAATTCCAAAGTATAGGACTTGATAATCCAAATCCGAATGTTTCTCAAGAAAAGTCATTTTCAATCGTTCGGAATATTGGTGTTTGGGCAGATATGACCCAGGGACCCCCAGTATGCAAGGGGAATTAGTCCCCCCTCTGCAAACGCGCCAGTGGCCTGCGTTGCAGAGAGGTGTAAAAAGGGGCATAGCCTCATTACACCTTTGTGCAATGCAGCACCCTGGCTCATACTGGAGGTTCCAGGTGGGCTAGTTGGCCCACAGGGACCCCTAGTATGCAAGGGGAATTAGTTCCCCCTCTTCAAACATGCACGGGGGCTGCGTTGCAGAGAGGTGTAAAAAAGGGTGTGGCCTCATTACACCTCTCTGCAATGCAGCCCCCTGGCGCATACTGGAGGCTTCTGGTGGGCTAGTTGGCCCCCAGGGGCCCCCAGTATGCAAGGGGAATTAGTTTCCTCTCTTCAAACATGCACGGGGGCTGCGTTGCAGAGTGGCGTAAAAAGGGGCGTGGTTAATCAGTTTAATACTTTGCTCTCCATAGCAAATTGTCCTTCCACAAAATTTGCAAACAATTTTGAAATCTCCAAACTGGGTTTGGATGTTTGGGACCATCTCACTTGTCTCTGGGCCCGATGGAGTGGGTGGCCTACTTTGGGAGGTGCTAGGTGAAGATTGGGGAGGGTTTCTGGTCAGTTCTCTGACCTCTGCCGCAGCATATTTGTTTGGGTGCCGCGTTGCATGTGGCGAATCATGGTGTTGTTGCCAAAAGAATACTTTTTGGCAGGGTTCCCCCTGGAAAGTACAGTGCCACAGATCAGACAAGTAACCTTTGGTGCATTAACTTTCTTGAGGCCCCTTGGGATTTAAAAAAACTCCCAGACAATGTGCTCCTTTGGCTTATAGGTGGTAGTATCTTCAGGTAGGTACCGCCTCGCCTCCTCCTCCTCCTCCTCCTCTTCTTCTTCTCCACCACTGTGGTGTTGTGGTGGTCCTTGTGGTGGTGGTGGTGGTGGTTGAGATGCTCCTGCTGCTGCTGCTACTGTAGCCATTTCTCAGTACAAATAGGTACAAATAGGTCTGCAAACAGGTCTTCCTCAGTCAAAGTAAAAAGTGAGAATGAGGAAAAAAGGTGGGGGCTTTCATCTTTTGGAAAACAAAACTGTCCTGAACCAATGAAAAGTGTTATTTTCAAGTCCCATGACACTGGCTTTATCATTTGGAAACCAAAACTGTCCTGAACCAATGAAAAGTGTTATTTTCAGGTCACATGACCCGACGCGCTTACGCTACGCACCCCGTAATACCCCCACCAAACCATACAGACACTCATACTGATACTAAAAAACATCTAATAACCCATATACACACACATGTAGCTACTCACCAACCCATGCAGCCACTTATACACAAAGTGAAACACTGATACATATATTTAAATATTTAAACATTACTCGCTAATATATGTATTCACTAAGATACACTTAATAAGCCAGTTAACCAATCAATTTTTTTAAAAAAACCCATCCTTTTAGACACTTATTTAAACATTTATTCTTCCATCGACCTTTACATATACATATATGAAACATATTTATTTTTCAGAAAGACACACATTCACTAGTCTTGCAGCAGGATTCTGGAAGTTCTGTAGCTTGCGGGTGAGGTTTTTGTTTATTCCAGCGTACAGTGCGTTGCCCTAGTCTAGTCTGCTGGTGACCAGGGCGTGAGTGACGGTTTTTCGGTGTTCGAGGGGGATCCATTTGAAGGTCTTACGAAGGAGGTGGAGGGTGTGGAAGCAGGAAGACAAGACGGAGTTGATTTGGCAGTCCATTTTAAGCTCAGAGTCCAGAATGATTCCCAGATTGCGTGCGTGGTTCGTGGGGGTTGGCGGGTTACCCAGGGTGGGAGGCCACCAGGTGTCGCTCCAGGCATCGGGGTTTGGGCCCGTGATGGGTACTTCTGTTTTGTTGTTGTTTAGTTGTAGGCAGCTGTTTTTCATCCATTTGGCAATGGCTTCTATACCTTCTCGAAAGTTGTGTCTGGCGGTGATGGGCTCGTTGGCTAGGGAGAGGATGAGTTGGGTGTCGTCTGCGTATGGCACGATGTTGAGTCCGTAGGTTCTGATGATGGGGGGGGAGTGGAGCCATGTAGATGTTGAAAAGTGTCGGCTGATGGAGGAGCCTTGCGGGACTCGGTAGGTGTAGGGTCAGAGAGGAAAGGGGGAAGTCTGACCCAGTGCATCCTGCCAGAGAGAAAGGAGCTGATCCAGTCGAGGGCTTTGTCCTGGATTCCTGCGTATTAGGGTGTGGTGGGAGACTGTTGAATGCCGCTGAGAGGTCGAGGAGTATGAGGGCTACTGTCTCTCCTTTGTCCAGTAGGATGTGGATGTCGTCTGTTGCGGTGAGGAGGGCAGTTTCCGTGCTGTCGTTTTTTCTAAAGCCGGACTGGGAGGAGTTGAGGATTTGTTCTTCAATAAATGTGGCGAGTTGGCTTTTGATAGCTTTCTCGATGACTGGGAAATGGAGCAGGGAGATAGATGGGTCTGTAGTTTTTGAAGTTGGTGGGGTTCGCCGAGGGTTTCTTCAGGAGGGAGTTGACCTTAGTGTGTTTCCAGTTGTCGGGGAAAGAGGCTGTCGCCAGGGAGCGATTGATGGTGTGGCAGAGCATGGGGTGTGATGCTGTTGGTGGCTCTGTTGAAGATGTGGTGAGGGCAGCGGTCTGTGGGGGCCCCTGAGTGGATTGACTTCATTGTCTTCAGTGTGTCTTCGGTGGTGAGGGCTGTCCAGTTGTCAATCGCTGGTTTCCGGGCTTTAGGGGTGGTTGGTGAGGGTTCAGTGTGTTGGTTGTCTTCGTCAAAGTTGTCATAGATGCTCTTGATTTTGTGGTGGAAAAAGGTGCTCAGTTTGACGCAGAGGTCTTGTGAGGGAGGGATGTCGGTAGACTCGCTGGTTGGTTGGGCAAACTCCTTGATGATGATGAAAAGTTCCTTGTTGTTGTGCACATAGGTGGAGATTCTGTCTTCAATCACTTTTTACCTTTCTCTTATGAGTTGATGGTAGGCGTTAGTGGCGGCTCTGAAGTTGTGGGCTTCTGTGGATTTGGTGTTCCTCCAGGCCTTTTCGATGTGGGGGCAAGTGCGTCTGGACTCTCGAAGTTCGGTGGTAAACAATCTGGCTTTCTTGGTGTGGGTATTGTTGTTTTTCTTTAGGGGGGCTAGGGTGTTGGCGCTGTCCGAGACCCACCTATGCAGGGTTTGGGCTGCGGCGTTGGGGTTGTGGTTTTCCATGATGGTAGGGGTGGAATTGTTGAGTGAGGAGGTGAGCTGGTCGTGGTGATTTTGGTCCAGTTTCTTCGTGGGAGCAGGTGCTGGTGTCTGTGGATGGTGGGTGTTCTGAAGGTGAAGTGGACGCAGCGATGGTCGGTCCATGGGAGTTCGGTGGTGTGGCTGAAGGTGATGGAGTTTCATGTAGTGAAGAGGGGGTCGAGGGTGTGTCCTGCTGAGTTTGTGGGCTCGGTCACAATATGGCGAAGTCCAATGTTGTGGAGGTTGTCCAGGAGGGTTGTGGTTTTGGGGGCCAGTTGGCCAAGGGAGTTGCTGCTTCTCATTCCGGTGGTGAGGAGAGGACCTGGAGAACGTGGCGTCTCTTTCATTTACGTTTTTATTCTTTTTTATTTTATTTTGTGCGCACGACCGCCCCCTCCTGTAGATGCCAGCTGCCACTGTCCTAGTGATTGCCTCAACATGCTCAGTTCGCCTGACCTTACTTCAATATTGTGGCTGGAGATACTGGAATTTGTGGCTCTGCTTTTCCCTTCACCTTCTGTGTTCTTTCACTTCCACACTAGGATTTCTCCTCACAATGATGGGATTCTTGGGTGGGGACAGGGACGATGTTGCTGCACCAGTGAAGTGCGGTTTTGGATGGGCTAGGAAGAGGGACTAGTGACAGAAAGTCGTTCATTTGTGCTGAGAATGGATCACTCTTCAGTGATGTGCCAACTCCTCTCATAGACAGACCTGTTTACGGTCAATTAATTACTGGCTTATTCCTTGCTGTTTCCTGGTTGTAGTGCTCAATTTGCACCTGTGGCTGCAGATGGAGCCCACCAGCATTCATGTTTGGGGACCAGCACTTATTTTTCCTAAACTAACTTTGTCCCAGAGCAAGAGAGAGAAAAACACAAAATTGGGAAAGGAGAAAGACTGAAAAACAGTGAAAAGGGAGAAGGCAGGGATGATAAAGAACCTGCAAGAGTGAGATAAAGGGGTAGAGAGGTAATTGCAAAGGAAGAAAGAGGCATGAGTTGAATCCAGCCAATGCAGCCATATTATTCGGCTATACAAACATTCATCAGTGCTGGCTGTGGACCTCTGGACAACACGTTGGGCATTAACACTTATTATTTTACAAACTAGCCACTGCCTGTTTGGTACCTTTCCTCATATTGCCTACAGCTACACTGCCCATGCTGCCTACATTGCTGCCCCCTTTTGCTTTCTCCTCTCTGTACTCTCTGTACTCGTTGCAATCTTTGTTCCCAACCTAGTTTTTGTAAGTGCAGAAATCAATGCCTCTATCACAGACTTCCAGTCAACTGGATGTGTCAGTGAAGATGTGACATTCCTGCAGGGTAATCTTTACAAACGATTTCTTTACTCTTGACAGAACACTATGAACGTGGGTCAAAAGATCCACTGACAAAACAAGTTAATGATGAACTTTCAAAGTAAAAGCTGTGCTTTTATTTTTAGTTTTATCAAGGGCATTTAAGCACTTTACATGAGCACTATATTATATTTCCAAAATAGTCTAAAAACAACTTAGGGACTGATTACAAGAGAGGCCTATTGATCAAGTACGATGATACTTCACAAGGTATTACCAGTACCACGATGCATTCCAGTGCCTTTTTTGGGACCTTATGAGTTCCGGATCGAAAATAGGAATTAATACGCTGAATCTGATGCTACAGCACTATTTTCTGTATTTACGGGGCTATTACTGCCTGCGTTTTCAAGTGGATATGTGCCCAGAAATACCAGGTTTTGGGATGGGAATGTCCCTTCTATGGCGTGTTCTTCTGTCCTAGATGCCCATCTGCATGTATATCTGGTATCCTGCTTTTTATTTTGGCTCAGGTGTTCCGATAATCTATGCATATCACAAGTGGGAGAGTGAGAAATGTACTAACCACTGGTGCAACTGTATTGCCTGCATTCCATTAGTGACAGAGAGGAGAACAAGACACCTAAATTAGGCTGGAGACAGGGCTACCTTTGGAATTTCCATAAGACCTTTTTTTTTTAGCAATGTGCTGCTGAGAAATGCAACTTGGCAAATGGTAGAAGTGAGGGTAGAGACTGCAGCCTCTGCTGTCAGGTGAGAAAGTTTCTAGGTGAGGCCTGCCTTTTTGTCTGTCTCTCATTACTCCTTCATTTGGGCCAATCCCAGCCAAGGGCAGAAACCTTGCACCTCTTTATGCCTCTGTTGTGAGTGCTCCAGGTTGAAGATGGCCTCAAGTTTACCTGCTGTGAGAAGCATCACTCTACACATAGGCAGTGTCTGGAGAGCAGCCTGAGGAGGATAATTGAAAGAAGGACCACCCAAACCAATTTTCCAGTTAGAGACAGAGGATTCGCATCATCTCTCTTGTGTGTAAAAGAGAGACCCAAACCAGCCCACTTTGTTCCAGTTACAAGTTCGTTATGACCAGTGAAGGGAGTGTTCCACAGACTACTAAAGCACAGTTCTGCAACCAGGGCTAGAACCTGCATGACAGCCAGTTTCCCAGATATGAAAGGACATCACCTGAAGTCCATACTTTCACCTGGAGGAGCTGTGGCTCTGCCCTGAAGCACCTGGAAGCCTGCCTACCTGCCTGCTGAGAAAGTGAAGCAGTCTACCTGACCCTGAAATAGGAGAGGCTGTTTCATAGGTGAGAATCCCAGCATGGCCCTGGTGGCTATGGGATATCCAGAGGGAGCTGACTGCATTAGAGTGAGCTATCGAGGACCCATGTATCCGGTGGACACCACCTTCCCCCCTGTCCCACATCTTGCTTCCTGGTGAGAACGGTTACTGCGTTATCAGTTTAGACCCAATTAGGGCTACAACTGTGTGAATGCTGTATCCTTTCATGGGGACTGCCATTGCATGATTACCATAGGCCCAGATCCGTTTTGGCTAGGATCACCATAAGGATTAACTAAATCTTGAACAAGAGCTAAACAGGGACTCAAAGCCTGTCACCCGTAAGGCTAAAAACACTGACTGTGCTTTCAACTGTGGGCCTGAAAGCTGCCCTTATGGTTGATTCACTCTATCTCCTGACTTTTTCATGGGGAGCCAGAGCAAGGGTGACCACACAAAAGCAAGTAGTAGTGGGAATGGAGGGTGTAGAGGCTTGAAGAAGATTTGCACTCAAGGATATGAATGCTATGAATATTGGTCTTGTACAGTATTTAGTACAACTGTGTAATTACAGTACTTTCTTTTTTTGAAAAGACAAACACTGGACTGGATATTGAAATTATAGAGAATTTAGGTTGATTATTGAATGCTGAGCTCAAGCATCCCACACCGCCTCCCTGAGAAGCCTGAAGCCTGTAAAAGCTTGTGGTGTTGTTTTGAAATAGCAAGGAGTGAATATCGAGGTCACACTAAATTGCGACTAGGATATTGAAGACCAAAATATAGACAGGTAAGTATATATATACTTTCTATGGATGTCCATCATCCTGCAATACCTTTACCATGGAAGTCATTACCACTCATATGCCTTTACCACGCATACCTTTACAACAAAAATCTAAGTAAATCACAGGTAGTGACGGCTCCTCCGCCATGGTGGAGGAGTGTTGCCTTACTGCTTTTGAGCATTGTAAAGGAAAGGAAGTATAAAATGATAATAACTTAGAGTTATTATCATTTTATGTTTCCTTTGCAGGCAGGTGGGTGGGCGGGGATGCTTTATTTACAGAGCAGACGTGGCTTGGCAGTTCGGGCTGGACTGTTCCCATGAGGCACAGGGTCAGACTGATTTGCATATGGCCATATCTGAACTGGGGTGGCGGAGTGAGCTAAAGAACGGTGATGGATTAATCCCAGATCCGTTGAATGGGGGTGAGTGTTTGTATTGTCAACGCTCCGTCCATCATCACCTTTGGTTTTTCTTTGTTCGCCCTAAGTTGGCAGTGTATGCTCAAACGTGAGTCCCTTGCTCACTTTGCCACTGGAGTCAAGCAAGCCCGGCTGAAGATGGCTGTAATGCCAGAAACCGGTCCTGAGAAGCTTGATTCCGGTCCAGGGAAGACATGGCTTAGCAGTTCGGGCTGGACTGTTCCCATGAGGCACAGGGTCAGACTGATTTGCATATGGCTATGTCTGAACTGGGGTGGCGGAGTGAGCTAAAGAACGGTGATGGATTAAACCCAGATCAGTTGACTGGGGGTGAGTGTTTGTATTGTCAATGATCCGTCCATCATCACCTTTGGTTTTTCTTTGTTCGCCCTAAGTTGGCAGGGTATGCTCAAACGTGAGTCCCTTGCTCACTTTGCCACTGGAGTCAAGCAAGCCCGGCTGAAGACGGCTGTAATGCCAGAAACCGGTCCTGGGAAGCTTGATTCCGGTCCATGGAAGACATGGCTTGGCAGTTCGGGCTGGACTGTTCCCATGAGGCACAGGGTCAGACTGATTTGCATATGGCCATGTCTGAACTGGGGTGGCGGAGTGAGCTAAAGAACGGTGATGGATTAAACCCAGATCAGTTGACTGGGGGTGAGTGTTTGTATTGTCTACGCTCCGTCCATCATCACCTTTGGTTTTTCCTTATTTACAGAGCAGGGCAGGGAAGGAGTGGTTTTCCCACTCCTAAGTGCGCAGTTACTGTTTTGTAGGCCCTGAAAGGCAGTCCAGACCAGTCATGTGCAATTTCCCTGTTCTCAATACATGCAGGCTGCTGGTTGAGCGTCAAACCAGGACGCTCAAAACCAATCACAACTTGGTTAGAGGAGCCTGGGTGCTTACCAATCACAATGCTGCATTGCAGCTTTGTGATTGGTCAGGGGAGCATGGCTGTGTTCTTCCTGGATTCCTTGAGGAGAGCAGGAGCAAGGTGCAGAGACGTTGCGGCGGGCCCTGGCGACAAAGTAAAGTGTGTAATTTATTTTATTGTTTTGTTTTACATTGCACTACCTCGCATCCCCCCTTGTCCTCCTTCCCCACCTCCTCTGCCCCTGCCTCACCACCAGCGAGTCATGCCAGCCACCACTGATCACAGGTAAGTGAAAACCCTATAGTTACTTAATGGCACACGTTGCCTAGTCTGCTGCTAACCCTCCTGCATGCATCCAACCCCATGCTGCGCATGGCCATTGACTGTGTGTGGCGGGGACATGGTGTGTGAGTGGGAGAGTTATTTTTTCCATTGGGCTTTGGATCCGCAGGTACCTCGATGCTGGTAAAAAAACATTTGGGGCAATTTCTTGCCCTCAGGGATCCCCCTTATCACTTATGCATTTTGACACTTTATTTTCCTCTTCTCTGAGCCAAACAACAAGCAAAATGGTGGCTGCAACTTTACTTCCAGGTTGCAGCTGCCCAATGAGGGCACTGTTTTTCCCCTGGATCCGCAGATCCCCTACAGATACCCGGGAATCCTACGTGAGTAGATCTGCAAAGGAGTTGCATTCCTAGATACATTTCTTTCTTTATTACTACTCAACAGATTTACACCAAATTACAAAAAGAGATCTTTCTGGACCAAGATCTAGCTTTCTGCCAAATTTGGTGTAATCCCGTTCAGCAGTACGGTCTGCAGCCGTTTCTAAAAACTGCTAAATCCTTATAGACATTGCATTGGGAAAAAGAGTTTTGAGACCCCCCATTTTTCTCGACTCCCACTTGACAGATCATCACAAAACTTTCCATGCACAACTAGACAGAGTAGGGCATTTTTTGTAAAGATTTTGTAACGATTCGTCAAATGGCATTAAAGTTATCAGCAAAAGAAAAATACTTCATCTATGAGAAAAGTTGAACCTGACTATACAAGCCTACTAGGTGCTGTGGTTGTTATAGTTGTGAAACAGAATTTTTAAAACCTTAGATATTCACTGGGAAATCAAAGGTTACATGGATGTTATAGTTAGGTTCTGATTTTACACACACAAACCATAGAAACTAGAAGGTATAGTTATAGTTATCTCAGGTAATTATAATACGTGCCATAAGGTAACTATAATTCATGCCCTCACCATGTACTGCTAATTACCCCCATAACATTTTCTATGACATCATTGATAATATCACTGTAACATTTGCAGTGAAATTATTAATAAGAGTACTGAGCATGGCGGAGGCGCAGGAAATAGTTAGCTTATGGCACAAGTTATAGTTACTGGACATACCAAAAACTGCAGAATTGCTATGGTTTTTGAGTGTAAAATCTGAACCTAACTATAAACACCCTGCAACAATAGTTTTTTTCAGGGAATTTCTAAGTTTTTTTTAATTCTATTTCCTAACTATAATGTCCCTGTAACCTTTATTTTTTATTGAAAAAAATATATATATACACACACACATATATAAACATGGTCCTAACTAGAACTAATTAGTGGCAACGGCAAAGTAGGTAATATATATATATATTACGTACTGGCGGTCGCAAGTAGGTAGTTATAGTTAGGACCTATTATACATAGGAAAACTGCAACATTCTATTGGCAATAACTTTGGCGTCGATTGATGAATCTTCTTGAAATCTTCCAAACTTTTTGCCAGCTCAGTTCTGCTCCTTCCCTGAAAGTTTGGGGGTAATTGGTCAAGCAGGGGCCGAGAAAAAAGGGGGTCCCAAAAATGTTTTCCCCATGCAATTTCCCTTAGGACCTTTAGCCACGGCTGAACTAAATTACACCAAATTTGGCAGAGAGGTAGTCCTCAGTTTCGACTTGTGCCTTTTGCTTATATGGTGTCAATCTGTTCAGTAGTTCCTGAGAAAAGTACGGTTAAAGTCATTTATATATCTATGGGCGCGGTGGATCCGCGGATTGTGCGAGGATTGGCATCGTAGCATAAAGCACCGTCCCGATGACGCGCTTAATGCTAATTGGCTGTCAATCGGTTGTAAACATTCGAAACCAGGAACTGTTGGCAGCCATTTTGTGCCTCGGTAGAAGGAAGTCAGTGGAATATGTGTTCAAAACTGAGAAAGGGGGCAGGGTAGAAATAATTTCACCTTCTTGACCTGCTTAGGGGGTTCTAGAAGGACCCCCAGGGCCTACTTTTATTTTTTCTTTAAACCGGGATGTGTGTAGGGTGCGTGGACTGTGCCGTAAAAATAAATAAAATAAAAAGGAGTTTTTTTTAAATAATTCGTATCCGGGGGGTTAAATCCCGGGGGCAAAATAATTACATTTTATGTGGGGCCCAGAGGGGCCCCCCAGCCTCGGGGATCATCAGCGCCTGGGGCTAAAAAGAAAAAAATGGTGGGGGGAGGGGTGGAAGGTCCTTAAAGCCGCGGGGACCATCACCCGCCGGAGGTTTATATATTGTGGGACGGGGACGGGGCTACAAAAAAAGTATGGCTAGGGAGGAGGGGCTGTAAGGTCTCCAAAGCCCCGGGGACCACCACTCCCCGGGGCTTTATGTATTGTGGGAGGGACGGTTCCTGCAGTGTTCCGGGGTGTCCATCCCGCACTCCTGTAGCAAGGAAATCTGTTCTCTCTTTCAAAATCAAAATCAGATTTCTTTTCCACATGGGGAGTTGTATGTTAGTAGCTAGTGATGTGGAAAGTAATGCTGAGTCCCAAACGCGTAGAAGTTGTGCATCAAAGACACTGGAGCCGTGCACCCTACAGATTATGAGTTGTTCATCCAGCGCGTGCACACCCGGGGGCCGCACTGAGCGCGGCCCTGGGTGCGCGACTTGTTATTTTACCGTAAAAAATATCCCCTATCAGTAATTTCTAATATTTCCGGGGACCCTATCCACCGGGTCTTATAAAAAATGTTGGGGACCGTGAGGGGAGCTACAATGGCCCCACAGTCCCACCAGCTTCCAGCGTTCTTCGGGAGTCGGCATTGCTTTTCCACAAGGGGCGATGCTAACTTGTATGTGGAAATGCAATTTGCTTTTTATTTTGAACGTGAGAACAGATTTCTCTGCTCTGTCTTTCAAAATGCAAACTAAGTTTGCTATGGGAGGGCGGGAGCCCTGAGACTCCCGTCCTCTCAAAGCAAACAGCAGTGTCCTGGGGGTAGGCACCCCGGGACACTGCATGAGCCGGCCGTCGGGCGATGTGGTCTCCGGGGCTCTCAAGGGCTCTAGGCATAGGGTCCCGCAGCCTGTCTCTCACAATACACAAATTTCTGGGGCTGGTGGTTCCCGGAGCTTGAGGGGAGTCGTTGAGGCCCACACACTTCTCATATTGTAGGGGGGGGGCCTTGGACGTGAAAGTGGTGCAAGGGGTTGTAAATCTGGTACAAAGTGTTTTGTTTTACTTTGCCTTCCTTTTTGGTCTTGTAGAGAATCCAGGGTTAATAGAACAGTTTTTGTACAGCCAGTACCTTTCAACTCTACCCCCAAATGGCTTTCTGCCTGTTACCATAGTAACAGTTCATGGAACACTTAAATGAGCACAGAGTGTAGAAGTTCACCACACTATGGGGACCATTAGGATGGCGGGGCGGATCGCTGGCCTGGCGGGGGCGATCCGCCCGCCATCCGTGCCGGAATTACCCCCGCCATATTAGTATGGCTGGAGGGTCCGCGGCAGACGGAAAGACCGTCCACCGCTTTAACGCCCCGGTCGCCTTGAAGGGTTTAAATGGTAGCGGTGTCTATCAGACACCGCCAGCCATATTACAATGGGCATTCCTAAATGCCTTTCAGTGGCGGCAAAGGCATGCAGAGTCTACCTGCGGGGGCACGTTGCTGGCCCCCAGGGACTCCGGGGAGGGTGGGGGTGCACATGGGAGGTACCTATGGTACCCCCCAGCAGTTCCATGCACAACATGGCAGGCACCGTGCAGTGGGGCCACCGTGCACACACGTTCCCTCTCACATTTAAAAGAACTATTTGTATAGTTTATATTCCAGACGTTTGAGCGATTATAAAAACGTTCCTGCTATTGGAAAAAAAATATATACATGTAATTTGATACACTATATAGGGCTGCGTTTGTCTAATTCGCTGCGTCGCTTTTTTGTATCCAGTCTGCTACAGCCCTTTGACTCCCTCCGATGAGCACCCAGGCCTCACTGCTCACCTTTTCGTGGACAGGACACCTTCTCTATCATGTAGTCCCTATCTGCCACTAAGGAGTCTCATATATGGTGCAGAGTCTTCATATCGGTATGGCTAACGACATACTCGTGCTCCCATCATCATCGCAGGTTCCTCACCAGCTCAGTGCTTCCGATACCACTAACTCAGTAACCAAAGAGGCCACACACATACTGGTGGGCCCCCCTACTCGGTGGTTCAGGCCTACATGAGGCATTTGAATCACTAGGACGGGACATCACAGCGTTTGGGATGGAAGAAACTCTAAAATGGCGTAGAGCACGTGCTTTATTGGTACGGTCACGCGCTGCGTGAGGCTCTGAACAATGATTCCGGAGCTATGGGCGTGATCCTGTTGTGAGCTATATGAGAAATCAAGTGATTCGGGTGTCCGTTTTGTAGTGCTGACGTCACCCGGGCCTTAAAAAGAAATGTGTCAATATATCTGTAAAGTCCCACAACTTTGCCAACATGGAAGGTACGGGGTATTACTGACTCTATATTCGTTCATAGTTGCACACATAAAAGATGGTGGACATGACGCATTTCCGCGATTATGAATGATTGTTGTACATTCAGTGGAGTTTTGTAGCTGTAGTAATACAGGGCTGTGAAAGGTTTAAGTGCATTTTTTGGCACATGAAGGGCAGCTAATATATATATACGTATGTGGTTATTCAGGTACACTGTAGAACTTGGTGCTGGAAATCTGTGTTCGAGCCTCGGAGTTGCGTCCACATCCTGATATTGTAGAGTAATAATGTAATGTACACGTGCCTGAAAATTTATTCGTTTTGGGTTGATTTTGCGCTATATAAATATGCAAAAAAAAGGAGGAATAGCCAACACTTACTTTCACAGGTAAGATGGTTGCATACGCTATTTATAGCACAATATAATGTGGTAGGGCGGAGGAGCAGCATTTTACAAACACAATAAATACACAGACACAGATAGATAGTTGAAGTGGGTATGGGCACGTGTGCTCGACTCCATTTTATTACATTGTTGTTGGTAAGAAGTAGAATAGTAATCATGATATCTTATACAGATATTTAGTCATAAACGGTTTATGACTTCTGCTGTACAAAGGTAGGATTTTTTAAATAGGGTGAGCAACCCAATATACCCTTGCGGGCTTGGGCAATTAACACGTTTCAAATGGCTGAATGAAGTTTCACAAATGCACATCAATAGTGTTACCACACTAACACATTAAAGACGTCAACAAATACAATAACCAGGTAATTGTGAATCAAAAGATTGTTATTTTCTTTGTAACAGGAAAATTAAATCAGCAGTACAGATAGGGTACAAAAAATGCATTTGGGATATAAAAAGGGGGCGTTTTACATGTTCCTATGATATATCACAAGAAGAGTCTATGCTGCTAACCAATAAACACAATAATTTCAACTCAAGAATAAATGAAAATCAATAGTGGTTAATAAATATCAAGCAGAATTAGACTCAGTGGTCAACGTTTCGGTCTTTTGGATATGATTTCATAAGACCATCATCAGGACTTGAGCTTTAAGCATTTACAGTTGATGACCCTGGAAAAAAAATTGAGGTTCTAGGACAGACACTTCCCAAAAGGAGACAGTGGTGTTGTTTGAAATAAATCAACGATGCTCAATACAGGATTTTATCAGGAGCATCCAAAGCAGAAAAATGATGAGGGTTGTGAGACGAAAACTGTCAGAAAGGAATCAGTAGTGCTGCTTGAAATAAATCAGCAATGCTTTTTAAAGAATTGGATCAGGAGCATCCGAAGCAAAATATGCTTGTGCATAGAATTCATATACACAGCAAGAGAGGTCCAGGATCACTTGTGGATATTGCTTCAATAGTAATTGGTAGATATTCAAACTTTGAAAGAATATACGAAGTAGCACGCGATCACGACGTGAAGGATGGCACCTTCACGTCGTGATTGCGTGCTACTTCGCACAAGCATATTTTGCTTCGGATGCTCCTGATCCAATTCTTTAAAAAAAGCATTGCTGATTTATTTCAAGCAGCACTACTGATTCCTGTCTGACAGTTTTCGTCTCACAACCCTCATCATTTTTCTGCTTTGGATGCTCCTGATAAAATCCTGTATTGAGCATCGTTGATTTATTTCAAACAACACCACTGTCTCCTTTTGGGAAGTGTCTGTCATAGAACCTCAATTTTTTTTCCAGGGTCATCAACTGTAAATGCTTAAAGCTCAAGTCCTGATGATGGTCTTATGAAATCATCTCCAAAAGACCGAAACGTCGACCACTGAGTCTAATTCTGCTTGATATTTATTAACCACTATTGATTTTCATTTATTCTTGAGTTGAAATCATTGTGTTTATTGGTTAGCAGCATAGACTCTTCTTGTGATATATCATAGGAACATATAAAACGCTCCTTTTTATATCCCAAATGCATTTTTTTTTACCCTATCTGTACTGCTGATTTAATTTTCCTGTTACAAAGAAAATAACAATCTTTTGATTCACAATTACCTGGTTATTGTATTTTTTGACGTCTTTAATGTGTTAGTGTGGTAACACTATTGATGTGCATTTGTGAAACTTCATTCAGCCACTAATTTTTAGTAGTGTGGGTACTTTATTCATCATAGTTCCCCTCTGTGCTGTAACTGAGAATTCCTAATAAACAAACCCCTTGCTGGCCCAAATTTGAAACGTGTACAAAGGTAGGAGCATTGTATATCAAATAATACACAGAAGATTCTATCGTAAAGAGTTCATTAGTTGGGGTGGACTGAGGTAGGGCTAGTTTGTGTGGAGCCTGGGATGATGCGTGGTCCAGGCAGACCGCACTGGTAAAAATGTGTTTTGACTATTGAATTTTACCTTAACAAGGGCACATGGTGATTATTTATGGTGTACTGAGTTAGTGGTATGTGTGGTGTTTATCGTGGGCTCACCCTGCGATGATGCGTGGTCTGAATGGGCTGCACTCTAATCATTCACTGTTGCATACTAGACTATATGAACTTTGAGGGGGAAAAAAAACTAGCATCGATGCTTATCAATTGCTGGGAAAACTAGGTGTACTGATTGCTCCTCATAACAAATTAAACGATTCCTGTTCACGCAGTGCATTGTAACTTTCACAAATTGGGGACGTATGTCTGGTGGAGATGTTGAAGGTGATACCCCAGAGGTACTTGGTATTGCTGGTGGTGAAGGTACATTTTGGCGCAATCTTGTACATTTTTTGTTATCATAGTTCACATGATGCATCTATTGAAGGTGCTTGCACATACTAGCAGTGCAACAGCACTATTTTTTTCTCTGCTTTAAATAAATCGAGGCTGAATTTAATGCTGTCTGTAGTGTAGATGAAAAGGTAAATTCAAGTTGTGTACCCTACTGTGCACAGTGTACATAGAAGCTAGTAGTCAGTACAGTTATAGACAATGTTTTTTTTTCACTTATTTGAACAAAATCTGAATACATACAGTATAATTGTCTCTGCAATAAATAAATCAAGGTTGAATTTCCTACTGTCTATAGTGTAGATGCAAAGGTGAATTCAAGTTGTAAACCCTGCTGTCCGCAGTGTACATCTTAGGGTGGAGTGCATCATCTGCAATCATGTGGAAGATCAAACATGTATGCAGCGTGGATTTTATTATTCCACCAAATCTATAAGTGATATAAAATAAGTTTTTCAAGGAAGCATAATAAAGGGATATTGTGTAGGGTTTGATAGGTGTTATACTTAGTTTGGTTTCTACTGAGTTAGTGGTATCTAAAACAAGAAGGTTCTGTGGAGCCTGCGATGATGCGTGGTCCGGGCAGGCTGTATTGATAGTAATGTTTTTTGTGTTGTGAATGGTGCCTTAGTAAGGCCACGTGATAATCTTTTTTGGTGCACTGAGTTACTAGTAACTTTTGTGCTTAGTGTGTACATATTCTGCGATGATACGTGGTCTGGGGGGAGGGGTGCATAGTAATTGGAGTAATGTCTTTTGTTGATTGGATTCTGCATGAATTCCACTTAAAGGTGATAGTATGCCTCATTGCTGACATAAAACTGTTCACTCTTCTTTCCGATGATTTATAGGTGCACTGAGTTAGTACATCTTTGGCGCTGAGCTTGTACATACCCTGCAATAATGCGTAATGCAGGAGGTCTGTACTGGGAGCAATGTTTTTTGCCTAGTGAATTCTGCTTTAATAAGGCTACGGGGAAATGACTTGTAGTGATTCAGTGGCACCTAAAGAACTCAGCATGTGTATACCCTGTGATGATTTGTGGTTCGGGGGGGGGGTGGTCGCAGTGGTATAATGTCTCTTGTCTACTGGAATGCGTCATGTACAATCGTCATTCTATCTGAAAAAATCTGACCACATACAATACAATTGTCTCTGTACTAAATTAATCAAGGTTGAATTTCTAATTGACCGTAGTATACATGCAAACGTGACTTTAAGTTGTGAACCCTGCTGTCCGCAGAGTGCATTGAAAGATGTAGTTGACACAGACATCGAGGAATGCTTTTTTTTGTAACATACATTAACAAAATCTGACGACACAGTACTATTTTTCTGCCTTAAATAAATTAAGTTTTACAAAAACAATGGCCCTTGACACAAAGATAGAGGGGTGAAATAATTATAGGCCACAATGTGCACTATAATGACAAAAAAAGTCCAGCCGGACTTGCAAAATTTATTCAATAATTCAAATAACCAGTTAGAGAGAAGCAATAAAACAGTGGGACACAGTCCTGTATCCTCAAAGCTTACACAAACTAAAGGACAATACAAACATATACAGATACATCAGGCATGTAAACAGAAAATGGAGCAAGAAGGGGACTCCGTAATACACTTGCTTCACATATGTGGGGAACAAAACATATTATGCACATAATAGTGAACTAGTGTTAAGCCCACATCTCATGTCGACGGCGTTTCGATCCTTTCATAGATAGTGGATCATCATCAGGACTACCATTGTTTGCCTGATAAAAGCCTGCAAGAATGTGAACAAGGGGAACATATAACACGGAATTAATTACTGTGTATCACTTAAAATACATCTAGAGTTCAAAACTCATACCATGCTCTTATGGTGTTGCTAGTTCATACTCATGTGAAAAGTGTCAAGCACTCTGTGATGAGCATACACGGCGCAATGTGCTAAAAATTCATGCGAGAAGAACAGGGTGTACGTATTGATTGTGACTCACTGTGCAAGAGAGCATGCCAATGGTGTGAATTACTGAATTGGCGTGGGGGAGGAGTAAGGGTCAAATATAATTACATCAAGGCGGTGAATTTGATAATTCCACGGTACTTGGGCGGACTGGGTCACGGCTAATTAGTCGGGGTGCGCCAGGGCACTGGGACCTAGAAAGGATGGCAATGTCATGGGCACATTCACAAGCTGTACCATGTACTAGTGACCCTTAAAGAAATTCCAATTAGGTTATGGATGCACAACCTGTGATCGAGGCAGCGCTTACCTGAGGCAAGAGATGGAGCAGCTGTGCATTTAACATAGAATTGCTGCAACTGGAGACGAAGTATCTCGAGGGTTGCTGCGTGTAACTTGAACTGAGATATCAGGGGGGCAGGCAGCTGTGTGCAGATCATAGATTGCTTACGTAGGAGTCGGGATGTCCTACGGTCTGCAGCATGGATAACATGGATACCTAGCGTAATAAGGGGTAGGGGTTAGAGGAGTCGGCGCCCCGGGAGGGTACAGTATGTGCGCTTGAACCGTGCACACTTACCAAGGAGGTAGCGCTAAAAGGGTTAATGCCTGGTTACTTCAAGGTAGTTGAAGAGTAGCGCTGTTGGGAGTTAGGTGTAGGGTCGTGATTAGGTTTCCAGAATAAAGGTGGACCTAAGGATTGAAGGGAGTGACAAAATAAGGCTGCTGCCATGGAGATCACATGCGGCGCAAGGAAGAAGTAGTCTTACCCTTAACTACAGCATGGAATTGCGCTGAGTCGGTGCCTGGAGGGATGAAATAATACAAAAACTTAACGGACCGTGGGCTACCTCTCGGTGGAATGAGAGGGAGCGGGCGGAAGAGCAAGGCTTACCTTCGTCCGTAATAGAACGCCGGGGAAACGTCCCGGTGCACAGTCGCGCCGTGGAACAAGGGGAAGTGGGCAGTTACACCGGATATAGTTGAGTCGGCCATATTGGCGTGGGAATAGGTCGAATCGATCCGCCATCTTAGAAGGGGTAAAATAACCAAGGTGTGCTCCAGGGTGGAGGGGCGCTCGCCATTAGCTTACCTCCAACCGGCAAGACGTGAGCTAAGGGAACCTAATGTGATTTAAGGTGATTAAGAGTGAATTAAATAAATACATCAGTGAGGTGCCAGAGCATGCAGGCGCATTACATTAAAAAAGTCAAGTCCATATAAACATGATAACAGAGGGGTGAAGGACACAACCCTGTAATTATCAACGGCCCAGACAATCATCATCCCGTTCTGGAGGCAGGGAACCAAAGCCTCTAGTGTTGTAGCAGTACACTTCTAAGAGTGATCATTTACAAGAGTGAGGTCCAATCCTCGGTGCGGTTCAGGCCATTGTGGATACTATCAAAAAGAAGAATCATTTTCAGTTCCTCTTTATTGAGCAAAAGTCCGATATCTCCTCCTCGTGGTGGCAGTTTCACACTCCTCAGGACAGTCCATTTTAGTTCATTGTCTGAGTGTCCTTTTGCACAAAAATGATCCACCAAGGGGGCGTTAGGAGTTTTACAGCGAATTCTGCTGCGGTGTTGGCCAATTCTTGTCTTGACTTTCTGCCTTGTTTGGCCAATATATACAAGTTTACAGGGACATTGGATTAGATAAATAACATCAGTACTGTTACAATTCGTGAAGTTTCTGCATTCAATAGTGACTGTATTAAACACAAAGGATTTCCCCTCAATAGTGAGTTCGCAAACATTGCATGAGCCACATTTTGCATGTCCTACCAGCGGAGTTTGAGTCCATAAGGCATCAATAGTACTCAGATTTGGGGGGCTAGGAAGGGCAGCACGGACCAAATGGTCTTTTAAGTTGGAGCTCTTTTTATATGCAAATAGTGGCCGATCAAATTGCAGAGTGCCTGCATTGAGAATGGGCCAGTGCTTCAGTATGCTTTTTTTGAGCTCATTGGATGATGGAGAAAAGGTAGTGACACAGGTCAGTCTTGTAATGGATTCCTTATTTTTAGGGGATAGAAGTGCTTCCCTGGGGCAGTACCAGGCACGTTTGACAGATGTTCTTACCAGTCTATTCGGGTACCCTCTTTGTTTGAGTTTGGTAGACAAAATAGCAGCTTCTCTAAAATAGTCCTCCTTGGCATAGCAATTCCTTCTAATACGGAGGAACTGGGAGTAAGGTAGAGAATCTCTCAAGGCTCTAGGGTGATTACTGTTGTAGGCTAGAAGTGTGTTCCTCTCTGTGGGTTTACGGTGTAGCTTGGTATACAGATGGCCATCCAGGTGGTATATATTAAGGTCCAGAAAGGGGATCGATTCTGTTTCAATGGTACTGGTAAATGTGAGCCCACAGCAATTGCTATTTAACCAATGGATAAACTGATTTAAGTTGGCCACATCACTGTTCCAAATTAAAAAGATGTCGTCAATATAACGCTTCCAAATAACAATGTCAGATGAAAAGGGGTTAGAGGTTGTTAAGATGGTATTGGACTCTATTTGGTCCATGAATAGTATAGCCAGGTTGGGGGCAAAAATAGCCCCCATAGAAGTACCCTTGACCTGTTGGAAGTATTGTTGATCAAAGGAAAAGAAATTCTTAGTTAAACAAATTTCCAATAGTTGGAGTATAAATACTGTGGGCATCCGATGTGGTCTTGGTCTGGTATCTAAGATGTCCCGGATGACCAGAAGGGCAGCAGTCTGGGGAATATTAGTGTACAAGGACTCCACGTCCATTGTACACAGTAACTGATTGCCAGCACTGAAGGGTAGTTCTTCTATAAAATTGACCATGGCCATGCTATCTTTGACATAGCATTGGGTGTTTGGTACAAAATCTTGAATGAAATGGTTGACAAACTTGCCCAAAGGTTCAAGAATTGAACCACAGCCGGACACAATTGGCCGACCAGGTGGCGCTGTGGTGCTTTTATGTATTTTGGGTAAAGTGTATAAAACTGGCATACGTGGCGATTTGATGTTGAGAAATTGGTGCTCTTTCTGATTGATAATTCCAAGATCTAGTGCTTCGGTAGTCACTTTTAAAATGATAGTTTGAAGCTCTTTCGTGGGATTGGATGGGAGTTTCATATAATGGTCGGTATTGGCCAATTGTCTTAAGATTTCATGAGTGTACTCGTCCCTGTTTTGTAGGACAATGCCTCCACCCTTATCTGCACTTTTGATGACAAGGTTTTCTAGGTTTTTTAGTGAGTTGATGGCTTTCTTTTCTACCAAAGGTAAATTATAGGGAATAAATCTTTTTTTGGTTTTTAAGATGTTAAGGTCATTATTGACTAGTTTCTCAAAGGTAACTACCTCTGGAGGCACCATAGATGCTGATGGCAGAAAAGTAGAGGGAGGCCTGAATGGGGTATTGGGTATAGCCAAGGGAGATGGATTCAGTTGGAAAAATGCATCCAAGCGTACCTTGCGGTAAAATCTTAAAAGTTCCGTTTGGAGCTCTAGGAAGTCGGTGCGGATGGTAGGTACAAAGGAAAGGCCTTTGCTAAGCAATGAGGTTTCAATACTCGAAAGATTATGTGTAGACAGATTGAATATGGGGATGGTTTGTGAGTCAGACATTGTAGATTCTACCATTTGTAGAATTTTTGTCTCGTCTGACGTTCGCCCGGGGGGTTGTGCCAGCGGGGAACCCGTTTGCCTCGTCCCCTGACAGGTGTGTTGGATTGGCCCCTGTCTAAAAAAATATTCCTGTTTTGGGGGGGGTTTCGGTTGGAGGGACCAGGGTTGTCACTGGAGTCTGAGTTGTCAGATAGGTCAGCCGAAGAATCGGAGAACCCTACCAATGTTTGGCGTTGGTTAAATCTACCCCAGGGTCTTGAATTGCGGGGGTTGGAGTATGCGCGTTCCAGGTAGAAATCTTTCTGAAGATAAGGATACGCTGACTCAATGTGAAAAGATTTAATGTCTTTTTTCACTTTGTTAGTTTTTTTGTTCTGCTCGATCAACAGTTTTCTGGATTTGATCCAAAAGTTTCTTAGAATCAGGGACTAAGGTATCGTCCTTGATTTTTTTCTCAATCAAGGACGATACCTTAGTCCCTGATTCTAAGAAACTTTTGGATCAAATCCAGAAAACTGTTGATGAATTTTATAGAATCGAGCAGAACAAAAAAACTAACAAAGTGAAAAAAGACATTAAATCTTTTCACATTGAGTCAGCGTATCCTTATCTTCAGAAAGATTTCTACCTGGAACGCGCATACTCCAACCCCCGCAATTCAAGACCCTGGGGTAGATTTAACCAACGCCAAACATTGGTAGGGTTCTCCGATTCTTCGGCTGACCTATCTGACAACTCAGACTCCAGTGACAACCCTGGTCCCTCCAACCGAAACCCCCCCCAAAACAGGAATATTTTTTTAGACAGGGGCCAATCCAACACACCTGTCAGGGGACGAGGCAAACGGGTTCCCCGCTGGCACAACCCCCCGGGCGAACGTCAGACGAGACAAAAATTCTACAAATGGTAGAATCTACAATGTCTGACTCACAAACCATCCCCATATTCAATCTGTCTACACATAATCTTTCGAGTATTGAAACCTCATTGCTTAGCAAAGGCCTTTCCTTTGTACCTACCATCCGCACCGACTTCCTAGAGCTCCAAACGGAACTTTTAAGATTTTACCGCAAGGTACGCTTGGATGCATTTTTCCAACTGAATCCATCTCCCTTGGCTATACCCAATACCCCATTCAGGCCTCCCTCTACTTTTCTGCCATCAGCATCTATGGTGCCTCCAGAGGTAGTTACCTTTGAGAAACTAGTCAATAATGACCTTAACATCTTAAAAACCAAAAAAAGATTTATTCCCTATAATTTACCTTTGGTAGAAAAGAAAGCCATCAACTCACTAAAAAACCTAGAAAACCTTGTCATCAAAAGTGCAGATAAGGGTGGAGGCATTGTCCTACAAAACAGGGACGAGTACACTCATGAAATCTTAAGACAATTGGCCAATACCGACCATTATATGAAACTCCCATCCAATCCCACGAAAGAGCTTCAAACTATCATTTTAAAAGTGACTACCGAAGCACTAGATCTTGGAATTATCAATCAGAAAGAGCACCAATTTCTCAACATCAAATCGCCACGTATGCCAGTTTTATACACTTTACCCAAAATACATAAAAGCACCACAGCGCCACCTGGTCGGCCAATTGTGTCCGGCTGTGGTTCAATTCTTGAACCTTTGGGCAAGTTTGTCAACCATTTCATTCAAGATTTTGTACCAAACACCCAATGCTATGTCAAAGATAGCATGGCCATGGTCAATTTTATAGAAGAACTACCCTTCAGTGCTGGCAATCAGTTACTGTGTACAATGGACGTGGAGTCCTTGTACACTAATATTCCCCAGACTGCTGCCCTTCTGGTCATCCGGGACATCTTAGATACCAGACCAAGACCACATCGGATGCCCACAGTATTTATACTCCAACTATTGGAAATTTGTTTAACTAAGAATTTCTTTTCCTTTGATCAACAATACTTCCAACAGGTCAAGGGTACTTCTATGGGGGCTATTTTTGCCCCCAACCTGGCTATACTATTCATGGACCAAATAGAGTCCAATACCATCTTAACAACCTCTAACCCCTTTTCATCTGACATTGTTATTTGGAAGCGTTATATTGACGACATCTTTTTAATTTGGAACAGTGATGTGGCCAACTTAAATCAGTTTATCCATTGGTTAAATAGCAATTGCTGTGGGCTCACATTTACCAGTACCATTGAAACAGAATCGATCCCCTTTCTGGACCTTAATATATACCACCTGGATGGCCATCTGTATACCAAGCTACACCGTAAACCCACAGAGAGGAACACACTTCTAGCCTACAACAGTAATCACCCTAGAGCCTTGAGAGATTCTCTACCTTACTCCCAGTTCCTCCGTATTAGAAGGAATTGCTATGCCAAGGAGGACTATTTTAGAGAAGCTGCTATTTTGTCTACCAAACTCAAACAAAGAGGGTACCCGAATAGACTGGTAAGAACATCTGTCAAACGTGCCTGGTACTGCCCCAGGGAAGCACTTCTATCCCCTAAAAATAAGGAATCCATTACAAGACTGACCTGTGTCACTACCTTTTCTCCATCATCCAATGAGCTCAAAAAAAGCATACTGAAGCACTGGCCCATTCTCAATGCAGGCACCCTGCAATTTGATCGGCCACTATTTGCATATAAAAAGAGCTCCAACTTAAAAGACCATTTGGTCCGTGCTGCCCTTCCTAGCCCCCCAAATCTGAGTACTATTGATGCCTTATGGACTCAAACTCCGCTGGTAGGACATGCAAAATGTGGCTCATGCAATGTTTGCGAACTCACTATTGAGGGGAAATCCTTTGTGTTTAATACAGTCACTATTGAATGCAGAAACTTCACGAATTGTAACAGTACTGATGTTATTTATCTAATCCAATGTCCCTGTAAACTTGTATATATTGGCCAAACAAGGCAGAAAGTCAAGACAAGAATTGGCCAACACCGCAGCAGAATTCGCTGTAAAACTCCTAACGCCCCCTTGGTGGATCATTTTTGTGCAAAAGGACACTCAGACAATGAACTAAAATGGACTGTCCTGAGGAGTGTGAAACTGCCACCACGAGGAGGAGATATCGGACTTTTGCTCAATAAAGAGGAACTGAAAATGATTCTTCTTTTTGATAGTATCCACAATGGCCTGAACCGCACCGAGGATTGGACCTCACTCTTGTAAATGATCACTCTTAGAAGTGTACTGCTACAACACTAGAGGCTTTGGTTCCCTGCCTCCAGAACGGGATGATGATTGTCTGGGCCGTTGATAATTACAGGGTTGTGTCCTTCACCCCTCTGTTATCATGTTTATATGGACTTGACTTTTTTAATGTAATGCGCCTGCATGCTCTGGCACCTCACTGATGTATTTATTTAATTCACTCTTAATCACCTTAAATCACATTAGGTTCCCTTAGCTCACGTCTTGCCGGTTGGAGGTAAGCTAATGGCGAGCGCCCCTCCACCCTGGAGCACACCTTGGTTATTTTACCCCTTCTAAGATGGCGGATCGATTCGACCTATTCCCACGCCAATATGGCCGACTCAACTATATCCGGTGTAACTGCCCACTTCCCCTTGTTCCACGGCGCGACTGTGCACCGGGACGTTTCCCCGGCGTTCTATTACGGACGAAGGTAAGCCTTGCTCTTCCGCCCGCTCCCTCTCATTCCACCGAGAGGTAGCCCACGGTCCGTTAAGTTTTTGTATTATTTCATCCCTCCAGGCACCGACTCAGCGCAATTCCATGCTGTAGTTAAGGGTAAGACTACTTCTTCCTTGCGCCGCATGTGATCTCCATGGCAGCAGCCTTATTTTGTCACTCCCTTCAATCCTTAGGTCCACCTTTATTCTGGAAACCTAATCACGACCCTACACCTAACTCCCAACAGCGCTACTCTTCAACTACCTTGAAGTAACCAGGCATTAACCCTTTTAGCGCTACCTCCTTGGTAAGTGTGCACGGTTCAAGCGCACATACTGTACCCTCCCGGGGCGCCGACTCCTCTAACCCCTACCCCTTATTACGCTAGGTATCCATGTTATCCATGCTGCAGACCGTAGGACATCCCGACTCCTACGTAAGCAATCTATGATCTGCACACAGCTGCCTGCCCCCCTGATATCTCAGTTCAAGTTACACGCAGCAACCCTCGAGATACTTCGTCTCCAGTTGCAGCAATTCTATGTTAAATGCACAGCTGCTCCATCTCTTGCCTCAGGTAAGCGCTGCCTCGATCACAGGTTGTGCATCCATAACCTAATTGGAATTTCTTTAAGGGTCACTAGTACATGGTACAGCTCGTGAATGTGCCCATGACATTGCCATCCTTTCTAGGTCCCAGTGCCCTGGCGCACCCCGACTAATTAGCCGTGACCCAGTCCGCCCAAGTACCGTGGAATTATCAAATTCACCGCCTTGATGTAATTATATTTGACCCTTACTCCTCCCCCACGCCAATTCAGTAATTCACACCATTGGCATGCTCTCTTGCACAGTGAGTCACAATCAATACATACACCCTGTTCTTCTCGCATGAATTTTTAGCACATTGCGCCGTGTATGCTCATCACAGAGTGCTTGACACTTTTCACATGAGTATGAACTAGCAACACCATAAGAGCATGGTATGAGTTTTGAACTCTAGATGTATTTTAAGTGATACACAGTAATTAATTCCGTGTTATATGTTCCCCTTGTTCACGTTCTTGCAGGCTTTTATCAGGCAAACAATGGTAGTCCTGATGATGATCCACTATCTATGAAAGGATCGAAACGCCGTCGACATGAGATGTGGGCTTAACACTAGTTCACTATTATGTGCATAATATGTTTTGTTCCCCACATATGTGAAGCAAGTGTATTACGGAGTCCCCTTCTTGCTCCATTTTCTGTTTACATGCCTGATGTATCTGTATATGTTTGTATTGTCCTTTAGTTTGTGTAAGCTTTGAGGATACAGGACTGTGTCCCACTGTTTTATTGCTTCTCTCTAACTGGTTATTTGAATTATTGAATAAATTTTGCAAGTCCGGCTGGACTTTTTTTGTCATTATAGTGCACATTGTGGCCTATAATTATTTCACCCCTCTATCTTTGTGTCAAGGGCCATTGTTTTTGTAAAATTGATACCCCAGGTCCTTGCCTACCTAGCGGGTTCCCTTGTTGTTTATAGTATTAAATAAATTAAGACCACATTTTATGTTGTCTGTGGTGCTTATGCGCCACTGGTATCAAGCGGTAAACTCTTTTGATCGCAGTGATGTCATTTGAGATGTCATCAGTGATCTCATCAGTGATGACACTGACCATGTCATGAATGATGTAATATGTGACATCATCACCAGTGGATTGCGGGCGCGAGAGTTACAGTTAGTACAACTAACTATAACGGAGGAGTTTTAATGGTTTTGTATGAGTGAAATGTTCAGCTAACTATAACATTCCTAAAACCTATGGTTTTTTCAGTGAATTTCTAGGGCTTTTTAAATGCTAATTCCTAACTATAACCTGCCTGAAACCTATGTTTTTTTCAGTGAATATATAGTCGGTTCCACTTTACCAAATTATGTTGCGCTCTCAGTGTGGGTGCAGTCCCCTGCGGCAGAACCACACCGCTCAATATTTTCACACAATCCTTCCAGCGAGAAGAAAAAGCGTGTCGCACTCCTGTAGTTCTTTTGAAATTTTTGTTTATTTTCTTTACTCCTTCATTTGCAGGGATATAGGCGAGAAAACGATCTACGCGTTTCGGTATCTCCAATTACCTTGCTCACAAAAATAAACAAAAATTGCAAAAGAACGACAGGAGTGCGACACGTTTTTCCTTCTGGCTGGTAGGATTGTGTGAAAAAAATATATATATATATATATATTTATATATAATTATATAATCATATACATATTAATATTACCTACTGGCTGTCGCCACTAGGTAGTTATAGTTAGGACCATGTTTTCATTGAAAGAGTTTTTTTTTACTTACCTATATCTTTAACACCATTTGATGAATCTTCACGAAATTATCCGAAAACAGTGCCCCAGTGAATCTTGTTTCAGGGTGAAAAGGGGGATAAAACAAATGAATTTTTCCTTGTTCTTTCCCGTAGGACCTGTAGTCGAGCCTGCAGCCCGAACCACTGGACGGAATTACACCAGATTTGACAGAAAGGTAGATTCGGCTTACGCAGATCAAGCTTTCAGTGTTTTTTGAGAAATTAAAGGAAATCAAAATGTGTTTATCTGTGGGCACAACGACTTCGCAAAAAATAACAAGCTTGTGCAGGGAAATTGCAGAGCTCCGATTTGCTGCCAACCCTTCAACTAGAAAGTGCTGGCAGCCATCTTGGGACTTGGCTTCAGTAATGTCACTGACCATGTCATGAGTGATGTAATATGTTAGTTCATAATCAGTGCATTGCGGGAGCGTAAGTTATAGATAGCTCAGGTAACTATGACTGCTGAATTTCTCTGGTTTTGCATGGGTGGAATGTGAGCCTAATATATATATATATATATATATATATATATATATATATATAAATATATATATATATATATGCATGTGTGTGTGTGAATATGTCGCACTGCCAGAATCCAAGGAAAGTTGCACTCAGGATTTCTTGTTGCAGGATAGTATTTATTGACTTGACGCGTTTCTACAGCACGGTCTTTGTAAAAGAGTCATACAAAGACCTAGAGGTGGCCATGTCTTTTAAAGCATTTCCTGTTTAGCAATGGACATAGAAGACATTTGTAATTCATGTTTGCCTGTCCTGTGGGTGTTGAAGGAAGACAGACGGTCACAAAACGTTATCAATTCATACTTGAAAACAGTTTAGGAACAATTGAAAACATATCATAAAAATGACATTTCAAAAGTAAAGTTAATAATCAACAAATGAAACACCTACATAATAATAGTGTTTATGGTATGCAGATACATCACAGGTGCGATTGGGGCAGCCCAGTGATAGAAAACACAAGGTGGTATCATCGCCTGCTCGTCTTCTAGGGTGCGTGGTTACCGCTGTGCTCAGTAGCCCTGAAAATCAGGTGCTGGTGAGGTGGTGGAGGACGGGCAAGTGCCCGAGAGTGTATGTCCCGTTCAAATCACAGGATGTCCAGAGGCTGAAAGACATTGGGTTAGGCCCAATCTTGGTCTTTTGAAAAAGTTAAAAGTTAGCATCGGAATTGTGGAGAGTCTGTGAATAAAAAACAAAAATTCAGTGTTCAAAGGTAAATCTAAAATGTGGGGAAAGAAGGGGTCACTGGAGTGGAGTAACGGGATGGACCTGGTCTGGCCACTGCAGGGCCACCCTAAGGGCAATGACTGTGGTCCTGTGATCCAGGGTGGGAAAGGCAATGCTGGATGTCGCAAGCGGTGTGTGGGCAATATTAAATCAGTATCCAGTGCAAGACATAGACAGAGATGATCTCCTCCTCTCGCTGACACTGGGACCCTGACAATGCCAAAATATGAGATTTTAGAGCTGATATCTTTGACATTTGAATGTACCAGATCACAATGCTTCGCTATGGCATACGGCAAGTCACCATTTCTGATGGCGCGCAAGTGTTCTAAAATGCGCTTCTTCACCGGGAAGATTGTGCTTCCCACATAGCGTAGGCCACATATGCAAGTCAAAACATAAACAACAAAGTCAGTGTTTCAAAGATTGCAAGCCAGTCCTTTGTGTTGCAGTTAGATTACTAGCAAAATAGTTGTCCTCTTTTTTCCATAAGGACAACAAGTCAAGTAGGACAGTCTCATGGAATGTGTCAATTCCATCATGCATGGTTATTTGGTTGAATTTCGATCTGGGTTTCAAATAATTTCTGGATCTCATGCTGACCTCCATTTCCATACTGATCAAGAGATCATGATCCATGTCCCAGTTCATGTTTCCCAATTGGATTTCCCTCATGTCTGCCAGGGTTTCAATGTCCCCTACGGATAAAGTTGCATCTGTGGAGACAGGGGAGCTATCTGTTAGTCTAGTGCTGGATGAGCCCATGTTGTGTTTCAAAGTGTACAGCTTCAAGAGCTTTAGTTTGCGCATGAATAAAAACAGATCAATGCGTGTTTTCGCAAAGTCAAAGTTAGCTGTGGGGCAGAAAAAAAAGGCCTAGTTCCAAGACCGATCTTTCCTCAGGGGTGATCATGTGAGGGGAAAGGTTAATGATAGTAAAGTTAGATTGCTCACCCATCATTTGTTCCTCTTTGATCGCCTAATGTCGCTCCCATGTGGCGTTGAGTTGTTGCTGGCCTTCGCCCCCTCTCCTTGTTGGTCTCCTTTGTCTTGTTCTTTGCCTCTTCCTTTTCCTCTTACCCGCGCTGGTTTTTTGGTGGCGCTGAGGCTCAGTTGCATAAAATGATACTCCTCCAATGATGTGAAGGGTCCCCTGTTTGGTGCCAGAGTCGCGTGTCTGTCCTCGTCATCGGATGGGGCAGCGGAGCTTGAGCCTGAGGTCTCCGATTCCTGCGCTTGAAGTGCTCCAATCTTCTTGTAATCCTTTCTTATGGCGTCCTATTTTCTGTTGAAGGTGAGGATGCGTCCTTGCGCATGGTCATTCCTGTCACTTATGAATTTCCAGCGTTTCCTCGCCTTTATCCAGTCTTCATATTTGGTCAGTCTTGTCTCCATTTCTTTGATGAACTTTGTTATCTCTTCTTGGTTTAGCATTTTACTTAGCACTTCACGGAGCTCTTTAAGTTCGTCTCCAATTTGTTGGAGTTTCATCGCTGCATATTTTGAAAGGAGACCAAGCATTTGTTTGCAAGTACCTGCCATGAGAGCAGACCATTCTTCCAATAATTTGGGATTAGGATTTTGGTAGGTGGGGGTCAATAAGATTCTCAGTCCTCTTGGGACATGCCCCACCTCGATTTAATTGTCCAATGAGATGACTTCCCAGCTTAGATTGATCTCCTTTTTACAGAGTTTCTCAAGATTGAATAAGTCCTGTTTCAGAGTCCGGTTTACCCCAGTGTCCCCCGTGTTTGGCCTTGCAGAGTTCTCCTGGGTTGCATTGTCAGCCTATGTAAATAGTGAACTTGCCACATTTAGTCTCTGGTGTAATGCCTCACACATTGTCCTCACGCATTCAAGTCCCGGCGGCACTCCATAAACCCCCGAGCCTCCTCCGCGATCCGATTCACTCCTGTTAACTGAAATTCTCCCCTGAACTCTAGACTGCACGCGGCTGCGTGTAATCGAGATGGGGGAACCCCTGCCGCTTCCAAAACAAGTAAAACAAACCTGAAGTTTCAACGAGGGTCCAATGCGGGCGTTCAGATCCGAAGCGCACACCCCCCCTGGGGAGAGGTCTTTGCACACCAGCTGTTCTCCAGTCCAAAATTTCTTTGTGCTTCGTTGTAGGTTTCTTTCGTGGGAAATCACTCTCAGGGCGTGTACTGCAGCGGCGGGTATCGGGAAAGGGGAGTCCGCGAGTGAATTTCAGCCTTCCATCCGATCACATCCACCTAGCGGGGTTGGTGCAGACGGGCGGGCGCTGGACCCGCTGAAATATATGTGAATATCTTGCGCTGCCAGAACGCAAGGAAAGTCGCACTTAGGATTTCTTGTTGCAGGATAGTATTTATTGACTTGACGCGTTTCGACAGCACAGTTTTTGTCCAAAAGTCATACAAAGACCTAGAGGTGGCCATGTCTTTTAAAGCATTTCCTGTTAGCAATGGACATAGAAGACATTTGTAATTCATGTTTGCCTGTCCTGTGGGTGTTAAAGGAAGACAGACTGCCACAAACTTTATCAATTCATTCTTGAAAACAGTTTGGGAACAATTGAAAACATATCAAAAAATGACATTTCAAAAGTAAAGTTAATAATCAACAAATGAAACACCTACATAATAATAGTTTGTATGTTATGCAGCTACATCACAGGCGCAATTGGGGCAGCCCGGTGGCAGAAAACACACTGTGGTATCATCGCTTGCTATTTTTCTAGCGTGCGTGGTTACCGCTGCGCTCAGTAGCCCTGAAATTAATATACATATTAATATTGCCTACTGGCTGTCGCCACTAGGTAGTTATAGTTAGGACCATGTTTTCATTGAAAGAGTGTTTTTTTACTTACCTATATCTTTAACACCACTTAATGAATCTTCATGAAATTATCTGAAAACAGTGCACCAGTGAATCTTGTTTCAGGGTGAAAAGGGGGATAAAATAAATGAATTTTCCCTTGTTCTTTCCCGTAGGACCGTTGGTCGAGCCTGCAGCCCGAACCACTGGACAGAATTACACCAAATTTGCCAGAAAGTGTGATTTGGTTACGCAGATCAAGCTTTCAGTGGTTTTTGAGAAATTAAAGGAAATCAAAATGTGTTTATCTGTAGCCATGTCAACTTTGCAAAAAATGACAAGCTCGTGCAGGGAAATTGCAGAGCTCCGATTAGCTGCCAACACTTCAACTAGAAAGCGCTGGCAGCCATCTTGGGACTTGGCTTCAGTGATGTCACTGACCATGTCATGAGTGATGTATTATGTAAGTTCATAATCAGTGCATTGTGGGGGCGTAAATTATAGATAGCTCAGGTAACTATGACTGCTGAATTTCTCTGATTTTGTATGGGTGATATGTGAGCCTAACAATAACGTTCCTGTAACCTTAGTTTTTTTCAGTGACTCTATATATATATAGCACAGCAGGCAATACCATTCTGCACGCTCACAGCTTTCACCCGGGGCATACGATTCGATCCATCCCATATGGAGAGTTCCTTAGGATACACAGGACGTGTAGTTCAGTAGAACAAAGGAACTTCCATCAAATGGAAGCCATGAAGAGGTTGGAAGCTAGGGGTTACGAGAGTAGGACCCTGACAATAGCAATGAGCAAGGCCAACAAAATTGATAGAACTAGTCTCCTGCAGCCCCCTTCTGATGTGATACCCTCACATGAAAACCGCGATGACAGCCAAAGTGCACTGAGATTGATCACTGGCTTTAGCCGACAGGCTAGGCAAATTTCGAAGTTAATTAGGAAACAGTGGTCGGTTATACTCACTGACCCCATCCTTAAAGAAATCATGCCCAATAAACCATTAGTGACGTACAGGCGAGCATACAGCATGAGGAATGCTCTAGTTTCAAGTTCACCAGAAACAGCTAAAAAAGATGATTGGTTGTCCCCTCGGAAGGGCTTCTTCCGATGTATATCGTGTAGAGCGTGCAAGTTTGGCACCAATACCAAATCATACACGACACCATTCAGTGACAAACCGATTAACCTAAGATCCCACTACACTTGTAAAACTGAATTAGCAGTTTATGTCCTCACTTGCTCGTGTAATCTGAGGTACGTTGGTAGTACAAAATTACCAGTACACCAACGTATCCTACAGCATTTGAGGGCAATAGTGAACTGTGATAAAAACTACCCTGTAGCTCGCCATTTCGACCAATTCCACAACAGAAACCTATCGCATCTTAGCTACTTTGTTATAGATGCGGTTAGAACTAGCAAGAAGGGAGGGGACTACGAAAAGAAATTAAGACAGATGGAGTCCCTGTACATAGTTCGCCTCAACACTAAGATCCCGGGAGGTTTGAACATGGGGGAAGACCTTAGTACCTTTCTGTAAACATCTTTGCTGTTGTCGATCAGTACTAATGGTATGGGAGTTTGTGCAGTGTCAGTCCGGCTACCTCGTGTGCATGCTTACAAAGTTGCGCTTCTTTGCTGTCTTGTTAAAATTATTGCTGTATGCGCCATTCTAATATTCATCTTATGTTTCTGATTATTGATAGGCAGACCTATGATCTGTGGCAGGGATCTTAGGCTACAATCATGTGTCATTACTAGTTACATCCACCTGTGCAACTAATGGGCAATGCTGTGGTGGATGCACGGCATGTGCAACCACTGAAGTAACCAAGACTTGCTGCATAAACGGGAGACAAATAACGCTAAAACATCATTCTAACTGTATGACTAAAAACGTAGTCTATTGTATACAGTGTCCTTGTGCCCTTAACTACATTGGAAAAACAACTCAAGAAATAAAAAAACGCATTTTACAACACCAATCACATATTCGGTGCAATGTAAATACGGCTCCACTGGTTGAACATTATAACAACATGTCACATAAGCCTTCGGAAATGAAGTGGTTTGTCATTGAAGTTGTAAAAGGTACGAGGAGAAGACAGAATGTGGACAAGTTGCTCACGCAAAGAGAGAACAAATTGATTTGGCTATGTAACACGGTTGACAATGGTCTAAATGCCCTTATTGAATGGCATACATTAGCCACTCTTAAATAATCTAGGGTACTTGAATCGTGTTTCTTTCTTAATTTCTTCCAGATACAGGGATGGTTTAAGTATATGGTTATATTATCTCCCAGCTTAACCTCTGTTGGTAATGTGTATGGTTTCGAAATATTTTGTGTATGGTCGTCTGAATGTGGTTGGTCAGTTCATTTGCTATGCCGGACACACGACTGTGTGTCTTAATAACGTACAGATATTAAGTAAGTATGTGGAGTCATCCATTTGACTCCCATTATGTTGAGTTGTTGTATATATTGTATATATTTTGTATATATTCGAATATATTTGTTTATTTCTGTATAGTTGCATATTTGTATTGTCCATGTATTCTTTGTGCATTTGTTGCATTATTCGCAAATCACATTGTGACGCTCTTATTTGAGTCACATTTTACCCCTCATGTCCAGTGGTCAATATCCACTTTAAGATGGCCGCCACACTAGCCGGCTGGTGACGTCATTTTCAAACGGCGTCTTTACCACGATTTGCGCGCCGTGTCAGTGATTCCCAGACATTCCGTCGGGTTCCGAGGACCGAGTACTGCCGGTTCCATGCCGCTCAAGTAAGAACTTGTCATGTTACTCGTTAGTGTTACATCAAGTATTTTGATGTGTATGTGGCACTAACGTTGTTATGCAATTTGTAATATCTCCAGGTTGTAAAGTGGCTTTCCGAGACGTACGTTGCATTTGCATTGCACTATTGGGTGGTTGTTTCACTTTGTTGATTTGCTGGAAGGTACAGCGTGCTAACTTAGTTTTTAATGTTTTTTTGATGGCATTTAGAGATGACCAGTCTGGCTTGTTCTAAACGTGATTAGTACTCTTCTTAGGACGAGTTGCTGTGATTTAAAGTAAAGTATATGCTTGTTGCTCATTATAGTCTATTTATTCATTTTTCTCACTAGACGATCAGTGGGTCCAACTAGAGGGACATGTGAGTAATTTCACTTTACTCTTGGACATATGGCATAAAAGAACTCGCATAAAATCACTCTCTAAAAAAACTCTCTACATAAACAACTCTATAGATAGATCACGTTTTGGTTCACATTGGGCACGGTATTGGCTTTATTGGTTTTGTGATCATGGTATTTCAACCAGGTGTTTATCCAAAATGGTTTAATAAAAATTGGTGTAATTGTTTGCATGAAATTGGTCATGCTGTCTGCACTTTGTTGTCTATTTGTGTTGGGCTGACTGCATAATTCTCCTTGTACCTTAGGGTATGATTTATGCTTTTGCTGTTATGTTTGTATTAGATATTTCTGTGCAACTTTTCTGTCCTGAAGATGGTCCTAAGGATCGGCTAGATCAACGAGGACCGAAACGTCGACGCACTACGCCTTTTTTGCTAAAAAATTACAGATTTATTTGTATTTATTCTGTGAATTTTACTGTATTAATGTACTTATATGTGGTTATATAATTTGTCCACATTATATGCGAAAGGTGTTTTTGTACTACCATTGTACCTAGTGTGATTATTTTGGTAGTATTTCAGTTGCCAGAATTTTACCTTTGTGAAAAGCTACTCATATATAAAAAATCAAAATAAATGTATATTTTTGATACAATTCAAGTGCTATTATTTAATCCCTAAGGTTACTTTGACTAAGTGTTCACTTTTGTGACACATATAACACTGAATTTATATCTAAATGATTCCTTCCTGGACATTTTGCTTATATTGTTTATGATACCCAGTTCCGGGGGGATTATTGGATGGCTCTGTTCTATTGCTAATTAGAATTGAGTCACCTCCAGGTGTTTACAGCGGGCGCAATTGGGTTGTAGTTGACGGCAGTGGGAGGTTCTCCCAGTGGGGCAGTATGGTGTTCAGTGGGGGAGAGGATGTGGCACTATGGTCAGAGCTGCCGAATTTGGCACTGGGGAACCAGGTTCAGCCTTCATGACCAGTCCACCGGACCACTCTCTCCTAAGAGAGCACATTTCCATGCTAGACCCTAGAAGGCGCCGAAAGACCTTGGAAGAATGTTGTCTGAGCATCAACAGGTGGACCATAGCTGTGGCAAGTATGGGTTAACCTTGAAGGCCTGTCTACTACAACCCCTATTGAAACTCAACTTGAGTCTTTTGGGCAGGCCTTCGAAGCAGCACACCTTAGTGACTCTGTCATTGAGGTCATAGGACCCTTGAGCAGGAAGGCTCTAGGGCGGTTCAACCTATGAGATCGCACTGAGTGCTGACTTTGGGTGGGGGAGTCATGTTTGTGTGTATATTATGTTTCTAAAAGCACTTGTTGCCTCCTTCCTGGGGTCCAGGAATTTTGGCAACAATAAAAATGCCATGAATACTCCGGTGATTAATGTTTTTCCTAGAGAGAGATCGAGTTTTGTCAAGTGGAAGTTTTGACTTGTTTAAAGGTAGTGCAAAGGGATAATGTGCCTGCTGCAAAGAACATGTACCATGCAGATAACTAAGTCCACATAATTTAAATAGGCCAATGGGTTACTGCTTTTGTCAGGGAGATCCTATTGTTACTTGCAGTTTATAAGTCAAAATCCTAACATTGAACAATTAGCTATTAACTCTCATCTACGAGCTGCATGCAAACTGCAAGGTATAAATTACAGCGTTATGGATTTTTCCCCAGTCTTTGATTATCCCAATGTTGCAAAAAGGGTTCATTTGAAAGGAAATCAATTCTGGTTATTAAATAAAACCCCCAACCATGGTATTACATTCTAAATTCTGAGTTTGTGTGTTTCCAGAGCAATCACTAATAAACTATACTGCTTACTAGTATGATTGTAATGTGACTCCTAGTCCTTTGTCTTATGTAACATTACCTATTGTGATTTACACACGTATGATTGATTGTCTCCGTGTAATGTGTGATATAAAGTTCTCTGACACACTACACTGGTATCAGTGGTGCTGTAAATCAAATTAAATGCATCTGAGCAAGAATGTGGTTATGGAGACTTGAGTGGCACTGTTAAAGGGTTGGTGGTGAGGGAATCCGTGGCAGAGCGAGGCATTGTAAGTAAAAATTTTATTGTATGTAGTTAATTAAAACCTTTACAATATTGAAGACATGAAAAAGAAAAAACACGTGATTTAAAACTGTAATGAACAGGGGAACAAATCATTAAAAAAAAGAGAAAAACTTTCTGTAATGTCTGTGTGCATGATGTACTTGCAGATGTAACTGATTAATTGCACCTTTACACTGACAAATTCAGACCTTTAGAAACCTTGTTCTCAGAGATCACTATTAACTGAAGTGCCTTTTGACAAAATTTAGCGGCCCTGCAGGCTAGCTGTAGTTTGTAACTGTTCAGAGCTAGCATAACAGCCGAGCGGCATGTTCTAATTTTGGAAAGTCGGAATACGTGGAGTAAATAATAACGTCTCAAGTTTATCAAAGCCGGACAAATGCACAGTATGTGCATCATAGTTTCTTCCATTTGCCCACATAGTCTGCAAACAGGTGTCGGCCATGTTTGTTTCCATGCCGGTGTCTGATCTTTAAATATGGAGGTTCCCAGCCGTAATTTTAGGAGTGTTTTTTGGGCTGCTGGGGATATATGATTAACTAAATATGGTTGCGGCTCCAATTTCCCGTATGTTGCCAGCACAGTCCAGCCGTGCTTTTTCTTCGCTGTAGCAGCTTTGTCTGTTACCCATGATCTTTGCTTTGCTGCCGCGTTGGTCTCTTTTTTGAAGGCCGTGAATGATTGATTTGTATTCCATGCCTTTTCCAACTTGAGGTTTGACACGGTGCTCTCCCATGCCATTTTCCATGAATTTTTTGATTTTTTCTGGTTGTTCATCTCAGACCAACAGAGGCCCATGAGCGTATTCTCTTCAGCAGATCTTAGTTTCCAACATGTTTTTAATATGGCTGCTTGTCTGCTTTGGTGCTGGTTTAATAAACCAAATTCCAAGCGGATCTGTGGTTGGGAGACAAACTTTGGGATCTGGAAAATATATTTGAACAGCTCTGATTGTTGTGTGTTCAAAAAGTTGGCGTCTTTTCCCTTGTACAGTTCCGACCCATATGAAAGAGATGGAAGAAATTTTGCAGCTATTACCTTCAACAAATGCAGGTTAGATGGAAAATTCAGTTTCGTTTTTAATAGGTTTAGTGCAAAGCGTAGTTTAATTGCCTGAGCCTTTCTGTATGACTGATGGTCTTTCAGCGACCACCTGGCATCGACTACTACTCCCAAGTATTTGTAAGTAGAGGTCTGCTCTATTGTGTTGCCTGCGATATGCCAATTAAAGGATTTCCTCCCTGGCCGAGAGGCAAAACAGACTATCTTTGTTTTTTTGTAATTGATTTGGAGACCTTGTGCACTGATGTAATCGTTGAGCTTCGTGATGGAGCGTTGTACACCCAGCGGGGTCTGACTGCATAGTACGATGTCATCTGCATACTGTATGCTCCTGATTTTGTAATTGGCTAACTTTGGTGGATCACTTTCTATTTCCGCAATGCTCTTGTCCAGGTCCGCTGTAAAAATGTTGAAAAGAGTTGGTGCTAAAACGCAGCCCTGCTTGAGGCCAACATGGGTGGGGATTTTTTCTGTCGTTCTATCGCCATTGGCTAGCTTTATTCTAACCCAGGTGTACGAGTATAGGTTTATAATTGCCCGCAACAGTTTTGATGGTATTCCCCAATTAGCCATTTTTCGCCATAATGCCTCCCTCGGGACTGTGTCGAATGCTGCTTTGAGGTCTACAAAGCACGTGTACAGCTTGGCTGATTTTTCTCTTCCTTTATCCACCATAAGATTTAGCGCCAGCAGGTTGCATAATGTATTGGTACCAGGCCTGAAACCTGTTTGCGTAATCGGCAGAATCTTATTCGCACAGACCCAATCTTCCAGGTCCCTCAGAAGATTTGAGGCATAGATTTTGGCCTCGACATCTATAAGTGCGATGAGGCGGTAATTGCCTGGATCGGACCTTGTACCAGCTTTGAAAATAGGATGTAAGATGCTGCCTCTCCATGACTCAGGTATACTTCCGTTTTGAAATACATTGTTATAGAGTGGGGTGAAATATTCTGCCCAAAACTGTTGGTCTTGTTTGAACAGACCATTCGGTAGGCCGTTTGGGCCTGGGGCGCCTTTCGACCTCAGGTTTTTGAGTACTATTACCACCTGAGATGGGGTTATCCAATTTTCATCAAGTTGTGTCTCTGCTTCTTGGCTAATTATCAGTTGCGTTGTCCGCTGGTCTTTGCGCCATCCTGGATTGTTGTTGCATTAAGATTGCTCTATATGCCGTATCCAGTCTCCCTCCAGTATGTTGGCATTGAAGGCCTGTTCCGCTCCGTTTGCCACTTTATTTATTTCAGCCCAGAATTTCCCGTTGTTGCTTGATTTGCTGGCTACTAGTAGTGCTTGCCAGATGTCTTTTTGGTATTTTGATTTTTCTAACCAAACTTCTTTTTTGTAGTTTTGTCTTAAACTGTAAATTTGTTTGCCAGTATCTTCGCCCTTTGTCTTGGCTATTGCATGTAGCTTTCTGATTTCTTGGTTTAAGGACCTTTTCTTACGCACTATTGGTCCTAGGGACACCTGGGGTGGTTTTCCGGTCTTCCTTTTGATAATATGAGTTTGGTTCGCGAATCTCTCCATTATTTTTATAATCAAACTTTCCCAGTTGTCCCGGGGGGCGGATGCATCTTCACCGATCGTTTCTGAGTGTACATTTTTCACATATGTCATTATCTCTTTGGTGTTATTGCCATTCCATACTAATCTCTTGAGATTGTAGAGACTTGGAGGTTCAATCAGGGCTTTGCATGGGGTGGCCCTTTTGTGTTGGACGCTAAATTCAATGGCTTGGAGGCTGTGGTCACTCTCCAATTTGGGGATGATTTTGTAACTCACAATGGTTTGCAAGGTCTCTAAGTCCAAAATAGTATAGTCCAATACGGATTGAGCCTGTTTGGCTATTCTAGTCGGGGCCGCTGGTTGGTCTTGTGGAAATCTACCGTTCAGAGCAACCATTCCATCCTCAGAGAGCATTAGTGCACACTGTTGACCGTACTTATCCTTTTTTCCGTGATTTGAGATGATGCTTGGGATGGCTCTGCCATTCCATTTGTTGTGGGTCATGGTTTGGGCCTGATCCTTTTCAAGCAAGAACATGTTCAGGTCACCTGACACAACCAGCCCAGCCTGCGGATAGATCGATTGCATTGATTTAATATAGGCTTTGAGAGTCCGGATCTTCTCCACTTTCTTCTTGGAGTCTGGGTGTAGATATATGTTACAGATTATCATTGACAAGGGGTTTTGCGCCTTCTGTGTGCCTTTGCCGAGATCTATCTTTGAATCGAGTTTGATGCACTGAATCCAATCTTGTCCTGTGTCAATGGTAAGGAAGGTCCAGATGATGCCAGTGTTGAGGTAGATAGATAGGCCTCCGGCGGCCCTACCCGAAGGGCCTCTTTTGATGGCTTGTAGTTGGATTTCCTTAAAACCATCTATGGGCTGGGAAGTCGTTAGCCAGGTTTCTTGGAGTAGAATAATATCAAAGTCTTTTAAAAATGATATTAATTCTACATCGTTTGATTTGCCCCCCAGACCGTTGATATTCCACGAGCAGGCTTTTAAAATCGGTTTTCACGCTTCCACCTTCCTTGTCTCTAGTGTGTTTCGTGTTGGAGCTAGGATTGTCCGGCCTTCATTGGACCCCCCTGACTGGCCTTGATGTATAATGCGGTGGTTGGTCCATCCCCCCTTGATTGTGTTTGTGCCACCAACGCCCCCCCTGAGCAAACCGCTTTCTGGGATTGGTCTTTCTCCCGCCAGTATTGATAACGGGCCCGGATATCTTTCTGGCGGCACTGGCCTTATTTCAATTCCCCAGTTGGCAAACTCTTCTCTATGTCGCCAAACTTCTTTGGCTATTTCGGGGTCATTCCATGTAGCCACCGTCATTTCTTTCCCTTTGTATTAGGAATTATTTTGAATTTGATGCTTTCTATGTGATTTGTTTTCACATGTTTTAGAGTCTCGAACAAATTGGTGAGTTTTAATATGGCACTCCGATTTAAGATATCATGGTTCCCCCTTGAGTTATAATGCGGAATTATTTCATGCGTAATTGCGCCCGCCGGATAGATTGAGTCTTGCATCTCATGGTGATTTGAAAGGCAGATTTGATTGTTTGATTTTACTTGTCTTGCTCTAGTTCCCTGCTTTGGGTCGATCGACTGAGTTTCCGGCATAATTTCAAAGACCGCCTGCTGTGGACTTGGGCCCAACGGGACCTGTAAAGTGTGTCTCTGTTGTTGCTCAATTATTGGAGGATTGTTTTTGAAAGCCGGCTCAGGGTCTGTAGCCGTCTGCTGGGATCTTAGGGCCATTGAGGCTTGTGAAATGAGTCTCTGTTGTCGCTCGATTGCTGGGGGGTGGTCTGTGGGTGCCTTTGCCAATTTCGGAAAGTAGTGTGAGATGTTTTTCTGTACTATGTGCGGCTTCTGCGTGGAAGTACCTGCCACTGATTGCCTGGCTGTTGGAGCTTTAGTTGAATTTGGGAAGCTTTGGTTCTTTATTTCGATTGGTGATTTGGCTTCCTGGGGCGGAATCACTCGAGAAGAAGACCGCACACATTCCACTTGTTCTACCTGTTCCACGTTGAACGATTCCTTGCGGCTCAATCCTTGCGATATCGTTCCTATAATTAAATTAGCCGTGGTGGTGCTTGTAGCATCTTTTTTCCCCTGGAGCTTATTGTGTCTTGCTTTCCTCAGTCTCTTGCGTTCACGCTTTGTCAGTGGGATGATTTGTTTTATTTGCCCGTTAGATGTTGTCCCCGGGTCTTCTCTAAGTGGGTTTTCCGGCTCGGTCATAGGACTGCTGGATTGATGCCCGTTTGATTGCAATGGCCCGGGGGCTTCATTTCCTAAATAGTCTGGGACCGGAATGCTTTTTTGATGGTGTGTAATGGCTTCATTGGTTGTTATCTGTGTAGCCAAGAAACCGGGTATAGGACTGCCTTCCGTTTTGTCTGCCCTCTTATCCTCCCTGTGTGGTGTGGCATAGCTGATTGAGCTTGATAAGTTTGCGGGCGGGCTTCCAGTCCTAAGAATTTTAGAAGAATTATGGGCATCATTTGATTTGCTTTGTACCTCTGCCAGGATGTCAGTTAGAATGGCCGGTAAAACTTTGAGTTGATTCATGGTTTCAGAGCACTGGCATTCGTGGTACATTGTATGCAGGTCCTTCTGTACCCGTTCAATGAAAGAATTCAGATCGAGAATCTTTTTGTCTATGCCCACGACATGCGAGGCTAAGATTTGCAAGATATCTATCTGTGACTCCAACTTTTCTGAGTGTTGGAGTAAGGCTGAAGAGATGGTTTCCATCATGTTTATAAACGGTGGCCACAACGGTGCATACGCTGGTAGGCTATTCTCTGGTGAGTATTTTCGGTCTTGGGGGCTGCTCCGAGCTTTGTCCCTTAACTTAGCCCTTACTGAACCCAGAGCTCGTGGGTCTCGAAGGTCTGGTGACTCCCGTGCGTCACCTCCCGGCCCCTTGTCCGGAATAAATGTGTGGTTATCCGTTCTGTTTCTTGAGTCAAAGCCCTTTAATGAAGTTGTTGGGCTTGGTGTGGAAATATTGAAGTGGAGCGGAAATAGCCCAGACGGGCGATTTGAATTTTTACTGTTGGTCATTTGATTAGTAATTGTGGGGAGAGGACTGGTCGGATAGTAGCCCTCCTGCGGGTCTGCGCATGCGGAGAGTTTTAGGGTGACGTTGGGCTTTGTTTGTGCATCTGTGCTTGGCGGACCCTCCATTGGCTGTGTTGGGCTGTTGGATGTCTTTCTTTCACTTGGAGACTGATCCTTATTATCAGCTTCTGTAATGGCCTTAACAAGTGAGTCCAATGGGACCTTGTTTTCCGTTCTTGGAACTGGTCGTATGTCAGCCCCATGTTCGTGGTCATTGCCCCCCGAACCAAAATATGAACCTAGGCTTAGAGAGCGCCGGGTCACTGGGGCGGTGGGTGTCGTTAGTGCATTTGATGTTTCCTTTGTGCCCTCAAAGCGCTCGTCGCTAGGCGCTATGTCATGGTTAGTGTCGCCCACTTCCTCTCTTGTGTTTATTTGGGCATTCACTATAAATTGATACGTCATTTTATTTGTGTTTTTTTGGAAAATATCCTGCGGGTGCTGATTAGTCTCATGAGGGTTGTTACTCTGAGTGGTGTTTTGAGGCAGCAGGGCTTTGGTTAAAGAAGTCACAGACTGGGACTTTCTTTTGATGCTAATATCCGTTTTTGACTTCTGCTTCTGCAACGCTGATGGGGCAGATGATGTAGCTAAAGTTAAAAAGTCGGTGATCTTGGTGTTTTTGAGGCCTACGGTCTTCTGTGGTGTTTTGGTATTGAGGGCGCTGACGATGGAGTCGGGCGCCTCTAAAGTAACCTTTGTTGAGTCCTCGTCAGATGAGTCGTTAAGTTCCTCACTCATTTTCTGACATGATGGTTGTTTACTTTTACTTTTGCTTTTGCTTGATTTAGCTAATGGGTCTGTTCTAAGTGTCCCTGATCTCATAATGGGAATCAAAATGTGGCTCTTTAGGGGAACTTGCCCTCTGCTCCTTTTGGCCTCTCAAACTCCCAATTGCGCGACCTAAGCAATGGAGTCCCGGCTGGGGTTTTGAGTGGCATCGCTCGTTGTTGCTCGTTGTAGCACTGCGACAGACCGACTCGCGCCTGGCGTTTGGAAAACGTCCAATCCTTATGGCAATTCGCCCGTACCCAAAACCCAGCGGCCAACGCCTGGCACCCGGCTCACTAATCACTTGCCGCCTCTCACCTTGTCAACTGGAGGGCTGTGGTGCACTGTGGGGCGCTGGAGAAACCACAGGACGCAGGGCACTCAGTTGGGCACTCAGTTGCTCAGTTGCGCACTTCCGGAAGGCTGTCGCTGCTCTCGGGCTGTTAGAGATAGTCTGGCAGTTGTCTTGGGTGGAGGGTGGTTTTGCTGTTAATAGATTGTTAATAGATTGAGTAGATTGGGTGCTAGCTGCTGGCTGCTGGCACACCACAGCCCCCCCTCTCTCTGCAACTCTCTGCCACTCGTTCGCTCTCTGCTACGCTCGCCTTTCCCAGTGCCTGTCCACTTCTACCGGAACCTGCACCTGCCTTGACAGCTGCTGCCACTGCTCTCTGCACCGGATTTTTTTGCAGGGGCGCCGGCAGCCGGCAGTGGCTCTCCCAAGCCGCACAACAGGACACAGCAGGGCACAGCGGAACACAGCGGGACGCAGCCAATCCACTCGCTCCGGTCCACACGACCCACCTGGCCCCGGTGGACGGCGGTGAAAGAGGAGCCGGCGAAAATCCCCGGCCCCGGCGAGGGAAAGGACCACAGCAGGCTGCTCGAACAACGGTCGGTGCCACGACCCCCTCGCTCTCTGCAGGCAGGCAGGCAGGTAGAACAAGGCGAGGCAAATTGCTGTGGTCTGGAGCATGTTTCTGTGGCTTGCTCGCCACTCGGCGTTTCTGGTGTTTCTGGCGTTTGCTGTCAGTTACAGCTCTCTTGCTCCCTCTAGCGACCCTCTAGCAGCATCGGCAGCAAGAGGATTGCGAGGCATTGGGGGTCACCAACATTGTCGCACAGGGCTCCACCAGCACTAAAGGTGGCCACTTCTACGTCCTACAGTTCTACCACCAAATCAAAAACGTTGATTTGAAAACCCCTTGAATCTGAAGTGTACCTTCAAGTCAATGTATGATTTATCAGTGGTCTTGGTTGTTTCAAGTCTATTTTTATTTATGTACAATCTTTATTTGTTTGCAATGGTGTCTTGTAATTTTGTACTATGTCTTGTGTTTTTGCACTTAACATAATTCTGGCGAGTAAAGAGCCCACACACAAAAAAGATTGTCCTACGTCTCTTAGCATGCGTATGTGAAATACTGGTGAGAGGATTTATATTAAAACAAATTACGAAGTATTAATGTCATCCTAAGATAGCACAATAATGGCAAAGAGAGATAAGGGAGCCTTTTCAAATTTGCAATTATATCCATGGTGTGAGAGATTTTCTCTTGTGTCATTTTATATTTTGAATGATCCCGCCCCTCATTACCTCAACAGGATCTCCCCCTTTATGAGGCAGAACTGGAAAGTGAATCATGCACACATCTGGAAACAATCAGTTAACGAGGAGTAAATAATATACATTTTTGTGAGACCTGCACCTAGCTTTCCCATCCAATGTGACAAATGTAATCCATTTAATACAGTTTTAAAATATATGGACTTATTTTATTTGTATATTTATCTTTTTGTCCTTGTTACTGATATCCACGTTAGGTTTCTTCGGGGATGCCAAATAAGTACAATTGTCCTGCAATGTCAATTTCTGTGATGTCACTTCTTGTGATGTTACCAAGTGCGCCTCCACTAGAGGAGCGTCGCCCTACTGCTTTCTCACAGTGCGAGAAGCAGAAACACAACATTTTAAAACTACCATTTTATGTTTCTGCTTGTCGCACTGCGAGAAAGCAGAAGGATTTGGTTGGGGGCGGGCGGATCTGCTTTAGGACAGGGGAGAAGTGCCTTGCCCACTGCTAAGGGTGCGGACTGTTTGGTCAGCCCTCCGGGGCCGACCAAACCAGTCATGGGCACTCTGGCCTTTCTACACGTGGGCTGCAATGCACCCTACATGGAGAAAATGGAGTCCCCATAGGCGCCTGACGGGTCGGCTTACCGACCAATCACAATGCTGCCATTGCAGCCATGTGATTGGCTTTGAGGAGGAAGGCTGCCTGCTTCCTGTTCCTGCAGGAGCAGAGATAACGCGAGACCTGGGAAGGTAAGTTTATTTTATTTTTAAATTACCCCCCGCGCGCAAACCCCTACGAGACCCCCCACCCGTGCATCATGCCGGCCGCGACTGGATGTTACATGCAAATTAGAGGGGCCTCACATCTTCTCTTTCGCCCGGGGCCCCAGAAGTTCTAGGACCGGCCCTGCTCCTCATTTAAATATAGGGCACGCTGATATGCAGCTGCTCGTAATACGACTGTACATGATGAATTGTGGGAAATGTGGTCCGTTGGTGTATGTCTCTTTATGTTGATTATCAGATAAAAGCTCACATTGAGCCCCAAAGGAAGGTGTTCTGTTCAATCCAAAAACCGTGCTCCACTTTGCAGTCCTTGTTAAGACTCCTTGACCCCCTACAGTCCTGGGGCGGTGCATATATACACACACATGAAAGGCTGCCTCAAACGAAGGCAAAGGCGCACTCCCAAACAGGTTCAAAATATTCATTGTGGAATGAAGCAAAGCCAGAAACATACAGACTTCTTTTTCAAAGGCCTAAAGCGTTTTGTACTTCCTCAGTCCTTGCTCACAGGCCAAATGCTTGGCAGTTCATCAGATTAATTGCCGGTACTTGTTTACCCAATTAAATACCAGTTCTACCCTGAAGTGGGCCTCTGAAGTGAATTCACATCAAGTGCATGTCAATAAAGGTAGTCCTGCACATTCTATTTTATCCCATGTTGGTTTGCTGATGCCAAGCAAAAAACTAAAACACAGTTCATCACCCTCCAGTGTGCAGATCCAGAGCAACATTATCGTGTTTTGCTGGAATTGTCCCGAACCTGTTGTTCCAATTGAACTTAATATAAAGTCACACAGACCTGCTCCTTCAGGCAGTGATGCGGCCTTCGTGGGTGGGTTGGCCGATTAATATTCACAAGAAATGTTGTCCTTAAATGAAGGCGCACTCCAAACAGGTTCAAATGATTTATTGTGGAATGCAGCAAAGCCAGCAACATACAATTATTTTTCAAAGGCCTAACATATTTTGGACTTTCCCAGCCCTTGCTCTCAGGACAAATGCATGGGCGTTCAGCAGAATAATTGCAGGCACCTGGTCACCTGGTTAAATACCAGCTCTACCCTGAAGTGGGCCTCTTAAATGGGTTCACAACAAGCACATGTCGCTAAAAGTAGTCCTGCACATTTCATTTTATCCCAAGTTGGTTTGCTGAAGCCAAACAAAAATTAAAACGCAGTTCATCACCCTCCAGTAGGCAAACCCAAAGTAACATTATCAGGTTTTGCTGGAAGTGTCCCGATTCTGTTGTTCCATTTGCAACAACATAAAAAGTCACCCAGACCTGCTCCTTCATGCAGTGGCGCTGCCTTCACAGCTGGGCCGGGCGTTTAATATACACAAGAACTGTTGTCCTCAAATGAAGGCGAGCTCCCAAACAGGTTCACATTATTTATTGTGGAACGCAGGAAAGCCAGCAAGATACAGAGAATTCTTTTTCAAAGGCCTAATAAGTTTCGGACTTCCACAGTCCTTGCTCACAGGCTATATACCAGTTCTACCCTGAAGTGGGCCTCAAGTGAGTTCAACCTAATACCACCCAAATACTCTTTTCCACCTTAAACCCTGAAAATACCCTTACCACCCATATACCATTATGCACCCGAAACCCTACAAAATACTGTTGTCACCGACATACCCTAAAAATAACCTTACCACCCAAATACCCTCAACCACCCTATAAACACATTTGCCACTCAGATACCCTCATCCACCCTAAACCCCCCCAAAACACAGTTGCCATTCAAATACCCCACCCACCCTAAAACTTAAAAAACACCCTTACCACTCAATACCCCTACCCAACCTAAGTCCTAACAATACCCTTACCCACCATAAACCCTAAAAGTACCACTGCCACTCAAATATCCTTACCCACCATAAACCCCAAAAATACCCCTACCACCCAAATACCCTAATCCACCATAAACCCTAAAAACCCTTGCCACTCATATATACTTACCCACCCTAAACCCTAAAAATACCCTAGCCACCCAAATACCCTCAACCACCTTAATCCCTAAAATCACCCTTGCCATCAAATACACTCACCCACCCTAAACTTTAAAAATACCCTTGCCACTCAAATACCCTCACCCACCCTAAACCCTAAAACACCCTTGCCTCCCATATACCTTCACGCACCTAAACCCTAAAAATACCCTTGCCACCCAATACCTTTACCCACCCTAAACCCTAGAAGTAACTTCCTGAATAAAACCTATGCTACACACAGCCTAGAGCTGCGGCGTTAAGGTGTGTGCATGGCGCAGGGCAGCTGAAATCAGCACCGGTGCAAGGGAAAGGGGAGGAGAGAGCCATATCTTTAAAAATATGGTGCTCTCCTGTTCCCTCCCTGTCATGCAACGCAGCACAGCCTCCCAGGGGGCTGTGCTGCGGCGCATGGATATTTTGTAAATCTCACCCTTCGTATCCATAAGAAAAGTGTTTTTTGACTTGCCTATATATTTACTAATAGTTTACGAATCTTCACAAAATGTTCCCAAAAAAGTGTGGCAATGATTCTTAAGTGTGCAAGGAAAGATTCCGAGTAATCTGTCAAGTGGGAGGGGGGAGGTAAAAGAAAGTGCATTTGGGGGGGCGTGGCTAGCAGCCAACGATGGCGGCCGCAGCTTAGGGAGGCTCCTGGGCAGAGGCGGCTTTCCGCGATAATCCGTAACATAATCCTAATCTTCGCTGGCGGAAAGGGGCGGACCGGACCCAGTGTCCGTGCGGCGAGCAGCGCTGAAATTCCTGGGAGCAGCGGCGGCCCGAACGGGCAGAATCTCACTCTCGGAAGGCGGAGGAGGAGCTGGGCCTGAAAGCAGCCGTGAAGCCGCGGACTGGCGGTGACACTGAGTCCGGCCGGAAGTGGCCTGCAGGCGGGGGTGAGTGTCGGGAAGCGCCGGCCCTCCGAGCGCGTCACCCCGGAAAACACCGCAAAGCTCCCCTCACGCCCACCCAAGCAAACGGGCGAACAACACTGCGGCCCGTCAGCACTCCCCGGTCCTGAAAGCATCCGCCTGTAGCGCGACCGGAGCTGCGCAGGCTCAACCCAGTGCCGCCATTACCCGGCCACAACGGCAGACTGCCCCAGGTCCCAGCAGCGACCAACGAAGCCACACGGCGGCAGGCAAAGCTACACGGCGTCCGCTGCGGGCGAGGGTGGTAGAAATTGCGGACCTCCCGACAGGAGACCGGGAGCCATACGCACGCTGAGCCACCAAGAGGGGCGAGAGCCTGGGCGGCACCTACATCAAGGGGACACTGAGGAGAGGAGCACCACGACGGCCCCAGCCGGTGTGGGTCACAACTTGCAGCGCACCACCTACCCCCCTTTGAACCCATTGCTGGGGGCGACTCAGCGCCTGGCCTGACCGCAATCTCTAAGAGAGCATAACACGACGGCATAACGGGAGGAGACACCACCCCCCACTGCGGTGACCATATACCGCAACGAGGCCCGCCGCCGGAACGCATAGAAGCGGCCCTGCACAACCCACGCACGATCATTCTAACCATCTGGCAGTCTAATTCACGGCGACACCATGTCTAACAGGGGCCCCAGAAACAACTCAACCCAGGCCAAGTTGGACAAATTCGCATATGAGAGGCACTCACCACCCCAAGACCAACGCAAAGCCGCCGGAAAAACGGCCGAAACCGAGGGGGCAAGGAAGGCCACACTTGATGATGTCCTGGCAGCGCTGGCCCAAGTACAAACGACGGTGGGTGCCACAGCAACAGAAGTCACCTTGATAAGAGCGGATCTCCAAAAAATGAACGAGAGGGTCAAACAGGTCGAGGTGGTCACTAAATCACTGGTTGAGGATGTATCCGAATTGCAAATAGCAGTAGAACGTCTGCAAACCGATAACAGGCTGCTTAGGGACAAGCTGGACGACCAGGAAGGGCGCTCCCGACGCAGCAATGTCCGAATTTTAGGTGTGCCGGAATCAGAAGACACGGGGGCACTGGACCTCTACGTGGAGGACTTGGTCAAAACTCGGCTCAAGCCCAAGGGACTCTCAAACTTCTTCTGCGTCGAGAGGGCGCACCGCGTTCCGGGAGGAAAACCCAAGTCGGGGGCCGCACCGCGACCGATACTGGCTAGATTGTTCAATTTCCGAGATCGGGATGCCATTCTGCAAGCCGCTAGAGTGGCACCGGCCATCCAAATCCAGAACTCGAAGATTGCTTTCTTCCCGGACTATACGGCGGAGGTGTCTAGGAGAAGGAGAACGTTCCTGGAAGTAAAAAAGACCTTGAGAGACAAAGAACTGCCGTACTCAATGCTCTTCCCGGCTAAACTGCGGGTAGTAGCGGACAAAAAAGTGTGGATTTTCGACTCCCCTGAAGCAGCCCGGGACTGGCTGGAGGGCTGGCACACCGTAGGACGAGAGCGCAAAACACACAGACCGGATCGAGACCGTGGAGGAGGCAGCAGACCTGGCTCGCAAACATCGGGTCGGGTGGAGGGAACGGAACACTCGCCCTCCCATGGATTTGAAGGAGGGGGCGAGGAAGACTGAACCCGAGCTCGGACTTTGGACAATGAGCCGTCGCCGACTGCCGCAATGACTTATACTTTCCACAGCTGCACGTAGACGCTGACATGGCTGCCCCAAAAGCCTTCAGGGAAGCCGCCTGCCTGGGGAGACGCTCTCCCCCCCTACACGCAAGTACTCTGGTTTTGGGATGGGTAAAGCACTCTGCTCAGTTGGGGTGGCGGGCAGTTGAAGGTCCGTTAAGCAGGGGGGCAGGGAGGGGGGTTTGTTTTGAACTGTTTATGTTGGGAATGTGCATACTGGGTCGAAGACAATGTTTCAGTACTTATGGGAATAAGAACACATTGCTGGGAACGGACAGTGATACTATGCCCCCATGATGATTCCGAACGCTTTGCTGCGTGACAACGCAGCCGATAGACTGGTTACATCTCTGGGGCGCTACATCATGTACCTAATACCCCCCGATGGCTAATAATCCAGTACCGGCAGAGGGGGTGACTCACTCTGACACGCAATGCCCACCTATGACCTTGATGTCCTGGAATGTGAGAGGTTTGGGGGACAAGGTTAAGCGGGGATTGGTATTAACTGCTATTAAGCGCCTGCGGCCTACTGTGGCCCTGTTGCAAGAGACACACCTGGTGGGGGGTGCTACGAAGGCCTTGGATAGGCGAGGCTACAAAATGTGGGCCCACTCTGCTTTCACGTCCGGCTCCAGGGGGTCTGGCATTCTAATACAGAAGAACTCACGTTTCATGCCCCTATCAATTAAGACGGATGATCAGGGCTGCTTCGCGGCCGTGCAGGGACAATGGGAGGGAAAACTCTTTAATTTGGTATCAGTGTATATCCCACCGGCTTTACATTCAGTACACCTCCCAAGACTAGGGGACTTCCTTTTAACTCTACCCGAGGGTGAGACCATTTTAGGGGGGGACTTTAACGCGATCATCGACCCACAGCTAGATAAACACCCCTCCCCCAACCAGACAGGGGGGGGAACTTACTTTCGACGATTTGCCACGGCCATGGGCATGACAGACATCTGGAGACACTTACACCCGGGCATGCAACAATACACATTTCACTCCGCGGTGCATGGCAGCCTGTCTCGCATCAATTATTTCCTGTCACTGGGGGAAGCCCTTTGTCATGTAGACGCCATGGTGATTCACCCTCGTGGTATTTCGGACCACTCACCGCTCACACTGACACTTTCCCTACAGACGAGAGCACGTAAGCGCATATACCCCATGCACGCATCTTACTTTAAAATCCCACAGGTTCGCAAAGCACTCAAACACGCCACGAAACACTACTTTCTTGAAAATACCCAATCAGTGCGTTCCCCGGCAACGCTCTGGGAGGCCTATAAAACGGTTCTGCGGGGCCAAGCCATTAATGCCATAACCGGACATAAGAAACAACAGTCTCAGGAGCTAGCTGGCCTAGAGATTACGTTGAGGGAACGGACCGCGGCACATGAGTCTCACCCCTCACCCGCTGCCCTGCACGCACTCACCCTCCAGCAACAGCTGTACAATGATCATCTACGGGTGGTAGTCAAGGGTCTCTTAGCCGACACTCAGAACAGGATTTATGAAGTGGGGGACAAAGCTGGGAAAATGCTGGCGTGGCTCGATAAACGCGATGGTAGCTCCAGGGGGATCCAACGTCTAAAAGACGAACAGGGAGTGACACACACTGATCCGAGGCGTATAACAGAACTCCTTGCGACCCATTTTGAACGAGTGTACACCCCGGCGCGTAGAATTACACCTGAGAGTGCCAGGGCGCTCTTGGCACCGATTGAGGTTCGGACCCTCTCACCGGAGGCATCGAGCGAGCTGGAGGTTGAAATCACAGCCGATGAAATCCAGCTGGCCATTAAAGCACTAAACCCGAGCAAGGCATTGGGACCGAATGGGATACCCATAGAATGGTATCAAGTCATGCCAGACACCCTCAGCAAGCATCTACTGGGGATGTTCAAGGACTGTTTGGAGAGGGGTTCCCTTCCACCGGACCAGCGTGAGGCTACTATAGTACCAATCCCCAAGCCGGGTAAACCCCCAGAGGACTGCTCCTCCTATCGACCAATTTCCTTATTAAACGCGGAGGTGAAAATCTTGGCCAAGCTCCTGGCACAGAGGATCCTGCCCCATCTGTCTTCGATTATACACCCGGATCAGTCCGGGGTTATGCCGCACAGGAACACAGCGCTGAATTTGCGACGACTACATGGTATCCTGGCCAGAGCGGACACCGTCACCACCCCAGCAGTAATCCTGGCACTTGATGCCACAATTGCATTTGACCTGGTGGAGTGGGAGTACCTCTTCGAAACGCTGACACATATGGGGTTCGGGCCTCGCTTTCTGGCGTGGGTCAAACTGCTGTACACAGCCCCGGTAGCTCAGGTGGTGGCGAACGGCCACATCTCCCGTACTTTCCCGCTAGGACGGGGCACGCGACAGGGTTGCCCTTTGTCACCCCTGTTATTTGCCATCTCGTTGGAACCCCTCGCGACTCTCATACGAGCCTCCCCCCTCCTCAAGGGTATACCAGGGACCGGGGGTTGGGAAGACCGTCTGTCCCTCTATGCAGACGACATGCTACTGTATCTAACAGACCCCGAGGAGGGAATACCGGCCTTGTTACACATTTGTGACACGTACGGCAGGATCTCCGGCTACACGCTAAATTGGTCCAAGTCAGAGATATATGTCCTGCGGGGTCCGGTTCCGGACCTCGACGATAATTGCCCGCTGCGACTGGCGGGATCCTCTTTTAAATATCTAGGCATACACGTCACTAAGGACCCAGCTGAATTCATAGCTAAGAATCTGAAGCCGCCCCTGGATAGACTCAAGCGGGACGTGGAGTTCTAGTCCGGTCTGCCGTTAACACTCTTCGGCAGGGCGGCGCTTTACAAGATGATGGCGTTACCACGCTTCTTGTACGTCCTCGACAACTCACCCTATCCTGTGCCACCCAAATTCTTTCAGAAAGTAGCGGCGTTGGTCTCTAACCTACTTTGGGGTAACCTACCGGCGCGAGTGGCACAATCCAAGCTACACAGAGACTGGTATAGCGGGGGCATTGCACTACCGAATTTAAAACTGTATTATTGGGCTGCACAATTGAAACCCATTAATCAATGGATACACGCACCGCAGACCGAGCCGGCATTTCACTCGGACAGGGAACAGCTGGGCGCTGATAGTCTGTTGGGTCCACTGTATGACCAACGCAAGATGCGCACTCTGCTCGGCCCCACCAAGTTAACGGTGAAGATATGGCACGCAGCTACGACAGCCCTGGGATGGAAGGGGAGAATCACGAGGATGACTCCGCTGTGGGACTCTCGCGCACTGGGCAACCTGAGAAACACCAAGGGGTTCGCACAATGGGACACAATAGGCATCTCCGTGGTGGGTGACCTATGGGAGGGAAATGAAGTGATCCCCTTTGCCCGACTAAAAGAACTCTATGAGCTCAACGACAGGGAACTCTACAGATACATTCAGGTCCGTCACGCACTGCTTACAGCCATTCCAGCAGACACACCACTCCCGGAGTCCTCACCCTTAGAAGATCGCCTACTCACAGATTACATGTTAGAGCGGGCGACTTCCCTCACCTACCGTAAGCTACTCAATAACAGCCCTGAACCCACATCACACCTGAAGGAGAAATGGGAGGGAGAGGTTAACGACATGGATGAACATGAATGGAACGCGGCACTTGGGTCCCCTAAAGAAGTAGGCATCTCGGCACGCATGAGGCTGGTGCAATTTAAGATCCTGCACAGGGTTTACTATACACGGACAATGCTGCATCGCATACACAGGGCGCCCCATCCCTACTGTCTGCGTGGGTGTGGGGAGGAAGGCACGTTCTTCCATACCATATGGGACTGCCCCAAGATCCAGGAATACTGGAAACAAGTACTCCGCACAATTTCACAGACATTAGAGCACTCCATACTACCTGACCCGAGGAGGTGCTTGTTAAATATATGGGAACCTACTGACTTGACCCGATACGAGCAACTTTGGGTCACGGCGGGGCTCATGGTAGCGAAACGTGACATAGCACAGCGCTGGGGGACAGCAGAACTGCCAACTAAGTCCCAGTGGTGCTTGAACATGAATCGGGTGATGTTGACCGAGAGAGCAGTGTACATCAACCGAGCCTGCCCCGGGAAATGGAATAAGGTATGGCTGAAATGGAATGAATACAGAGGGGACATCTGCGAACCCTTGCGAGAGGAGGATCTGGATGAATCGGACGATGAGGGGGGAGAGGGCTAACCCTGGGCGGGAGGGGGGAGTGAGGTGTAGGCCTGGGCTGCTGTAGAGGGTTTCATCGTAAGGCGTAGACAGATGAGTCAAGGGGGTAGGGATGGGTGGGGGGAGTTGAGGCATGCGCGCACTGTGTAGGGCTGTCAGGTTCCCATACTTCCGAGAGGCACTGAAGACTTGAAATGCACTGATTCGGGTCAGACCACACTGTCATTCCTAACTGTTGTTGTTACGAGTTTGTTATTTTTCAAAAAAACGAAAAAACTCCATCAAAACCTCAATTTCTGCATTGAATAATTGCTTGATTGGCACTTTTATTGTTTCAGTATGCTCCGTCACAAATTCCTTGTTACTGTGGTATTGCTATCCTCTTTGCTGAAAGTCTATGTAGACAATGATCCTCTGATAGCGGCCGGCCCTCTGGGTTGTAGGCATTCCGCTGTGTACTATGCAAAGTGCAATAAAGGTTTTGAAAAAAAAAAAAAAGAAAGTGCATTTTGCACTCTAATTCTCTTAATGATTTTAGACATGACTGCAGCCAGAACTACTGAACAAAATTACACCAAATTCGGCAGAATGGTAGCTCTTGGTCCCAAGAGCGCCCTTTTTGTGAATTGGTGTAAATCCGTTCAGTAATTTCTGAGATTTTAAAAGAAAACCACATTTGAATTTATGGGGACGCAGATCCTCTGATGATAAGACAGTCCCAGTGCTGAAATCTGATTGGCTTCTAGCACTTAAACAAGGAAGTGTTGGCAGTCATCGTGGAATTGGCTTTAGCCAAGACCCAAAGAAAAGTTTACAAAAAGAAAAGAAGGCAGGAATACGCTGACCTCATAGCTCTGGTCCTGGGATCCCCCTTTGACCCTGCATAGGCAAAAAAGCATTTTGGTAAAAAAATATATTTTGCTCCGAAATCACAACTGAGGCATGAATCTGCGACAAAATTAAAAATCCACTGGTTCATGCACTTCTTTGAAGATTTGCCCCCTGGTGGGCCAGGCACCGGGGGCTTATTTATTTTGAAAAATAAGGGGAGGAGAGCGCAGAAGGCTCCCCTCGTCATGGCCAAACTTGACCCCAGGGACCCCCATGTCCCCGGGGCTGGCCGAGTTTTATTTAAAATGGAGGAGGGCCATTCGACCCTCCGCCTGTGGCTCTAGGAGCCCCAGGGAACATCCCTTCACCGGGGTTTTTGAGTAAATACAGGGACCACTACCTCCCTGGGGCCATGTATATAACAATGGGAGGGGGGCCACCACATCCCCGGGTAGCCGGCCCATGAATTGTAAAGAAGGGGGTCCTCGTGGCCCTCCTTCTGGAGCCATTAATGGCCCTGTTATATTCCGGAGTGCCCACCTCTGGGACACAGCAGCTTGCTTTCTCTTCTCCTGCCAAGCAAGATCAAAATTCCACTCCCAGCAAATGGGAACTGTCAAACCCAGCAAGTGGGAGCTGTTAAACCACTCCCACTTGCTGGTAGTGAAGTTTTGATCTATTTTCCTGCCCACTGTCACGCAGGAAGAGAAACAGATGAAAGATTGCTCTCACACATAGGTGTGAGAGCAATGCTGGCTCCCACAGAAGGCGGGGCGTTGGCTGGGACCACGGGGCCTTGAAGCTTCCCCCCGTGGTCCCCACCAAACCACACTGGGTACCCTGGTTGGAGTTCAGGGCACCCATGGAGTCATTGCGGGGCCCCAGGGAGAGCGGCTGCGCCCACCCGCTCTTCTATTGAATTTTTGCCAGGCCCCGGAGGATGGGGTCCCTGGGCCTAAATCGCATGGGATAGGGGGGCTGCATGGCTCCGCCTCCCTCATTGAATTTTGACCAAGCCCCGTGGGATGGGATTTCTGGGGCTAACATTGGCCCGGGGAGAGGGACCACGCGGCCCTCCTCCCCTTGTTTAAAAAATGTTTTCCTCACTTCTTAGGCTTGGGGAAGGCAACGCAAGTGTGCTTCTGTTCATACTCCATGTTGAAAAACAATCTGAAATCCTAAAGGAAGGTGACTGCATCATTGATCTATTGGAGCACAATCTTATCTGGGGTGACTGTAACCAGTGATTTCCCTCTCATCTCTCCTGGTGAGATCAGAGTCCATGATTCTTCCATTTAATTACCCTGAGTACGAAAATGCCCAAAATCATCTGCATGTTCCACTAATTTGTCCATGCCCCATTGTTCTTAGAAGTATGCAAAGGTCTTCTTCCTGCCTTTTCCCAAGTAGTATGCAGAGGTCTTCCCGCCTTTTCCCGAGTTGAAGGACAGAATAACAAAAGGCCCTCGAGCGCGTTTCCACAGTTTTGGTGACACGTTATTGATGCAGGGGAAACGAGGATATCTCTACCAAACACCAAAGCACTTACATCATTCAGTTAAGGGAAAGTACCCTATTTGGTGGAGATTCACCTCTTTGTAGTCTTGTTGTCTTCTCATGACAAGGATTCACATTGTCACAGATGGGAGGATGAAGACGCTTAAAGAACAATCACATTGCCGGAATTACATGCACACCTTGTGGTCCTTTACACAGCTGTAGTGTAGAATATGCACAAGACATTTACCCAACAAGGTAGCACTTACTAAGTAACCGAATGAAAGTACTCCCGTTGGGTAGACATTTTATGCAAAACTGTGGACTCTTCTTGAAAAAAATGAGATTCACTTCTGGCCCTGGTGCTGATTTCACAGAAATTAAACTTCAACGGGAAGCTCTTACAAATACAAACATAGCAGGTGCCCCAGTTGAAGCCTCAATTCAGTAAAGCACAAACAAGCCTAACTTCTTGGGCTTGACAAAGGCATTGGAGGTGTGTTTTCTCTTGTATTCCACATTGTAAAACAATATGAAATGTTAATGAGGTGAATTCATTGTTGATCTATTGGAGCACAATCTGATGTGTAGTGACTGTGACGAGTTCTTTCTCTCTTGTTATCTCCTGGTGAGAGCAGAGCCCATAGTTCTCCCTTTTAAATACACTAAGCATGCAAATGCCCAAAATGCATAGCACCACTCACACACCCACTCGCAGACATATACAGGCACTCAGACACCTACTCACAGATCCACACAGGCACTCACAGACCCACTCACAGAGCCACACAGGCACTCAAACATCCACTCAGGCACTCCCATACCCACCCGCAGACCCACACAGGAACTCACACACCCACTCACTGACCCACACAGGCACTCAAAAAGCATAAAAAGCATCTCTGGACTCCTCTGATGTTAAACATTATAGGCCTATTTCTTGTTTGCCATTAACAGCAAAAATATTGGGGAAAGCAATGAATAAATAGGTTATCTCTTTTTTAGATCCCAATAATCTTTTTGATTCCACACAACACGGTTTTAGGCCTGGACACTGCACAGAGTCAGCTCTCCTGGCAGCTACAGAAAAGATCATATCCATTGTTGATGCAGGAGAGAATGCGGCCTTAATTTTATTAGACACATCGGCAGCTTTCGACACAGTGGATCACCGTGCATTAATCAATCATCTTGAGAAAATAGGCATAAAAGGAGAGGCTCTGAAATTGATATTATCCTTTCTTACTAATAGAGAGCAAGTAGTGATGCTCGCAAGACATACCTCCACTCCTTTTAAACTTCCCTGTGGGTTCCCGTAAGGGTCCGACTTCCTTCTTAAGTCCAACTCTTTTAATGCATACATCACCCCACTTATTCAGCTGATTAGAGCACATGGTTTCTCGGTCTGTTCCGATGCTGTTGATACACAGCGAGTGGTAGCAATTTCATCCAATCCAGAAAAAGTTGACTTGCAGTTTAGCACATGCATTAATAGTATTGCAAAAGTGAATGCGACTGAACTCTCTTAAGCTTAACTCCGACAAAACTGAGGTGTTAACATTTGGCAACAACCGAACCTTTTGGAATTCCACCTGGCGGCCATCTAATTTGGGATTGCTGCCAACTCCAGACAGAAGGTGAGAAATCTGGGTGCCATTTTTGACAACATATTAACCGTCATCGAACATTCAAACTAGGTGACCTCCTCATGCTTTTTCATGTTAAAGATTTAAAAAATGATCTTACCATTCTTACCATTAGAACATAGGAAAACAGTAATCATTGCCTTGGTAATATCAAGGATTGATTATTGTAATGCACTATTTGTATGATGTCAAGCACATCTTCTTAATAAACTTCAGATTCTGCAAAATGTGGCAGCAAGAGTTCGGTTGATATTACCAAAATTCTGCTAAGTTTCCAAACTTCATTGGCTTCCAATTTGGGAGTGGATCCAGTTCAAAGCCCTTTGCCGGGAGCATAAGGGTCTACATCATGACGGTCTACTTTTTTGCAGGAACTTTTTCACTGGTACGTTCCCCCGCGTACCTTAAGATCTAATTCAGCTAACACAGTGCAAATACCCAGAATAAAGAAAACAGCAAAATGGTGGAATCTGAACATCTACACGCTCAACCAAACCTTTTGAAATGTAGAAAGGATCTAAAAACCTGGGTTTTCTCCTTGGACCAGCAGGTTGGTACCCCTTAAAAGATGGGTTCACTTTTGTATTCTGATTATTGACAATGTTGAGAGTTCTTGCCACTAGCGCAAAGATGCAAATTTTTGGGTAAAAGTGCGCTTTTTAAACCTTTTTAGTATAACATAACTCACAAAGCTACAAAGTCACTCACATACCCACTCAGACACTCACACAAGCTCTCACACAGGCACTCACAGATCCACACTGGTACTCACAGGCCCACTCACAAACTAACACAGGCATTTACAGACCCACTCACAGACACACACACACTCATACACCCATGTACACACTCATACAGGTACTCACACACCGACTCACACATAGGCACACGCACAGGCACTCATTCACCCACTCGCAGATGCACACAGACACTCACAGACCCACTTACACACACAGGCACTCACAGACCCACTCACAGACTCACACACCCACTCTCAAAGGTGACAGGTTACAGTTAGGATAAAAAAATTAAAAATACATAGAAATTCACTGAAAAAACGAATGTTTCGGGGACGTTATAGTTAGGCTCAGATTTAATTCAAGTAAAGAAAAATAACGAGCCCCTCTCTTCAGATTTAATTCATACAAAACCAGTGAAATTCAGCAGTTGTAGTTACCTGAACTAACTATAACTTATGCCCCCACAATGCACTGCTTATGACCTCACAAATTACATCACTTATGAAATGGTCAGTCTTATAAACTTTTTCAATAATGACTTTGTGAACATGCCCGGCGATAGCTTCCCTGACTTGTTTGATTTTATTTCGGCCACAGTGGATAGGAACTCACTTAAAAGCACTAATGTCTAGCTGGGGACTTTATTACAAAACTGTCTAACATTTACAGCGGGACACAGACGGCACTGTTAGTGGACCTGACTCCAGAGGCAGAGAACTGGAAGCCTTCCTAGCCTACTCCAATTTGTTTAACACATTGGATGTTGCTGGAATCAATGACCCAGGGCTGCCTACTTACAGGGGGAGGACCTGTTAATAAGTGATTGAATATATATTTATATCTCCAAATTTGGTAGATTTTTCTTTACATGGTAGAATTATTGGTACAGATTTTGGGGATCACAGTCCTATAGAAATTGCTCTTGAGGTTCCATTCAGGGTGAAATTTAAACCTCTGCAGGGCTTTGTAATCTAGTTCCATCAATAAACAACTGCAGGTTATACTGGAAACTACCGGATTCCCTTACATTTTTGGGGAAAGTAATTGATTTGGTCATGGGTTGTCTAGAGGAGACAGTGGTACAAGAGACAATAGTTAACTCTTTCATTGCCTTATGCACTAGGATCTGCCAGTCTCTTTCCAACCCCCCTAGACCGTCATTTTTAAACCCGTGCTGGCTTAATCGCGAGTGCTCTCTAACCAACCATCCCCTATTCAAATCTTTGAACAAAACACCAAGAGATTATGTTGCTATGGCTACCCTGCACATACAATATAAAAATGTAAGGACTAGGAAACAAAACAAAATTATTACACATCGGTGGGACACATTGACACACATGGCCCAGTCGAAGGTTAGTAAATCTTTTTTAAGATCCGTATCAAATATCCGTTCCCTAAATAAGACTACCATTTCCATTAGTTGCCACATAAATGGTATAACTTGGGAGGGTCATTGCCCTATGCTGCCAGTGAGCTCGGATCGCTCTCATCAATACAGATCACTCTACATACAGCAGAGGAGGAGGGGAGGAAGCACCAGGCCAGACGGGGTTCCCATTGATTTAGTCAAAGTAGCTCTCATCTTTGGGCACCCCTGCTGCTGAAAGTTTTTAAATGAGTGAAGCTACCAATCTTACCAATCTTTGCCAAGTTCTTGGTCCAGTTCTTAGATTGTCCAATTTTTTAAAAAAAGGGGACAGTTCTAAACCAAATCGCTATCGCCCCATCTCACTGCTTGACATTCCACCAAAATTTGCGGTTGAGTCCTTTACAATAGGATACTAGAAGGGGTAACAGATAACAATATTTTAAATGTTTGTCAATTTGGGTTTCACACTGGCATTGAGACAATGGAGCAATGCCTGCACTTGAATCTAGTTATTGGTAAAAACCCAGTGGCAAAGGAATCTGCTTTATACCTCACGTTTATGGCTCTGTCAATGGCCTTTGACTGTGTCAATAGAACAAATTTATGGCAACTCCTCTCCAAAATGGGATTAGATACTAAATGATTGTATTTATGAGCATCATTACACACAAACACTAATGCTAGGGTCAGGTTCGGGCAAAATGGAAAAGTTAATGGATGAAATAAGCATAGGCTGGGGGGTTCCCAAGGTTGCGTGCTCTCACCATTGTTATTAATTCTTTATATCAATAAACCCAGATCCCAGCTAATTTAAGTACTCCTGATGTTCCCAGGATAAACAGCGCCCCATTGCCAGCTCTGCTTTATGCGGACAACACAGTACTAATTGCATGCATCCCTAATGCATTGTGCTTGTTTTTTTGTCTTTATTGATTTTCAATTTAGTTTACACAGTCCTGGAAACAGTGGGAGTTATGCATAATATTGTGTGACAACATATTACAACATAACAACTGATATGTTTGCTACAATCGTAGGATTAGTAGTGATGCCGCTGTAATCTCCTGAAATTCCATATAACACTATTAACATAACTTTTAACATATTAAAGTCTGTCGTTCACAAGACGGAACGCCTTGATGATCTAATAAAGCTGACCATAACTTTGTATTAGTGTTAGTGCATTGAGGCAGTTCGTGGACGGTGGGTGTCGAGCTGATCATGTCTGCATGCGGGGGGAACTAATAATCGATCTGTCCTTGTACGCTTATGGGCGCAACTAGATTGTGTATGCATCCTGGTTGGACAAGTAGGTTGCGAAGGGAGGGAAGGGGAAAAGAATTAGCTGATGAAAGTGTGGGTGAAGCCAGTGGGGGCGAATCGGCTGCCTTTAAGTATTAAGTTAGGCTTGCGGTGACACCGGGTCAGAGGAAGTACGATCAGCTTCGATTCTATGTACCATTAGGTACTATTGCCAGTCTGGGGGATCAGTGGCAGTGGGGTGGTTTATGATGTTGCCTTGTGTCAGCTCCTGTTCTGCCACCAATGCCCCTCGAAAGTCCATGATCCATGCATGTATAGGTGGTGCTGTGTTGAATTTCCAGGACATAGACAGATTTCTCACAGCAAGTCCTAGTGCTTGGTCTAGGAATTTGCTGGTGGTTTTGCGACGTGCGCTGTGTTTGGTTAGATGAAGCAAAAAGTATGGGCCCTGTACTGTAATCATCGTGTCCGTGGCTTCAGAGGATGTGGCGGCTACCTCAATCCAGCATGTTGTCAGATGTGGGCATGTCCACACCATGTGTATAAATGTGACATCGGGGTTGTTGCATTGTGGGCATATATCACGAGAATTTGCGTACATTTGTGCTAGCCTTTTTTGGAGTGAGATATGTATGATGAAGATAATTAAATTGGGTATATTTAATTCAGCATTTATGGATAATAGCTTTAGGAACCCTATACATTGTTACCACTGTTTGTCGCTTATTGAGTTGATAATGCTGTTTCCCAGTATTCTCTAAGTGGTGTTTATAGGGGGTGCAGTGTCTGGTCTTAAGGAGTTGTATATCATGGTGATTTCCCTCCTACCTTTGCCGTGTGTTAGCAATGTTTGTAGTGAGCTATATGTTGAGGGTTCGGCATGTGTGTTACCCCATGTCCTAAATTACTGGTGTTTGAGCGATGTGTATAATAAGAATGAGCCTGGGAAAATGCCGTAATCATCTTCTATAGTTTCAAATTCGCTGAGAGTCGAATCGACGAACAGATCGCCCCATGTCGTTAGCCCAGCTGCTTTCTAGTTTATCAGTTCTGGTTGCATGGTTCTTGTAATATATGGTGAAGTATCCCTCGTGGCAAGTTGGGGCATCGGGTGGCGTTGCATGCTTTGTGGATAGATAACGGATCCTGTAGCTGTGAGCCGTGGACATAAATATATTTCCTGGGTTCTTCGGAATCACTGTCTCAGAGCCATTCATCCACTCCAGCATCGTGGTTTGGCTTAGATTAGATGCCCAACCTCCCAGTTAGGTGGTATTGGGATCTGCCAGCTTTCGCATAGGCCATTGTAGCTCTGCGGCTGTATGCTATTGTTTGCAGTTAGGGGCTCCCAGGCCACCTTCTGTAATTGGAGCTTAGAGTTTTGTGAGGGCAACTCTGATTCTGGTCTTACCCCAGATTATAAATGTTATGAGTGATTTTAAGTTGTGGAACAGTTTACCTGGCAATAGGAAAGGAAGAGCTGCGAAGATGTACAAGTCTGGGAAGTAGTAAAATTTTAGATATGCCTATGCGTCCCATGGGGGAAAGTGGTAGATCCGTCCAGAACATCAGGGAGGATCGGGCGCTGGCAGTTATGCTGTCCAAATTACCATCAATTAGGTCCGTTTGTGAATGATATATTTGTACTCCTAAATATTTGAAGGAGTCGTAAGATCGGATAAGTGGGGCTTGTTATAGCTCCGCTCTTTGTTCAGGAGTCTGGGGCACCATTGGGAACAAGAGAGATTTTCCCCAGTTCACTTTTAAACCAGAAATGCGACCATAGCGATCTAGCAGTTCCATGAGGCCATGTAACATTGTCTGATGGCCCCTGAGATATATCAGTGCGTCAGCTTAGAGTGAGACAATGTGCCATTGGCCGTGTGTTTTGAGGCCCCAGTCAAGCAACCGGCTATGTAATGCACAGGTAAGGGACTCCATTGCCAACACAAAAATAATCAGCAGTAGGGGGCACCCCTACCTCATTCCCCGTTCAATGTTGAAGGAGTCAGAGATCATGCTACCTCTCGTGACTCGCGACTGTGGCACGTTGTGTAAGAGCTTGATCCATTGTAGGAACTGGGGATCTATCCTGTAGCCCTCCAAAGCAGCCCTCAAGTACTCTCATCCCAGTGTATCGAATGCCTTTTCTATGTCTAGGGAAGCGATCCATGTCAGTTCCCCTGCAGTGCATGCCCATTCCAATAACAGGAAGAGCGATTGTAGATTGAGGCTGGTGTTCCCGACAGGAATGAAACCGTTTTGGTCAGAGTACACCAGTGGTTGTGTTATTTCCAATATTCTGTTGGCCAACACCCTGCCTAGTATTTTGTAATCTGTATTTCTGAGGGACAGAAGGAGGTATAATCCCATCTGTAGCAGGTCCTTTTCCGGCTTTAAGAACCCCACTAACTTGGCCTCACGAAGTATGGGTGGCAATAGTCCCGATCTTAACCTTCCGTATACACCCAGTGTAGGTGAGAGACCAATTCCGTACTGAATGGCGTGTACAGTTCAAGAGGCCATCCTTCGCAACCCAGGGTTTTTCCTCTTGCCAATTGCTGAATGGCTTCTGCTATCTCGGTTTCCGACATGGTGGATTCCAGGGCCGCAGAATGAGTCTGTGGAATCCGGGGAAACTGCAATTCCATTGTGTTGTATGATGGAGGAGCGCTGTATAGGGAGGTGTAATATTGGAAGAAGGCCATGTTAGTCTCGGTGTGTGTGTTAATAAGATGACCCTCCAGATTATAAATGGCTGTAATGGGTGTTTGAGAAGATTTGGTCTTCAGTAGCCTTGCTAGTGTCCTCCCTGCCTTGTCCCCCTCTGCATGTCTTCTGGATGGGTACTTTTTGTAGTCTAGAGCACACAACCGATCCAATGTCATTTTGTATGACAATCTGGCTTGGGTGAGGGTAGGCACGATCCGTGGGCCAGCGGGTCCCATGTGCTCGCATCGCTGCATCTCTGTCTTGACGGCATCCAGTTCCCTGGTAAGGGACATTCGGGCACCATACATTGCTTTTATGGTGTGACCTCATAAGACCCTGTTAAATGCATCCCATTCCATCCTAGCAGTTGAGGTGGTGCCCTAATTTTCTTGGAAATACAAAGTGATATTTTGTGACAGGGAGGTGCATAAGGGAACATCGTTGAGTGCCTCCAGGGAAAAACACCATGTAGGAATTCTGGATTTAGTTTACCCACACGTTAGCTGTAGTTGTAGGGGGCTCTGTGATAATGTACGACTGACGTATTCTGCGCGGGACACCCTGGGGAGATCCTCGTGTGAACAATAGATTAGGTCTATTCTCATGTGTAAATCATGTAGTCCTGAGTAATAAGAGTACTCCCTGTGGGTAGGGAATATTCAGCGCTATGGATCCTGCAAGGGTAGATTGGTGGCCCATGTCTCTAAATGTTGCGACTGGGTGATGGACTGAGCACCTGGGAGCGGGGGGCATGAGCAGTCCATGTCTAGGTCAGGGGTACAATTGTAATCCCCACCCCAGTATGCTGGTGCTAATGGGTCATTGAGCTGGGTGGTGTCATCGACTGCAGAAATATGGATTGGCCAGTGTTAGGAGCATAAAGTGAGATCAGCGATAGCGATGAGCCATCTAGTACCCCATCCAGTATCACATAATGTCTGTCCGGGTCAATGCAGGTGTGAAGTACTTCTTCCCATATCAAGGCCCCTCTTGCGTATCTGGAGTACTTGGTTCCCATTATCGTGCCCCTCCATTGCTTGCACATAGTGGTAAGTGTCTGTGCAGTCAGGTGGGTTTCTTGGAGGAGTGCAACAGAGATTTTGCTCATTGTGTTTGTCCTGTGTAATGGACACCGTTCTGTGACACTGACAGCACAATATAAACAATAACGAAACCCAACTCCCATATGCCTTGCGCTTGTTAATGGATTCTTTTTTAAGTTTAACGGCTAACATTGAGCTGACAACTAACTTTGCAAAATCATTCATAATGTTATGTGGTCCCAAGCGTATCAAACTTACTAGCATTAGAGCTGGCTCTCACCATTTAACAAGCAAATATACTTTTTCTTATCTGGGTGTAGGGTTTTTCCTTCATCAGGCTCCTGGGCCCGACAATTATCCTTGTCTAGAGCAAAACTGTCTAGAGCAATAGGATTACTGCTTAGTCTCCCTTGCCCCCTGGGGGGAAGTGCTTTAGCGTCTCTGTTGCAGATATACGCTGCCCAATGTGTCCCAATAGAATCATATGGGGCAGAAATTTTGGGCAGAAATTACTGCAATTATAACTCGTTTCCTTAGGAAAATCCTGGCTGTCTCATTATCTTCCTCCTATTATTTGGGCCACCGGGAACTGAGTTTAAACTACATGAGCGACTATATTTGCACTAAACAGCCCTTACTGTGGTTATCTATCTGGAAGAAAGAGGAGACGGTACTTACAAGGGATATAATCAATGACTAGAGACCAATTCCGTGGAATGCAACACGACCTATTAATCCCATGGCTGGCGTATGTAAAAAAAAACTTTGATGGGATCGGCCTTAATCATATTGTTTGTGATAGAGCACCTCATGCCACTCCCGATAGAAAATATGTACAAGCTTTATTGTTAACCCAGTTGTAAAATGATAAGATAAATGTGGAAAGCTTGGAACCATCTGTTGCTAAATATCTGCACTTAAATTTTGCGTTCTCTTCCACTATGTGTGTAATATCAGGGGTCATTGGGAGCGTTCACTGTTATTCTGCTTTAGAACTGATATGGTTAAATATTTTCTTTCCGCTCGGATACCAGAACAATCTTGAGCTCAGTATATGACGTCATAACAATGTATCTAGTCAGTCAATGCTACAGTTTTTCTTTTTTGTGACTTTTGTCAATTTTATACTAAAACATTTTTAGTCTCCTTTTAAAAACTCAGGAATCTCCAGCACTGTATTCAGGCCTATCGTTATCTCCAACAACTTGCGGATTAAGAGGCCTATGCCACTGTAAGCCCATTTCTCTGTGCAGTTGTGACGTCACTGGGCACTATGTATCTTGATTAATTGTATTTTTTTGTATTTTTTGTTGCATTTTCAGGAACAGTTCTTAGCACTGAGTCTTAGCCAATCTGATGCATTTTTATATATTTCTGTATGCTTGTATGGTTTACGTTATGAGCAGACTAAAATTGAATTTAACTGGATTAGATACAAATTTACCTGGCATATACTAAGGGGCCTATTAGCATGGCAGTCGGAAAAGCACCCCGACCGCCATGGAAGTGTAAAACAACCGCCCGCCAGGACCGTGGAAAAACCGGCCGTCAAATTATGATCATCCGACAAAAACACTGACCATGGCGGAACCGGGCCAAGAAAAACTACCTGTAGCAGGCGGTGATGTCAAAAAACCGTCCGCGGCGGTCGGATACGTTGCGGAAAAACACCAACCCGCCACAAGCATAGCGAAGACACCGCAAAGGAAATTAGGATCTCTCCGATGGTCCCGCTGTACGTTCCGCTGTTTCCAACCGCCAGGGTCGCACACTGGAATGAATGGGAGCGCCAGCGGAAGAGCTGCAGCATAGCCACCGCTGCGGACGAACCGTGGAAAACATGGCGGACGAAGCAAAAACCCCACAATGAGGCCAAACAGTGCACAAAGCAAAGCCATGCCCCCCAAATACACAAAACACATCCCAATGACACAAACACATGGGAAAACGAAAAATACAATTCCAAGGACAACACACACAACACACCTGACAGGAACACCCCATTTGGACACACCCACATAGCAGAGTATAGAAACCAGCCCCTTCCCTGACCACAATCCTTTGCAATTATTTTCAAAACTGAAGGCCACCAACCCTCGCAACCAAGGATAGGCAAAGTGACACACCAGCAATACCCACACTACACACAGTACCACTACCACACCTGCACCACCAGCACCCCAGCACATTACACACATACACATCACTACTACACCCACCACTCACACCCCTGCACCCACAAACACCCTGCATACCACACACCATGTCAACACAGAAAATGCGCAAATTCACAGAGCGTGAGTTGACAGTCATGGTAAATGAGATAGTCAGAGTGGAACCCCAACTGTTTGGTAGCCTGCTCCAACAGAAACCATTAGCCACAAGGCCACAAATGTGGGAAAGGATAGTCCAAAGGGTCAATGCAGTAGGGACCACCCCGCGATCCAAAAATGAGATCATGAAGCGATGGCATGATCTGAAGAGGGTTGTCAAAGAGAAGAGAAGCAAGAACCGGGAGCTGGCTGAGAGGACTGGCGGTGGCCCTCCCATTCCAAAAAAAAACATTCACACCATGGGAGGAGAAGGTGCTTGCCATACTGCATCCAGAGAGTCTCACAGGAGTAGCCGGGGGAGAGGAGGCTGGTAAGTACAAACAAATGACTAACACCACACTGATATGTTCTGTCTTGCTCAACTACAAAGCCACACCACCTAGGACAAATCCCATTCATCTGCACCACACACTCACAAAAACATGTCTCACAGATCCAACATTCACCCACCCCCATTCACCCCAAACGTAGCCACCAACATTACCATGAGGGCATATGTACAGGCAGCCAGCACTACAACTCCCACCATGCCCCCTGTCTTACACCCCAGCAGGATGGAGCACTCCCCTACCCCACCCATAAGCATGTGTCAGCCATTACATTACGTTCATCAAACTAACAGCTAGGTAACCATCTTCCCTGGGAGGCCTGTTTGGTGGTGGGAGGACTCCTCTACTACTACCACCATGCACCCTGTCCCACACCCCAGCAGGATGGAGCACTCCCCCATCCCACCCAGAAGCATGTGTCAGCCATTACATTACCTTCATCAAACGAACAGCTAGGTAGCCATCTTCCCTGGCAGGGCTGTATGGGGGTGGGAGGCCTGCAATACTACTCACACCATGCTCCCTTGTTCCCCAGCTGAGCAAGATGGAGCAATCCCCACACAAACATAAGCATGTGGCAGCCATTGTAGTACAACAACCAAACTCACAGGTAGGTAGCCATCTCACAGGTGCTGTTTTGGGGTGGGAGGTCTGCACCACAACTCTCACCATGCCCCCTGTCCCACACCCCAGCAGGATGAGGCACTCCCCCACCCCACCCAGAAGCATGTATCAGCCATCGCATTACCTTCAACACATTAACAGCTAGGTAGACATCTTCCCTGGGAGGGCTGTTTGGGGGTGGGAGGCCTGCTCTACTACTCCCACCATGCCCCCTGTCCCACACCCCAGTAGGATGGAGCACTCCCCACCCAGAAACACTTGGAAGCCATTACAGTACACCAAACGAACTAACAGGTAAGTAGCCATCTTCCATGGGAGGGCTGTTTGGGGGTGGGAGGCCTGTACTACTACTTCCACATTGCCCCCTGTCCCACACCCCAGCAGGATGGGGCACTCCCCCACCCCTCCCAGAAGAATGTGCCAGCCATCACATTACCTTCATCAAACTAACAGGTAGGTAGCCATCTTCCCTGGGAGTGTGTGTGTGTGTGTGTGTGTGAGGCCTGCACTACTCCCACCATGCCCCCTGTCCCACAGCACCACCAACTTTGAGCACATCCCCCACCCCACCCACAAACTGATGGAAGCAATTGCAGCACACCAAACAAATTAACAAGTAGGTAGACAAATCATTCTGTCTCATTACACCACTGAGCAGGATGTAAGCCTACATCACGCACACACAGATGCATGGGCGTCCGCAGGGGAGGGCAAGGGGGTGCGCTTGCCCCCCCCTGGGTCACCGGTCCCATTCCTTTTGGTCCGTAATGTTCAAGATTACAGCAGGCTGTTCCCCTGCGAGAAGCCCCAGGAGTTTAAATGTTCTCTCACTTGGGGCCTCTTGCACTTCTCTTTGAACTCCAGAGGCTGCAGCAGCCCCTCCCCGACCTCGAGCAGACTGTGGACGGGCCCATTGTCATTCTGTCTGCTGCTGATCATCACATAAAGAATGACAATGGGCCGTCTACATTAAAAGTGCCTTGAAGGCGAGTGAGGAAGTTAAAATGTTGCCCCCCCCTGGAAGGCGAGTGATGAAGTTAAAAGTTTGCCCCCCCCTGGAAACATTTCTGCGGACGCCCATGCACAGATGTGTCACATTACAAAGCCAAATGCCAGCACATGACAGGTAAGTAGCCAGTACGTGCACACACACATTTGTCACAAACAATATGGTGCCATATGACAACACAAGCCCCCTCATTGCACTAATATGCACACCGACCCCATTACCATGTACGATATGCACACAGGTAAGCAAAGGAAATTGTCACAGCTACCAAAGTGTAACACACCGATGCACATGTAGAAGAAAGTCTGGGCACAATCATGCACAGCACCGGTTGACATGTGCATCACCATGGGGCCAGAGCAACGAGGACCATTACAAACTTAACTAAGCATGTTTTGTGGTATGAAACAAGATATGCACCTGACAGGACAAATGTATGCTGGAGAACACAATGGCCAGTCCATGTCCAGATGTGACGTCTGCCAGGTCAGACAAATCTACAAAGAGTCCCGAATGAAATACATGTGGCACCAGTCCCTAGATGGCAACACATCCATGCAATCATAAATTATGCACGGGTTGAATCGTATGCATTGACACCTCACACCATGGACTAGTAATGCATGTACCACTGCATCATGTCAGGTGGCACAGTAGTGCACATAGCAAACATTGTGATGAAAAAGTCAGTTGTGTAGTGTACAAACAGTAGATGACACACAGTTAACACAAAACATGTGGGGTGTACTACAATGACGATTTCTCATCTAATCCATAGGTGACCAGGAACTGACTGCAGAGGACAACACCAGCAACCTGCAGAGCCAGTCTCCCCTCCCAGTGCATGGACTCTCGGATGTAGATTCCCAGGATCCTCTGGACGATGAGCTTGAGGCCAGGGAGCAACAGGTCCCAGGACCCCATCCTCCCCACCACCACATCTACTGCAACAACTTCACCACAAACCCCTGCTGTTACAGCCTGTGCGTCCACGACCACCACCACCACCAGTGCCGTCTGCAACACCCTCCCTGTCCCAGAGGATGACCACCCCACACCATCTACTGAGGACGGCAGGGAGAGGATGCAGATGTCCACCGTGGTGAGGCAACAGGTCCGTGGCAGCAGGGTAGGTGGGAGGGCAAGGGTCACCCACAGACACCAGGAGGCTGGAACCCAATCCCTGGAACACATCACCAGAGTCCTTGGCGCATATGAATAGGCCCAGGGACAAAGTGGCCGGTCGGACAACCCGTTACGCGAGCTCATCCTGCTGATGAGGTCCATCGATACCCGCATTGGACAAATGGTGGACCTCAAGGGCCATCAAGTGGCGTTACTGAGGGACAGGCCTGCGCCACAACCAACACCTCCACCTCATCTTTTGGGCCGCAGGATGACAGTTCACCACCCTCCCTTGTGGCCGCAGAGAGGGGTGAGTCATCAGACACCACTGGCACTGCAGCAGGGCCCACCCCTTGCAAAGCAACCAAGGGGTCATCCGAAGAAGAGCCTGGGAGTATCTGGAGGCAAAGCACCTGCAAACCGACTGTCACAGAGCCAGCCCTGATGGCAACCCTCTTCACCAATGCATTCACTATTTGTACTGTCCTTCTCCACACTGCCTTGGGAATGGCATTTGATTGTTGGACTGGGTCACCACATCAATGTGGTGTCTACTCTACTATCACATTTTGCATGACTGTCAACTCACTGCTCCTCCACCACCTTAATGGAAATATACACCCCCCTCACATGTCAACATTGAAAATTAAAAAACCCTACACACATGTTGTTGTGTCAGCTCCGTCTTTATTGCAGGATGTACAGTCTCCGACATGTCCATAATGTATCAGGAGTATGTACTGTATGTAGGCAAGAATACGTTGAAGGCACCTAGGGAAACACATCAGAACAACACTCACTGGTGTGGGTGTGGCATCAAAGACATCACACAACACCTACCATCTACATGAGCCAACATGCAGATGCCACAATTGGCAACAAGTGTCAACATACATGTCCTGTATACGTTCCAAAATTACATGTCCCAGAAACATTGCCACCCACTGCTAAGTCTACAAATGACTGTTGTTACAATTCTCACATACCCCTTCACGACAACAGCAATATCATCAGACAATGGGTATGTTGTACATTGTTACCCACCTTCAAGTGAAGTAGCGGGTGATAAGCTGTTGACGCATGTCACCACCTTCCTCCTCTCCACTATCCTCATCACTGGACTCAGGTTGGTGTGCAGGCGGGGGCCTTGGGTCCTCATCATCATCCAGGAGCAGGGGAATCTCCTTGCGAATGGCTAGGTTGTGGAGCATGCAGCATGTCACTACGATCTAACACACCTCCCTGGGCGAGTATGCCAGTGCACCTCCGGTCTTGTCCAGGCAGCGGAAACGTGACTTCATCAGACCAAAAATACGCTCCACCACATGACGTGTCCTCATTGTAGAGGACTGCAGCCTGGGTCCTGGAATTCTGCAGTGGGCTCAGCAACCCTGGATGGTTGGGATATGCAGAGTCACCTAGGTATGACAAACACAAATAGACATTGCAATGTCGCAGAGGCAGAGTGCAGCAGGTCACACACCCAGCACTCCATACAACTAGCCATACTCACCCACAATCCATGCACGCTCTGGAAGCAGATTAGCCATCAGCTGGGGCACAATGCTGTTCCGCAGGATGTAGGAGTCATGGGCTGAGCCTGGGAATGTAGCACACATGTGGGAGATGATCATATTAGCCTGGCACACCACTTGCACATTTATGGAGTGGTATTGTTTTTGAATCCTGAAAATTTGCTCACTTGCCTGTGGTGGCACAAGACCGACATGTGTGCAATCAATGGCACCAACAACATGGGGATGTGCCCAAGGGGATAGAAGTCTCACTTCACAGCTGGCAATTCAGCACCCCTGGGGAAATGCATATATCTGTCCTTGTATATCATCATTGCGGACAGAACATCACGCAGCACCATGCTGAACATCGGTTGTGACATCCCACCAGTGCTGGCCACTGTGTGCTGGAACGATCCAGTGGCAAAAAAATGCAGGGCGGCCATCACCTTATAAGTTGGGGTGAAAGATGTTGGATATGTCCGGCGAGGCTGCAGGTGGGGCTCCAACATATCACAAAGGGTCTTTAGGGTAGCTCTATCCAGACGGAATTTCAGGGTGATCGCCACATCCTCCATGCCCTCAAGCACTGTCAAGTGACGAAGCAGATTTGGCCTCCTCCTAGTTGAGGAGCAAGTGGACACATGTCAATGCAATCCATCATGAGATGGGCACAGCATATTACATTCTGGATGACACAGCGACAACAATGACTGACTTAATAATTGAGGGAAACACCAGATTACATGTAGGGACACGATCAGCTACTCAAAGGGCACACCTTTCTAATTTCAATACACAAGTACCTCAAACACCACATAGGTCAATGTTAATGCACATAGTGATATGCCCACATTTCACATGTGCACGCCTGGGAGCATGGCATACAGCAAATGTGTGACAATTCAACACCACTGTGTCATAATTGGCTGCTGTATCTGTCACACCTCAATGCTTCATTCCAACCTATCACACATCCACAAGACACTGACCACAGTTGGCGCAGGAATGACAATTGTGTGTATGAAGAGCCCATGCAAGAAACTTCACCATACCGTGAAACGTACCTTGCTGTGATTATCACTGCACCTCAACACATTGACATGTGTACACATTGTAGAGTCCACAACAACACTGTCCTGCCTCATCAACCATCAAATTCATAAGTGACATGTGAGGGAGGACAGGACAATCCATGACACACATACCCAAACATGGCATGTGTAGTCATCAGTGGAGTCAATGGAACATTGGCATTGTGAGCACAGTAATGTGCCATTGACCATGTGACCACTGTGCACTGTTGATGTGTGCCACATGGCCATTGCCATTGTATGACCCCCAAATCGCGCCTGTCCCCAGTGGTGTGTCCCCAGCACCCCCATTCACACACGTGCGGTAGTCATTGGCATGGAGACATGCCCAAATGGCGATGGGCATGCTCCACCACCCAAATGGTGGTAGCTAAAGCCTGGCCCCAGCAGTGTGTCACCAGCACCCCCCATTCACACAGGTGCAGTAGTCATTGGCATGGAGACATGACCAAATGGTGGTGGGCATGCTCTGCCCCCCAAATCGCGGTAGCTACCGCCTGTCCCCAGCGGTGTGTCACCAGCACCCCCTATTCACACAGGTGCGGTAGTCATTGGCATGGAGACATGCTATATGGCGGTGGGCATGCTCCGCCACCCAAATCACGGTAGCTACGTCCTGGGCCCAGCGGTGTGTCACTGCCATGGAGCATGCCCTAGAGCAAATGGGAATGATGATTGTGGTGGCATGATGTAATTTTGAAAATCGCTGTAGGTGTGCTCCGCCACCGCGGAGGCGGTCATTGGATGCATTTCAATGATGCACCATCGCGGTGGCGCACACCGGGCCCCAGCGGTGTGTCACCACCTTGGAGCATGCTCTAGAGCCAATGGGAATGATGATTGCAGTGGCATGATGCAATTTTGAAAATCGCTGTTGGCATGTTCTGCCACCGCGGAGGCGGTCATTGGATCCATTTGAATATTGCACCATCGCGGTAGCGCACACCGGGCCCCAGCAGTGTGTCACCGCCATGGCGCATGCCCTAGACCCAATGGGAACGATGATTACAGTGGCATGATGCAATCTTGAAAGTCGCGGTAGGCGTGCTCCGCCCCCGGGGTGCGGTCATTGGATGCACTTGAAAGAGGCAGATCTGGACCACCAATTGCTGCAGCTTGGCACCTTTGAAACGACCCCAGGGGGCTATATAAGTGTGGGAGGGAGTCTCACATTTCCACTGCTGCCAGAGCCTGCTGCCTGAGACCCCTGACCTGCTGCTGCTGCCTCCAGGGACTGTTGCCTGAGACCCCTCATCTGCTTCTGCCTCCAGGGACTGCTGCCTGAGACGGCTCATCTGCTGCTGCCTCCAGGGACTGCTGCCTGAGACCCCCTACCACCCAATTCCACCACAGTTGATCCATGTCCTCAGGGTTGGCAAGGACAGAGAAGATCTGTGCCAGTCCATTAACAAGCGAGGAGCTGGAGGTCCTGGTGGACGAGGTGCTCATACAGTACCCACGGCTGTATGGTGCACCAAATGTCGTGGTAAGTAAAAACGGAGGTGTAGGGCAGGAGGGACACACATGTAGTTGGACTAATGCAGTATATGCCTGAGGGTGTGGGGTTGTGTCATGCACTGACAAACATGCTGTCTCCAGGGGGAAGGAGTGTGTGTCCAAATGTCACAGGATTCCCTGCCTGCAGTTGTAGGTATGAGTGAAGTGTGTTGTATTGTCAGCCATACAGTGACGCAGTATGTTGGTCATGCAGGCGCAAGGACAGTGATTGCTTGGCTGAATGGCTGTGTGTGCCCCTGTTGTCCATCTCAGTGTGAGCCCAGATGGTCAGCACAGTGCCCACCCACCAAGACAAGGTCACATCATCACATCACTTCACTTTCTGTATCCTTACTAGGTTCTTTCTCATTGCACTCCAGCTAAGCACCATCTCAGTCTTGTAGATTGCACACGACCGGACTTGTGTTGAGGTCTTTTTTGTTTGTCCATGCCCCTCAATGCCACACACATGACGTACTCATAGATTCACAGGGCAGGGACATTGAGTGCTGCACAGTCTTGGACACAGTGAGTCCACCCCCAGACACAGGTTGATATGTGATGTATGTGTTGCCCAGACAAGCACTGGAGATGTGTGCAAGCCACATATGGGTTTCAGTGCTAGCATCCTGCATGTGTGTGAGATTGTGCAGGGACTGTGTTCCCCCTCACAACTGCATGCAATCACATCAGGTAATCCCATGCAGATTTTCCATGTGAAATGTACTCAGGTCTCGGCTGGACATTTCGTAGAATTTGTAATGGGTTTTGCATCTTGCTCCTATACTGGTAGATGTCGGTACATACCACTGTGTCACTGATCATTTCTCCCTCTTGTCTCCCATGCCTGCAGCTCAAGGTACACCAGCCTAAGGCCATGTGGAGGGCCATTGCAGCAAAGGTGCGAGCTCTGGGGGTTTCTAACCGATGGTGCACCCACTGCCACAAGAGGTAGGACGACATCAGCCGGCTGGCAAAGAATGTGGCAGAGATTACCTTGGGGCTGCTTCCTCGCACTGGGCGGTCGGCATGGCGCAGCATGACAGTACTGATGGGCCACATCTTGGCGGTGACTCAGCCTGAGCTAGATGCACATCTGAAGGACCATCAGCAGCAAGGCAGGGATAAGTATTTGGGTGACTTTGGCTGGGAGCGTCTGCATGTGTACAGGGTCTCTGCCAGCACTGGCCTATGTGATGTTTGTGGAGCGATGCAGGGTCATGTAAGTGGCTACTGGGCTGGGTGCCCGTGTCATGCATTTGCCCTACCTGTTCTTACAAAGGTAATTCTCCATGCTCTGCATTCCCATTGAAGTCTGAGTTGTGCTCTTCAGGATAGTCTGGGGAATCACATTGGGAGGGAACAGCAGTGGTCCCAATCTGAGTGTGACTTCATCAATGCGCCCATTGCATGCACCCACATTATTGAGGCCTAGACATCTGACAACAATGTGCACCAGTCTTTGGGCCCCAGAGTACAACATGGTGGTTGGCATGGGCTCTTTGCCATTGTGGACTGTCATGTTGTAGTCTGTGTCTGTGTTGTCCCCTCCTGTTCCATCCAGGTCTATCAGTGGCAACAAGTGGTGTGCCCCCATCATGTCCCTAGGTGTGAGCAGAATTAGTTGTGAGTGTGGTAGACTGCATCCAGAGGCAGGGTGTTGTGCTGTGTGGCCATCACATGGCTCAGTCATGACAGAAAATCAGGGTTACATGCACTGTTGGGGTCTATGTAGTGAGTTGCCGCAATGTGATTGAGGAGTGTGGTGTGCAACATGTCGATTTGGTCCTCTTTTGTACTGCATTGATTGCATTGGTTTGTTCTGTTGCTGCCATAAACCTGACCCTGCATCTCTCTCTCATGCAGATTCACCTGTGGTCACTGAGGGACATAGGGACTGGAGCGGGACACCAGTGGGGGTGAGACTAGCACTACAGCTGCACAGGAGCCCAGTGACAGAGATGTAACCAGCACCTCAGAGGGGGACCGGAGTCTGCAGGAGGAATCCCAGCCTGAGACGCAAAGTACCACATCATCTGATGCCAGCGAGGATGCATCCATGTTGGCGGAACGGAGACTTTGCATCATTTTCAACCACAGAGTGGCCAGTGCACACCCTCCCAGCCACTTCCTCTGGAACTGCCCATGTCTGGGTCAGTAAGAGGGGATGAGTTTCCTTTACACCTGGCACTGCTACCCCTGCCCCTGTCACCCCTGCTGCACTCAGTGCTGAGTCTGTGGAGCTTTTGTGCCAGCTGTATGTGGGCCAGACAGCTCTCCTCAATGCCTTCATTGACTATGACAAAAAATTAGCCCAGGTGGTTGCTTACATTGAGGGCATACATTCCGACGTGGGTGGGCTGCACCGTACTGTCCAGGCTTTGTCCTTCACAGTGACGTCTGCCCTTCAACAGGCACATACTCCCATTCCTGCTCCGGGGCCTTTGTCCACCCCCCCCCACCCCCCCACCCCCTGGTTGTGTCCACATCTGATGATAGTGACCACGGTTCACATATGTCACAGTCAAGATACAGCACACGCAGCACACAGCAATAACAACCCAAGTGGTGCCGCCCGCAGACACCCTCCCCACAGAAGAGCAAAGCCACCCCAGAATGCAAAGACAAATGCCCGTCAGGCAAATCCAAGGCCCAAACCGCAGAAAAGAAGACCTCAGGCTCACATACCTCAGAGGACTCTCCTGTCCCTAAAGCATCTCGCAAAGAGAGGCATGCAGTTTCTGTGCCCGCTAAGGAGGTGGTGCATGACAAGGGTACACCTTAGAAGGGCTCCAAGGCAGATTCACCCACCACCTCGACTCCCATTCCAAGTCCAGTGAAGCAGGGGAAGGAGGGCACTGTAGGGGGTACACCTGGAAAACAGGGGAAGGAGGGGCAAAGGCGAAGCCAGGCAAAGTGTTCCGCTGGATCCAGCACATCCCCAGAGGGAGTGCCAGTGTCTGCACCTGATGCAGCTTTGTTGGTGTGTGTGCCTGTTGTGTCCACACCACTTTCCATTAATCTCAGTCCAGGGAAGCCATTTTGAATACCCAAGAAGCGGAAAGGCACACCACCACAATCTCCCAGCCACACTGTGTCTCAGGTCTGCATGACTCCACCTCCACGTGCCACTACACCACCTGGTCCAAGCAGCCCTCCGGCTTGCCAAGCCACTGATAGCAGTACGTCCCCTGGGCCGCTCTCTCCCCAGTCAGGTGCTCCAACTGTCCCCGACACACAGCAAGCTCCCAGTCCGCCTGACAGACAAGTCTGAGTGGTAGTCCCCCTCACACACCTGTCTCTCACACAGGTGGCCCTGTACTGCCCATTGTTACCCCCCTGACTGTGTTGATGCCCATGGAAAGGTACAGTCGCAAACACTCCCTGTGCAGCCTCTCTTGTACTCGCTCTGCACTTTGCCCAGGACACTGGCCTTGTTGCTCTTTGCTTTGTTGGACTATTCCCCGTGCAGCCTCTCATGTACTTGCTCTGCACTTTGCCCTGGACACTGACCTTGTTGCTCTTTGCTGTGTTGGACTATTCCCTGTGCAGCCTCTCATGTACTCGCTATACACTTTGCCCTGCCCACTGGGCTTCCTGTTTTGCCCTTGCCTGTGCAGCCTCTAATGGATATGCTGTGCACCCTGATCTGGCCACTGGGCATCCTGTTTTGCCCTTGCCTGTGCAGATTCTCCTGTACTCACTCTGCATCTTGCCCTGGACACTGGCCTTGCTGCTCTTTGCTGTGTTGGACTATTCCCTGTGCAGCCTCTCATGTACTCGCTCTGCACTTTGCCCTGGACACTGGTGTTGTTGCTCTTTGCTGTGTTGGACTATTCCCTGTGCAGCCTCTCATGTACTCGCTCTGTACTTTGCCCTGCCCACTGGGCTTCCTGCTTTGCCCTCGCCTGTGTAGCCTCTCATGGATATGCTGTGCACCCTGAATTGGCCACTGGGCTTCCTGTTTTGCCCTTGCCTGTGCAGATTCTCATGTACTCGCTCTGCACTTTGCCCTGCCCACTGGGCTTCCTGTTTTGCCCTTACCAATGGGAATGATGATTGCAGTGACATGATGCAATTTTGAAAATGGCTGTTGCCGTGTTCTGCCACCGCGGAGGCGGTCATTGGATCCATTTGAATATTGTACCATCGCGGTAGAGCACACCGGGCCCCAGCAGTGTGTCACCACCATGGCGCATGCCCTAGACCCAATGGGAACGATGATTACAGTGGCATGATGCAATCTTGAAAATCGCGGTAGGCGTGCTCCGCCCCCGGGGTGCGGTCATTGGATGCACTTGAAAGAGGCAGGGTCCTTACTGAATAAAGTTATTTTGGTGTGTGCATATGGTTGACTGTGCCCCATGCTCTGTGTGCCACTTCAACATTGCCAATGTCTTTGCTCGCCTACTCTTTTTCCACAGGGTTACAAGGACTTCAGTTCTTTCTGACACTGATGCTTGTGGCTGCTGGGATGCCAATTTTACCTGTAATGCAGTTGTCATTTTCATGGCTTGTAAATGTTGGCTACATTCTTCACATGTCAGGTTGGGGACACTGCCAGCACAGAATGTGATTCTGTGCACAGGTTTGCAGGCAGGCTGGGCAATGCCATCATGTATGTGTGTTATTCCTTTATGTGTGCTCAGCAGTGTATGTGTATGGTCATCTTGTGATGGCCCGTCATCCTGTTCCCATGGCCTACCTTACATGTGTGCTCTTGGTCGTCAATAGTGTGCAGTGTGAAGGGTGTGACTTTGTAGGGAGTGTTGATGTGTGTGCCCCTGCATTGTCAACCACACACATGTGTCACCCAGGAGTTGTGAGACTGTTGTTTGGATTGTTCAGCCCTGTGGATGTGGTTGTATACACATGTGTGAGTTGTATGTTGTGCACTGTGGAGTGTGTTGGTGTGTCCATGCATTTCTGTCTGACTCCTACTTGATGTTTTTGTCACTTGTGAGTATGTAGAGTGTGTGACTGGCACGTCAGTGTTGTGTTTGATTGATCATCCATGTGTCTTGATTCTGTTTGTTTAGACTGTGCAGACCTGTTGCTCCACACTACAATTGTTGTTGTGTTTTCTCATGCATTGCTGTCAAATGGTGCCTTTTTGCCTCCAGTATGGCATGTTGTGTGTGGTGTCATGCCATCCCCTATGTGTGCTTCTAATGCCTACCGATTTTGGGTCTGGACTCCCTCTGTTTATGGTGTATTCCTGTTATGTCCACTCTTGACATGCAGTACACTTCACTTAGATGTCGGCTGTCCCCTTGGTTTGTATGTGTGTGTGTGTGCCTCCTCATCACTTCATTTGTTTCACTGTGCTGTGTGGTGCAGTTCTTTGTCCAGGAGCTATGTACCACTCAGGATATTTCCCCAATTGTTTATTTGTGATGTTCTTGTGCTGGCTGGCAGTCATGGTTGCTCATCTGCTGTTCAGCTGTGTGTGCTGCACAGTCCTCTGGTCAAGTTGATTCTTTGTATCCCAGATTTGTGCATCTGTTGTTGTTATGTTGGTTGTATGTGTGTTGGCTGTGGTATTGCTTCACTTCCTGGGTGTGCTGTTGTGTTTGTGCTGTGCTGATTTGTGTTGTGTGGGTTGATGTTGTGTCACTCATGTCTGTGCGTGACTGGTATGCTTGGTGTGCACACACTGCTTGTTGTGTGTACAGTGCTGTGTGTATGTTGCCTTGACATTGCCTGGTGTGCATTCCCTGATGTCCTGCAGTGTTTGTTCTGTTTTTTGCCTGTGCATCTGTTGTTTGTATGATGTGGCTGTCTTGTTCTGTGATGGTGCACTTCTTGTGTGTGCTGTGGTATGTTGTCTTTGCATTGTTCCTGAGTGATGAGGTTGTGCACTCCTGTTGTGTCTGTGCTCTCTTTACCTTTCCAAAGTTTGGCTGCACAGGGCATGTCTGTTTTTGTTGTGAATCTGTGTGTGTTTCAGTTGGGTTATGTGTTTGTGTGTTGTTTTTATGCAGACATTTGTTCTGGCATCCCTGTGTGTGTGATGTTTGTGGCTACACCCAGTGTGTGTGTTTGTTTGTGTGTGTATAGACTGGCAAGTAATGGCAGCCTTCAGTGTGTTTGGCACTGGTGTTGTGTGCTGCTGGTGGGGGGGGGGGGGGGTATGTGTGTACATTCCTCCTGGTGTTTGGCAGTCATGGAGTGCGTCAATGGGCCCTGTGTGGTGTACTCCTGTGAGGTGGTTGTATGCACGTGTGGCCGTTCCCAGTTTGACTCCTGGGCCTTTCTTTCATCCTTGTGCCTATACCTGGTTTGCCTTGCTGTCTCCCTGTGTTGTTGCACTGTGGTGTCTGTGGATTGACTTCACTGACTGTACCAGCCATGTGTTGTTTGATGGTCTGAGGGAGTTGTTCTGTATTCCTTGTCTTGCATGTGATGCGCATATGTTTGTTGTGTGTCTCTATGGCCTTTCATTTGTGTGCATCCCACTTTGGCTTTCCTATTTGTTGTCATTTGGGGTTTGTATGTGTCTGTGTGTCAGTCTGTGGTATGTATGAGTGACTATGCATGCTGTGTGTCCATTTGTATGTTTGTTCCTTGTATGTGTTCATTTGGTGCTTGTACTCATGTTTGTTTCCATGAGTGTGGTGGTGTTGTGGTGTGTGTGTTTCCAATGGCCCTGTGCTACTGTGCTTTGTGTTGTGTGTTCCTGTGCACCCACTCCTGCTTTGGCTGTCTCCCTGGTTGTTTGTTGTGTGGTGCAGGGTGTGGTTTAACCTAGCTTGTTGTTGTGCATGGGAGTGCACCGGATGGGCACATGGCATGTGCCTTCATGGGGTGTGCTAATGTGTGGTGGGAGGAGGTGTGGCCCTGAGGTCTTTGTGCCCTGCTCATGGCTTGGACTGGCCCTACCTTCTGCATTCTGTGCATGTGTTCCCTTGTGTTCTCCGCTGCGGTGACGTGACCGGGATATTGCGGCAAGATCTCGGTGAATTGGTATCCTGGATGCAGAGGGGTGACTTGGTGACAGGTGGGTCATGTGTGGGTGCCCTTGTGGATGTCTTTCTGTCCCCAGCAGGGTGTCTGATGTGCATTTGGACCATGTGTCAGCCCATGTGTTGTGCGTTGTGTAATGCGTACCTGCGGCGGTGTCCGCGGCGGTCCATGAGTTGCTGATGATGTATCAGGTACAGCACCGGAAAAACATGTAGAGCTGGATCCATGGCGGTCGTGACCGGATGGAGAGGACCGGGACTCTGGTTTCGCGCTCCGTGGTTGAGCTTCCGCCATCTCTGATTGTGCGGTGTCTCCGCTGCGGTGCGTCTGCTTGTTTGGGCCATCCTAATTTGTGGAGCAGGGCGGACGCCATTCCGCACAGCGGTGAGTCTCCATTGGCTCTCACCGCGGCGGTGGCGGGCGAACTTTGATGGCGGTGTGCGCCGCACCGTGGCGGACAGGAAATGGGCTGTGTTTGGCCATAGTAATATGGCGGACGTGACTTCCGCTGCTCGCAGGCGGAAACATGCATTTTTTTGCACCGCCGGCACCGCGGTGGTGCCACCGCCCGACATCCTAATAGACCCCTTAGTATTTCATTGTAAAGGAATGTGTGGTAAAGGTATTGAGTGGTAATGGATGTGTGGTAAAGGTATTTGTGTGGTAAAGACTGCGTTGTAATGATTGATTCCTATTTTCTATACCTAACTCCACATATGCATGCCTTAACAATGTATATAGCTTCAAGGTAAGTAGGTGTGGAGTTCTATCTATCTATACCTCCTTCTGTGGACTTGCCTTCTCGATATTTTGGTTCCCAATATTCTGGCCACAATATTGTGTGACCTCGACATTCCTTCATTGATGGTCCATACTACTCCGCCCTCTATCCTGCCAGTCAAGTGTAGAAGGGTTTGTACTTGGCTCAGTTTGCAGAGCCATTGTGAGATGGCTTCCATACATTGATGGTAAATGGCCTCAAGCTCCACGATTGAGGCAGCACTGTGGCCCTCAGGAACAGGGTCTGACCCTGAGGACTGTAATATAGTTTCAACCAAAAATGGGACTGGTGGGCCACTGCGTCAGAATTAGCCTCTAAATTTGACAGTAAAGGGTTTGAGATAACTGCATGATTAATATTGTGCCAGGTGTTGTAGCCATACTTAGGGGCCCATTAGGATGTAGGGCTGATCACCACCGCCCGCATGGCGGTGGCGATCCGCCCTACATCCTAGCCCACCCGCCACCCATTTCCCCCTGCCACATTAGTATGGCGGGGGGACCGGGGTGGACGGGAAGACCGTCTGCCGCTTTTCCGCCCGGTCAATGAGTTGACTGGGCGGAAAATGGTTTCATATGGTGGCGGTGTCTGCTAGACACCGCCATCCATATCAGGATGCAGGCGGGAGGGTGCCTTTCCGTGGGCATGCGGTGTTTGTGTTTGGATATTGAGGGGTGGGGTTGGCACATGGGGGGTACCTCTGGTACCCCCCAGCAGTTCCATGCACAACATGGCAGGTTCCGTGTGGTGCATGGAAGTGCACAACATGCCTTCCTGGCATTGTGGCGGGCGGTGCTGAGTGCACCGCCCGCCACAATGCCAGGAAGCAGGATGTGCCCGTCACTGTGGTGGGCACATCCTAATTTCCCACACGGGACCCCCGCCCTTATGGCGGGCGGTCCCAATCCCGCCTGCCATCCTAATGACCTCCTTAGAGTTCTCTCTTATCCCATTGATTGCATGAGTAGGTCATCCAGTCCAGGATTTTTCTGTTCATTTCTGTATGTATTAACCTGTTATCCCTACGACCCTCTTTCCAATATAGTTAAAAGGCTCTCACAAATTCCTTTATCTTAAAGTTTTTTTATTTATACATTTGACTATGGTGGGGTTTTAAGCACCGTGTTGCAGTAGAATCTATTAAGAGTTTAGCATATGACTAGCTTGAATTTACACACATCGTTAAAAGGATGTGGAGCTGTAACATTTATCCATGTGACTAGGTAGTGTTTATACACCCCAAGTGCATGTTACAGAAGCATCCCCTAGCCAACACTTATAAAGGACGGTGTTAATCTTAGTCAGTCCTCAGGGTTTGTGAATGAAAATCAGAACATTAAATCAAGATTAATGAGTGATGGATCAAATCTGAACATTCAAGGTTAACGAGCGATGGATCAAATCTGAACATGCATTTGATGCACCAAATTTAAACATACACTATAGATTAATACATAATGGGGGAATCGGTATTCATACAAAATAGCATTGACAGGAATATTGATTTTAAGGTAATTAATATCGAAAAAAATGTTAATATCGATTACAAAAATATCTATGGGCCTAATTATGACTTTGGCGGTGTTTTTAAATTTACATTTTTTTTTTAAAGTGAACTACTGTGTATTTAATGTTGCAAAGAGTGACTCTTTTGGGAATAGTAAATTTTACACCTCCGCAATCCAACACTTTTCCCTACTGTTTCTCAGACTGGAGTGGGAAAGTGCATTTTACCCCTCCACAATCCAAAACTTTACCTACTGTTGCACTGACTGGAGTGGGAATAGTAAATTTTACCCCTCCGCAATTCAACATGTTCTCTTCCGTTGCACTGATTAGAATGGGAATAGTACATTTATACCCTCTACAATGCAACACTTCCCCTACAATTGTACTGACGGGAATGGTAATAGTAAATTTTACACTTCTGCAATCAAAAACTTCCCCTACTGTGGAGTGGAAATAGTAAATATTACCCCAGTACAATTCAATGTGTTCCCTACTGTTGCATTTATTGTAGTGGGAATAGTAATTTGTATTTTTCCTGACTTTTATTTTTTGCACTGTTTTATAAATTAGATTGGCTATTCCTAATTCATATTATTATGTTTTTGTTTAGTTAAAATGATATCTGTATTTATAAATGTTTTTAATATATATTATATTTTCTAGTAAATTTTATTTTTTTTATTTTGTATTTGTAAATATTTTTTTTATTGGGTATATATATATATATATATATATATATATATATATATATATATATATATATATATATATATATATATATATTTGTAATATTGTTATATAAAACATATTAAATTAACATTCGAATACAAATTATTAGTTTAATAATATTTTAAAAATAAATATTTATATCATTAAATGTATATATTAATATATATGTGTATTCATTTTTTAAAATAATTCTTAAACTAATAAAACACATGCAATTTTTATTACATTTAAATATACCTTTGCTGTCTTGGAACCAACCAACCTCCGGTCGGCGGTCCCAACACCACGATTACAATGCGACCGCACTATGGGGCCGATTATGATGTTGGGTGGAAAGCCTCCACCCAACAGTTGGATTGTCCTCGCACATGTCCTCGCCCTTCTGACTGAGTCGGTCGGTTTATAGTCCGCCTGACCGATTACGATGTTCATGTTCGGAAGGTAAACCATGTGGTCATTCTGACCAGCTCTCAGAGTATTTGTGTTGGTTGGAGCCGCATGGTACACCCTATAGACAGCGTTACTGACCTCGGGATGGATGTCGATTTACAACAGCCTTTCCATGTCAGCCTATTGGACACGGAAAGGCTGTCGTAATGTGACTTTGGAGGCCCCTAACAGGGACCCCTTCATCCTGCGGCTCCTGGTTAGGGGCCGAGGGGGTAGCTACGGGACCCTTCTGTAAAACCCTGCCTTGTGTAGCAGTCACCATGGGGTGCCAGCGACAGGGTGCAGGGTTTTACACACACCTCCCATTTCCCCATTGGAGCCTGTGCTACGTCTGGTTGTCGGCGGAACACGAGCTCCCATGGGAAACAATGGGAATATGGCCGAACATTGTTCGGGTTACATCGTAATCGGTCGGGCGGGACTGCGAGTCGGTGAATCCCGAATCCGAGTTGTGTCGGTGGATAGTTTCCGCCCGACATTGTAATGAGCCCCATGGTGTAGTTCCAAGCTCTCATTTCTCTATGGGAGCCTGTGCTGCGGTCGGCCACAGCACAAGCTCTCAAGGAGAAATGTGAGTTCATGTTAATCCCTGCACCGTATGGCAGGCACCTCATGGTACCTTCTACACAGTTCAGGGATTAACGGGGGCACTATAGATGCCCCCGGCCTCCAACCGGAGGTCATTAGGAGATGGGGCCCTGCTAAGGACCTCCAAAGTCCCTTTCCGACAGGCTTTTCATGTCAGAAAGCCGGACATGAAAAGCCTGTTGGAAACGGACATCATAATCCAGACAGCAGAAACACCTTCCATAGGGGATTATGAAAGTTTCCGACTGGCCGACGGGCTCCTTGAGCCTGTCGAAAGCCAGTCCGTAAGAACGGATAGTTTACACTCCGGCCGCCTACATCATAATTGGGCGGTCTGACTGTAAACCTACAATGTCGGTCTGTTAGCCTCCGACGAGTGGTCGAAGGCTTCCGGACTGACATTGTAGCTGGCCCCTCAATGTATATTATTTATATTTTAATACATATGAAAAACAATATTTTGGAGAACTCCAGGGTGTTCTGAATCAATGCATCTAAGTTAGCTGTTCAATTAAATCACTCAGACCAACCAATATAAACCTTCTTCAAGTCTGTAAGTCTGGACAGCAGACAAGAGGTGTCTTCTCAAGTGAGGACGTAGTCTGTCTGTCTTACCTTGTTTCTTTCTTTGCTTCTTTCTTTGTTTCTTAGTTTCTTTCTTTCTTAAACTGAAAAAAGAGCCAAATAATTCCTGTAGACCTAGCTCCTATTTGATCTTCCTGCTTCAGTCTATACTGATTTCGAGCTTCTGTCCTAATGTTCTAAGCACTTACAAACAATTATCGCACACATACAGGCCATTACCACAGGAAGTTACATTATAAGGCTTTCATAACTGCAAAAGTCTTCTACTCTGAAAAAAACTTTCTTTGCGCCCTTGTAAGCCTTCCTTTTTTCAAATAATTTGCATTGACAGAGGAAAGGCTCTGCCATGGCAATACCAGGCACTTAACTAGCGACCTGTTTTCCACTGACTGTCTTGCAAACCTTGATTTTTTCAAGGTTGAGTTTGTCGTTCAATTAGTAGAATAGGTGCTTGCATCTCATACAGTGAAATATTTATTAGCAGCATTCCAGAAAGCAGCCTCAAGGAAAAGGACCGGAGCATAGATATCAATAGAGTGCCATGCACAGTGGCTTCACGGCCCAGGGACATGGGGGCCCTCTGTACCCCCAATTATCGCTGCATGCCACTACCTAAAAAGAGGGTAGGGATTCCATTTCCCTTACATGTTTCAGGAACCGTGGAATTCTTGCTAAGCCACTGGATTGGGACCCCTTGCCATGCATGGGGTATGCCCTAGCAAGGGTTCACGACTTAGTTATTTAGTTTTTCATACCTCAACTAATTAATATCCAGCAGCACACCCCACCTACATTAGATTGGTTAAATTCTGACTGGCTGGTGATTTGCAAAGAGTGTATCTGTTTGAGCTTGTCTGCTTTAGAAGTGAAGCCAACGTTTTTAAAGCTTGAAATAATTGAGTTTAATATTTGAGCCTTTCTAATGGAGGCGGTGACCACTAAACTAATATTAATTAAAAAAATGACTTTGAGATCTGAGCAATCAACATTCTCACTGATCCTTCTCACTTCCTGAATTCTGAAAGAACTTGACGTCCTGGCTTTTCGAGAATACCCACAAGGCCCAATGTGGGAATACTCCCAGACCTGCTCAGCGCCAGGATAGCCTCCCTGGTGATAGTGTGCTTTACAAATCAATGTAATATAACGTAACATAATGTTACGTAACGTAACGCAACTTAAAATACTATATAACATAACGTGATTAGCTTTCTCAATCAATGTTGCAAAACATATAGTTCCAACTGTGGTGTGAAGCATGGTGTTGATTGACTTCTTTTCAAATTAAAATCTCAATCAAACCCTCCTCCTTTGGGTAAAAATGCATATGCACCTATTATGCAGATGATGTGGCCCCTGTGCAACATTTACGAAAAGTAGTTGTTCACTCACTGGAACAGCTTAAAATGCCAAAAATTGCAAATGTCTGAAGTGTCCTTACCTCAGGTATGCCTGTTGGTTTACCTATCTGTTCTGGAGGAATGATAATGATGAAGGGTCTGTTTGGATATTGCCACCTGCCTTCTTTATGAAGATGTCCAATTGCTCCCTAGGAAGAACACAACTTAAGATTGTTCACAGAGAAATCACGACTCATCTCCATTGACCTTGCCTCTAAGAAAGCCCTTTTGCCCCCTTCCTTTGCTGCCTCGCTCCCCGACCAGCCTAAAAAGCGTTTCCCGACCATCACTGACGCTAAGAACAATGCTTCTCCTCTATTAGTGAAAAAAACAATGAAAATATTCTCAAGATCTACAACCCGTCTAACCACTTCGGGGACCCACTACCTCCGGCCATCTTCAAAGAGATCAAGAGCGCTCTCATCCCCACCTGGACCAAGATTGTAAACGTCTCCTTATCTCAAGGCTTGATCCCCGATTGCCTAAAAGCAGCTCAGGTTTCACCTATTTTAAACAATCTCAATGCCGACAATTCAGATCTCAATAACTTCCGTCCCATCTCCACCCTAGCAAAACTTCTCAAAAAATGTGTCCAATCCCAGCTCTGTGCTCACATTGAGAATTATCAACTCGAATGACGATCATCAATCTGGTTTCCGGAGGGGGTCACAGCACTGAATCGGCCCTCATACACATTTTTGATGACATCCTAAAAATGTTTGACAAAAACAAATCCTGCCTCTTGATCCTCCTTGACCACTCCTCTGCATTCGATACGGTCTCTCATAACATTCTCCTATCCATCCTAAAAAACAGAATGGGTTTCTCGGATCTGTTGCTCCACTGGTTCTCATCCTTCATCCTCCACAGATCGCAAAGATTCAAGTCAAATCACTCTCTCTCTCAGCCCTCCCCAGTACTTATGGGGGTCCCCCAAGGATCCGCCCTTTATCCTATCCTCTTCAACCTTTTCTTGGAACCTCTTACTAACCTACTTAACTCTATGAATATTCTCTTCCACATGTATGCAGACGACACACAACTCTATTTGAAAATTCATTTCCGGACAACATCATCTCACTAAATTCGATCCTCACGTCGACCAACGATTGGTTAACGAGAATCATCTCCTTCTCAACGCTTCCAAAACGGAATTCTTGCTCATCTCCCCGCCGAACCACACCCCCAAGATTGATCTCTGGTTGCCTCACCTCACGACTCAACTGCACTCCGATTATCATAAATTCAGCCACATCGCTTGGAGTCACAGTGGACAAGCACCTGAGTATGAAGGCGCATATCAGCAACGTTTGTAAGGGAGCAAACCACCTGATGAGGACACTCAGAATGATCAAAGCCTTCTTGCCACAAAAGGATTTCAAGAAGGTGGTTCAAGCACTTTGTCTTATCAAGGTAGACAATGGCAGTGCAACTCTCTGTGGCCTTCCTAAATACGCCTTGGCTCCACTTTAGGCCTCCCTGAACTCACGGCTAGGGCGACTGACTCCGGAATCTGGGGATCACGGTTCGATCCCCGGCACCGGCGGCAGATTAGCCCAGCACCATGTGACTCTGGGCAATAGCTTGCTTAATCTTCCCGACGGCCCCCAGCGCCTAGAGACCCTTACGGGTGAGTGTGCGCTTTACAAATGTGGATTATTTATTTATTTATTGTTTATTTATTTATTTATTATTATTATTTATTTATTTATTACAGGTTCCAAACGAAATGAACACATCTCCCCAGTCCTTAAATCTCTCAACTGTCTACCCTTTGAAGCATGAATCCAGCTAAAGATTGCAATCCTGACGCACAAAACCCTACACTACAATACTCCCACTTATCTAGCACAAAAACTTGAATTATCCTGCGGAGTGAGGGCTTCCAGAAGGAACACTACTCTCCTCCTGAAACCTATCATTCTTAGCAATAAAAGAACATGTCACTGAGCCTTCTCTTGTGCTGCCCCTAAAATATGGAACTCTCTTCCTCCGGATTTACGCAGACTTACCTCGACGACGGCTTTCAAACTGGAAGCCAAGAGATTCTTAATGAGCAAATTCCTACCATAAGGGGTTGTGGTACTCCTAAGGTGGCTATCTCTTGGTTCCTAGCTCCATAGCACAACTAACAGTCATGGACCATAGTATCTGCTTAATATTTTACCTTCTATGTGCACCATTATTTACTGTTTATCATTGTTTTTTTTCCTTCTTTCTTTCCACAATTGCTGTGTATATTTCATTTTGTCCTCTCCACCAACTTATTGTAAAGCGCTCTGATATCCCTCGGGATCTTGTTCGCGCTATATAAAACTTTATAAATAAAATAAAAATAAAATAACACAAGCAATGTTAAGCTTTTTTGAACTGACGAGTGACCAATCACTTGTCCACAACAAATGCCGTGCAGTCACTGATGCTCCTCAACAAGATGTAATCCCGCTGCACTTCGGCTGCACTCAAAAGTAATATCAGCCATCAGTGGAACCACAATGGGAGTTGATTTTTGAAACAGGCTTAGACGATCAAACTCTGAATTACCATCAAGAGGGAGTGTGCAGGTCCTGGTTCAGGTTAGCATAACACTTGTTCTACTATTCTGTACACCTACTTGTTGGTAGGAAACACTGGCATAGCTTCTTTACACACTATTGAATTCCTACCTGGTAAAGGTTACATCATAGAATCTATTTGAGGTGAGGCAGAAGCCTCAATTTCTACTTCCTCCACACAGAACATTTTTTTACACTCTTTTTTTATTAATGGATTTAAGTAAGGCTACAATGGCTATCTACCGTCAGGTCATTACAGACACTGTTTGAGTCCTACATTTTTGTGTGACAGCCTGATGCATTCTGGGCATTGTTGTTGTGTTTCCCTACTATTCAACTTTTGACAACAAAGATTTGTAGGTGTAAAGTACACGACTGAACACTGTGTCCATAATGACCTGGAATGAGATGATCAAACTAGTATAAGCAAAAGCAATATACGTACATCATGTATTCATAGAGTGAAATGGCCAGAAACAATTGTTATGTCCAATCACCCAGGCCTTCATCTTCAGCCGACTGGACTACGGCAATGCTCTCTTTGCAAGGATTGCAGCTCACCTCCTCCGATGACTACAGACAGTACAGGACATTGCAGCCAGACTCGTTCTGGATCTCCCTAGACAAACCTACATAACCACCTACCTTTAGTGAACCCCACTGCTTCCCTGTACAGAAAAGATGCAAGTTAAAGCTCCTTACCCATGCATACAAGGCCCTATACAACTGTGGACCTGAATACTTGAACCACTGCCTGAACTGGTTCAGCCCACCAGAAAGAGGAGACATGGAACGAGCTACCCTTTCATCTACGGACCGCCCCATCTGCTCCAGAGTTCCAAAGGTCCCTGAAGACCTAGCTATTCAGCTAATGAACTGGACCCTGCCAAAACATGAATACCCTCACGTCTGACAGGTAGAGCTCTACAAATCTACTGATTAATTGATTGACCTGAAACAGCAAGCCTCCTCACTAAGACCAAGTGGATAGGAAGGAACAAAAAAAGGGAAAAAGATAAGGGAAAGTAGAAGGGGGGTGGTGGGAGTGGGGATGAAGGTCAGGTGTACGGAAGAGGACAGTGAGGTGTAGGGGAGGTCATCTCCGAGGACCAGGCAAGAGTTCACAGGAAAAAAGATGAATCATACCACGTCATTTAGCCGAACTGTGGGCCCTGAGGGTTTGTCCAAGTCTTGTCATGCAATTATGATACCTCCTTGATGGCCAGATGAAGATGAAGAATGGAGCACGTGCTGATAGTATTGCTAGAAGTGACAAAGCATTCCTTTCTCAGCATTGCGCCTGCCTCTAAGTTCTGGCTTGGCACTTCAATATTCAAGCTTATCAGACTTGAGAACATTTTTGGAAAGACCTTCTGCAACTTCATTGTCAGTCATGGAATGGCAAGCTGGATGGCCTGTGAGGAAGGAGACTCAGTTGGTCTTCTGGAAAATCGATAGCTGTGTTCCCTTGGTTCAGAATAGCAACCTTCCTTATGTTTCATCGTCCGGCAAGAAGACAAAGGGCTTCAGAAAAAGCAAGAAAAGAGTAATTCTTCTTGGCCCACACATCTGAAATAACTCTTCCCAAACGTACTACTTGTGTTAGAAACCCCGCCCTCCTAAGTTAGAACCAGGACGTCCCTCTCTCCTCTGCCCAGCTAGATTCACCTAAAAATAGAATATTCAAGTGTAGCAAAGGAAGATGGCAACCATTATTAGCCATTTTTAAATGCAGGCCTACATTAGCTCTGGTCAATCGAACTGTGAATGCACATATTTTCTCTAGAAATAACGTGCATGCACATGTGTTAATGTCATATTGAAACAAAACATGTAATGTATGAAAGAAAACGCTTCCAGTAAATACTCGTGAAAAGGCAGCTACCCCCCCATTACAAGCTCCCCTAAACAATGAAAGCGAAGCCCTCAAAAGTGTCCTTGCTGGCCCATTGCAGACTGATACATATATAATAAGAACACCAAGCTAATCCGAGCCAAGACCCCAATTCCAGCCAGAAAAGAGCAAAATCCATCTCTGGGTGAACAGTCAGAACTGCAGAGACATAAAAAAACAGGATGGGATGGAGGAATACGTCGAAAAGCAAAGCGCCCAGGCTCTTTCTGGAAGTGTAGACATACCAGCAACTAGTAAGTACTTGTAGATAGGAAAGGGATACGTAGGTATCGAGGAACTGGTTTATTTAATTAGGTCAAGTCATGTGTTACAATCAGTAACTGTGCTAGGTTTGAAAATGAATTGAGACTAGTTTCTATAGAATGTGAAAAAGTCTAATCTGTATTAGAGGCGATATGTACTTATTTGATGTGGGATCATGTAGCATGCATTTAATAATGCACAGATGTTTGTGATGGCATGTTGTATATCTGATTTAACCACTGCCATATTATGTTCTTTGGCCATGGTAGTAACATTTAAAGTGCGTTAAGACAATAAGATCCAGATTTATCCAAGGATTGCATTGCCCTTGCATCACGCAAGCTCAACGAAACCCATAAATCAGCTTTAACAAGCCACCCAAAGCCACCTTGTATGGCCCTGCGTGCCTTGGAAATCTGGAGTAATGCAAGGCAGTGCAAGTCACCGCCTTGTGTTACCCTGCGCCGGGAAGGCATTACATGCGTGGAGAGTGGCTGTTCCATGTATTTTGGATCATTCCTCCAGGTTTACCAAGACAAGCAAACCTGGGAGTATATCGAAATTGTACGCCTTCCCGATAGAAGCACAATGAGGAGAAATAGCTTTATTTATGCAGGAAGGTGCCCTTGAGTGTAAATAGGCACCCTTGCACCATGGCGCCAGTGTGCCTGTGCTCGGCCTTGGCTGACTCAAGTGCGCCAGTGCAGAGAGAGAGCAGGAATACGCCATATGTTAGTCAATTTGGCGCAAGAGTGGCCTCTCCATTTGACGCAGCGCAGCAAGCTGTCTTGCTGCATTGCCCTACGCCAAGTATTGATAGATTTGGGCCTAAATCTATACTTCAAACAGAGGCACAGACATGCCATGCTTCAACACATCCGTGTAATAGGATGTGTGGCGGAGAATGCCATCGGTGAATATTGTGGTGTGATTGATGTATGAGCCGTTCCTAGCATCAGTTTCGTGTATAACACATTGCCAATAAATGAAAATTCAGATCACACAAATCATGTAAAATCACATTTCCACCCAATACCAAATACATTGTCTGTTTTGACATTTTACATATTTTGTCTTTTTAAAAGTGAGCTCCCTCAATACCTTTCTTTGTCGAAATTTGAAACACATGGACAGTGACACGTCAATGTAGAGGATTACTTTTTAGAAAAAGAGAATTTATATTTTGAACAAAGTTAAATAAAGTCAACGATTGAACCTGGGCAGAATGGTCCTTTTACAATAAAGTAAATGCAGGTGAAATAAGACTGCCCAAGTAATGACTGCTCCTTGATGACCAGAGATGGGAGTGTTGCAATTGGGGTGGAGAGTGACTGTCCAGGACAGAAGTGGAATTGAAGTGTCCATAGGGGGGTGGAGGAAGGATTGCACAGGTAGTAAGACGAAGAAATGCAGGAGAGAGGACTGAGATTTTGACAGCCTTGTCTGGAGGTGAAACTTTAGGAGAGGTAAGTGGATATCCGGTGTGCAGCCAGATTTCGATTGCCCGGTGTTGATTTGGCAGTGGAAGTTTATCCACTGTAAAAATTGAGGTGCCGTTGTTTGCTTGTAATGTTTAACAGACCAAACATAACTTTCCTTGCTTGTCAAAATGGTTTCAGCCTTACTAAAGACAATTTGTTATTTGCTCTGCATGTCAACCTTCTCAAACTGCATCAACTACTGCAATACATCTTCAGATGGACTTTCATCCAGAAGGATTCTATACTTGGTGACACTTCAAAATATCGACTTGGTTTGACAGATCAGGCTTCAACCATGAAGACGAATCAATTTAAGCTTCATGCTCTGGTTCACAAACGCTGTATTGCCGGGGCTATTCTGGAACTCAAAATAACCTCTCAATTGCTACGATCTTTAAATTCACATTGGTATTCCTTCTCTGAAGCCCTTCTGAGCTCGACATACCAACAAAGAGATATAATTCGGTTTCAGTCCAGCCACAATTACTGGACCCACCTTCTAATCTTGCAGGTTTATGTGTTGAACATCCCAAAATGTAATTTGAGATCTAATTCCAATATTCATGGTTTTCAAAGAAGACTACTTTTAAACTTGGCCTCCTTTACATGGTTTCCCCAGATTTTTTGCCTCTACCTCCTGCATTTCTAATGGTACTGATGGAGCAGGGTTTTCGCGAAATAAAACCTTCTTGGATTAAACTCCCAAAGTGTGAAATCATTAATTGTGGGATGTGCAAAGTAGATGCGAAAAAAGCTAACATAAGGGAAAGTGAAAACTGAGCCAACAAAAACTAAAATGCTGGAGTAGGCTGCAAATGCTTAAGACTAATGGAAAAAGGGACTAATGCTGCTTGATTGTTCTATACTAATATGTGATGGAAATAACCTTAATCTGGGATGTGCATGGGCAAATGCATAACATAGGGTGGGTACGTTATGGTAGAGTATTATAAGTGATTAATAATGAATGTGTTTGTTTTCCGTAGAAACATGGTTTTCTGCTCTATAGAAAAGGCCCAAGAGTCATTTTAGAAAATGAATGCAGATTAAATCTGAGCGAGAAAGGGAAGGTGGAAAGCTGTTCGTCCTTCATGGGTCCTGTGTGCCTACCAAAGTTTGCGTGGAGAACCAAAATAATCTTTGTAAGCGGAACACTTCATTAGAGAGAGGGACAAATGAGCAATCTAGGCACAAAAGTTGTTACATGACCGAGATGGAGGAAATGTGTACTTTGACAGTAGCTCGAATTTGTATTTCCTGGGCTGGAAGTTGATAAAATGAGTAAAGAGGACAATGGACAGTTTTACAGAAGCGTCATGACAAGAGTGGTGTGACAGTACACCCTCTTCCTTAACCAATAGAATGAAGAGAAATTGTGTGTTATGATACAATGTGGGTTGGCCTTTTGGGGTTTTTGGGTATAATATTAGGTACTCGGCGGGAGAGGTTTAGGTGTTGCATGTTTTCCTTCTGTGCGAGAGGAGAGGGCTGCATTGATGTCTACTATTTGGGCTGGCTGTTTCCTGTTTTCTGATACCTGACTCATTCTTTGCTCTTCAATTCTTCTTGAGGGGCCTTGCTGCTCTCATGGCCAGCGAGTAGTTTTCCAAAATTCCTTGAGTGTTAGTATAATCTTATGAATTTGCATACTCATTTTGCAAATGTCTTTTGTCTCTAATCTTTTGTCTCCATGCCTATCCACTCACTCCTTACATTGATGTTGAGATGTGTCTTTATTATTTCTCATTTATTGTTTCTTCAATGATTCAAACTGTATTGTATTTGATGAGCAATCACATTATTTTAGATAAAGCATTACAAATATACCAGTGAGTTTGTCTTTGTTAGAGATATTGAATTTGGTTTATAATGAGCATTACTGGTTCCAGGGATTAGTTTGCCAAACCTTAATTACATAAATAAAGATTGCATCGCCACAAAGTGTATCCGAGGATGATATACTAATTGGAAATTCGTAAGTTTGGTACTTCACTCACCCAGCGTGAAGGGGATTGTTGGGTAATGAATTGGGCCCAGGTAATGGAAATTTGTTAGTCTTGGATCTCTGGATCGGTATACTGGATTTCATTTCGCTGGCTTAGATGCTTTGGGCATTTTGCCGCTGCTGATCATTGTCAAATTGTAAGTGCTCCCTGTACAAATTGTAGTTGTAATTGGTTATCCATGAGTGGCGTAATTGATTTACTGGTACATCCCTAGTCAAGTGCTCTGAGTGTGCCACGGCCTGGGTCTGCAGCACTGATTATGCCACCTATTTGAGTAGTCCTGTAAATGTATCTCAGATCTGCCACTGCAGTGTCTTCGCACACTGTTTTAAACTGCCATGTCGACCTGGCAACTGCACCTCCTTTCCAGGCCCTAATCTTCCCTTTTCTTACATGTAAGTCACCCCTCAAGTAGGTCCAAGGTACCCCCATGGGCTGGGTGCAGTATATGTGAAAGGTATTACATGTACTGGTGCGTGTGACATGTCCTAATACTGAAATACTGAGTATTTCATTTTTCACTATTGAAAGGGGGTTGCTTTGAAACATATTACAAAGATAACTTTCCAATGGTACAAGATAGAGAAATGGAATTTAGGCTCTCTCAAGTTGGAATTTAATAACACATCTTTTTAGGAAGATGGCTTTTAAAATGCCACTTTTAGAAAATAGGTATTTTCTTATTTAACCATTCTGTGTGCCTGTGCTGTTTTGTGTATTGACTGTCTGGTTTGGGAGTGACAGGGATTGGGGATGTGCATTCACTGTAGACAGACACAATGGGGGTTGAGGTGTGTCCTGCCATTCCTGGGTGACTCATAGCAACTTAATAGGCAGCGTCTCCTCTGCGCACTGCTGTCTCCACCTCCTTTGCCGATGCTGCACCATAGAGGACAAAACTGGTTTGGACTGGGCTCAGAGGCTCACGAACAAAGAGAAAAAGGGGTATAAGTATTGGACCTTAAACTCCAGAGCAATAGATCACTTCAGGACTAAAGAGGAACCTCTGCCAACGAGAAGAGCAGTATAGCTGGAAGGAGGAGTACTGCCCCTTTGCTGAATGTGTTTTGCTGTTTTGGCTTGCAGATGCTGCTTCTGCCAAGGAGAGGAAAAAACCCAACTCCGATTCGGCCAGCGCCACTGCCAGTGATGCCGCGACCTGCACTGAGGCCAGAGTGAAGTGGACAATGCACCACACCACCTGCAACGCAGCCTTCACGCCTTTCGACGCTTGCCGATGCCTGCAGTTGTCGGCCTTCCGGATGCCAGCGCTCGCACCAACTCTATCACTGCCAACACCAGCATCTTGTTAGCCGATAACCGGCGAGAGTGACTTCACAAACTCTTCGACTTTGCATTGCCTCACCAGGACGGACGCCTCATCGTCCCTGCCGCCTAACTTCCCCTGTCTTGGATCTGACGCTGCGCCTCCTCACAAACTCAACACCTCGCCTCCCCTGTGGCAACCAGGAAACCAGCATTGACCTCGGCACTGACAGCTCACCTCCACGGCGCAATGCCTCATCCATAGACTTTGCTTCCCAAGGTAAAGTTGTTTGGCGGTCCATGTGACTCCATGCCTGACACCGCATATCTTGTAATTTGAATTTATGCTTGTCACAACATCGTAATAGCCCCAGTTGGAGCTGTTTGTTTTTACAAGTGCTGTTTTAGAAATAACTGCTCCTAAGGACATACTTTGATACATGTATGTTGAATTTTTGTTGTTTTCATCTTGTTTGGTTTAGATAAAGATACTTTATTTTTCTAACTTGTGTGGTGTCCATTTGTGGTGTTTTACTGTGTGTTTCGAGAGTAAATACTTAACACATTGCCTTTGGGATAAGTCTGTCTCCTCGTGCCAAGCTACCAAGGGGGTGAGCAGGGGTTATCTAAAGTGTGTAACTCCCTTACCCTGATTAGAAGCAAGGGGACCTACTTGGACAAATGTGCCTACTTCTGGCAACTAAAGACCCCCATTTTTAACAACTACAATGTTGATAGCTCTGCAAGATGTCCAGTAGGCTCCTGTGATTGGTCTCAGTATTTGTTGTTCATTTCTCCTGTGATATTGGCTAGGGGTTGAGTTAGAAAGTACTGGAAAACGTGAATTAAAATCTAAATTTGGTTTTACAGTCTGTAAGTGAAATAGATTTATATAAGATGGAGGAAGGGCTGCAATTATGTTTGCACGTATTTGCATATTTGTGTAGTCCAAACCTACCTAAAGGTAATGGAGTGCTATACAAGGTCAGTGGCCATTACGATTCACATTTGTTAATAGAGTGTGGGAAGGAGGGCTAATGTTATCGTAAAGATACTTGGATGTCAAGATGTTGTGTTCTAGGAAGAGATGAGCCTCTGATTTTTCCTGTACTGGAGGATAGTTGAGGCCATCCTGGTGGTTACTGAGATGTTGCAAATTCTAGGCGCGTTGAAAGAGAAATCCTGTTTCCTTTTTTTATTTCTTACGTTTCTTCATCTCCAATCTGGTGGTGTCCTTGTTACAAGTATGTCAAGATACACCAGAGACGGATAGTTAGTCATCCAGGTAGAGGGTTCACTGTCGCAAACACTGTGTAAACGTTACAGCTGGTTTTGCAGGTAATCCGGGCATGCAAGGGGAGCCAGTAGAGTTCCATCAGGGTAGTGATGAAGTAATTAAGTTTCTTCCTGTTATTGATTCTGTGACATGTGGAATGTCTTCCATGTGGGCCATTGTGGTGCCTGGGAGATCATGGAGCAAGTTGTTGCCACCATCCTGCTTCAAGAGTACTCGGGCTTGGATGGATGTTAGGGAGCTGCTTTCAGAGAGACATGTTTTGACTTTTTATAGTACAGACTGATGCTACACGGACACCTTTTTTTTTTTTTCTTGATGATCTCTTTCTTGAGAGAAGGGTCAACATTGTGGGTAAATCGTTGATAGTTGTTCACTAAATTTTTCCCGCAAGTAGGAGGAAAGCTGTCTTGTAAGAGTGACTTTCAAGTAGCATATCTGCAGGTGGTGTATTAGTGAATTGTGCTGTTGATATTGATGAGTTGGTTCCAAGGGACTCCATGCAGAGAATGGAGAGGACGTGGGAAAGGATGGAGCCCTGGGGTACTCTGCAAGTGACAGGGAGTTACTGGGATCTTGAGATACCAACATATCTGAAATGATGTTGTTTGGATGGGCAGGAGGACTGCATGGAGGGCATTGCCAGTGAATTCCAATTCCAACAAGAGAGTGTAAATGAAGGTGGGAAGCTCAATGGTGTTGAAGGCAGCAGAGGGGTCCTAAAGAGTTGTATGCCAGAATATTATAGTAAGAAATGTTATCTGAGAAAAAACTTGTGTCCTAAATATTTTTTTTTTTAAAAGATCATTCCCCGGGTGTGGATTTGCCATTGTTAACTTGAATGGAGTGACATTTCGAAAAACGATTTTTGGGGCACAGTAATTATCTCAGACGTTATTCTGACTACAATATTCTGGTACCACACCATCCAAAGTATTAGAAGGGATCATGAATGTTTGTGGTCAGGGTTCCATTGTCCACTATTGGTAGGGTAGCTGAGTCAGATTTGAAGCATGATGTGAAGTGTGATTGGTGATCATGAAGGTGGTGAGGGAGGAGACAGCTTTTTCAATTTCCTGTGATGATGACAAATAGATGGCTGATGAGCAAATAGATGGAAAGGTTTAGTATTGGTTTCTTTGGCAGTGAGACGATCTAGCCTAGTATTGAGGGCTTTTGAATGACCCCTTGAGAAAGGAGGAATTCGATCATGGCAAGTAGAGATAATTGAGCTCTACCAGTGGGGCCTAATTGTTGGAGTCACCTTTGAGGGAGTTTATGATGTCAGAGAGGTCTGTGTTAAAGAGGAGGCTGAGGAGTAAGTATTCTAGGATGATGTGAGTCTGGATAGGTGGTGGGGGATTATATGTATTTTGTCACTGAAGAAAAGGTAAATAAATGTGCACATGTTGGTGAAATGTGGCAAATGTGGGTGTGGACGAGGATTAGCACAGTGCTTAATCATCTTGATGGGTTTTCTGTAAACTGAATGAGGAAATTTAATAATGAGGCCATAAGATGATCTGTTTTTCCTATTATCTTTCCTGTTCACAAATGATGGGCTTGTTGTTAGCATGGCCATCAGAACACCAGGTTGCCAATAGATTCGATTTTCAATTCTGTGTTTTCACTGGGGCCTAGAGGCTGACGTGGCTTTCTAGGCATATGTTGAATTTGTTGAGAAAGATAGTTGTACCATGGTGGTGGTAATGGCGCAGGAGCAAAGTTCATGTTGAAGGTTTATAATTGATACATTCTCGAAGGAGAAGGTTTGTTGTTCCCATTTTGTTGGCCTTGCTGCATTGATTGACCATGAAGCAGGATAACGGGGTTGGTTAGATATTCTACCCAAAGAGTGTGTGGAAGGCAGATGCCCATCTTGCAAACAGTCGGAAGTGACATGTGAGGAGATCCTTTACTTCGAATTGTTTCTTTATCTAGAATGTAGGACAAGGATAATTTGCTGATGAACTCAAAGCTTCCCCCATCTTAGGAGAGTGGTCTGCACACTGAATGCTGCAGCCTGTTGGCACAAGAAAATCTAGGATGTGTGAGGATGTGCAGTAGGCAATGTTTCTGTGATGAAGTGTGATTAAAGGCTGTGAAATATGAGGCCTTTGATGCCCTTACCACGAAGTACTTTAGAATGTGCATTAATGAGCATGCCTTGGAGAGTGTGTTTTGTAATTTGAGGTTGAGTGGAGATTAGTCAAATATGGTGAGTTGTGCTACATGTGTGTAGTGTATTTATGCTGTCTGAATATGGGTGTGAGTATGGGGATGTTAAGTGTAGAGTGCGTGGTGATGCCTAGCAAGTGCCAGAGACTGTTGAAGGGACAGGGGTTTAAGCTCCAGGCCCTTCTAGACCCCACAGTGTAAAATCCCTGTCTTCATTCACCCCGACGCCCGAGCACCGGCTTTGCTAAGGGTGTTGGATGCAAATAGGGCCTCCAACTGGCTGGAAGGAGGGGAGACTGATCAGGGAAGCTTTGGTGCATCCTGTGGTACTTTTTGTCTGTGCTGAGGTCTGTGTTTGGTGATTAGCCCAACTTTGTAGGGGCAGGTGGTGGGAAAAACATGTGATAACTGCTTCTGCTAGACTGAGGGAACAGTTTGTCTAACAACAGAAGGTAATGATGGCATGTACAATGCGCTACAGATTTGAGTTGATTTTATAATGGGTCTACCATGGATAGGAGATTTCAATGTGACTCCTCAAAGCAGAAATGGACTCAGAAAGGGACTTTCCAGAGTGCAGGTTGCTGTGACTCCTCATGATGGATGTGAAGATTGTAATTAGACTCAAAAGATGGGTTATGGGGATAGAAAGCATAATTCTAAAAAGGACTGCTCAAAATAAAATGCGCAATGGTGTGTATGGGCACTGTTTGATTTCAGTGGATATGGAATAAGACTGTAATATTGGGTTGTCTAGAGCTCAGGTGGAATAAATACATGCATGATCAAGTTGGAAGTTTTTCAAAGGTAGGACTTTCAGAAGCACCAGATTACACAAGGGAAACTAGATGTTTGCTTAATTAATGTAGGCAATCATTAATATAACTAATAATTTACTATCATCTTAAAGGAATAGTGCAACTAAAGTAGATTAAGTTATTGGTGTGCCATAGTACAATTTTCAAATAAGGACAAACATATATTTGAACACCACAAGGAGAGGAAGAGAACCGCTCAACTCCTTAAACATTACATCAATATGTTATGTCAGGATACCCTCCCGGGTGAGGTATTTACTATTCAAATACGCCTAACATAACATAAAATAACATAACATATGGCCTGATTACGAGTTTGGCGGATGGGATACTCCATCAAAAACATGATGGATATCCTGTACGTCATATTACAAGTTCCATAGGATATAATGGAATAGTAATATGGCGGACAAGATATCCGTTACATTTGTGACGTAGTAACCCTGCCCGCCACATTCATAGTCAGGCACATAGTCTTCACTATAGAGTTCTAGCCGCCAATACAATAACAAGGTTCCTGAGATTAAAAGATGACAAACACAGGCATACATAACTGATACATAATTGAATTTCAGTTGCCAATTTGTCTTTTCTAATTGACTTGACCACTTGAGGCAAATTTGTCACATGAAACAGTAATTTATTTTTCTACATAAAAGTAAGCAATTTTCAAAGCTTAATACATAACAAGAGTTACAAAAATAGATACTCCAAGTTTGTCATTTCAGAACTATAAATTCTTTGAATGGGTAATATCATAATGAGTGTGAAAGAATGAGACTGATATGATTTCAAGTATTACATTATCCTCATTAAAGCATGATGAAAAATAGCTTCACTAACTTAAGCATAATTCTTCTGAAACTTTAAGATACATAGTCATAAATGGCACTCATACATATGAACAATTAGTACATTCAATCAAAAGTCAAGGCTTTTAGAAGATCTACAGTTAGAAGTAGAAAAAAAGCTGTGGACTACAGTGGTTTGATGTCTGTTTTTCTGATGTAGCATGCTATGCCTAGCAAACCACACTGCAACAAGCACTTATAGTTTTACAAGATTGCCACGGAGAAGTCATGCCTGGCATAGAGCATTATGTAGACAAAGATATTCTGTTGAGAGCTCCTGTAGCACAGATAAACTCAAGGGAGCTGGGATTTACAGTAAAAATACAGACATACGTGTTGATGGGTGCAGCACAAATAATACATTCAAACTTGTTCCATAAAATTATGCATTTAGAGATTTTTTTCTTTAACAATTAAAAGAGGATAAACCCTGAAATGTATGGTTCAAGAAAGCCTAACTATTGAATGGTCATATCCACAAACAGGAAGTTTATTACCTAGTCCCTCATGTCCGAGTGGCTTGTGATAGCAGCTGGTAAATCTGGGTTATACGTCGTTTTATGCTTAAGGGTCTTACCTATCTCCACACCCACACCAGTATGAGAGGCTGTCTGTTTATTTTCCACTTTGCACACTCCTCTGTGTGAATCCTCTTCACTTGATTTTGACAGGCTCCTTTAATATTCTGTCCCTTGCTTACCTTTTACCTTTCTGTTTAGTAAAACAAGATGGAAAGACCTTCATGGCTCGAGAACAAACTCGAGAAAGCAGATGGGGATGAAGGTGTAAATCGACTACAGGTAGAAGGAGTAAGGCAATGACTAAAGACGATGACCGGTGAGTAACGAGGGAATTTCCTGAAAGCCCCTCTTTTTCAAACTAGGCCTTACATATTTAGTGATGGACAAACTGCACCACCTAATTTCTTTTGACCAGAAAATCTTGGATTGACACCTCCAAGGGTTTTCGTTAGGAAAACAAGAGCACCCTCTTTGACACAATTTTGCTTAAGACACATATCCAATACAAACACACATAGAAATGAATTAACTCAATGCTAACAAGTAATTAAACGGAGGCCATTTCAATCTGAACACAATACTGAGACAGAAAATTACAGAGGGACCTTTAGATTGGGGCCCTACACAATTGATGCAAAAAACATTACATTCATCTTCTACCAGAGGAGGCCACACTCCTTAGTTATTGTGGCCTGAATTACAAGTGATAGAGGGACAAAGGCTAGTTTATTGGAATCGTGAATATCAAAAGTAATCAAGCCACCTAAATTGACTTATGGCTTTTTTGGGTTGAATCCAAATGTAAAGTGGAATACCGAACTACTTAAATGTGTCCAAGTAACAGCACATCATCCTTTTCCAAATATAGAAAATGTGCTTCTTCCTGCTCAGGGCAAGCAGAATTAGGGGGAAAATAAGGACACAACAGTTCTTGTGACTGGTGAAATTGATGCAGCTGAGAGAAATGTTATTACAACATTTTTGATGGATTCAAAAGCATGAGATTGCAATGCTCAAACTACAAAAACCAAATCCAAAGGTGAAACCTGCAATTTCCGGGATGAATTGTCTAACGCAAGTGAAAGTAGAAGACAGGATATCTAAAATATAATTTGTTGTAATCTCTCTACCAACTCTCAAGGGATATTGAAAGGCTTGCAAGGCTGCTCATTTGATTATTCAGGCTCATGAAGAAATACCAGTTAGAAAGTCTACCACAGAATTGGTGAGGATTGTAGCCCTTTTTATTGGAGCTGGAATGGATAACTGGCCCCTCTCACAGCAAATTGTAAAAATGTCTGGTGTAATTTCAGGACCTGAACATACAGCCAGATCTCCTTCAAATCCAATGTTTTTTGGAAGTCCCTATTTCACATCAAGGGAAGAAGTTTCGGACTGGTCTCTATCCAGGGATTCATTTTTTGAGAATACATAGTCGGACCTATCATGTCTATCACTACCTGACACTCCTACTCCTTCTTAATTAGAAAAACTATTACGCAGAATCCAGTGCCATTATCTCATTTGGCAAGTGTAATTATTCCAACTTCTATACCACTGCTTAAATACTCTTTAGGAGCAGTGCTCTGATTAAAATCTCTGGATCAATATCTTGATACTGCTTGAATCTCGTAAACTATGTTGAAATTTTATAGTGTACTCCTTTGAAATACTGTCAAACATCTGTTAGTCAGTGACAGAAAGATGACAACTGTGAAGCAGATGAAGAGTTTTGCTATTGACAACGAGGCCTGCTGCATGTATAAATGAAGAGTATGAATAAGAGACGCTCCTGTCTGAAATTTCTGATGTGCTGTAAAAGGCTGGACATCTTTCTGGTGCTTGCATGCTTTTGTCTCCTCAAGTTGAAAGTCACATAAAAGTTGGACAACATTTGCCAACTTCAATAATACCTTCTTATGGACTTGCTCTGAGTACCTGTCCCAAAGTCATTTGCTGCATTGGCCAGAAAAAGGTGTGTCTGAAGCTAAAACACCTGCTTGGTATCCAGCAAGGCATCAGAGAGGTGTCAGGTTGCTCCATGGTAGATAGAAAGTCCAAACAGAATAACCCACACATAATGCTTCAAGTGCGGCAGCACAGTCTTTCAAAAGAGACTGAGTAGCGCATGTTGTCTTTCATGGTTAAAGCCATGGCAGAAATGCTTTTTAGCACCAATTCACTGGGGATGTTAGGTAAGTTGTTAGGTAAGTTGGATGATATACCTAAAGCTGCTAACTGGTCTAACGCTAGTACCTTCGCTAGACATTATTGTAAACCAATTGAATACATGTCTAATGTAGTTTTACAAGGCTACCAACATGCATAATGTAGCCTCTGTTCTTGTAATGAAATTGCGATTCTCCTATTAACATGCCTAGAGAATCTAGATTTAATTAAAGACACGGAGGCTCACATTATCCCGCCCAACCCATTCCCTGTATGGTTTTGGGTGTCTCTTTTCTATGCTGATTACTCATGTTTAGTTTGCTCTTGTTTTTTTTCTCATTGAAATGTCATTACAATTATATTTGCTTTGACATGTATTTTACAGATGTTCAATTTGTTTCTCTTAAATTGTTTCTGTGATTACTCTGTTCATGTGGGTACAATTTTCATTGTCTCCTTTCTTTTCAGATAACCCTTCTAATTGAATTACGTCGAAGGTTTCATCACTGCCTGGTGCTGTGTTGATTTTCATCTTCAGCTTTTTATTTCTCTCCATTCTTCTGGATCTTCTTTTCGCCTGATTTAAAAGAGGCTGATGGTTGCTATGTCTTACTTTATCTCTGTGTTCTCATTGGAACCTTTGTATTGTGATGGGACTGGCTTGGATCTGCAATTAAAATCCATTGCAAAATGTGAGCCTCCGTGTCTTTAATGAAATCTAGAGTCTCAAGGCATGTTAATAGAAGAATCGCAATTCATTGTGGATGTTAGCTGGTCTCTCAGAACTGCTTCCCTGGAGCTAGAGTTGAGCACTAGGCTATGAAGACCTAGATCAAGTTACATGGAATCTGGAAACAAATTGTTTGTGAAAGACACATAAACAGCCTTATTCATGAAGGCTAAATCGGCTCGCAAAGGGCCGGATTCTGAGAATCCGGCCCTTTGCGAGTGCGATTTTTGCTTTTGGGATTCAGCATCCCAAAAGCAAAAATCGCTAATTGCGATGTCGCAAATGTGCGAGGAAATAACATTTAAGGAATCTCTATTTGAGATTCCTTAAATGCTATTCAACATCCTATTTCAATTTGCGATTTCGCTATTTCTAGGCGCAATTTACCGCGAGGTCAGACCTCGCGGTAAATTGCGAAAACTCAGAAAAATGCATTTAAATACATTTTTCTGAGTTGCATGTTACACACACACATGTCCTTTGGACATGTGTGTGTGCAACACCTGTGTCACAGATCATTTGAGGGGTGCTACAGGGTGTCCTGTGGACACCCCTGGCACCCTTCAAATCGCAATCTTATTTGCGATTAGCTAATTGCTAATCGCAAATAAGGAATACTCCCCATTCATTCCTATGGGCCTTTTGGCCCATAGGAATGAATGGCGAGTTATTCCTTATTTGCGATTAGCAATTTGCTAATCGCAAATAAGGAATCAGTAGGAATCGCATTTTATTATGCGATTCCTACATGATTACCGTTTTGCGAGTCCTTAATAGCGAATCGCTATGATTCGCTATTAGGGGCTCGCAAAACGGCCCCTTCATGAATATGGCTGAAAATGTTTCCTCTCCAACTCTTTACACTTGCATTGAATTCGAAAGTGCACAGGCAAGGATCAATGCTAAGGCAGATTTCCATAAAAATTAATGTTGGTGAAAATAGGAATGGTGATTTTCTCTCACGTGATGCAAAATTGTCGTAAGTGTATCCTTCTGCATTTATTTTTTTCTGTCATCCAATGTGGTTGGTGTCATTGTCCAAGGTAATGCCAGCATAGGAGCAGTAAAGTTAAAAGAGATTGGAAGATGAAGAGGAAAATCACTGCCCTTTGTCCTTATGTTGCTAATCTATGTGCTTGCTCATCATGCCTCTACAATTCTCCAAAACAGGAGCATAAACCAGCTTCTACCTGTTGGACAGCTTCTTATGCATGGTTGTGTGGCATGATGCTGCCTGACTTAAATATGGCCGAACCTGTTGCTCAGTCTCATACCGTGCATGTGTGATCGGGGTGCAAACATGGTGGGTATAGCTCAGAATCTCCATTCTTATAAGACGCACAGCATTTCTTTACTAGCTTGCCCCCAGGACTCCCGAGAAAACTCACACAAGGGGGGTGCCTCTACTCATACAAATATGACTCCTTACATCAGAGGTCTAGCACATGAGCATCTGCATTACAAGAAGAGGACATGCTAATGAAGAGCAAGACACCATATCTCCCTATAAAATAAAAGTAGCATGAGGAAAATAAGCAACTAATTATGTAGAGACTCGGTGTGAAAGATTTATATAATGTATCTCACCAACTTTCACATCTTTTTAATTTCAATATGGTGACCTATACTGCTCTGGCATGAAAGGGATGGGCGAAAGTCCAGCTCAAGGTAGAAACAGTCCCTGAAATGTGGCACATCTCATGGATTAAACTTTAGGATTTCAACCCGATCCTAAACCCCATCTCAGTGTTTGCCTATTCTGCATCATAACAAATGTAACCACTGTGTGAATTAAGAGCTGGTTGTCTTAGCTGGTGAATAGATGAGTCATTGTGTAAATGCGTATGTGAGCAAGTGTATGTGTCTACAAGTAAATGATGAGCGATAGCCTTGAAACTTGGTAGAGGGCAATTATCTAACATGTATGATTAATAATTATTTTCAGACATATTAAAATCTTGTTTTTCAGATACTATGATTTCAAATTTCTATTAGGGCCCAAATCTATGTATTGTGACATTTTCACCCCAATCTATTTTTCAAAGAGCAACATGGAAAATACATTGTTAAGTGTATAATCATGGTGCTGACAATGTAGGCACACATTTTTTATATCAGAAAAGACTGGTGATTTTATCTATGATTAGGCCACCTGGCCAAAGGAATTGTCTGACAATGGAGGACAAACTTATGCACAAGTGTTGACTGAATTATGCAGCAAAATTGGGCAAATTATGCCGCATAATGTGGTACATTCTATGGCAGTATCATTGTTCTTTTTAGCATTTTAACACGTAAGAATACTGTATGGGCAAACGTTTACCTTATTTGTACAGCTTAACCTATATATGGGATGATTTCATTAAAGAGAGGCATGGATAGGGATCAGTATGCCAGGATATATCATAGTGCCACCCACGATGCCCGCTGGTATGCTTCTCATGACAGGACATGGCTCCTTAATGTATACTGAGTAAGCTTAAGAAAGGGAAAAGAAATCCAGAGAATTGTCTGAGGGCCTCTTTTTATTGTGCAATGTGTGACCTGTGCACATATGCACAGTTTACGCCAGGGCTAAGATGTTCATTCTTATGTTATAATGAACAAACATACATATGTCTATGCTTGAAAGATGGTTGCAAACCACAGATGGTCGTGTTGAATAATTGGGATGAATGGGAGGGTGCTGCTGATGCCAACCATGGGATTATTTGCTGCAGTTCAAACATGACCCTATTGTTAGAGGGGGCACATACTGTCCACCTCTTGAGGATTATCTACTGTACACAGTTGATCTTCGCAAGCAAATACAGCTGATGTGGGAGCCTGATGACTCTTCCGCTCCACTAATACCAGGGTGTATACTTGATAATAATATCCACCCGCCCGCTTGCTTATAGGTCATTCATCTAGGGCCTCACATTGAAGGAAGTGGCATTCATTCAGTGTCAGATCACCAGTCGTGCGGAAAACCAGATGCTGACGAATCCCAAGTGGAAAGGGACAAGGATTTTCGCTGCTCATGGGAAAATAGCTTTTGCTTGCTGGTGCATTCTTCATGTACTGAAAAGGGCGTTTTTCAGGCATTTGTAGTAATTTGGCCCAACCACCAGGTGGCGTCCTAAATTTACAGGCTTGCCTTGCCACGTGGAAGTGCAGGACCTTTTACCAGACCTCCGTTCTCAACTGCTCTGGTGTCTCGATGTCATATGTGTAAAAGCCTGAACTAGTATCTATTTCACAAGAAAGTAAAGTCGGTTTTGCAGGTTTAAGTATCACAGCTGAAGACTGTCTATCCACAATTTCGTTTTTGCAAATTGATCTAATAAAAGGAATTGATTTTAATATTTTAAAGTATCAGAAACTGCATATAGCTGCATGATTGGAGAGCAAACAACCACGATTGCAGTGATACAGAGTAACTAGACATCCTATTTTGTAATTTGTAGCACGCATTAGCCTAGACACGTTTAAAAAATTGCATTATAATATCAAAACAGCTGCCTACCTGATCTAACAATAATAGCTACTTCCCACTTCATCCCTTTTCAGATTTCACACTTACACCTTCTGTAGAGCTAATTTCTGTTCACTACAGGTTGCAGTATAAGATAATAACAGATTGTTTCTCCGCAATTACTGGAGCAAGAAGAATGTTTCAAAGTTACACACAGTTGTTTCTTCCATGTTTCCTAAAATGACTAAAAATAAAACACAAAACATTTGTAACAATCGCTTTCAGAGGTGAATGTAGTAGGTGGTGATCATCTACCCTCTTTGGGTACCTCCTAAATGAGCATAACAAGCGTTAATTAGCTGCTAAGGACCCAAAAGCCTTGGACAACTAAGACTGTATCAATATCTGTTTAAAATGTCCCTGACCAATAGGTTTTGAAAATGCAGGTACTTTGACAAATGGTAGGAAATTCAATGAAAGTGGTGAGCCTGATGAAAGCCTGTTACCTAGCCTACTGAGAAAATGTAATACTGATGCGAGTCCAATACTTTGGCGGTTTTTGTTTACTTTTCACACTGGATAGTTTAAATACTGTTGGATGATATCTGAGAGGATGACTTAATTTGCAACAAGGACATAACGGCTATCGAGTTTGAGCAGTGCTTTTGATGTCTCTTAGTGGTCTACAATGTTTCAAATTGACCCTTTCAAAAACTAAAGAATGTTGCAAAAAAAACAGCTACTTTGGAAGGAAAGGACTCCTAATTTTAATAAATCTTTTCTACTATCTTTAAACTAATTTTTAATGAAATGTATGGTTTATATTTAGCACAGTAATGCATTGTGTAGGTCTGTGTATTGTAGATGTGCATAAATGCTAAAGAGCATTTGTAGCATGAAGAGTTGAGTTTCCTGCCGCTAAACCAGCGATAATTTTAACGAGGTTCTTGCTAATATGCCCCATAGTTTGGTGTTTCCAATTCAAAGTACATGATATGCTCACACTAAGCTTTCAAGAGATACAGAGACAGGGTTGTTTCTGTAGAAGGCTGATGCCTAATTTTACATCTCAGCAGTGAGAACAAATTGCACTGAAGATTCTGCTATGCCAACATGGTTTCATTGTGAAACATGACATCTGTTTACATCTTCGACGATGATGAGGATGATTGAAGTAATGGTTCAAGATGATTGTAGGTGGAAAGTGCATTGTAATGCAAAAATACAGTAGGAGCCAGAAGGAAATCATAAAAGCATGGCCCCCAAACTTTGGAACTCTTTTCCTCTTTCTCTTAAAACCTCTAATTCTCTGATTCTTTTTCGTAAATCTTTAAAAACCTGGCTCTTCCCCCAATCTAGCTAAGTCCCTCTGTCCCCTCTGCATCCAACCAGCGCCAGGAAATCCATGGTGTCAGTGCGCTCTATAAGCACCCCTTACAAGCATACTCTACTTGTACAGACACAACTGGGATTTATGGTCATGAAGAGCTGCTGCAATGTTCAGTCAGTGTCTGCGATAGTAACTACATTTAATCTAGAAATTAGTCACATTATCAATCAGAGTTTAAGAAAAGATTGATTTCAGCAAGTCAATCATTCCCCATTTTCAAGCTTATGAGAGTGTATCCTCAATTGCTGGGCTACCTTAGTGTACAGTGGAGCATAATAGATGCTGTGTAAAAGGTACTAGTGTGACAATAGGATTAAACTGCTATTAACTCTGCCATTTTTTACTTTTTATATAAATACGTTCCCAGTAAATAGAGTCTAATACAATCTTTTTTTATGGATCAGTTCGGCTGACCAAAGGCACATAAAGTCTACTAATGACCAAGAGGTTCAGTGGGTTATTTTGTGTTAGTTTATTAGAAAGTGCCAAGTTCTTGGAGTGATTAATGTCTTTTGAGACCACCAAGAAGAAATTTTACTTAGAAGTGCAAAGTTCTGGTTTTAGGTAGATACCAGAGAAGTGATTCTCCTTTGTTCTGCTGTAGGTGAAGTAGGACATGCAGCTGGGTAAAGAAGCACCTTGGAGTTTCCGCCTTCCTAATACTGGCTTCTCCTTGGGTGGCATTCGACTGCCAGAACTCAGTAGTAGACCATTACATTCAAAGAGGTCTGCATACAATTGTAGTTGTAAGATTGAATGTTTCTGCTGTAAAAGTTAAAAGAAGGACACACCCCTTAGCTCAGTTAAAAACAATTGCCACATGCTCTAACTTAGAAAAATAACATGTTGCATGACTGTTCAGGAAGGAGTTTTCTCGACATATTCAAAGTTACCATATTGTTCTTCTATAATTGAGACATAAGCTCTACAGAAATACACCTGAGGATATTAAGATATTACAAAATATGAGACAAAGCCACAGTTGAAAAGCTCTTAATAAATTGCTCTTACCAGGTTCCCTCGATGGTTTTTCCTCCTTTACATCACAAGTGCCCCTCCCTTAAACACATGTTACAAGTCACAGAGCCCACAAGAGGATTACACAAACTTAATGAAAATGGGTGTTGTTAGCATGCGCTGAGACACTCTGCAAAGAACTAATGAGTTGTCTTTCATGTCGTCACTTGTGATACCCTACCCAGTGAAATACTTGTCTGATATTTCAAAGTATCATTTCCTTGACACTGGAGCCCTTCTGTGCATTTCTACCGAAGCAGGCATTAATATCGAGAAGCGGACCCAAAGACATGGCTGTGAGGCTAACCACATACATAGATGTCAGTGTACAGGTAGTAGAGCCACCAGTCCTCTACACATCTGAAGATATCTTGTGAGAAGCTACTCTGGGTTCTCATCAGCCGAGATTGTTGAAATCCTTCTCAGGTTTTCCTTAACTTTAATAAATTCCGGTGCAAGGCCTTCTTTACCTTCCTCGTCTTCTTTTTCAAGCTACAAAAGAAAGTATGGAAATGATTAGATTGATCAACCTCGTAGGTAAGAAACATTTGAGTTCAGCATGATTACTAAATGAAAGAATTGTGATAAAATTCAGTTTGAATAAAAAATGGCAGTGCCCATTGCCCCATGTGGTAAGGCTGGCAAGGGACCTAAATATAGATGTTTCAATTACCCACAAGTAGTGGAGCTACACAATATATCTCAAAGAAACTGAAGACTTATACTAGACATAAACCTTCACTTAATATGAGTAAAAATACCCTACTTTCTACCACTGTAACTGTTTTCTCCTGCACCTGCCAGTATGGATTGCAATACTCTGTTATTTTGCTAAAACCCTG